>NC_080786.1:12433947-13054138 GCF_028018385.1 Neofelis nebulosa | reverse complement strand
CACGGATTTAAGGCTTCGCTTCTCCACTGATAAGTTTCTTGAAATCTAGAATACTCTTTTCTTCCAGATACAAAGAAGGAGACACTGTTACAAATGGAGATTTCCTTTATAAATGTAAACATCTCTTAAAAAAGGGTAACTTCTAGTCAATTTTCAGAGCTTTTCCTCTATCTGCTGTTTCTTAAAAATAATCAGCCTGAGCTAATCCTTATGCCAAAGAGGCATATTTTTTGGATGGTATATTCTGCTCCCCTTCAAACATTAAACAATTACATTTTAGAAGAACACATTTTCCCAGTGGGTTGGAAGAGGAAAGGTCCATTTTAGTTTTCAGATTGTAAACTTACAAATTAGTATATGGTTTATCCAAGCAAATGAAGAAACAACAACAAAAATCCTCCCAGCCATGTTAATGCATTGGCCATGTTTTTTAGGGCAATATGGATTTATTTTATTCATTCAGTTTTAAAAATATTTGTGCTAATAATCAGCAATTTTTCTAGTCAAGTAAGGATGTGGAGAGAGCATGAATTCTCAAAGAATAAGTTTCTTCCTGTTGTGTTTTATAAAATTGTCATTAAGTTTACTTAAGTCACCAAGGATCACCACATTTCCCCCCAGTCCGGGATTCATTTGTTAGGGCCATATCCTTTGTCTAGATTTTATCATGTGGGCTCATTTAATATTTAAGTAATTGTTCTCCCTGAGACACTGATTAGTTTTCACTGGGAAATTGGAGTGAAAGAGGTCCAACGGACAATCAACTTCTAGCCTTTTTGAAATTGCAGGGATTAATGAGAAAAAAACTAATTTGGTTGCAATTAGCAAAATAGCTCCCATTTTAGAAGGAAACTCCTAAGGATCTTTTTCCAAAATAGAATCCTATAGTTTCTACTGTGAAAACATGGCAACTTTGAGGAGAAATATTTATCTTCACACAAATACTGGTTATGAATAAGTTTCTAATGTTAAAAAGCAAAATGAGACAGTACATTTTAAAGCTCTTATTGGCTTTATTCAAGGATTCATGGATCAGGCAGCATCCCATCAGGCAGGTAGAAAGGAACTCTGAGGAGCTGTGCAAATTGGAGGCTTCTGTAGGCAGAAGGGAGTGTGAACAAAAGTATTGGCAAAAAAAATGGATTGGTTATGGCAAAGTCACTTTTCTACAGAGGATGGCCCGGGATCTATCAGGTAAATTACCTCAACAGTGCTGATCAGGTGACTCCTAACTGACTGGTTTAAACTTCCATTTCTGGGAGAGCCAAAACTTTAATTAGGTTAGGTTTTGGTCTGGTGACATGAAACTTCACATAAGTGACTCCATTTTGGACCCGTTGTCTGGTTTTTAGCATTAACATAACTGGAAGGAGTTGACATTCGCCTCTTTACTTCTAAGGCAAGTTCACTTTCTGCTTCAACTGATTATTTTTTCAACAATATTTTTTGTTTTCTTTTATGGTCTGCCAGTGCTCTTTCGAAGCCCAGTTAGATAGAATAACAGCCAACATAATAGAGACTAAAAGGGGGCCAAATATCTCTCCAGAAGCAAGACAACTTCAAAGATACGCATTACAAAGCACTACTGTGACTCAAGTAATCACTTGTTTTTAAGGGGGATTTGCTAATGTAGAATTGGTTTCTTATCTTTACAGCCCCTAGTGAGCCTTTACTGTGCAAATTCGCTGATGGAGGACAAAAGAAGCGACAGAATCAAAGCAAATACACCCAGAATGGAAGACCTTGGCCCAGGGAAGGAGAGGTGAGTGAGTACTGACTGACTTTTGCTCAGTAATATAGCCCCATGCTTTCCTCAAAATGGCGGCAAGACAGACATTTGGGGCCCTGATGAAATCAGGTCTCGTAGAAAACCAAATCGCTTCGAAGAGGGCAAATGAGTAGGCCTATATTAATGTGCTCAGGATAAAATTACTTGAGGAGGAATGTAGGAATTCAAAATTGACCTCAGTTCTGTACTACAATAAGTCCTCTGTCTTTCACCAAACCTTAACCTGATACATACTCGCTGAAAGACTTATCCACAAAGAGTTGATCCATAATCGTATAGTACCTAAAAAATATTTTCAGTGAAATCAGTAATGAGCGTTGAATGTTTATGTACTTGGAAAAAACTAAAAATTTCGATTTATTTTATTGGGATCTACCATTGCACATATATGTGTTTTATATATTTTTCCATATGCTCATAAATGTGTTGATACGTATTTTACATAAGTATATATCAACATAAGATATGACATTTTCATTTTTTATATTGAAATAAAATTTTAAATTGAAAGAAAAGTTGATATACACAGGGTTTTGTTTTTCACAACAAAAAGAAAGGCATTTAACAGTTAATGATCCACTTACCCTCTTAACACAAAACAGTAGAAAAGCAAGCGTAAGCATCCAGTGACACTTGAGAATGAATTCCTTTTGCTTATTTTTGCTGTAAGAAGACAAGGAAAAGGTATCTGGGTTTCTAAGAAGTGTTTTATTCTCTGTGAAAAGGAATGGAGTTTTTTGAATGACTTGAATAAATGCTATTTTGTACCAAGGCCATACTTTCAACAGAAGAGCTTTATTTTGTATTTCTATTCAAAGCACCCACTTCATCTATTTCTCATTTAGGAGGCATCCCACTTGATGCAGCATTTTACACTTTCAGTACTGAGACTGAAGGAAAAGAGAGTGGGGTTTTCCTCAGCAAAACGTTTAGCCATTTTTTTTTTACTAAGACTGTCGTCTGTTTTGAGTTTTTCCACACAGGTCTCAAAACCCCTCTTAAAGTATAAATTGTGTTCAAGTATTGTATAATCTATAACTCTTTATTTTAAGACATGAAAAAGAGAATCATCATCAAACACCTGAAACTAATGAAAAAGGAAAGAGTTTCAATATCCCAACTTTAGAAAGGCAGTCTGTGTTATGTTCAAAAAAGGAAGAGGAAAGGGAATGACCCTTGTGTTTTCAGGGTTGGGTTAGTGATCAGCAGTTAGCTCCATCGCCCCCAGAAGACAGCTGATTTCTGGTAGTATTCATTATGACATCCATCCCATACCAAACATCTGTAGTCTAGAACGACTCATTTGATCTTTTAAATTTTTATTGAATCTAACACCCACTGATGAGAGAGATTTCAGGATCGCAGACCATAACCAAGAAGCCTCGACGGTCAGTCAGATAAGCTGGGATGACTGAAAGCTCAGTTCCTGTCTCCGTAAGGTCCTGTCTTATTGCATCCACAAAATAGATGCCAGTTGCATGCAGCAAGACACCCCCCTCTTACACATTTCTCAAGATCAAGCCAGTCAACATAAAAGAAATGTAGACTGCGAGCTGCCACTTTGCTACTGTAGACAAATCTAGAGCTTTGGGTTTAGATCTTGGTAAAGACCAAGTGTGCTATTGCCACAGAAGCATTGTGGTGTCAACGTTAGCAACTGGAACATCTTGTAATTTACTTGTAGGTTTTAAACATATATCCCTAATCTCTGTTGTCAAAAGCTGCTTTTTAAGAGTTATACCTTTTGATGTTGAACTGTGAAAATCAAAGGAGCTTAATTAAATTTACCTGTGACCAATAAAAATGTATTCCAAGTATGTAGATACATTCAGAAGAAAGAACTTAGGAAAAGAAAGGGCATGCACTAAAAATATGCTTATCACATATTTTGGTTTTGAGATAAGCATATTAATGTTTACACCTCGATTGTGGTTTTAGGTATAGATACTCTAAGGATGTTGGATAACTTTGTGTCCCTATCATTTTATATACATATAGATGATATAGATACAGATATGGATATAGATGTATATAGATATATTTGCTTCTATTTCTGCTTGCATTATACTTGCTAAATTGTATTAGCATGGTTGGTAAAGTTTGACGTAATGTAGTTCATTCCTATGTAAGCAATATTCAGTGAACTTTTATATACCAGGAAATTTTAATTACTGTATTTCATTGTTTCCAAGACCCATGTTTTTGTTGTTGTTTTTCCACATTTTAACACTTCTGAAATTGGTTCTCCTCTTATAATCAAGGGCATTATGAGAAGACAAGTTGCATTTGCTCTCATTAGTCATCTGGGAGCACTATCTACATTCTTTGCTGGTCTTTGACCCCTCTGACTTCATGAATTGAAACTCTAACCCAAGCAAGGACTCTGGGTCAGATTCTTAGGAGAGATTTTCTCTGTGCCCTTCCTTCATCCAGTATTAAGGTTGAGACATAATCTTTCCTTGAAGTCCATTCTTTTTTTTTTTTTTTTTTAATAGCCCCTTGGCATACCAACTTGATGAGGAGATCATTTGGGGTGATTGTTTTTGCTTGTTTTTTGTTGCAGTTATTGTTGTTGTTTTTAGATGAGATGATGGTAAACCTTTCATTATTGCCCTAGATAAAATGAAAGATGATAATTTCAATTCCAATGCTTCAGCATTTGGGATAGTAGCACAGATTGAGGCTCATGTTTTCTCTGCCTCTCTTGAAAGTCAGGTAAAAAAACGATAGTGTGAAAAGGATTTCTCCTAAAATGTTTAAGCATCTTACAAGTACCTAAAGCATGACAACTGATAAGCTAATTAAAATTTTAATGTCTTGTGTAAAGCTGTTTTCTTCTGAGTGGCATTTTCATAACAGTTCTCTTAGCATGGTGAAATGCACTTCTTTATCAAAAAAAATCTAGTAATGAAAACTTTACACACATAAATTAGTGTAAATTAGCAAGGTTTTGAAATACAAATATATGCTGCTGGACATGTTTTTGCATAAGTGGAATACACAGGGATATTTTAAAGTTCTTAATTAATCTCTCAAGTGACAAGCAAAACCCTGAGCAGAATGATCAGGGATTGGGGCTATTAGGCCTCTCTTAGTGCTCTACAAATCTTATCATTTTATTTCTTCATATAGCTATTTACAAACTCTTTGGTCTTAGTATCCCTTCATACTCTTAAAAATGATTGTTTATTAGTTCATTAAAAAAGAATAAACCATCCCTTGTTAACAAAAATATTATATCTTTCAAAGTCAGTTTTTTTGAGAATAATGGCACTCTTTTACCTTTTTGCAAATCACTTTACTGTCTAGGTTGCTAAAAGATGACCAGATTTGCATATCTGCATCAGCATCCAGCCTGTTGCCATAGTTTGTTTGATTTAATCATATGAAAAAAAATCCAGCTTCATACAGACACGTCATTGAAAAAGGGAGAACCTGTGGATCTCCTAAAAATATCTCACCAAACCCTCAAGTGTCCTTAGGCCACACTTTGAGAACCACCATCCCAGAGAACCTTGAGCCAGGGACAGGGCTCATATTCAACTTCCATATACCAGAAGGGCCATGCTGCTTGTTAAAATAGTAAAACATATTTGTTTCATTTGGTAAATAACCACTGGCACTAGTCCATCAGTACAGCCCCTCCACCCCTTCCACTTTGGTGGCTCCTCAGGACGTCTTACCATCTCACAAGAATGGGGTGCTACCTGGCACTGCAGGAGTTCCCCAGGATCCTACCCCAGCATTTATGTTCTGATTGGCCGGTGCTTACAACATAATGGTGGTGAAATGTTTTTAATGTCACCCCTAGCTCAGAAATGGTCTCACTGTATCATCAGTATGACTTTCATGACATTCATAAGCTAGATAGCCTATTACATCTGAAGGCATATTCTTTACTTCAGGCAAAATGTTTCCCAAAATTGATCGTGTTAGTGTTCTCCCAAATGATTGGACTGGAATCAGGAATGCTGCATATCAGTCCAAAAATACATCAGGAGTCATTGGAATAAAAGACATAGCATAAAGAATACAGTCACTGGTTTTGTAATAGGGTTGTATGGTGACAGATGGGAACTGTATGTGTGGTGAGCACAGGATAACGTATAGACTTGTCAAATCACTACTTTGTACACCTGAAACTGATACAACAGTGTGTGTCCACTCTAGACAAATAAAAAAATTAAAAAACAAACAAATGAACAAACAACAACAACAAATACACATATCAGGAACATGAAGAAGAATTCCTGTTGCTTCTTCCTATGTTTCCAAAGAATGCTTTTCCAATGATTACCAAAAAGCCCCCAGATTTATTTGGAATCTATGCCCAAATAATAAGTACAACTGATCAGCTGAAATCAAAGATGATGGATGCTTCTACAACAATGATGAGAGTCATTCAAACCTTGAAATTATGTTGACATTTGTTGTGACTAGCCTCTGGGTCTCCTTCAGAATTTTCAAATGCAAGTGAACATTAACTGTCAGATCATGGAAGACGGTGCTGTTTCACCAAATTGTCATGTTGGGACATTATCCTTAAGTACGCAAATACCATAAACAAACTATTTCTCACTGGCTTTGAAGCTCTAATCTAGCTTTCGTAAGATCTTCACAAGTCCTATAGTAATTGAGTCACTAAACGCCATCGATAACAATTGCTTCAGGAATTGCACTTCAAAGAAATAATATTTTGGCTATGGACACAAACAAGAGACCCAGCAATTGAACAAAGAAGTGACCCCACAAGGTATTCAAAAGTCTAATGGAAAAACGCCAAGATTTTTAGTATGAAAACTAAAACAAACAAAATGGTGTTTCTTGCTTTCATCTGATCTACAGTTCTCTGCTAGAGTCAATTTCAAAGCAATGAGCAGTAACAAATAATCTCTCTCTATGTGATCCTCTGAAGATATTTTTCCTTACTGGGGAAACATTTTACGAGATTGTCTTCACGGTCTAGATATGGAGATGAACTAACGGAGCTAATATAGTATTGTTAACAATCAGCACCCAGGTTCCCAGGAATAGTTGGCAGGTTATGTTGAAGAGAAAATCAAGTAAGCTTTTGGGGGATGCATTCTCGGAATACTAAGGTTTGGAAATTCTTACCTATTCCCAAGGAAGAAAACAAATTTTAGATAAGGCATGATGATGTATTATATCTCGAAGACGTTTTATTTGAGGGCATTTTTAATTGCCCAAGACACAAGCCTCTGGGTATACGAATACAGTACATGCACTTCATAATACCAAGGGGATGGATGCCATTCACACAAACCAGATGTAAATTGCGCTCCTTATTGTAGTGCAATGCTACTGGCTCTGCCTGGACATGTTCATTTCAAAGCCTTTAAGAGATGGAATAAACTGACAGAGTATGCTTTAATTAGATCTCATTAAGGCACTTACAAAATCCACTATGAGTGAGCTGAAAGCTCAAGTTACCAGTTTTACCACAGCCAACAGTAAGCCAAGTGATTTGTTACGACCTATAACCCAGATAATAGGTTGTCTATTTTCAGACCTGAAATCAACTTGTTTCCAGTGATGGATGAAAACTTCTCCTGTGCTGTAAAGTTTTATAGCTCTTGTCCATTTAGAACTACTATTAATAAAAATTCTCTTCAGTGCCAGTAAGTGAATGAAAGCCTGCAAAGGTCATGTAGGAGAAATGGGGTTTCTTGTGCTGTTATGAAGTCCATAGCCAAGTACAGGCATAGTTGATGAACCTGATTCCAAATGTCCGGCCTCCTCCTCATTGTGCCACAAGGCATGAGGAGTAATTATTCATTCCGACTAAATCCATTTATGATTGACACAAAGATGTCTTTTTAGATTTCTGAGTAGACAGATACCCGTAATCAATAACAAAATAGTTCCATCCTAGATTCTCATTCAGATAAACATTTTCCTTGAGGGTATGTCCTGATTTTTATGTTTGCTTTTGTTTTTATTTTTCTGAGAGAAAGTTAATACATGCAGAGTTGGCGTCATAATTCTGGATTTCCACTGTGTCTCCAGCACCATAATCATCAGTACTCTTGTTGTCAAAAAGCATTTGTTCCTTCCATGACTGATACTTTGTGCTGTGCCCCAAGGACATAATGAAGTGTAGGGAGTGACCCTTGCCCTGGATGTATATTAGAAATATACATACACCGTGAGAACCCTTCTATCTCCTCATGTTTCCTATTTCCTTTCTTACTTTCTCAATATAGGACTACCTCTTGCAGAAATGTTCTTTTTAAGAGAATTCTGTTTGAAATACATTTTTTAAAGTAATATTGGAGAAGAAACAGCTTAAACAAAAAGCATTCAGTCCGTAAACAAGCACTTACTGAGCATCCCCTATGTGGGAGGCACAAGACAGGAGATAATGGACATGACATAAACATACAGACAGATTCTCCACCCCCTGGGAACCTAAAACAGCAAAGATCTTCTCTGTAGAGTAGGCAGTTAAAGGTTGGATAGAATATAACTTATATCGTGGAACTAAAATCACTGATGATAACTGGCTATTAACCTACACAACAGTGAAAGAAAACCAAAGCCAAAATAAAAATAATAAAACTGACAAATGCAGCAAACACAAGAACTGCAGCTCAGACTTGTCCCGTTACTAACCATTAACTGATTGATTGCTTGTTTGTTTTTCAGGGTAGGTAACGGAGAAACTGATTTATATGCATTGACAAGCCAGAAAATCATCCCAGAGTTGAAAATTTCACCTTGTTACTTGTCCAGTAGAGTCCCCTATGCCCTTGGGTACTGAGTTGGCACAGAGAGAATAATATTTAGAGGAACAACTTGAGCTTGGGGGGGATAGGATACATCTTGAATCCTTCTCTAGTACTCTACTAACTATTGACAATCATAGTTCCTTCTGAAATTTAAGAAGCACATGTGTCAGCATCTGTGATGTGCACAATACTGTTGGCTTTTCTTCACATTTTATCAGACACTCCAGTAGTTAGGGAGGAAACTCTAGCATTTCCATCACAGATCCACAGCTTTTAAGCTGAGGGACAATCTTGGGAAAGTTTTTTCGTTTTTCTGCTTCAGTCTCCTCATCAGTAGAATAAGAATGGTTAAAAGTGTATATTTAGTGATTGGAAGGATTAAATGAGGTGCCGAGGATAAAGCACTGATCACAGTTCCTGGAAAACTATAATCACTCTAGTATTAGCTATTATAACTATCATAATATCATCAACACAAGTCAGAGCGTTTTAATCTGAAAGCCAGCTTTGCTATGTGTTTCTTATGACTCAAATGTTTAATTCCTTGGTGTCCAATTTTATGTCATGTCTCTTTTATTTTCCAAGTGGGAATTCTTTTTAATGATACAACATTTATTTGAAAAGACATCTGCTACCAATATCATTTTTCCAGCTGAATTTTTCACTTATTTAATAAAGTATATTATAAAGCAAGTAGAAATTAATTTATTTTTACTTTGACCCAGATTTTATTAAGGTTTTTATAAGATCACATTCCAAATCATCATCTGCATTCCAAGCATTATTTAGCACTGAGGCATTAGATGGTTTTCAAATTTGTAGCCACTTTTCTCTTGAAGGTCGTGTGATCATAAAAGCCAAGGGCTGGCAAGGAAAGAGAAGGATGGAGAAGATGAAAGAAAAAGAAAAAAAGAATATTGAAAGAAAACATGAACTATAGCTAGATACCAAGGAAAAGATGGAGCCACTATTGAGATCTGATGAATTACATGGTTAGTGTTTTTAAAGAGAAAGAAAATGAATTATTAACCTACCTATTCCGGCAAGTAATGGCAATTAGTTTTGAATGCAAAAAGTGCTCACACAACCTCTGTGGCTATGAAAAATACTCCTCATGATCAAGTACTTTCAAACATTCTTCAAAGCAATTATCTTCGACAGAAGCAGCATCCTGATGGGAATGCTGGATTTCACAAATAATTGGGAAGTAAGAATTTTCTTGCATATTCTATGGCTCCCTAGTGCTGAATGTCAGTAATCTATTGCCCAATAATCTATTGAATGCCCTAATCTATTTCAAGAGTAATGTTACCAATTTTTTTTGTGTAAGGAATTGTTAGAATCCTTCTAGGTTAATACTAATGTCATTTATGAAATTTCCTTTTGTTTACTGAAAGACTCAGACTCGTGAAATTATCATTTAAAAAAGATACGGTGGATCTTCATTATTCATGGGTTCCCTGTATGCAGACTTAACGTACTTGCTACAATTTGTTTATAACCCAGAATCAACATTCATGGTGGCTTCATGGTCATTTGTGCAGAGCAGTAAAATGTTTGAGTCACCTGGGGATTAAAGAGTATACTTACCATGAAGAGCACTGTGTAAGGTATTGAATTGTACACTTAGAACTAATATAACACTGTGTACTAACTGAACTGGAAATCAATTTAAAAAAAAAGTTTAAAAAAAAAGTCTGAGTCACCAAACATCCATACTCTCATGATTGAGCAAGGCAGGCTCTTGTGTCAACCTATAACACTATAAACACGTGTCCTTTCCTTGGTTTATGTAGGGCCACATTTTTCCATGTTTGTGCTTTTCACTGGTGATTTCAAAAATGCCCCCAACTATAGTGCTGACGTGATGCCTTGTGTTCCTAAGTGCAAGGAATCTATGCTGTGCCTTGTGGAGACAATATGAAAAGAAAATGGAGATCAGCTTTGCGCAAGCATGACTTATAGTGCTTTGGCTTTGAGTTCATTGTTGATGAATCAAAAATATATAATAAGGTGTCTTTAGACAGAAACACAGCTAAAGCAATGTTGTGCATTAATTAGTTGGTGAAAATGTTGTGATCAGAACCTAACCCTGAATTTCTTCTAGGAGCAATGAGTCAATATTCCTAATTCAGTGTTCATGGTGACTTTAGAGAATATAATTGCTGCTAATAACAAGAATTGTGTCTTGTTTTCTGATTATTATTACTGAGTGGGAGCCAGTTACTGGTCAAGTCTGTATCTCTTCCATTGATATAAAAAACCAATGTCCATGGGTATCAAAAATAATGTACTGATTCATGCAACCAACTGTCTTTATGTAAAAAGTTGTGTTTGAGTCAGTTATCAATTGTTAGGGATCTAAAGACAACAGTTTTTACTCTTTACTCTTTACTCAACCAAAAATGCAAAACTTTCTAAGGAATTTGGAAAAGCTCTGGTCCTATTTTCATGAGTTTAATGAGTCTATGAACGACCAGTTGGCTTGTAATCACTTCATAAAGATCACTAAACATTGGACCCAGCGTAAAAATTCATATATCTTCCTTAGCAGTACAAAGTCATCAGCCTAACACATTGAATTATTTCTACTATCACTTATAACATTCTTATTTACCCACCTATCTGCATATGAGAGAAAAAGCTATATTGGCCCTTGACTTTAGAAACCCCAGTGGGTCACATTGATATGGACAATATTTGATGTTCAAAGACACAAAGATGGCTATGGAAGTAATAACAAACAAGCTGCATAAAATCTGGAGAGAAGAGATTATCCCTATGGTTACCATTTATAAGGAACATTCAAAAGGAATATTTTGTTGAGTTTATGAAAGCATTTGGCTATCACTAGCTGTTACCAATGCTACTTAAAGCACATGCTTTGAGGCATTCTTAGCAGTGATGAAGACAAAAATGCACCTTAACCATGTGGCCCTCTTGCCTTCAGCTGGATCTGTTTGGAACAGTGTACCCTGCACACCAACTCTTTGATCAGTCACCAGTCAACATCCTTCTTATTAAATATCTGAAGAACCTGACAAGGCCCAGAAATATATCATTTCTACTAGCTTTGGAGCCATATTGACTGTAATTTCATTTTACAGTACTGAACATTAGAAAATTTATGTCTCAGAGATATGGAATTGAAGTGTTGCCCCAATAAACCATTAGAAATAAAAAAAAATACTTTAAAGACAATAGTTTATCTAAAGAATTATTTCAAAACTTAGCAGTAAAAGGGTGTAGATCCATGTTATCTTTGACCATATTCCATGAAGGGGGAAGAATTATCTATACAGTTCATGATTTCCCTTGGGTATAACAACATGCTTGGCATTTAGTTGTCCAATTATTTTCTTTAATGGGACTTGGAAAAAATTAAGATGTATGTAACAACATTGCCAGGTTTTGAAAATAGTTCTTTTAACCTTGAACTGAAGAAGAGACTTTACATATGTGATCTTAAAAAAAGTGATTGGCTCTTACGATGCATTACAACACTTGCGATTGACTTTGTTAGCCAGCCCATCAAATGTAGTCTTATTTATTTCATGTGCTTTACTGGCAATTTAGAGAGCAGACTCAAGGTGAATGACACTTGTAATCTCAAAAAAATCTTCCCATTGGCCCAAGAACTTGAATTCGCAGTAGTTTAGCTTATAGACTTTCTAACTCCGGTAAGTGTTCTTATTTTAAAACTGCTGGGTTCATATTTTCTAACCTGTGATCACTAAAGATAAAAAGTAAATCTTGAAAATTCCTATAATAGTGTAATTTTGGATATGATGTGTTTGATGATGAGCTCTGATCATCTGCCCTAGTCTCTATTCTCAAAGAAGAGTAGGGGAAAACATACTTATGTTCTAGGGGAGAAAGTAGGGATATGGGGTTTAGGAGGGGCTGAACAATGGAAAAATTATATCAAGCAATTATAAGGGGAAAGACTGATGGTTGATCTCCATGTTCTCTGATACCTTTGACCCAGTCTCCATGGCAACTAAGTGGGGCCTCAGCCAACTAGGGAGTTTCTGGAGTTGTTGGTGCTGTCCTGGCAATTCCAGCCTGCCATAAGACTCAGAATTATCCCCATCGAAATTTAAACCACAGCTTACAACCTCCACATACCATCAAACTGCAGCAGGGACCTGGGAGAATATGGATCAATTAGCTGGATACCTAGAACTCCCACCTATTCAGCTTCACAGACCCACCCTGGTAGCAACCTCAGCATTTTATATTTTTCATCCTACTTAGTATGTTATAGTGAGGTTTACCAGTATATATACTCCATCACTGACTCTAAGGTACCATCAATTAAAGATGAAATATTATTTTAAATGTCACTAAAAAGAGAAGTTGCCAAACTCAAATGCCATCAATTACCATGCAAGCCCCAATTTTCACAGACTTTAAAATGTGAAGTGCATGCACACACACACACACACACACACACACACACACACACACACTGTGTTTTGGAATCCATAAAGTCAGCCATTTAGATTGAAATAAAATCAGAAGTGTCTACATAAAATATGGTTGTGTTCTCTTGTGTATTTTATGATTATCAATAAAGGCTTAATTTAACTTTGGGAATGACAAACTCAGACTAGAGCTTTGAGAACTTGAGCTAGCCACATCATACCTTTTCTTCTCTTTCTCCTTTGACGATGCTTTCTTTGTGCAGCCATTGGCTTTTCCAGTCATCCAGGCTTAATTCTGTCTGCATCTTTTTGGCCTGTCCTTCTTCATTGCTATAAAAGGGAGAAATTCTCTGCCTGACTAGGATGCTTTAGCTGAAGCCAAAAAGGAGAAATACTGTGATGACATAGTGTATAAACAACAGCATGACTCCCCCTGATGTTCTTTTCCCAAACAAAGAGAGGTGAATTTTCTCTATTCTCTGCCTATTTTTCTAGTTTTTTTAAAGTGATAAATCCCTTGCATTTCATTTGCATGATTCCTGACAAACCCCTGAAGATATCAAGATGATTTTTCATAATCGTCTCCCTACTACTCTTGGTCAGTAACTTGGATAAGAGGGGCCTCCAGGTTTTCTGGCTGCCTCTAATTGTCCTGGGTTCTTATTCATGATTTGGTTCAGGTACACTGGCTTCCCTGCTGAATTGGGACGGTCGCTTAAAAATCCCTCTGCATCCCCCATGTCTACTCACCAGTCAAGGACTGAGACATGTTCTTTATCAAAAGAGCATCTTCACAGCACAACAGTGTGGCTGAGGGGAGTTGCAAGCAGAGGAAGGAGAGGATGTCTCTGCCAACACACAAACAAGAAATGATAACTTGATAAGAGACACTGACCATACATTAAATGTACTAATTTAACTAGGCAATAAATTCTGGAATTCAGTATAGACACTTGAGTTTGAGACCAAGATTCCGAAATCACCGGGACATAAATCATACTTGGGATCTGAAAGTGAATGTCATTACTGTACAGAAAGAAAGAAAAGGGGGGCCAGCCCTGGCCCTGAGCACCAGCAGGCACCACAAAGGGGTGGACCAAGTAACATCAAAGGAGAAATTGCTCTCTGAGAAGTCAGAAGAAAAGCAGTCTCACAGAATTGCAAGGGATGTTGAAAGAAGAGGAAAATCACTGGTCAAATGATGCATACTAACCAAATAGATTTAGAATAAATATCTCCCTTAGATTCAGAAATTGTGAAACTTAGGAGTATTGTATGAGCCACTGCACAGGTTGGTAGGCATGTTTTACAGAACAATTAACAAGGATGTTTCTGTCTGATCTCAGGACCAGACTGTATATCTCTCTTTGGGAGACTAGGTAGTGTCCTGTCTACAGTCTCTTTTGTCCCTCATCTTCTCTTTAGGAGAGGGACTGGCTGCCCATAGCCCAGGGAACATGCCTTGAGCAGGCGAGAGCAGACACTTGCTTTATATGGTTGACTGCCTGTGCCAGGGGAAACGCACCATTCAGTAATCACCTGACCACACCAGAGCCAATGCTGGCAAAACCCTACCGCTTGCCCTATTTTCTCACATTCCTTTTCAGTAGGTGCTACAACACTCTGCCTGCAAATTTGCCCTGAGCATACATATTGTTTCCTAGGATTAGTTCGTTGTTTTTTTTTTTTAACAGGAAAGAGGTTTAAAATCCTTTCTTTTCTTTCTTTTTTTTTTTTAACGTTTATTTATTTTTGAGACAGAGAAAGACAGAGCATGAATGGGGGAGGGACAGAGAGAGAGGGAGACACAGAATCGGGAGCAGGCTCCAGTCTCCGAGCCATCAGCTCAGAGCCCGACGCGGGGCTCGAACTCACGGACCGCGAGATGGTGACCTGAGCCGAAGTCGGACGCCCAACCGACTGAGCCACCCAGGCGCCCCTAAAATCCTTTCTTGAGGCACATGGGTGGCTCAGTCAGTTAACTGTCCGACTTCAGCTCAGGTCATGATCTCTCGGTTTGTGGGTTCGAGTCCTGTGTCAGGCTCTGTGCTGACAGCTCAGAGCCTGGAGCCTGCTTCAGATTCTGTGTCTTCCTCTCTCTCTGCCCCCCTCCCTGCTCAGACTCCATCTCTCTCTCTCTCTCTCTCTCAAAAATAAATAACATTAAAACATTTTTTAAAAAATCATTTTTTAGCCAAAAACTGTACTTGGTTATGACCATGTTGTGGTTTCCTGGTGATTTTTATCGGTTCCTCTGAATATCTTGGACATCCACACTTCTGCTTTCACATATGAAATCCTCAGTTTCTCAGCCAGTATGGCCATTTGTAATTATGAATTCTTACTAGCTTCCAACACTAGGATCAGTGTATGATTAACCCTGAATTGTCAGTATTTATTCTTGACCTCCTTCCCATTCTCACATTGATCCTTCTGGCTGTAGCAACTCCCATTTGATCCCAGATCGTCTGTATTCTACTGACCTAGCAAAGCTAAATGCTTCCTGACATTTTTGGGCTTACTCGTAAGTCAGGCCTCTAATCTGTATGGTTTTTGTAAATGATATGCCTTTTTTCTTCCTGAATTTAAAACTTAAAAACAATTCAAAGAACAATTCATATAATACACTTCTTTAAGTTACTTCCCATTATAAAGTAATTCTAATTATATATAGCTTACAAAAGAGTCAGAAAAGAATACAGGAAAGGAAAAAAATTATGGTTATACCACTCCAGTATTTTGACATTTAACATTATTGAAATTAATTTATTTCTAGTCAGAGATATTTTTTTAATTTTTTTTAAATTTTTGACCCATATGATACACATAATTTTGTATCATGATTTCTTCACTAAGGGACATGTTTCTAAAGAGAAATATTGGTAAGTAAATATAAACAAAGTTAAGTGAGGTTTCACTACAATAGCAGAACCCCAAATTTTATAACACATTATAATTTTCAAACCCTTTCACATGCATAAATTTTTAAGCCACCTTACTTTACTTATGGAATTTTTAACCATAACCTGCTGACGGTTATAAATATTGTTAACATTGATTGCGAGAAATACACTCTTCAAAGATAATATCCAGGGGCGCCTGGGTAGCTCACTCGGTTGAGCGTCCACCTTTGGCTCAGGTCATGATCTCACTGTTTGTGAGTTGGAGCCCCGGGTTGGGTTCTGTGCTGACAGTTCAGAGCCTGGAGTCTGCTTCAGATTCTGTGTCTCCCTCTCTCTGCCCCTCCTCTGCTCACGCTCTCCCTCCCTCTCTCTTTCAAAGGTAAATAAACATTAAAAAAAATAATATCCAGAAAATTACGTTATCCTTTTCTTATTTGGCTTCCTGAACTTATCTTGTGCTAATTCAGTACACAATATTTACTAAAATATACATTATGTACTTATTATTATTACTTATTATAGTATTTACTTATGTATATACTAAAGTGTTGCCTTATATCTGATCATAGAAAGTTGGAAATTCTTGTGACTGTTCATTTTTACCCATACAATTATGATGCATCATTTGTCAAGACAGAATTTAGAAAAAAAGAGAAATGTTATGCTAACACATTGATGTTTCCATTTTCCAGTAATTACAGTGTATGTCTGTCCATATGAAGTTTATTGCCTCAAACTTTTTGGTCCCCATTTACATGACAATATAAAAATAGTTTCAGGGGTACCTGGGTGGCTTGGTCAGTTAGGCGTCTGACCTCGGCTCAGGTCTTGATCTCAGGGTCCGTGAGTCTGAGCGCTGCTTAGGGCTCTGTGCTGACTGTTCAGAGGCTAGAGCCTGCTTCAGATTCTGTGTCTCCCTCTCTCTCTGCCCCTCCCCCACTCATGTTCTGTCTCTCTCTGTCTCTCTGTCTCTCTCAAAAATAAATAAACGTTAATAAATTTAAAAAATAGTTTCAAAAATGATAAAATCAGTTCTATCAGCCTGTCTTCTCATTAGCTTTGTTATAGTCCATGATCCTCTGCTCCTCGGAAAGACCAAGCATTACAGTCCAAAAATCTTTCTGAAGTGTTAATGCCTACTCCCTACTGAGACTAGGGAGCCCATAGCCCATAGCAGTATTTCCATGATTATTACCTCTTCATTTAACTTGTTAATCATTTAAAGTTATAAAAATCAAATATCTAGCTCCTAAGTCAAACTGATATGTCTTCATGAAATCCCTATATTTATTGAAAATAATTAGATACCTTAATTCAGCAAACTGTATTTTAAAATTTCTTCTAAACTGTTTAGCTCTTGTAGTATAGATTCTGCCGGGGTGACTAGAAATATCCTATTATGGTTGAAATACTAAGCAAAAACTCAGCTGCTGCTGGAAAATGACAAAAATGCCCCCTTTCATTTAAATAAATTGCAAACACTTCCAATGCACAACTTATGTAAACTTGAAAAATGGAAAACATTTGTGCATCTCGTAAGCTCTTTCGAAACAGAGAGACAGGATTAAACATCACTTCCCTCCATATGTGGTGTGACATTTTTGTTTTGTTCCAAGTTACTTTTTGTGTGACTCTGGAGTTTGTAAACATGCCATAAAATTTGGTAATTACATAATGATGATTTCATGGTTCTTCACTTAGTGTAAAGGTGGCTAGACAGGGCAGCAAAATTGATTTTCTTTTGTACTTTTGTGGAAAGAAACAAAAGGAAATTGAATGCAAAACCTGCATTAAGACTATATTAGAATTATAACTCAACAATCTGTTACACATGAAATGAAAACCAGGTGCAGCCAAGTGTTAGTTATTGTGCTATGATATTCAGCCAGTGGGCTACGTTCACACAACCCTTTGTTTAACCCATGCCTTGTTTTGTTACCCATAATGTCCCAAATGTATATGACCTGAAACTATCTCTTGTCTCCTCTTGCCGAAGGTGCTCAGAGACATGACTGTCCCTAGGCAAAATCATGAAGTAGGTGAATCTTGTGTTCATTCCCTACCCTCTTGCAATGACAGTCGCACTTGAGATCCTCTCCACCTGCCTGTCCCCGAGTACCTATTCCAGTTGCTTATTGCTCTGGATTTACCCTCTGTTTTCCAGGGGGTTCATGCTGTTTCTTGGGATTGGACAATCCCTCTTTGATTGTGTAATTGCCCTGCTCAAAAAATATCCCATGCCTCCCTAAGAGGAGCCAGGCAATCAAGGTTCTCCCTCCTTTTCTTTTGACTCTGAATTCCCACTACCCCACCCCCCACCACAATGTTCTACTGCAGATGAATCACCCACCTTGCCCTTTTTATTTCTTTGTCTTTTCCATGCTATTCCTTTTGTCTGAGCCGGCCTCCATCTCTCATCTCCATCTATGGAAATCCTAATCGTCTTTCAAGGCTCCACTCATCTCTACATCTTCCACATGCTTTCCCTGGTCACCCCCAGCCTCTCTCCTCTATCCCTCACCCATCCATACCACTCAGATGGCTCTCACCACGTGTTGCTTTGTTTTATAATATTCATGTATGTGTCTTGTCTCCAGGCACTGTGCTGGATACTTTACAAATGTAATCTCATTTCAATTTCACAACAATCTGATGAGGTAGGTATTAACCATTTAACAGCTGAGGAAACTGAGGTTGAAACACGTTAAATAATTTGCCCAAGGTCACACTGCCAGAAATAACAGAGCTAAGACTTGAACCTAGGTCCAAAATATATATTCTTTCCACAAAACCATATTGCCATCTATTCAGTTCTTTTCCATCTTCTGAAAGATGGATGGAGGTTTCAGATGTAGGTAGAGGCCAACTTAGGCTTCCTGATTATCAAATGGATATTCAACAAAAAGGTAGAGTTTATTGATAATTACTGTGTTCCTAGTTGGGGCTGATTTGTTAACTATAACCCACAAGAAATTCAAGTAGTAGGTGAGAGAAAAAATCCTTACCTAATGTTGTCAGGACAAATAAACATGGCACGAGAAGAGAATGTTCAAGATAATTGGTCATTCAAGAAATGATAAATAGCATTGGTCTCCGAGCACTATTGGAAAAGAAGTCCAAGGAAAAGGGGAAAACATGAGGTTGACTAGGAAAGGCATCCTATAAGTCCCCTAGGATTTAAACAGTCTCAGGTGGTTAGGAGGCTGAAGGTATTATTTCATCTTAAACTCACAAACTAGCAATATCTCTATGGAGTATAAAGCCCATTCTTTTCATTCTGCCTCTGGTGTAACATCTTGAATAAGTTAGGGGAAAGAAGGTTAGTGTTTCTAAGAAAGAGTTCTATGCCCAATGGGCAATTTATACAACTGCCCTCTCCAGGATCTAGAACCATGGAGTATCAGCTGCACCCCAGATAGGCCCGTTCTGGGGAGTCTTCAGCCTGGACCCAGCCTCCTGTCTGTCACATGGCATAGGCCCCATCTTGGGAAAATTTTAGACTTAGGATCTGTTTTTGACACCACGACCTTTGTTTCTCCCGAGGGGGAGAAAGCCTATCTTTATCTCTGCTCTGTTACTCTCTTCTTATTTTCCAATCCCCTACCTTGTCCTAATATCAGTTGCATGTTTCTTTAACATGAGTGAGACAGTTATCATTACACATGTATTCTCAGTGCACCTCTGTTAACTTCTGAAAGTCATCTCAACTTTGCTTGCAAACTCTGTTTCCATTTCTGTGTGCTCCCAGTATGCCAGTCCCATTCGTATACAGCTCTACACTTTTGTTCTTTATACCAATCTTAATAACAATTTTAAAGTTGGGAAAAATAATGCATGTAATCTAAGCTTGACTATAGCAGGGCATACTGAACTTCAGACCCTATCTTGGAAAGCCTGAGAATTTCCATTTCAGTTATGTGCTAAATCTGAGGAATTCAATGAGCCCAGTAGGAAAACTACCTTCACCCACACTGGAAAAAATTCAAGCACAAAACTCCTCTCTCTTTTCTCTAAAGTTTTTATGATTTTTCTTGTCTTCTACTAAAGTCCTCAAAGTTCATTCATTTTTTTCTTTTTATTTTGTGATGATTATAGATTCATGGGATGTTGCAAAAGAAATGTACAAGGAGGCCCCGTGTACCCTTCATCCCATTTCTCCCAATGGTTATATAGTATATAATTATAGTGTACTATCAAAGCCAGGGAATTGACATTGGTCTAATTTACTTTCAAATTAAAAAAAAAAAAAAAAAGCTAACCTGATAACAACCTAGTCCGTTTTCCTTCCACATTCTGTTTATACTCACAAGCAGTAAACAGACAGTATTGGAAAACACAAGGTGGTATGATAGGGGTGTCTGGGTGGCTCAGTTGGTTAAACGTCCGACTTTGGCTCAGGTCATGATCTCATGGCTGGTGGGTTTGAGCCCTGCGTCAGGCTCCCTGCCGACAGCTCAGAGCCTGGAGCCTGCTTCGGATTCTGTGTCTCCCTCTCTGTCTCTCTCTGCCCCTCCCCCACTCACGCTCTGTCTCTCAAAAATAAAAAAAACATTAAAAAAATTTTAAGTTCAAAAATAAAGCTGGCATGACCAGACGTGCACAGAAAAAGTTCTCCCACATTGCTAGAGATGATCGTCAGGTCTCATGCAGACCCTCAGTCAGTGTCATAGGTAGTGGAAGGCAGCCTGCATCAGAAGACATGGGCTACAATCTAATTCTCCCTCTAAATAAATATGTGACCTTTAGCAAATCACTTGACCTCTCCAAGCTTCAGGGTCTCCATCGATAAAATGGAGAAGCTATTTCTCCCGCCTACTCCGTAGGGTTTTCATGAGGATCAGATGTGATATGTGTATGAAGAAAGGAGGTAGAAAAAAAAAAAGAAAGGAAAGGAGGTAGGCTGTGAATTAGCAGTCATGAAGTTTATTATTCTTTTCTGAAACTACTGCCAGTTACAGAAGTTTAGTTTTTCAAAGGTGAGTGTATTCTTAGAAGTACACTTAGGACGAAAGCAGCTCCTGATTAACTACAAGGCCTAAAATTTCCCTCATGTGTAAATGACCTTGCCTTTCTACCATTCTTAGTAGGACAGGCACTGGCAGTACATCGGACAAGCACACGGCCACTTATTACCTACACACCCCTGAGGCATACCACCTATTTTATTTTATTTTATTTTTTTTAATTTTTTTTTAACGTTTATTTATTTTTGAGACAGAGAGAGACAGAGCATGAACGGGGGAAGGTCAGAGAGAGGGAGGCACAGAATCTGAAACAGGTTCCAGGCTCTGAGCAGTCAGCACAGAGCCCCACGCGGGGCTCGAACTCACGCGAGATCACACGAGATCATGACCTGAGCGCAGTCGGCCGCTTAACCGACTGAGCCACCCAGGCGCCCCATACCACCTATTTTAAAATAAATGTTTCTTAAAATTTCCTTCTAAAAGGGCAAATGCATTTTAAGTAGCTTTTACTTTTATCCTGACCACAGGATTTATTCTTCCTTTTTTTTTCATCCACGAGATGTACAATAGGTGCTCTTGACAACAGTGAGAAATCATAAGGATACCAGATTAGACAGAGGATGGTTTATGAAGTAGATACGGAAATCATCCAAACTGCATTGTTCCTTGGTTTGTCTGGATGTATAATATAAACTCCTAACTCACTGGTGGATTCTGATGTGTGGGGAGTAAAAATGCTAGTCTTGGCAGTAAGAATGGAAAAATGTATAGGATAAAATAAACTTAAATCACGGAAAGTAAAGATAAAAGTATTTGTGTGGACTGAATGTTTTGGGCACCGAGATAAAAGTGTTAAGATTTGATTTCTCCCCTTTCCTCCCTGTATACAGGCTGGAATGGCCCTGACCTATGACCCCACAGCTGCCATACAGAATGGGTAAGTAGACCACATTTTCTTTATTTTAATTGCTAAGGTATCTTTGATCCCTGAAATCAGTACTGAAGAAAAATGTTCAAAACTGTCTTTCTTTTGTTTTAAATCTTTAAGGAGAAAGTGTAAACCAAACATGTCTCACCACTGTAACGGACAGAGTCAAGTTAGTGACTTGGTGATTGTGTCTTTGCTCTTCATTTGAATAAGCATCTAGAAATTTTGTAGCCTCTTACTTAGAATAAGTCACAGAGTCTAGGATTCCTCCTTTGAAAAATAAAACTTAAACTACATGATCTGACCTCTCAAAAATTCTGTAATTCTGAGTATCTTTGGTTGAACTCCCTTTCCAATATCTTCTCTTTGCGTTGGCTGTCCTGCAATTGACAATAATTATTCTTTGGTTGGTTGGTTATTTTTATTTTCACAGCCTTCTATCTTGGATTTCTCCATGGCTTTCGGTTTTCTGTCTTTCAGTCTCATTAAATAATCAGAATGAAGACCTCGTTTAAGATCAGTGTAGAGGAAAAAAGAATGCAAACTTATTTCTATTTGGTCAGCTGCCTCGAATGAAAATCTGTGGGATGTTGAAAGGATTTAAATATCTTCTGTTCTGATAGTTATTCATTTAAGCAATCATTTATTCATTCATTCAATAAACATCCAGTGGGTATGCCAAGCAGAGTGCTCTGCTCTCCAGACTTAAAAGACAGTATCTGAGACAGGGCCTTTGCCTCAAGGAACTCATAGTCTACCCTCCCATAAAAGAGTAAACATGGATGGTAGGCTAAGGGAGGACTCTAGTCCTTTCTCTCTTGTTGATTAAAACTCCTCTCTAGGAGTGAAATTTAAGGGTTTATCCGATAAGCATTTTCTTATTTCCAATAAGGCAGCATAAACTTGGTGAGTAGAAAGAAGAAATAGAGAAGAACGTCCTCAAGAATCATATTGTATATTTGTGAAAATAAAATAGTTAACTCAAAAGGTACAGAACAAGGCCTTATATGCTAAGTGACGGTGACAGAAAACAGATGTTTTAATGGAAGGAAATAACACATATTAAACACATACCATGCATCAAGTAGTTTATATTTGTAACTTAACATGCATTGTTTCAGAGTCAAATGCATGTAAAAATATGTGGAGTGACAGTAGAAATGTATATACATAAATGGAAAATAGAAATAATAATTGAATGAATATGTTCACTAACCAGATTCAACAAGTGCTAATGTTTTGCATACTATATACATACATATGTTTCCATCTGTAATATTTAGCCATATATCTATTATATGAATAATTGAATAATATGAATAATGAATAATATGAATAATTATATGCATAATGAATAATATTATTATATAATAGTAATTGAATATGTTCACTAAGCAGATTCAACAGGTGCTAATATTTTGCATACTATATGTTCCCATCTGTAACATTTAGCCATACATCTATTATAAAGTCCTTCTTACTCAAAGCTCTTTGTGAAGGATTAGATATACAGCAGTGACTTAGGCCTGGACCGGAGTGGAGGATGACACTCCCCTCTGCATCGCTTCAATCAATGGTCTTTCCGGTGCATAATTTAAAATCTGACTGTCTTCTCTAAAGGCACAATTTTCCAAGTAATCTTGCCGATTTATCAGAAACCTAATGAGAAAACTAAAGGTATTTCAGTTCCTAATCTGAGCAGCCAAAGGGGAGCTTTGGGGAGTTGCCGCCATGTTAGAGGCTGTGAGGACACAATAGTACACAGTGAACATCTGTCCCTCCTGCAGGACTTTTACCTCACATTTCAAGCCACTGCCCATGTGCCATAATGATTGCAGGTACATCTGTCCACCTTGATCACCCTCTCTATGACGTATCTTTATCTGTACCTTATATTAACTGCAACACGGTATCCTTCGCATGATTGGAAGAGTTGCAAAAATGGCTCACCCTTTTTCGCTGCCCACTTAAGTGTTTCCAACAGTGAATATTTCCCTCATGAAACACATTTTAGTTAAGATGCTGAGCATACCCATCTTCCCAATTTTATCATCTGATCTACTCTCATT
Organism: Neofelis nebulosa; assembly: GCF_028018385.1. NCBI lineage: Eukaryota > Metazoa > Chordata > Mammalia > Carnivora > Felidae > Neofelis > Neofelis nebulosa. Next base: position 13,030,309 of record NC_080786.1, on the reverse strand, counting down.
GATAAAGAACCATATGCCATCAATTAGTCTTTTTCTTCAATCCCTTCATGTCCACTGAATATTCCTTTCAGCCTATAGAAATGCTCAAGTCTCGGGGCGCCTGGGTGGCTCAGTCGGTTGAGCGTCCGACTTCGGCTCAGGTCATGATCTCATGGCTTGTGAGTTTGAGCCCTGCATCAGGCTCTGTGCTGACAGCTCGGAGCCTGCAGCCTGCTTCACATTCTGTGTCTCCCTCTCTCTCTGCCCCAACCCACTCACATTCTGTCTCTGTCTCTCTCAAAAATAAACAAACATCCAAAAAAAAATTTTTTTAAAGAAATGCTCAAGTCTTTTCCACCTGTAGAGGGAGTAGAAGCAAAACCATTCTTTCATACCAATGACATCACTTCTAGTGACCTCACTAATTTAGCCTTCTCTTCACTGCTAAACAACTTCAGTTGTCTGTATGCAGGATCTTCCCATATTCTTTTCTTTTTTTTTATGTTTATTTCTTTTTGAGGGGGCAGGGGAGGAGCAGAAAGAGAGAGACTGAAGTGACAGCGGAGAGCCCAATGCGGGACTCGAACTCACGAACCATGAGATCATGACCTTAGCTGAAGTTGGAGGCTTAACCAAATGAGCCACCCAGCCACCCCCTTCCCGTATTTTTTTTCAAATGCCTATTAAATTATGAAGTCTCGTTTCAAACTTGACTGGGATTTCCCTTGCTAATGCTCCCAGTGATGTCCAAATGTGTCTGTTGTGACTGACACCATTTTAGTTCTTCTATCATTTGAAACCTCACTCCACTCAACCCGTTTTTGGTACCATTTATGCCTTTTTGGCAATTTCTTATCTCATGGGCCCCACAGCTCCATTCCCTGCTGATCCTGCTTGCTCTGTACTCCTTTCTACTCCCTTGGCCTCTCCTGACTCTTCCTCTTTTGCCCACTTTTACTAATCTTTCTCAGGATGCTGTCTTTTTCCTCTTTGATCTCATCCATTCCTCTTGCTTTGGGGACCTTAAAACACGCAAGCTGACACTTAAAGTTTGTAAGGAGATGCAGGGCACTATCACCTGTGTTTCCAACTGCTTATTAGGTAATATTACTCTTGGATATCTTTGTCTATCCCAAACTGAAATCATTAACTTTATCAGTGCTTCTTAATACAAGCCAAACAAATTCAAATGGCAACCAAATATGAAATTTACTTGTTCTTTTTTTTTTAATAATTCACTTTAAGAATTTCTTAAGTGTATTTATTTATTTTGAGAGAAAGTAAGCATGAGTGGGGAGAGGCAGAGAGAGAGAGGGAGAGATAGCATCAAAAGTAGGCTTTGCACACTGTCAGTGTGGAGGCCGACATGGGGCTCTATCTCATGAACCGTAAGTTCATGACCTGAGCTGAAATCAAGAGTCCACAGCTTAACCGGCTGAACCACTCAGGCACCCCATTCGTAATTCACTTTAAAGCCATTTAGGCCATCAACTCCAGTTTCTGGGTTCTCTCTTTTATAATATTCTTAATGATAAAATTGGTCACTAAGACTTAATTCAATTTACCTTTGAACTATATCTTTACCCCAGCACTTGCTCCTTGCCACTGGTTGGGTTTATTCGATCATCCTCCCTACCTGTACTAACCTTTTTTACCTGTCTCTAGTATAGCTCTCCTGTAAAACATTTTCATATTGTTTTTTGAATATTTAAAAAAAATCAAAATGTAGGGGCAGCTGAGTCACTTAGTTGGTTAAGCTTCCAAGTCTTGGTTTTGGCTCAGGTCATGATCTCACAATTTTGTGAGTTTGAGCCCCGCATTGGGCTCTGCACTGACAGTGTGGAGCCCACTTGAGATTCTCTCTCTCCCTCTCTCTCTGTCCTACCCTGCTTGGTCAGTCTCTCTCTCTCTCTCTCTCTCTCTCTCTCTCTCTCTCTCTCTCTCTTTCTCAACATAAATAAACTTTTTTTATTTATTTATTTTTAAGCAACAGGCAAAATTTATTAAAATCTAAGATTAGAAAGGAAGAATAGTAGGAAAGCTCTCTTTACAGAGAGGGACATTCAAAAGTGAGTGCTCCATAAATAAAAAAAACTTTAACAAATAAGTAAATAAAAACAAACAATAAAAATGTAATCACAGCAATCACCTCCCTGCCTGGTTTAAAGCATTAGGCAGAGTTTAAACTGTAGAACAAAACTCAGACTTCCAAGAATGGCATCGAAAAATCCACAAAACAAAAACAAAAACAAAAACAAATCCGTGATTTGGTTCCTGAAAATCATGTGAACCTTCTGTGAACCTTCCAGGACACTCCATGTTACTTTACACTTTGTGTCTTGTTGCTCATGGAATTACATCTGCCCCCAAGAGAATAGTGATTTCCTTTCTTCCTTCCTTCCTTCTTTCCTTCCACCCTTCCTTCCTTCCTTCCTTCCTCTCTTTCTTTCCTTCTTTTTTTTCAATACTACTTTCCCTTAAAAGGCACAGTCAAATGATTCCAGGTAGAACTACTTACATGATTAGTCATAAGAGAAGCCGTATAAGCAGTGTTAAGAGAGCACCCTCCAGAATCAGGCTGTTGATATGCACATCCAAACTCTGTCATTCACCAGACATGGGCAAGTTGTTTGTGCTTTAGTTTGCTCCTCTGTGAAATGGAGAAGACAGTAAGGCTTTGTAAGGATTAAAGGAAGTCTGTATGGTACACTGTAATCATCAGTGTAAATATTGATGTTATTGTTGCACTATATTTCATATTACCATGGTAAGTTTGCAGTCTTTTTTTACCGTGTAGCCATTGACACAGTATGTATTTCCCTGCTGGACTGTTAACTCAGTGAAGGCGAGTTGCATGCTTTGTTCATCTTTATAGACTGTTTAAACCCAGTATTGTGCTAAATCAGAAATAGGAAATGTAACCAATGACATCTGCTTGGCCCCAGCAAATCGGTGTTAGAGAAGCCATTCCCCTTTTCAGCACCAACTTACTCTGTCCCCATGTAACACTTTAATCTGATTCTCTTTAAGTATCAGCCTCTCGTTTCACCCAAAGTTTGCAAACCGCCCATGAATTTATCACATCTTGAGTTAAGAATGGAGTTTTAGAAGGCTTAGACTGTCCATTGTGTTGTTGGTAACAAGAAGACAGAAATTTTATATGATGAAATGGAAAGAATAGGAAAATTGTAGTAAATTAACCTTACTCATTTGATACTTCTTCATATAGAGGACTTTTAAAGTGTTTTGTTCATCTTTGGTTTTATTGCCTTATAGGATGACATTTTAATAATAGGGAATACTAGAACAATAATTTCTAAGCATGTAAGATGTCACGATAACCACAAGTGTGTTCCCAGCCTACCATCCTTTGAGTTAAGCATTAACATGTGCATCTTGGAGGTGTGGAAGTTGATTTAGAAAACTTACTTGGCGCATTAAGGGATCCAACATGAATGTCCAGGATAGAGTAGGCCACTCTCTATTCACATTTCTGTATCCGATCATGCTGGCAGCCTAACTCAGAGAGCCGTCACTTTGCAGATAGAGAAATGTCTACTGCTGTAGGAAGGAAACTGGTCTCATTTTACATAAGACAATCAGTATCTAGAGATACAGTTGTAACGGACTCTAATCCAGTTAACATTCTTAAACGTTGCTTAATGCTTACTCAGTTTAATTCAACATTTTTTTCTTTTGAATGTCTTTCTATTAGACTGTTTAAAATCATTTTAGTGATGCAAATTTGAAAAGGAAAAATTTTATATTATAGCAGAGACAAGATACAATACAAATAATGCTGTGATAGAAGCCCAAGGTACTATGAGATTTATGTATAAACTTTTATTTCTATAAAATCTTTCTGAAAGAATAAGAAATAGTGGCAGTAATTCTCTGTCACAAGAAATAGTGACAGTAATTCTCTGGGTGGGGGGCACTGAGGTACTACAACATAGGAGAGAGAGAGAGATACTTATTTTTCACTGTTTATATTTTTATATTCTTTTCAAAAAGAAAAATAAAATTAATGTCATAGAACCACAAGGAAGAGGCATTTGTGTTCCAATGAGGTAATAGGAAGGCTTATTGATGGAACATTGACATGAGCGTTTCCTCTTCGAGATGTCCCATGTCATAGCTAAGGAACATATTTTATGATCCTGTGTTTTTCCATACAAAGGGAAATTGTACTCACTGTACTAAGCCTTAGAGTTTTCTGAGTATGTGCCTGGGTTGTAGGCAGTAGCTTAAATTGTGTTGAGAATCAAATATGTTCTGAATTCCACCTCTGCATTAATACAGCAACATGACATTGAACTAAATGCTCCACGTTGAGCTCAAGTTTAGCTAATGAAGAACAAACGTGTAAATAGCAACCATGGTGACTCTACCCTGTTTGAATTTAGACGGTAGAAAATGTCAGTTCTGTCATCTACTTGAATCTATCCAAATTATCACTTAAAAAAAAATTAGTTCAATGTCTCATCTGTCAAAGGCTTTGAAGTTTATAGGGAAGAAATGTCTGGATCACAATGGAAAAATGAAATCTGAGTACTTTTTACTCCAGGCTCACTTACAAGAATGAAATTACCTATTCTTCTTTCAGAGCCGTCTGGCATAACTCTACAGTTTGTTATTACTACTGCCCTATTGCTTTTTTAGCAGTCCAATCTGAAATTCCATCACTTTCAAGTAGGAGTGGGGGAGCTGGGAAATAATCACTCCCCATATTCAAAATCCCATCTTTCCAGTGCCCTTTTCAGTAAGAGCCGCCGTGTAGAAGACCTCTCGGATTGTTTTATTTGAATAAAATGTATTCTTGGGAGAGACTTGGGGAAAAAAAATGTTTTCTATAGCATTGGTTTGCCAGCTGTTGTATATGGGCATTTGATATTAAGTGATACCGAAACCTTATCTTATTACACAAGGAAAGGAATCTGATGTGAAGGATATGGTGGTATTACAATAAAAATGGCCAATAACGTATTAATCTTGCGCAATAGTGTTACCCTGAGGATAGTGTTCGTGGTTCTGACTCTTAACAATATTGCCTGCGGACATGAAAGACGAGCCGGTGCTGTTTATTTCAGTGTGCAAATAGGATTTTGTGTGGGTTTCTACAGTAAAAAAACACTCTACCCTGGGGTTATTGATATATTCATGTTATTTTTATTGTCAGTGAAATAAGATTTCACCATATTACTACTGACGGCCAAATCCCTGAAGATGACTTTCCTGCAGGCAAGATAATGTCCTATTAGTGACCTAGACTTGCATGTTCTGAACTTCTGGAGCCCACTTGCTTTAAATGCCGGAGAACCAAGTAACTCTTCACGTTCCTTAAAAATATAAAGTTTTGCAAAGGCCAGCTTAGCATTCTATAGATAGATCACACTTAGTTAACTCTCTTAGCCACTGTGGCATTTGGTATTTTGTTCATATGACATCTCTCCAGAAGTGACTGGTTATTCCTAAGGCTAGGTTTCTCATCCTCAACACTGTGACATTTTGGACCAGATAATTTTTAGTGTGGGAGCTGCTCTGTGCATTGTAAGATATTTAGCAACCCAGACCTTTATGTACTAGATGCCAGTAGCAGCCGACCCACACGCTTGTGACAGCCAGACCTGTCTCTAGATCCTGCCACCAAATGTTCCCTGAGGAGCAAAATTATTTCTAGTTTAGAAACACTGGACAAAGTGTGAAAGGAACACTCGTCATACACATAATGCCATGTGCATTTGGGGGAAAGATATCTATATCTATCTATCTATCTATCTATCTATCTATCTATCTATCTATCTTAAATGAGTAAACTTTTCCCAGGAAAACCATTTAAGAATTAATTCCCAAGGCATAATACATATATTATGGGATATAAAAACATGAAGTTACAGGGGTGCCTTGGTGGCTCAGTCGGTTAAGCGTCCGACTTCGGCTCAGGTCATGATCTCACGGTCCGTGGGTTCGAGCCCCGCGTCGGGCTCTGTGCTGACCGCTCAGAGCCTGGAGCCTGTTTCGGATTCTGTGTCTCCCTCTCTCTGACCCTCCCCCGTTCATGCTCTGTCTCTCTCTGTCTCAAAAATAAATAAACGTTAAAAAAAATAAAAGAAAAATACTTTAAAAAAAAAACATGAAGTTACATATTTAGACTTAACTTCGCTTTGTTATTATGGCTAAAATATTCTGTCAGTCATCTCCTTCATGCTCCCCAATAAGATAACACCTGTGCCTGGAGCATCTATTTGGATGTTGTTGTTGTTGTTGTTGTTTTCTTTCATTTTCTTTCTTTCTTTCTTTTTTAATGTCACAGGGAAGTGTTTTTAAACCCTAATAGATACATGGCAGGGACTAAGAAGAGGTGAAGAGACTGGGAACTCATCCTGCACTTCTCTCACAGAGCTTGGCTCTGTGCATTTTCTTTAGATATGGCACCTCTAAGCCGCCAGTGTGATAGCAGACTCTCTTAGGGTTTCCTGTCAATTCATCCGGTTTATGTTTGGTCTTGGGAAGAGCTCATTTCAGAATATCAGAATTAGGGGATCAACACAGTGTGTTGAGTCTCTTCTGCCCAGTACATTTTCCATTCTAAGTGACTCTCTGACTTGAGTGGCAGGATTTGGAACTTGCTGGGAAGCATGAACTATAATTCTTGTTTGATGGATAGGATTAGAGCAGATAGAACAAAATGCATTAAATTTTCCCCCAAGGGTTCCCTTTGTAAGTATCAGTTTACTTGGCTGTTTTCTTTAGGTTTTTGCTCTCTGTTCTCCCCATAAAATCCCCCGTAAACTCTACCTGCCAATCCACTTCTCGTTGCCGTCATATTTAATACTTCAATTGGTACATTTTATAAAGTAAGCCAGCCACGCTCAAATGCGATACACGATTCACTCCATTGGTGGAAGAGGCTGACACTGGGTTTCGGACAGAAATTAAACCACTGCATGGTGAATGAGAAACAAATGTTTGTAGAGCGATCATGGAGTAGTCATGGGTGGAGTGAGGTCATCATGGGCCCCGAATAAAGAATAGGTCCTTTGGTTCACTTCCTCATAAATCAAATCTGTCAAGGATAAGACCTAAAGGGGATTTTTTAATGCAATTCATGATTTTTGTAAAAAAGGACTTGTTTTCCCTAGTTACTAATACTATCCATGCTTAGAAAGCAAGTATTGATTAAACCTCCACTGAGCATTTACTAATATGTGATGTTGGCTGCTCTTTGGGCTCTCACCCCTCAGCTTCCTATGGTTTCAGGGACCTATCTTCTATGCTCCTGCCATCTTGGTATTGGCCAAGTATTGGTATTGGCCGGTACTGTAATCACTGCTTACTTCCCTAAGTTTCTCTGTATTCATTCATTCATTCATTCATTCATTCATTCCAGCTATGGTTCTTTTTTTTCCTTTTTTTTTCGATGTTTATTTATTTATTTTTTTGAGAGACAAACAGCACCCGAGCAGGGGAGGGGCAGAGAGAGAGGGAGACACAGAATTCGAAGCTGTCAGCACAGAGCCTGACACAGGGCTCGAACTCACAAACCATGAGATCATGACCTGAGCTGAAGTCGGAGGTTTAACCACCTGAGCCACCCAGGCACCCTAACCTATGGTTCTTAAGTATCTCTTATGCCCCAGGCTCTCTTCTAGGCAACAAAGCCAGTATGTCCTCAACTTTGTCGAAGCTGACATCCTAGAGGGACAAATAGTCAATAAGTACCTTGTGTTAGCTCTACTACCATCACAAAATACCATCACTTAGGTGGCATTAAACCACAAAAAAATAAGTTTCTTACTGTTCTGGAGGCTAGAAGTCTAAGATCAAGTTCTGGCTGATTAGATTTCTGGTGAAGACTTTCTTCCTGGCTTGTAGATGGCTGCCTTCTCACTGTGTCCTCACCTGGCCTTTCCTCCATGCACGCTTGTGGAGAGAGAGAGAGAGCAAGTTCTTTGGTGTCTCTTCATATAAGGACACTAATCCTATTGGATCAGGGCCCCACGCTGTTGACCCCATTTAACTTACTTTCTTCCAAAGTGGTTCCATCTCCAAATATAGACACACTGAAATTTAGAACTTCAACATATGCATTTTGGAGGGACACAGACATTCGGTCTCTAACATACCTAAATAAATTTTTAGAAATCACTACTTTGGATGGTGATAAGCGTGATGGAGAAAAAAAGTAAATTACAGGACAAGAATAGAGAGTAATTAGGTTGGAGATGGTGGTTGCTACTTTAGCTACTACAGGCCTCTCTGAAGATGGGAAAGTTGAGTGAGACCGATACTGAGAAAGAGGTAGCCTTAGGGAAACTTCTGGAAATGAACATTGCAGGTAGAGGGAATTATAAGTTTAATGGCCCAAGATGGAGGTGAGAATAACAGAATCATGTGACAGAAGGTCAGTGTGGCTGGAACCTAGCCGGCTGGTTTAGAGGGTAGGAGAAAAGTACTAGAGAGATAGGTGTTTGCCTGTTTGTACTAGCCCATACTAGGAATTCAGATTTTGTTTTCATTGCAGTGAAAAGCCATTGGAAGATTTTAGGCTGATTAATGTACAGATAAGATACAATTTAAGTGGCTAAATGGAGAAACTCTAAGGAATGTTTTAGAATCTTACCGATCTTTGGTACACATTGTAAATGCTCACTAATTTTTTTTTGAAGTGAAAGGATGGTTGTTTATGTACACATTCATTGACTTTGTTTAGAAGTCAGGTTTATTAGTATAATCTACATAGAGTGTGTAGTCACTATAGTGTACAGTTCGGTGAGTTCTTTTCTCTCAAATGTTTATTTATTTATTTATTTTGAGAAGGGGAGAGCAGGGGAGAGGCAGAGGGAGAGGGAGAGAGAATCCCAAGCCAACTGCATGCTGTCAGCACAGAGCCTGACACAGGGCTCGAACCCACCAACTATAAAGTTATGACATGAGCCGAAATCAGGAGTCAGATGCTTAACCATCTGAGCCACCCAGCGTCCCCAGTTCTATGAGTTCTGACAAGCATAAAATTGTAGAACTGCCAGACAATCAAGACAGAGCAGTCACATCATTTCCCAAAATTCCCTCATGCATTTTTATAGTTAGTTCCATCCCCCAAGCTTAGCCTTTGACCTGCCTCCATTGATCTATTTTCTTTTTTTATAGTTTTGCATTTTTCATGTTGTAGTATAAATGAAATTATGAAATATAGAGTCTTTTGAATCTTCTTTCATTTAGCATAATTGGCTTAAGATTCATCATGTTAAATGTATTGGTAGTTCTTTCCTTATTGGTTAATAGTGTCCACTGGACAAATGTACTAGAATTTGTTTATCAATTCGGTTGAAAGATATTTGGCTTGTTTCCAATTTTTGGCAAGTGTCAGTAAAGCTGCTATAAACATGTGCGTTAGGGTTTTTGTATAAAAGTAAATTTTCATTTATCTTGAGTTAATATCTACCACTGGGATTATTGTTATAAGGTATGTGGATGTTTAACTTTATAAGGAAATTGACAACCTGGTTTCCAAAATGACTATACCATTCTGCATTTCTACCAGCAACGAATGAAAATTCCACTTTCTCTAAATCCTTGTCAGCATAGGATTTTCTTTTCTTTTTCTTTCTTTTTGTGCCTTTTTTTTTGCCATTCTAATACATATGCAGTCTATATAATTTTTTTTTTAATTGCACAACTTAAACTTCGATGTCTGGTGGGTATGGATAGTAAGGATATAATATGTAACACAGTAATTTTTTTCGGCTGCAATTTTTTAACCAAAAGAACATGACCTTAGAATCCCTGTCGAGAGCTGGATAAAGTAAATTTAAGACTGTAGTCCCCCAAACCTTGCTTGAAGACTTTTATAGAATCTAAGATTAAAGAATGTACTCCTTGAGTCCTGGAAGCCTTGAAATCCAGCTCGCCCTTCAATAGGGGGCTTATAGAATGCTTCTTTAGAATGGTAACCCGTAACAGTCTCTATTCAAAATATCAGTGACCTCTGAGAGATGATGAAGCTTTTGATTCCAAAACTCCAACCTCAGTTATGCTATTTAAAAAAAAAATCAAAAGTAGTAGTTGATTTTTGCTAAGAGTACAGCAAAGTAAAATGATTCTATTACCCCTGAGACCCATTTTCCCAATCTATCCTCACATCAGTGAAATAATCCATCAAAGGCAACCTGGCCTTTTTCATTCTGTGGCTGGCCCTCTGGCCTTTCACTTACCAGTGAGACAGGAAGGAAGGAACATGATTTGAAAAATCTGCTGACGAATTTAAGCATTAGGTAACTTGTGAACTCTAGGGTACAGAGTGAGCAGAGATGGGTGTATCACTGATTTAAGTACCTAGAAGCTTCTCTTTGAAAGATCTATAGAAGGATCATCCCTCCTCTGGTTTGTGAAGCCCTGATCTCGCCCAGCACCATTTTATAATTGTTTGCCAGAGGGCCCCGAAAGACTCGACACTCAGTGCTTTTTTACAGTCTACAGGACTGTAGGACTGGGTTATATCCCAGAGGTCTAGAATCTCCACCAATGCCTTGATTGAATCCAGAAAATATTCCTGTCCCCAGCTAGACACAACCCACACATCGTTCACCTTCTTCTCTTTTCAGGGAGAAAATATTTAGCTCTGTTTCTGCATGAGTGCATGGATTTCTGCCTAGCACAAATTATGTAGAACTCTCTAGGAGCTGACCCTCTTTCTTGAATGAAGAGATAGATGCAATTTGTGTACACATAACATTGGCCAGCTTTATAAAGCTTGGTGCTATCATTTTGCTTTTCTCTCAAAGAGCCTTACAATGGCATTTCCTTAAAAATAAAAAAAAAAAGAAAAAAGGAAACAAAAACAAACTAAAAAGAGGCCCATGGCTTTTCTCCCCCTGTTGGTGAAACATACTATTACCCTCACCTGGCGTAAGAGATTTTGTGCAGCCCATCTTATTTTATTTTATTTTATTGTATTTTATTGTATTTTATTGTATTTTATTGTATTTTATTTTTTAATTTTATTATTTTTTAATATGAAATTTATTGTCAAATTGGTTTCCATACAACACCCAGTGCTCATCCCAACAGGTGCCCTCCTCAGTGCCCGTCACCCACCCTCCCCTCCCTCCCAGCCCCCATCAGCCCTCAGTTTATTCTGTCTTTAAGAGTCTCTTGTGGTTTGCCTCCCTCCCTAACTTTTATTTTCCTTCCCCTCCCCCATGGTCCTTCGTCAAGTTTCTCAAGATCCACATAAGAGTGAAAACATATGGTATCTGTCTTTCTCTGTATGACTTGTTTCACTTAGCATCACACTCTCCAGTTCCATCCACGTTGCTACAAAAGGCCATACTTCATTCTTTCTCATTGCCACGTAGTATTCCATTGTGTATATAAACTACAGTTTCTTTATCCATTCATCAGTTGGTGGACATTTAGGCTCTTCCCATCATTTGGCTAGTGTTGAAAGTGCTGCTATAAACATTGGGGTACAAGTGCCCCTATGCCTCAGCACTCCTGTATCCCTTGGGTCAATTCCTAGCAGTGCTATTGCTGGGTCACAGGGTACATCTATTTTTAATTTTTTGAGGAACCTCCACACTGTTTTCCAGAGCGGCTTGTGCAGCCCGTTTTAGAAGATGAGTCCAATCTGTCATTTTGTTCAGAATGATTTATTTCTCTTAGTGGAATCAAACAGTGTAAATCTCCCGGATGCTCCTGTTCGCAGCTGGTGGAAAAACACGAGGGTGGAACTCTGTGTTTCCCAGAGGCGCTGGGTAGCATTTGACCGGCACCCAGGCATTGCAGCAGCTTTATGAATCTTCTTTTTGTTGTTTTCTGTTTGCAGATTTTATTCTTCACCGTACAGTATTGCAACCAACCGCATGATTCCACAGACATCTCTCACGCCATTCATTGCTGCTTCCCCTGTCTCCACATACCAGGTATGTCCGATTTACCTGCACCTGAGGGAGCGTCTCTCTTGCCAGTAGACGGTATAAAGGCGAAAGGGACACAGCACAAGTTTTCTTCCAATAGCCTTCAGACATTTCAGTCCGACCTTAAAGTAATAATCCTCAAGGTGTCGCCTACACTTTGAAGGGCTTGTTTGCATCTGTTTCGCTGAAGAATAAGGTCCACTGTGCTCTTCATTCTTCCTGCTGAGTTTTTATGATTAGGCTCCTTTCCAGCCAACACGAGTGCAGCCTTCTTGCCACTGAGAACTTACTTTGTTGGTTGTCTGCTATTTGGGTTGTCTGTTCCCTGTTGTGTCTTTTCTACAAGCACACGTCTGGCATTCCCCTCCCTCACTCCAGGATATTTTACCGTTGTCATCTCATTTTGTCACAGTTGTCCTGTGCGTCCATGCAAAGCCACGTGGACAGCTGTTAAATCGTTTTCCCCGAGAAAGAGGGAGGGCCATCAAAGTGGTAAAAAGTTATTCCTACCTCCTGCTCTGACTTCATCCTCAGTCCCAAACAGGTCAAAAGAGACCTCACGGGTTCCACAGGTTGAAGAACAAACAAACAAACAAAAATCCAAGACTCAGTGTGTGTCCTAAAGCAGATGTTACAGCGAGTTAATTCTAAGTACACAGGTGGATCAAAAGAGTCAAACTTCTCCCTCCATAAATAACTCCTTGTCTTATTCCCTTAAGTCACGAATGTGCTATTACTCCCAGCTTCTCTTTGCCTCACATGGTTCTTCAGACAATTCTTCTAATTCTAATTAGACAGTGCCTATAGATGCCACCTGTGGGGGGTATCTAGTGTCACCTTTTCAAACTTTGGAGAGAGAAAGAGTGCGAGAGAGTATACGTGTGTGCACGCGTGTGTTTGTATTTTGCAGACGGCGGGGGTGGAGGTTTCACAAAGGGTAAAACTGTCATGTTGCTGACTGCTACCAATTCAGTGAAGTTTCACCTTATTCAACCATTACATACTTCATTTCAGGGGGTCCCAGCTCTCAGAGCATCAGACTTGAGACTATATACATTTTTCCTTAACTGATTCCCCCTGAAGCAGATGATTTTCATTCTTTTCCTGCGCTTAGAATCCTGATCCATGTCGCTGGGTGAATGGAATAGACGTGCATGTGAATTGCACTGGAGGGTCTCAGAATGGAGTGATTTCTTAATTGCTTTTCCTCGGGACCCATGAGGCTACGTGCAGGTGCTGTTCAGTTTTTGTTCTTCCTGCAGGCCCGCCTGGTTGTAATGTGTGTTTTTGTGTGTTTTTTTTTCTTTTTTTTTTTAACCCATTTTTTCTAATCCTGGCCTATGTTTCAGCCAAGACCACCCACTGAGCCCCAGTGTAGAGCACTTTGGTGACATGAATAAAATATCCACAGAAAAGTGATTTCACTTGGGAGGGCTCATAAGTGGAATTTAACTCTAGCTCCTTTTTTCTGAAAAAAGGAATCAGAGCACTTTCCTATGTTGTTGATTCTCGCCTTTCACCACTTTTTTTTTTTTTTAAACCTGAAGTGCATTGGCGCTTTTGTTAGTGTGAGTGTATTGAAAACAAAGTCCTACAGGGTTCTCCATGTGACCATCAGCCCGTGTAAGCTGACTTTCTCATTTGGCTGACAAGGCACACTTCATAACAGTTGGTTGGCTCAGATTCTCATTTTTATTTGCCATACCAATTACCATGAAAGAAAAAAAAAGATCACAAACTTGCTTAACTTGGGGTTAACCCAAAGCATTCCCCCCAAATTTCTGGCTGATCTCTTCTAATTATTACCCCAACTTTTACCACTTAGATTTATTTCCAAGATGGGATCACTTGAGAATTTGAAATTAGAATGGATGAAAGAAAAAGAGGAAGGTTTAGCTGTCAACTCTTTGTTACTGGCTCCATAGCCCTGGGAGTTGACCCCTGAGTAGGAGGTCTCTGAGGCTTCCTAAGACTCCAGCCTCCACCACCAACCTCAAAATCTGCTCCAAGGCCCAGCCTGGTCCACATGGGCACCGCAGCCAGCTCCTATGAAGTAGGAGTTTGCTTTCTATTTTACTATGTTTTGGTAATCAGGTCCAAGAATTTCCTTTCTCTCCTCAGTTCTGAGCACTAATTAGCTGTAAAATCAGATGGACTCCACTTTCTTATGACCTAGTGTGACTCCACTGAACACAAGAACCAAGTTCTCTCTGTGATTGCTTTGTGCTAATAAATGCTGTTTGATGCATAGGTCCAGAGTACTTCATGGATGCCTCATCCGCCATACGTTATGCAACCAACAGTAAGTGTTCTCAGTCACCTGAGGCTAAATATTTCTATTATCCGAGTGCAAGCTTTTGTAATGCGTACAAGCTTTGGGGTAAAGCTTTTGTTAGATTTCATACCTCTTTCAGGCAGCCATATTTTCCAGATGGAAAGCTGTTCCTGAAATTCTACAAAAGCATGTACAATAGATAGATAGTAGAGTAAGAGAGAGAGATGAGAGAAAGAAAAAGAGAGACAGAGATGACAGAGACAGAGAGAGAGAAAGACAGAGAGAGAACAAACTTTATTAGGGGAAATAGTCAACCTCCTAAGCTGATGTCTGCCATTTGTCATGAATGGGGAATTTCTACTTCACACAGGAATTCTGAACTCTGGACAATTAAATCCATTATTGGGGGAAAGCCTTTCTGTTTTCCTTCTCTTGGTATGCTTTGTTCTCTTTGGATGCTGTTTGATATGCTTTGGGGGCAATTTTTGGTATCACGGCCAAGGGTTCACTCAAAGCAATATATTTGAAATATGAAGAAAGCTGTCTACTAATAGATGGAGATATAGAGATAGAAAGCAAGGCTGCTAGATATATATTTTTAATATTAACTAACTAGAGCCATTCTCTTCTTCTTTAGTGGAAAAATCTCTTCTAAAAATATTCAAACTCTATTTTCTACTTGCTATATTTCCCATTTTGTGGCACAATATTACATCAGTCCCATGGGAAAATATTACATATTTCATTCAAATCTAGACTGAAGGCTAATGATTCCATTTATCTTTGTCTCGGTCTTCCAGGTTTTCTAGCTCTGTCAAAGTACAATAGAGCGATTTCAGTAGCAATATATTCATGAGAATGTATAGAGCACGAGACAGGAAGTTGTGTGACAAGGTCTGTGGTGAATATCCTTTGGGGGCATGCTCACACCTGTGCCTCTGTTTCCTTTTCTGTCACTATATTAACAGGGCTATTGGAAGGATCAAGTGAGAGCATATGTGAAAATAGCTTTTAAAATACAATATGCTATGTATTGTTATTGCCGTTATCCTTCCTAGTACAGAATGTATTCGTTGTACAGAGACAAAGCAGTGCTACATTTTAACCCATTTCAAAGGTAACTGTAAACAAAGTAGCACACATTAAAGATCAGGGAACTAAATCCGCAGGCATCCATTTCTTTGACCCAAAGGATCATAGCACCTGGTTTTCATATCTGAGCTTTGCCCATTTTTTAAAAATAAAAAACATTCCATGTTGCTCCTAATGTTTTGATAGTTTGTGTTTTATTTAAAGAATAAAATCTATATAGCTTAATACAGCAGAACTTTAGACCATATTTTGCAAATCCCTCTATTTACTCTTATCTACACACCTTGGGGGCTTCCTGAGTTCATCTGGTCTATGTTCTATAAATCATACCGTACAATGGATCCAGGCTGCACTTTCATATCCAATTCATGAGATAAAATTCAGTATACGCTGCCAAACCAATGTATAGAATAGATTGGGCCAATACAGGAAAAGGGAAGAAGTTCTGCCAAGTTCTAAAGTGGAGACTTTCTAGAAGGAAACAACTACCTTCTAACAAGTAATATGTTCATCTAGAAGGTGCTAATGCTAGCTTAGTCCTCACACCGAGGTGAAGGATCATCTCATCGTGACCAAAAGGAATGCACATCTGGCAGAAATCTAAATATTTTTCCAGATGTCAAAATATATAAGGTTCTACCAGAACTTCTAGAACTATAAGTAGAAGGGAAGGTGTTTGTATGTGGCTTTATTTCCACTGTCTGTCACTCAGGACCTCAGCAAAATTTTTCTTCCCCTCGCCCTCCATCCCAACATGGCTTCAGCCCCATTTTTGGAGGTATTATTTCTCATACATCTTCCTCCAGAAATAGCTGTGTGTGTGTGTGTGTGTGTGTGTGTGTGTGTGTGTGTGTGTGAATTTATCCCCTTAGATATTTCTCATTATGACTACTGCTCACTGATGTCTCATCAGTTCCCATAACTAGACAGTGCATCATGTTTGTGTTTAGGTCACTTGGTTTAAAATACAGTGTTTGTGACCAGGGAAGATTCTTGGAAAAAGGAGTGCCTGGGCCACCCACCACTTTGTTGTCTTTAACATGGAAAAATTGGCTAAGCAGTGTCACGGAAACAGAGTTTGTGCCAGCATTCTTTTCCCAGTAGCAGTCTTACCAGTCTATATTGCATAAATAACCATACCCAACTAGTCTTAGTCTCATCATCAAAATGGGGGTTAAATTAATCACTGAATGATACTTAAATACAAAAATACTGAAACAATCTAAAGCAGATAAACCAAATACCTAGATCTTGAATGAATGAATGAATGAATGAACGAATGAATGAACAAACGAACGAACGACTTGATGATTAACAGCATGAGTTCTTGGTTAGGGTCTTTGAGATAGGAAACCTTTCTCTGTTATGGAACTCTGGTCAATAAAACTTCCTTAGCCATAGTTGCCTCATCTGTAACATAGACATGCTGATGCCTAAATAATTATGTATTGTGTTCATTAAAGGAAATAATGAATTAACGCTCCTAAATTGTGTCTAGCAAATAGCAAACACTCAGCAAATTATTATTATTATTATTATTATTATTATTATTATTATTATTATTTAGTTATAGGAGGAAGAAAGGTAGAGGAAGAAAGTTGAGAATAAGCAATAATCACCTGTTTCTACTACATTTTTACTATTTATTTAACTTACTTTGCTAATGAGTTTTTGAAGATAGCCTCTATGGCTACAAATAAATTGCTTGGATTGATACTTATTTCATTTACTTACTAAACCATTTAATACTTAATACTAAGAAAAAAGGCCTGATAGGTATGCCCTTTATGTCAGTAACTAGAACCTACTTTACAAATAAATTCAAGGCGTCAATATCTACATATCTCAAATATGTTGCACATAATTATGATTTGCTTGCAACTTTTCTCCTTGCTCATGTTTTCTCTTCTGCCATTTTGAGAAAATCTCATGTATAAGCTCAAAGTGTAAGCACGTTTCTCCTGCTCACTGTGAATGCACACGGACTCCTAAATGGAGCCTAAAGCCTGAATTGTCTTTCAGGCTTGACTCAAAGGACTCCAAAGATTTCAACCAGGCTTGTATCCAAAGAGACTTCAGGAAAGTCTTAAAAGTAGAACACTGTGCCTCTGGTCTTTATCAGGATGAAAGGTTAAAATGGGAGAAGGGGGAGGAGACAGGTGATGGTTAGTAAGAGAGAAATAAAATGATGGAAAGGAGAAAAAGGAGTAGGCAAGGGCCAAGAGAAGAACAAAAAGCATAAGCATAAAACTGAAGTGTGCCATTTTAGTTTGTTTCCTTAGAGATTTAATTTGCTAAGTTGTGTGTATTGTACTTCTTTGTAGATTGGGAAAAAGATTCTGAGAGGACTTTCCCTCTTAAGGAAAACGGGAAAGAAGTTTCCTTGACTGTGTTATAACCATCCTTCTGGTGTTTGTGCAAGAAAACAGTTCTCTGTCAGTGGATGCTGGGACCTTATCGGGTCCCCTGGAAAGTTGTCAAACCCCACTTAGGACAGCAAGAGCATTTCTGTTCGCACTTTGTCATTGTTCCCCGGAACAGACTCGGGAGAAAGCACTGTTAGACGAGATTAGGAATTCACTTTTTGCCACAAAGAAGTAAAAATGCTGACTTTGTCAGTGCAATCACTTATTCATTGCTGCTTCTCAGTGCAGAGCTCTGTACTGTACTCTGAAACTCCCCATCTCACTGACAGAATTTTAATAGATGATGGATTGCACCAAATATCTACTCTGCATAGCGTCATGTTACATCGGAATCTTATATGAATGCACAATTGAAATTCCTGTGTTGCAACACATTGGATATTTTGTTAAATCTGTGCTGACAAGGAGAAAAGATGATAGTTCCCAAGAAGAAGCATAGTCCTGTTCCCTTAAATTGTATTTAGGCTCATTTGAATCATAAATCTTCTGTTCTTCATATAGTTAGCATTATTTTCTCTCAAGAAGAAAGGTCAGCTTTCATTTTTACTTAATTACAAATTGGTTATCTAATTACAGCATTCTTAGAAATGCAAGATGCCCTATTGAATCATTGGATGATTTGTGGCCATGCATGGCTAAATTATGACTTTTATGATTAATAAACCTAAAGTTTATAGCTGAATAGGGAATATAAACTTTCCCTCTGCAACAAGGCTGTTCAAGAAATCTCCAGAACATTTGATTTGGTCATCCCTTACCAGCAAACAGACTAGGCCTAAGACTTAATGTTAGAGGTTGTATCCTATAAATCTGTAGCTGTGTTTTCTATAAAAGCACATCACCTAATGTGGAAAGAATATCTAAATCCATTGAATTCTGTTCAGAAAGCTGAGCTGAGCAAAAATCCTAAATCTCATAGCTTCATTAGTAAAGTAAAAAGTCAAAATGCTTTTGCTGTCAAAGGAATTAACTTGGTAAGTGCATATATACAGGCCAAATCTTTTTTTAACTACATAGCAAAATCGAAACAACAGTGACTCTAACCCATCTATACCATTTCTCCTGGAAGAGAATTCAAACTGAATGAGAATAAGCTTAGGAGGAGTAACTTGTTTTGAGTGTCACCTCCTTTTAAATATAGTGCTGGGCTAAAGTGACTATGAATAAAACCATTTCCACAGAAAGTCTCTTAGTGTAACTACTGTTAAAAAAAAAAAAAGCAGTGCTGGCTTTGCAATGTTAAATTTAACTTCAAAATTCTACAATAAGTTTTCAAAAATAAAGAAAAATCCATTAAACAATGAAATTCTAGGCTCATAAATTATAACTGCATAGAGCATAAAAGACGTTCCACTTAGGACCCCTTCACTCATCAGCTCTATTCTCCAGAAGGAAACCTAGGATAAACTTCCGTGTCACCATCCAGTCAATTTTTATGCATACTAAAATCTATATGTACTTGTGCATAAATGTATATGTATTGTTAACATCTATACTAGATTACTCTACAAATATGTTATTGCAACTTGCATTCTTTTTCCCCAATAACAGAATGTCCTGGATGTCATTGCATGAGTCACATATAAATCTATGTCAGTTTTTTAAACACTTCATAATATGCCATTATATAAATGCACCAAAAGGCATTTTTAACCAATTTCCCATTCACTGTTCTTTAAGTTGCTTCTCGTACTAGCTCATAAGCTCAAGACTGTAATATTGAGCACTTGTGAGAAAATATCTGCAGGATAGATTGCTGGTACACAAAGTATGTGTGTGTTAAGATTGGATATACATTACTGTCAGATTGGCACGCCAAGTGAGAGTGTTTATTTCTCCGTGGCCCCAATTAACACTGGGCATTCTCGGATTTCAGATACTTTGTTGATGTGATAAATAATGAACAGTATCTTTCTGATGTTTTATTATTATTTCTCTGAGTCCTAGTGGAGTGGAGTTGCTTTTCTTGTCTTTATTGACTAATTTTTCTTTTTTCTCTGGACTCCACGTCCTTCATTTGCTTTTGCTTATTTCTCTTTTGGGGTATTGATCTCTCTCTTTTTTAACATTTATTGATTTTTGAGAGATGGAGAGAGACAGAGCATGAGCAGGAGAGGGGCAGAGAGAGAGGGAGACACAGAATCCAAAGCAGGCTCCAGGCTCCGAACTGTCAGCACAGAGCCCGACGCGGGGCTTGAACTCATGAACTGCGAGATCATGACCTGAGCTGAAGTCGGATGCTCAACTGACTGAGCCACCCAGGCTCCCCCTCTTTTTATTTTTAAAAGGTCTTATTGCAATTAGTCAGTTAATGTTGTTATAGATAATTTAGAGGAGCACCTGGGTGGCTCAGTCAGTTAAACATCTGACTTCGGCTCAGGTCATGACCTCGCAGCTCATGAGTTCAAGCCCCACGTCGGGCTCTGTGCTGACAGCTCGGAGCCTGGAGCCTGCTTTGGATTCTGTGTCTCCCTCTCTCTCTGACCCTTCCCTACTTGTGCTCTGTCTCTCTCTGTCTCTCAAAAATAAATGCATGTAAAAAACTATATATAGATAGATAATTTAGATATTTTCTGTTTACTGTTAATTTTTTTGGTGTCATCATGCAGAACTTTAGTATTATGTGTCTAGAATTTATTAGTTTTTCCTTTAGGAGCAATACTCACCAAAGTTTTCCTGTAAAGATCCAAACAACAAATATTTTCAGTTTTGTGAGCTGTATGCTCTCTTTCTCTATGGTTGTAGAGTGAAAGCAGCCACAGACGATACATAAATGAATTGGCATGGCTGAGTTTCAGGAAAATTTATTTACAGAAACAGGTTCTGTATGAACATTTGGTTCATAGATTATGTTTTTCCAGCCCCTACCGTATAGCATCTAGACTCCCACATGAAATACCTTATTCAATATAAGATTTAAAACACCATAAGTTAAAAATAAATAAAACACCATATGTTTTTGTTTATGTTTTTTTTTACATTTTGATTTATTTTTGAGAGAGACAGAGTGAGTGGAGCAGGGGCAGAGAAAGAGGGAGACACAGAATCTGAAACAGGCTCCAGGCTCTGAGCTGTCAGCACAGAGCCAGACGTGGGGCTAGAACTCAGGAACTGTGAGATCATGACCTGAGCTGAAGTCAGATGCTCAACCGACTGAGCCACCCAGGCACCCTGTTTAGTGTTTTTGTGTTGTTGCTTTTGTTTTTTTGAGTTTAATAACTTTTTAAAAATTGAGATATTATTAACATATAACATCGTATCACCATATGTCTTATTATTGTGTGTACAGTAAATTCTATTTTCAAGTTTTATTACTTTTGGAGTTTATTTTGTAATATGCTATGAGATTATTGTCCAGCTTTCTTCCCTAAATGGGTAACCAATTGTCATAACAACTTCTGCCATATAAATCATCTGTATTTTATCCACTGATATAAGATTTTATTCCAATTTTTATCATACGATAAATCTCTTTATGTCTTTGGTGTATTTCTGGACTCAGTCCTATTCTGTTGATTCATTTTTTGACCATTACTCTAGTATTTGAATTATCACTTTATAGCACCGTATACACCTGACATGACTTAATCCCCAACATTTTTGTTGTTGTTGTTTCTCAAGAATTTCTCTAGCTATTTTTTTTACATTTTCAGATTAACTTTACTAACAGTTGATCAACTTAAAGAATTCCACTAAAATTTTGATTGAGATAACTTTGAATTAATATATTAAATAATAGGAAATCTAAAAATATGACATATTTACACTGAATTTTTCTAAGAAAAAAATATGTCTTTCCTTTTATTCAAAATTTTTCTCCCCCCCCCCCCCAGCTATTGAGGTATAATTGACTAATAAAATTGAAATACTTAAAGTATGTGTTGTGATTTGATATACATTGTGGAAGGACTCCCACCATCTTGGTAATTAGCATATCCATTATCTCACATATTTATCTTTTGTGTATGTATGAGAGAAAGAGAGCATTTTAGTTCTATTCTCTTGGCAAATTCAATTATGTAATACAGTGTTATTAACTAAAAGTCATCATATACTTAGATACTCAGACTTTATTCATCTTATAACTAAAAGTTTGTACCCTTTTACCAGCCTCTTCCTATTTTCCCCAACCCCCAATCTCTGGCAAACATTTTTTTTTCTCATATGTTTCTATGAGTTTAGGTTGATTGATTGATTGATTGATGTATGTATTCATTTTAGATTTCACATATAAGTGATACTGTGCAGTATTTGTCTTTCTCTGCCACTCTTATTTCACTTAGTATAATGCCCTCGAGCTCCATCCATGTTGTCACAAATAGCAGGATTTCCTTCTTTCTTACGGATGAATAATATTCCACTGTATGTGTATACAACATCTTTATCCATTCATCCACAGACAGACCCTTGGATTGCTTCCAGATCTTGGCTATTATGAATAATACTGCAATGGAAATGGACGTGAATATATCTTTTGGGGATCCTGTTTTCATTTTCTTGAATATATACCCAGAAGTGGGATATCTGGATCATATTTAATTCTGTTTTTTTTTTTATTTTTTGGAGAAATCTTCAAACTGTTCTCAGTGGTGGCTACATCAATTTATATTCCCACCAGCAGGCGACAAGGGTGTTCTTTCTTTACATCCTCACCAACGCTTGTTATCTTTTGTCTTTTTCGTAATAGTCATTTTGACAGGTGTGAGGTGATATCTCATTATGGTTTTGATTTGCATTTCCCTGATGATTAAAGATGTTGAGCACCTTTTCATGTGCCTGTTGGGCATTTGTATTCTTCTGTGGAAAAATGTCCATTCAGTTCCTCTACCCATTTTAAAAATCGAATTGTTTGGTTTTTCACTATTGAGATGTATGAGTTTTTATATGTTTTGGATATTACATGTTTGGATATAGGATTTGTAAATATTTTTCCCCATTATATAAGTTGCCTTTTCATTTTGTTGTTAGTTTCCTTTATTGTGCAGAAGGGTTTTAGTTAGATAGAGTCCCACTTGTTTATTTTTGCTTTCTTGCCTCTATTTTGGTGTCAAATCCAGAAAGTCATTTCTAAAGCCAAGGTCAAAGAGCTTACCTCTTATGTTTTTACCTAGGAGTTTTACAGTTTCAGGTTATTTCAAGTCTTTAATCCAATTCTGGTTGATGTTTGTGTATGGTGAAAGATAGCGATCCAGTTTAATTTTTTTGAATGTGGCTGTCCAGTTTTCACAACACTATTTATTAAAGACTTTTCCCCATTGTATATTCTTGGCAACTTTGTTGGAATTGATTGACTATATATTCACAGGTTTATTTCTACGTTCTCTATTCTGTTCTCTTGATCTTTGTGTCTGTTTTTATGCCAGTTCAATACTGTTTTAATTACTATAGCTTTGTAATATAGTGTGAAATCAGAAAGTAAATCTTTTCTCAAGATTACTTTGGCTATTCAGGGTCCTTTGTGGTTCCATACAAATTTGGGGATTATTTGCTCTATTTCTATTAAAAAATGGAACTTTGATAGGGATTGTATTGAATGAGTAGATTGCTTTTGGTAGTATGGACATTTTAACAATACTAATTCTTCCAGTTCATGATCATGGAATATCATGCTATATATTTGTGTCTCCTTCAATTTATTTCATCCCTGGTTAAATTTTTCCCAGGTAAAATTATTATTTTTGATGAAGTTGTAAATGGAATTGTTTTCTTAATTTCTATTTCTCATAGTTTGTTGTTAGTGTATAGGAATGCAACTGATATTTGTATGTTGATTTTGTATACTGCCATTTTACTGAATTTATTTATTATTCTTAACAGTTTTTGGTAGAGTTATTAGGGTTTTCTGTATATACTATCATGCCATCATCAAATAAAGAGTTTTACAGCTTCCTTTCCAATTCAGAAGACTTTTATTTTTCTTGCCTAATTGCTGTAGCTAGGACTTTCAGTACTATGTTGAATAAAAGTGACAAGAGTGAGCATCCTTGTCTTACTCCTGATCTTAGAGGGAAAGCTTCCAGCTTTTCACTGTTAAATATCATTTTAGCTGTGGGCTTCTTATATGTGACCTTTATTATGTTGAGGTATATTTCCTCTATACCTAGTTGGTTGAAAGTTTGATCACGAATGGATGCGAAATTTTGTCACATAGTTTTTCTGCGTCTGTTGAGATGATCATATGATTTTGACCCTTATTTTGTTAACATGATATATCTCATTGATTTGCAGATATTGAACCATCCTTGTGTTTGCCTCCCTGAAATAAATCCCACTTGATCATGGTATATGATCGTTTTAATGTATTGTTAGATCTGGCTAATACCTTGTTGGGAATCTTTGAATCTCTGTTCGTTGGGGATACGGCCTGTATTTTCTTTTCTTGTAATGTCCTTGTCTGGTATGGTATCAGGGAAATGCTGGCTTTGTAACATGAGTTTGGAAGTGTTCCTTCCTCTCCTCTCTTTTGGAAGTGTTTGGAAAAGATTGGTATTAATTCTTTTTTAAATGTGTGGTAGAATTCACCAGTGAAGCCATGTGGTCCTGGGCTTTTGTGTGTTGGGAGGCTTTTGATTACTGATTCATTATCCTCACTGATAATTGGTCTATTCAGATTTTCTACTTCTTCATGATTCAGTCTTGATAGGATGAATGTTTCTAGGAACTTATCATTTCTTTTAGGTTGTCCAATTATTTTTTGGTGTGTAATTGATCATAGCAGTCTCTTATGATCCTTTGTATTTGTAGAGTATCATTGTAATGTCTCCCCTTTCCTTTCTGATTTTATTTGTTTGAGTCCTCTCTTTTTCTTGGTAAATCTAGCGAAAGGTTTGTCTACTTTGTTTATCTTTTCAAAAATCCAGCTCTTTGTTTCATTGATGTTTTCTGTTATCTTTTTAGTCTATATTTCATTTATTTCTGCTCTGATTTTTGTTATTTTCTTCCTTCTTCAAACTTTAGGCTTTGTGCTTTTTCTACTTCCTTGAGGTGCAAAGGTAGGTTTATTCTAGCTCTTTCTTTTTTCTTAGTGTAGCGATTTACCTGTTTGAAATTGCTCCTTAGAACTAACTACTTTTACTTCATCTCATAAGCTTTGCTCCTGTTGTATTTCCGTTTTCATTTGTCTCAAAATAATTTTTATTTCTCTGTTGATTTCTTCTTTGACTCATTTTTGTTTAGTAGCATGTTGTTTAATCAAGAAATATTTCATGTCTTTTGAGTCTCTTAATAGAGTAGTAAATTTTCCTCCATACATGCTGTTTACATTTCTCATATGTTTTATTTGGCATTTTAATACTTTTGTTACTATAGTTATGAAAATTTTAAATTGTATTTTCTTATTTTTCACTTTGGTGTATAGAAGTATAACATATTTTTGCATACTAATATTGTTAATTTAAATTAAAAACATCTCAGTTATTCAAAAGCATTGTTGAAATTTAGAACATATGCATGAGTCAAAATTAGAATATAAAAACACCAATATTCTCTTACCCAGAGATTATTCCAGTTAATATTTAATGTGTATTTTTCCAGGCCTCTGGCTGTATCTATATTTATATCTATTTATATATCTAATCTACACATGCACACACACACACACACACACACACACATATGTATGTGTTATCTTTCACTAAAATAAGATCACACAATACATGCTATTTTTAAACTATAATTTTCAGCTAAGAATCTCCACTTTCTTATGTCAGTAATTTTTTTCTCTTTTTTGATTAAATTTTCTCAAAAATCCAAAAAATAAATTTATAAAGCTAGATTACCTAAATAATTAATTACCGCATATAATATCTGGTTATTGTATCCTTTAGTATATTTTAATCTAGCAGTTTTTTTTCTCTTGTGCTTCTGCTTAGCTATTTTACAGACTATCCCACCTTTGAGACAGGTCTACTTGAATCTTCATGATGTTATCTATCCCCTTAATCTGCCCCATATATGAAATGATTTTATTTCCAACTATTTTTCTGACGTTTTCAATTACTTCCAGTAGACAATTTCATTGATTCTTGGGTTTCCCAGGCCATCAAAATAATTTTACTTTCCACCTCATTTCAAGTATTTATGTTTCACAATCCTTTTCTTTGCCCAATTGTATTACAGTGTATTCTTTGAGTGATTCTTTTTCAATTGAATCAATGGTCTTTTGAGAAAATATTGAGTTTATAAAATTATTTTATCAATTTTATTTATTTTATATATTATATAAAAATAATTTTATTAGATAATTAGATACATTATTTATTAGATATAATTATATTATTAAAAATAAATAATTGTATTATTATATTTTATATTAATAAAATATATTTATAATTAATTATATTTTAACTGATTTCAGTAAATGTTTTATAAGGTGGAACCATTCTACAAATAAACTTCTTTTGGTCATGATAAAGACTTCTTAAAACCATATACCTCAATTATATTTATTAACATTTTATTTATGATTTAGACATCAGTCTTTATTACTGAAAGAAAGTATTAAGTGCTATTATCTTTTAGGTGTACTATTTTTGTCAGATTTGAATATCACAATTATAAGGGATTTATAAAAATAATTTAGAAATATTCCATTTCTCTAAATTCTGGAACAGTTTTAAATATAATTATGCATAGCTATTTTTAAAGATTTAAAAAAAGACAAATGTGAAGCTATCTTGGGTTTTGGTAAGAGAAACATTTATTCAACCAACCCAATTAAAAATAATTTATTAATCCTATCAGATATGTTCACAGAAGACTAAAACTATAATGCACTATGGCTTATGAACAGCATGAATAATCATGAAGTGCTGTATCAGATTGTTACATAGTTGATAGCTGCTAAGTGATCAAAACAATTATGTTTTGCAATGGCATGATCTTAATCAATTGGCATTGTTAGTTACTCCATGACCAGTTGTTGATCTTTTAGGACATATGTTAAATATTATGCAAATTAAAAATAATCAATCATCAACTGTGTAATAACAACTTTTGCTTATTATGTTGCTGATCAGTAACTTGGAATTTTTAAGAATGTTTGGAAATGAGGGAGGAAGAAAAGAAATAATCCATCCTAAGACATACAACCTAATTGTGGATATTCAAACATAGAGGGAGACAAACTATAAGAGACTCTTTAATACAGAGAACAAACTGAGGGTTCATGTTAGGGTGGGGGAGAGGGGAAAATGGATAATGAGCATTCAGGAGGGCACTTGTTGGGATGAGCCCTGGGTGTTGTATGTAAGCAATGAATCATGGGAATCTACTCCCGAAGCCAAGAATACACTGTATGCACTGTATGTTAGCTAATTTGACAATACATTATTTTAAAAAAATAATAAAAATCTGTAGCAGAGAAGTTATTAAGTTTACCAATTATATAATACTGACCATGACAGTTAAGGACAGGGAAGAACAAAGACATAAACGTGAGTTTAAAGGATGGGTGGTGTTTATGGTGTTAAAGGAAAAGAAAGATGACATTTCAGGTGAAAATAACACACAAAAATACTGGGGGTTGTGTTTCAAGTTATTCCAAGGAGCCAAGGGGCAAATAGCCTGCATTAAGTGATGGGTTTGTGTTATGGAATAAGGGAAAGATTTTATTGGAAAGGTAAATTGTGATCTATTGAAGAACAACTTTTTATTCAGTCTGGCACATTTTACTACACATTTTTTTTTAAATCAGTTTGATGGTCCTAATGCTATTGTCTGGAATTTAGGTTTACTTTGGAGAAAGGCTAAATTATGTCACTGAGGTATGTTAAAAAGTCATAATTTCCAGTGAATAGATGGACCAGTCATGAATGGGAAAATATTTAATTGTTTTTTTTTTTTTTTGCATTATGAAGATGTCATTATACACAGTCGCTGTGCATAAAGTCATTTTCTATCCATAGAAATAATTTTGGAAGTAATGGTCATCTGTCAAGTAGAGGTTCTGAAAGCTTCTTGGAGAAAACATTGCCTGGTCAATATCCCTGCCTCCTATGCACAGGAGTGGCTAGAATAACCCATGAACGCGGCATTGTTTTTCACAATCCAGATGTGTGCATGTGACCTGTCTTTTGGCATGTGGTTTGATATTATTTTACTGTGGACCTTTAAAAGGAGAGAATAGTTTGTGGAATAATGTGTTACTTTTTTAGAACTGCAGGCACAGCATTCTGAACATAAGACTGACACAGCTGCTAAGAGAAAAAGTTTCAATCGTGCATGACCCCCAATGTGTCCTCGGATAGTACTTAGAGTTTCTCCATCACTGCATCATCGGGACATCAAAATTTGCCAGTCCCTTTGTAAGACTATTGACAACATGACATCCTTAATAGCTATTTAGCATATTAGATATACTTAAATAGAAACACAATGTTAAATATCTAATCTAGTGAAGTCTTATTTTCTATGGATTATCTCTAGAGAAAGCAAGCACACAGCCAAAATAAAATCCATGTCAGACTAGATAACAGCAAGTTACCAGGGCAACACAATCATAGAGAGATAGGGTAAATCATTTATTTTATAAATGTTGCCAGGGCAACAGAAACTACTTATGAAATCACTGAAGGATTGAGGATAAGGGCACAGATAGTCTCTGGAACTATTTGTTCTTTCAGAACACATTGGAATAATGCCCATTCATACCTAAAACCTTCACAGTATTTGAAATATGTAGATACTCATTAAGTAAATGGTCATGAATAGGTTCAAATATTGAGAGATTTGTAAATAGCAAAAGATATTATTCACTGTTTCTTGCCTCTCAGAATGTTATTGGGACACTATTTTGCTTTAAAGGTTAACCTTAGCTATGACCTAAGAAGCTAGTTATTTCTACCTCAGTGTTATGTTTATAATTCAGGGTCATGGTTAACACAGTTGATGAGCTTGGATTTTGTTAGGCAACCAATTAGAGTGTACCAGAGTTGGGTGGGGGGGGGGGGGGGAGGGATTTTGTGTGTGTGTGTGTGTGTGTGTGTGTATGTATACACACACACACCCCCACATACATAGAATTTAAGCAGGTGTGCTTTGGAAAGGGAAAACATTATTTTACTTTAGTAACAAATGTCAAAATTATACAATTTAGAGTAATATTTTTCAAACTACTAACACAAATACCAGTAAAGGGCCTTCAGAGTTTTTTTCTTCTGCTTAAGAGGAATATTTACCAAAGTTAGGACTTATTTTATGTTTTACATCCCTGTTTTAATATAATTTGCTTCCCCCTTGATCAAAGTCCTGTTAGAAAACATATGTTTATAATGTATTTAGCTACAGGTAGCAGTGAATGTATGTGTAAATTATAAAAATATTTAAAAAGTAGGGAATTATTCATTGTGTCAGGGAGTAGAGAATAGGGACAGACTTCTCAGAGGAGGTAACTCCTGAATTCGGTTTTGAAGAATAAAGGAGTTTTTCAGTCAGACAACTGTTGGGTGTCAGGCAAGATGGGTGTTCTAAGCAAAGCAAACATTAGCTTTCAGCCAGGTCTTTGGTCTGTACACCAGGTGTTACATCTGGTGAGCATCTGAGAGTGCAAGGTATTTCCATAAGTTACCAAGTGCCTGTAATGCTGCACCTGCCCTAAGCATGGCATCCATATGCCCTTCAATAGTATGCCACAGAAGGTGTCATTTAATCATGAATTAGAGCTGTTCAACATGGTGCCTTCTAGAGAACTGCCAACATCTAGCACCCGATGTATCCCTTCACAAACTCTACTCAGAATTGAGTGAAATATTCGGGGCATGTTTTTTGAAGGTTTTACAAAAATTCTAGTTAGTTAATATACACTGTATTATTGGCTTCAGGTGTACAATATAGTGATTCAACTCTTCATACATCACCCAGTGCTCATTATGGCAAGTGTGCTCCTTAATCCCCATCACCTATTTCAGCCATCCTCCCACCCACCTCCTCTCTGGTAACCATCAGTTTGTTCTCTACAGTTAAGGGTCTGTTTCTTGATTCATCTCTCTCTCTCTCTCTCTCTCTCTCTCTCTCTCTCTCTCTCTCTCTCTCTTTTCCCCTTTTCACTTTGGTTTTATTTCTTAAATTCCACATATGAGTGAAATCATATAGTATCTGTCTTTCTCTGATTGACTTATTTCACTTAGCATGATACTCTGTAGCTCCATCCAGGTTGTTGCAAATGACAAGATTTCATTCTTTTTAATGACTAATATTTAATTGTATATACACACACATATATACATAAACTACATACACACACACACACACATATTCATACATCTTCTTTTTCTTTTTTTTTTTAACGTTTATTTATTTTTGAGACAGAGAGAGACAGAGCATGAACAGGGGAGGGGCAGAGAGAGAGGGAGACACAGAATCGGAAACAGGCTCCAGGCTCTGAGCGGTCAGCACAGAGCCCGACGCGGGGCTCGAACTCACGGACCGTGAGATCATGACCTGAGCCGAAGTCGGACGCTTAACCGACCGAGACACCCAGGCGCCCCTATTCATACATCTTCTAATCCATTCATCAGTTGATGTACACTTGGGCTATTCCCATAATTTGGCTATTGTAGATAATGCTGCTATAAATATTAGGGTACATCTGTCCCTTTGAATTAGTAGTTTTGTATTGTTTGGGTAAATACCTACTAGCGCAATTGCTGGATCATAGGGTAGTCCTATTTTTAACTTTTTGTGGAAACTCCATATTTTTTTCCAGAGTGGCTGCACCAGTTTGTATCCCCACCCACAATGCAAGAGAATTCTCCTTTCTCCACATACTTACCAACACCTCTTGATGCTTATGTTGTTGATTTTAGCCATCCTGAAAGATTTGAGGTGATATCTCATTGTGGTTTTGATTTCCCTGACGGTTAGTGATGTTGAGCATCTTTTCCTGTGTCTGCTGGCCATCTGTATGTCTTCTTTGGAAAAATGTCTATTCGTGTCTTCTGCCCATTTTTAACTGGATTATTCATTTTTTTTGGATGTTGAGTTTTTTAAGTTCTTTATATATTTTGGATCCTTATCCTTAATCAGATATATCTTTGCAAATATCTTCTCCCATTCTGAAGGTTGCCTTTTAGTTTTGTTGATTGTTTTCTTCGCTGTGCAGAAGTTTTCATTTTGATGAAGTCCCAATAGTTTTTTCTTTGTTCTGAAGTCCAAGTAGTTTATTTTTGCTTTTGTTTCCCTTGCCTCAAGAGACATATCTAGAAAGAACTTGCTGTGTCCAATGTCAAAGAGGTTACTGCCTGTGTTCTCTTCTAGGAGTTTTATGGCTTCAGGTCTCACATTTAGGTCTTTAATCCATTTTGATTTTATCTTTGTGTTTGGTGTAAAAAAAGTGGTCCAGTTTCATTCTTTTGCATGTTGCTGTCCAGTTTTTCCAATACCATTTGTTGAAGAGACTGTCTTTTTCCATTGAATGTTCTTTCCTGCTTTGCCAGAGATTAATTGACTGTATAGTTGTGGGTTCATTTCTGGGTTTTTATTTATTCTATTTTTTTTTTTATATTTTTTTTTCCAACGTTTTTTATTTATTTTTGGGACAGAGAGAGACAGAGCATGAACGGGGGAGGAGCAGAGAGAGAGGGAGACACAGAATCGGAAACAGGCTCCAGGCTCCGAGCCATCAGCCCAGAGCCCGACGCGGGGCTCGAACTCACGGACCGTGAGATCGTGACCTGGCTGAAGTCGGACGCTTAACCGACTGCGCCACCCAGGCGCCCCATCTGGGTTTTTAATATCACTTGCATGTCATAAAATAATCATTACAATCTCTGCACTGGGTTAACTTAAGCCCAGTTCTCTGACTACCCTGACTGGAAGTGGAATCCCCATCTTCCAAGAGCCCCAAGAATGATTATTGTCTTATCACTTGACTTCATTTAAATGCTTCATTAAATGCTTCATTTTCAGTCCATTCAAACAATAAAGAGGGCTGACACTCTAAGAAAAAATACTAGAATTCTCTTATATGTCTATATGCCTCTTTTTTTTTTACTACAATGGAAATCACTGTGGAAGGCATTTTCCAATGATATCATCTTAGAATAGGACATTTAAAAATTTCTTCTTTGGGAATAATTTTAAGAGATAATTCATTAATAATACAAGACAAACAAGTTAATCTGGTTATATTCAAATCATAAGCAGATAAATGGATGTGGCTAGGTCGATGATGGATGGATGGATAGGTGGATAGATGTGTGGATAGATGGATGGATAGATGGATGGATGGATGGTTGGATGGATGGCTGGATGGATAGATGATAGATAGATAGATAGATATCTTATCCTGGGGCATATGACTAATTTCTCCTCAACTAGAGTATAATTTTATTATTTGAGATCATAGCATGTATAATTCATAATATCTCTCCCTTTTTACTTCTTGCGTAGAATGCCTACTAAATAAATATTTCTTGGGGCACCTGGGTGGCTCAGTCGGTTAAGCATGTGACTCTTGATTTTGGCTCAGGTCATAATCTCATGATTTGTGAGATTGAGCCCCACATTGGGCTCTGGAACCTGCTTGGGATTCTCTCTTTCTCTCTCAAAATAAATAAACTTAAAAATTTTATAAATATCTGTCGATAGGCTACACTTCATTGCATTGGCACATGCAAGCATGCATGGGTTGTTAGACAAGGACGCTGACAAAGGTTTCTAAAGAAAGCAAAAGTGTGCATTTTCTTTTTTTTTTTTTTTTTTAATTTTTTTTTCAACGTTTTTTATTTATTTTTGGGACAGAGAGAGACAGAACATGAACGGGGGAGGGGCAGAGAGAGAGAGGGAGACACAGAATCGGAAACAGGCTCCAGGCTCCGAGCCATCAGCCCAGAGCCTGACGCGGGGCTCGAACTCACGGACCGCGAGATCGTGACCTGGCTGAAGTCGGACGCTTAACCGACTGCGCCACCCAGGCGCCCCTCATTTTCTTTTAACCCAATCCCAGCATTTAAGGGAAACTGATGCTGATGTCAAATTTGTCTTTGTATATTTGATCATTAAATCTTGGCATTGACCATCAATAGGTTTATTAAAAACAACTTAAGAAAATTTCTCTTGCATTCATAATGCAGAATCCGATTTGCTTTTTAGTTGCAGATTTACTAATATGAGCTTACGCAACTGTGTTTTTCACCAGGTATATTTGTTTCCTCATCTCTGCTCTCACCCACTTTTGAGGAAGCCTGAAAAGGGTTGGCGAGTTCTTGAATGCCCCTAATGAAGTTCCAGAA
The DNA here is from genome assembly GCF_028018385.1 of Neofelis nebulosa. Lineage (NCBI taxonomy): Eukaryota > Metazoa > Chordata > Mammalia > Carnivora > Felidae > Neofelis > Neofelis nebulosa. Next base: position 12,997,389 of record NC_080786.1, on the reverse strand, counting down.
TGCAGTGTTTGTGATATGTTAATGCCGTTATTGGCCATGGTTGATCAATATAGGCAAAAGTAGTGAAGGTTATTCTGCCTGTCTTTTCTCCATCCTCTTTTCCTTGTTAAAAAGATGAAAAATCAGATCTACTTGTTAGGATAAGCAGGAACCCTTGTTTTACCATGACGTAGGAAAACACTCTTCATGGAGAGAATAAAAGAAGAAATTTAGAAACTTGTACAGTTTGAGATCTGAACACGTTCAATTCTTCTACCTTCCTTTGTGACCTAATTTTCTCCCAGCAATTCTTTTTTTTTGTTTTGTTTTTAAATATTGATATTCATTGGAATAAAAAAGAGATATACACCTCTTCAGGCCCTAGGAGAATGAGAAATAAGGATTTGTACCTTGCCCACTGTTTGAAAACAGCTGAGGTTTCTTACGATTTAAAGACATACTAAAAAACACAGTTCAATTAAAGAAGGAACAAATGTTCGCAGAGCAGAGGAAATAGATTTGTTAAATGCTTAGGCTGTCTATGGGTAGTTTACTACAGTGGAATATGGAAATTGTGTCCTGAGTTTTTAGAAGCCAAGCCCAAAATGGTTAAAAAGAAAAAAAATATTATATGTTTCATTCTCTGATAGAAGGAAGTATCAGATGGCTAGGAGAGGTTTTTGTTTTTGTTTTCATTTTTGTTTTTTGGCTACTGCTGCTATATACTAAGGAAAAAATTATAATATGTTATTGCCATTCCTAAAGTCTTATTAGATAGCAGTTACACATGCAGAGGGAGACATTTTTTTCTTGTAGTCATTTCTTTTCTTAACTCTCAATAAAAACCAAATGAATGTTAACTTTTTGTTTTTTTAATTTTTTTTTCAATGTTTTTTATTTATTTTTGGGACAGAGAGAGACAGAGCATGAACGGGGGAGGGGCAGAGAGAGAGGGAGACACAGAATCGGAAACAGGCTCCAGGCTCCGAGCCATCAGCCCAGAGCCCGACGCGGGGCTCAAACTCACGGACCGCGAGATCGTGACCTGGCTGAAGTCGGACGCTTAACCGACTGCGCCACCCAGGCGCCCCCGAATGTTAACTTTTAATTTTTGTAATGAAATGCCTAGAGTAGCTAAATTAATATTGTTCAAATACGTAAGTTTCTGTTTAAAAATTTTTTTAATGTTTATTTAGTTTTGAGAGAGAGAGACAGACGTGAGTAGGGGAGGGGCAGAGAGAGGGAGACAGAGAAACTGAAGCAGGCTCCAGGCTCTGAGCTGTCAGCACAGAGCCTGATATGGGGCTCAAACTCACAAACTGTGAGATCATGACCTGAGCCGACGTTGGACTCTTAACCTACAGAGCCACCCAGGAGCCCCAGATACGTACGTTTCTAATGATCTAGCTTGATATAACAATGCCACTTAGTAAATCCGGTTGGTTAGCATTTAGCTTGTTTGGCCTTTCAAATTTCCTAAGTCTCAGCCAAGATTTTATACCATCTGACCTACAGTATTATCTAGATAAAATCTGTTGTACCTCTTTATTGAAGGGGGCTGCAAGATTATCCTCAGCCTGTGCCAGAAGTCTCAAGAATGTCTTTCAGAAAAGCCTAAACATGTAATCAGTTGAATGTCTATTGTTCGGTGCCTTTGGAGGGCTTGATGGGCAAACTTGACCTAAAATATTGGTGATAGTTGTGAGACTAACTGGCCTTCATCACTCAGTGGCCCACGAAGTATTCATGATTGTTAGCAATACTAGGGTCGCACCTGTTGCCAAGAGGAGTCAGGTGTAGAATGTACTTCTTGGTAGTAAACTGAACCAATAGATTAGCATTATTTTATACAGACTATGAGAATTTTGAATAATATCTGCATATATCAATCTGGTTTTAGATACAGCCAATACCAAACCATTATATCTTTCAGTAATTACTCAACACATTCAGCTGGGAGAACCATGTCCTCAACGGGGAAGAGAAAATGTACCTTCCTGCTGATGTTGGAAGGAAGACATACAAGGATCTCAGTTGCTATCACACTGCTTATGCATAATATCATGAATTAAAAACTTACACGGTGCTTGTCCCTTTTCACATCACTTAACATGAGTATAACTTCATTGCACAAAATAGAAGCTAGGAACAAGCTGGGAAACCTGTCAAGAAAAAGGATTGATCCTTAACCACGTGAAAAAGAATACTATTCTTGTTTTTTTAGTTTTTAATTCTCATTTAGCACAGAGGAAATCAGCCTAATTACCAACTTGAGTTCTAAACAATAATCTTAAAACTTCTATACCAAAGAGACCTTTTATCAAAGGGTTGTCCTTAAGGAGTTTTTAATCAATACACTTTAGAACCGGTCCTGCATAACAATGGTGTGTATTAAAAATCAATTCTTATTTTCCTATAAAGATGTTTATTTCCTGAGGTTTGTAGCTCAAGTAGTTTTAATTAATACTAAAAAGTCATCATGATGCTAAAGTTTATGTTATATGCTACGTGTATAAATCCTTAGATTCTACTGGCATGCTCCAAAATCATTTTTAACTTTTTGAAATACATGTATGGAGTTTATTTCAAGGAATAGTTTATGTTTTACATTGCATGGACAGGCGCATGTATGTATGTAGCTTGGATGGGTACCATGTACATATTTCTGTGCACATGGGCTGATCTCCACTATAGATACTGTTTAGCCCAAACACTGATCTATACTTACAATACACATAAATGTTTATATGAGGACGTTCAAAGTTGCATTTCTACAATACCGAAGGAAAGAAAAGAGGGCTGAACACGGTTGAGATTCATGGTATACATTAGAACAAAAGGAGAAGGACTAAAGCGTATGAAGGGGATGAAATAGAACAATTGAGCAAGAGGAAGAGAAAGGATATGGAGGATGCGTGGATCAAATCTGACACTAGGACACTGTAGTCTCGAAGGCTAGATAGAAGGTGGTGTCCTTAAACGGAATTAGTATGTGTAAGAGAAGGAATAGGTTCAATATCCGGTACATGCAATTTCTGCTGGGCATGTTGATTTTGTGGAGCCAGATAGAGATTTTCAATATATAGCTTGAAATACAGTTTGGCATACAGCAGCGGCAGTGATAGACTTCAGAGCCATCATTCCCATTGGAGAGAATAAATAGGCTTCTAGCAATCCATTTACTTTTAACTGGTAATTACCATGCTTGATCTATGCAATAGCTCTCAAACTTAGGAATAGGGAATAATATGCATATGACGACATTATATTAAAGTGTGCTAATCTTACATACACTAAATCAAGTGCTTGCCTATGCCCCTTGCAAGCAAGATTATTTAGCAACCTAATTATACTTCTGCTTACACCTATAATTTCCAGGCTAATTATGTATTATATTACATAAGCCTTTTTGAATCAACTAAAGTATATGCACCTGATTTTTCCATTTAGGGAACTGACTAGAGTAATAAATTGGAAAATAGAGATAGATACTTTAAATTCGAAGAAATCATAAAGGTCATTTAATCTAACTCCCACTAAAGTTTAGGGGTTGATATAAAGATTTGAAAAACCATCATATATATTCATGCAAAACCGTTTCATTTCACTTCTGCATAACATTTGGGAAAGATATTTTTTAATGAAATCACCTTTCCTCTGTAGCCACCAATCTAGGGTGAGGAAGAACAACAAAATTTGAAAAGCACAGCAGCAACCACCCCTGCCTGGTACAAACAAATGAAGGAAGCAATCAGCTCCTTGGTCAAGCCTATAAGAACACCCAAGGAGGCTTGTGTATATTTAGATTTATTTATCTCATTGTTAGTCATTGTGAATATAAGAACTCTATAAACCCTAAACCATTACCACCGGAGGGTTCCCACCACTTACATAGAGTAGGGTGGGCTCTTCATAGTCCTACAATGTTTTGTTTTGTTTTGTTTTGTTGTGTTGTGTTGTGTTTCTTTTGCTGTACCGACAGGAATAGATTATTTCAGCCTTTACTGATTATCCTATCCTTGGCACTGGAGGTTTTCAGCTGTATTTTTCTCTAATGTTATGGTTGATGCTAGCAAGAAGAACCACTTTTACTGACCATAAAAGTATGAGTTCAGAGTGACTGAAAGATTCCAGTGTTTCAAATGGCCCACTTGAAAAAGCTACATAGAGGGAATATAAGAGGTAAATTACTGAAGAACACATTATTTTCCTGTGGCGTTCTCCCATGGCCTGAGGATTTTATACATGCTGTTTCTTAGGGTTTTCTCCCCTTCCTATTTGATGTTTCAAAGAGCAGAAAGTTTAAAATAAGTTTCTTAAGAAATCCTACCAGTAGGTCCATATCTCTAGACAAGTATTAACAGATTGAATTGTGGCTCAAACATTTACCTTTCTTTTATGTCTTTTTCTAAAAAAAAAAAAGTTTCATTGAAATTGATGAGAATGATGATTCAGTGGCAGTCAATCCACAAAAGGGCCCTTTAGTGGAATATTATCTATAATACAACAGGATCAAATGTCTCAAATATAAACCTTCAATCTGCACCATCTAATTACTGATATCTGAGCCAGTACCCAAGAATGCTTCAAGTTTTTCTTTTTTGATTCTAACAACAACAACAGCAACAACAAAACAAGAGACTCTTCTTAATTCTGTACCTGGAGCAAAGTTCTAATGCAAGAGCACGTAGCTTCAGTTTTTTTTTTTTTTTTTTTTTTCTCTTGGGACTAGAATGTGTTCCCAGTGTTTTATGATTCTGATTTGCCATGGTTCAGCAAGGCTGCCCTGTTAGTAGCAATCACCCTTGCTTGTGAAGTTATGTAGACAATCCCACGTAAATCAGAATGGCCTGATCATTTGATCATGTCCATTTCTATTACACATGGCAAGGCATATGATGAGAAATGTTCTGGCTGGCACAATTTCTTCTTACAACTGTCCTAGAAAATGAAATAAATTGTTACAGCATTGATTTCCCAGCAGAGTCAAAATTATGCAATAAGAAAAGTCCTTCTATTTTTACTTATATTCGTCTACTCTCTGATCTTTCTCTCCTTCTCTCTCCATTTACTTTTGGTCTTGTATAGATCAAATTCACTTGATGATTACTCAGTCTCACCATACTTTTGTTTAAGGTGAATCTTTGCTTCTTGATTTTATGAAGCTTAATAAACTCCAGTGAATATCCATTAGAGAACACATACTGTGTGTTTTGTTTCATTTTGAATAATTAAACTTCCTCAAAAATCATGGTTTTGAACTATCTGAAAGTCATTGGATGTTCCTTATATTGCTTTCATTAGAAAACATACTTATTGGTTGTTCAAGAGAAGCATATTTGTCCTAAAATAGGCTTTTCTTTATCACTTAAGTCTGACCAAAATTGTGATAGGACATTACAACTATAAATGATTCAGAGTGTGTAGGTTATATTTCCATAAAAATGTATGTGCATTTGAAATTTAAAGAGATTCCTTAGAGAAAAATGTATTTTAAATTTTACTAATCCCAAGAGAGTGAAAAATCCTCCAAAGAGAAATTCAAGAGCTTTAAATTACAATTATTGTGTAAGTAATTGACTTCTGGAATATTTCTAATAGAATCAAGAATACTTCCATTGCCTGTACCTTGGAAGAATGATAGCAATGAAAAGGTAGATATTCCTCATCCAGTCTTTCCTTTTGAAACACTAAAATTATCAGCTTAAATTTTTTTATTTATTGTTGAGGGGGGGAGGAGCAGAGAGAGAGAGAGAAAGACACAGAATCTGAAGAGGCTCCAGGCTCTGACCTGTCAGCACAGAGCCTGACATGGGGCTCAAATTCAAGAGCTGTGAGATCATGACCTGAGCCAAACTTGGACGCTCAACCAAGTGAACCACCCAGGTGCCCCTAAACATATCAGCTTTTAAGACAGTAAACTTATTGCAAAACTGAAACAAGAATCATTTCTTAATTCATTCATTAAATAGACATTTATCAGATATTTGCCATCCGATCTGCTATGTGCCAGATACTATTTGGGGAATACAAAAGTAAAAATAGTATTGGTTCCTTCCCTTATGGAACTTACATTCCAGTAGGCTGGAAATTAATAAAATAATAGAGAAGATGTTTAACAAGAAGCATGTTAAATATGTAAGGCCAGCTTTTGATAAAATTTTCAAGAAGGTATAATTTGTCTAGGCACCCCAGCCTTTATTACCAACATCCTCTCCCACCTTTCCTTAATACTTTTACTTCAAGATACTTAGATACTCCAAAAGCTCATTCTTTTCGTCTTTTGCTTTTTTATTTGAACAATATTTATAGAGGCTATTATAGAAATCCCACTATGTGGTAGACACTGCATGCTGTTTCATGTTCAAGCATACAGTGCAGAATGAACAGGTGTAGTCCCTGCCCCCATGGAACTTACAGTACATTGGGGAAGAAAGAGATAAATCAAGTAAGTATATTAAGGGATATGAAAATAAACTTGTCATAAATTCGATTAAAAAAAGGTTCACGGGAATCTGGTTGCGTATATCCATGGGCTCTGACTTAGGATGATGTTATGTGTGTGTGTGTGCACGCACACGTGTCTGGCGGGAGCCTGGAGAAGAACCATGGGAAACAATAAACCACCTTCCAATCCAACTAAACTAATACAGTGTGTGCTGTGCTTTTCTCAAAACCTCTTCTGAAGAAGTGTATTGGGTCACTAGTATCTTAGTGTGGATGAGGTTGTAAATGGGCTTGAGTATGAGCATTTTTTTCTATTACTACGTAATGAAACATTTGTCAACTTTGTAGAGAATTCCAGGCATCAGTAAGTAGGTGCTTTGGTATTTGGAGTTCCAGTTTTCTGTCTCTGGAATAATGCTCTGCTGCTCAGGTTATGTAGGAGTCCTTTGCTCTGGCTTCTTATGAGTCTCTCTGTAGTTATATATGCTCTCGTGAAAGTTAAACCTGAATGTTATAGAATAATGTTTTTATGGATGAGGGCAGTGAGGCTCAGAGAGGTTAATTGACTTTTCTAATATCACACATGTTGATGGCGGAGCAGGGACAGGTATGTTTTAATCCAGTTAACACCAATTCCATTTCATTATATCTGGTTTGATTCTTCATTAAATTTTTATATTTCAGGTTACATAATTTAACCCAGAGCATATCAAGTTGACAGATTAATAAAAAAATTATGATTGTGTCCTCATGTATGTAGAATACAAATATTAGTAAGTTATCTATGGCCATCAATGCTGATTAGATTAGTCTAAGGAGTAAGATATTTTTAATCTTTTAGCAACCCCATCATTATATTTTAAGTAGAAAGGAGTTTGTATGATTAAGTTAAAAGCTTTGATTTTGACAGGCGCATTCATCCAAAGAGTACCATAATTTAATTAGTTTTGGCTCAAAACTATGTAATGCTGGATGATATGTCTGAGTTATATATACCCTATTTTTAATCTGCATAAGCATTAGAAATGGTCCATATCATTATTATAAATATTGTAGAGATGTTTGAGGTAATCAATTTAATGACACTTTTGTATTTCAAACAGGTTAGCTTAGATAATGCATGTAATGCGTAACTATGAGAATATTCCATAAAAGCACAATACAAAAAATGTATCATTGTGTTTCCTTTAAGTCTATGGTAGCTAGAGCATTGTCTCAAACTATATGCTAAAATCGTTTGTAATTTTTTCACATATAAGATAGCTTATTATTGAGGCATTCAAGTAATTTGAGCATTGTATAATAATTTTGATTTAATTTTGTTTTGAAGACCAGACTCTTACTTTATTCAAAACCCCATATATTAATTCAAAAAGATGAAAGAATTCTGTATTACACCCAACCTAAAAAAAATAAAAATAAAAATAAAAAACCAACCTAAATAGTTTCTTTTAAAGTAATATTTCATCATTCCCTTATATTAGATGGTATCTAATTAGTAAAATAAAAAGTCATTAAAAAATAAAACCAACAAAGATAATCCCCTTATTTTCCCTTTCATAAAGGTTCATATTTAAAAAATATAAAATAAAAAAGTAATTACTAATAAAGATGGACTATTTCCTACTTGTTATTTAAGGTTCTTTTTTAAATTAAGTGTTTTTCCACTCACACTCTTTCTCTCTCAAAAAATAAACATTTAAAAAAAATTTTTTTTAAATGTTTATTTATTTATTTTGAGAGAGAGCACATGCAGGGGAGGGACAGAGAGGGGGGGAGAGAGAGAATCCCAAGCAGGCTCTGTGCCTCCAGTGCAGAGCCCCATGTGGGGCTCGATCTCATGAACCATAAGATCATGACCTGAACTGAAATGGCATCAGATGCTTAACTGAGTGAGCCACCTAGGTGCCTTTAAATTAAGTTTTTAAACTACCTAGGAGGTTTTTGTTTAAAAACCTTCATTAATGAATAGAACTGAGAAGAATTTGTCAAACACTGATATTTTAATATTTTGCAAACAAATTCAGCGGGTTTCACTGACCTTCTTCTGAACTTGCTAAAGGTGAAAGACAAGGGTGGGTACCAGTCTACTCCTCGTGGGCGATACAGTCAGTATTGGATTTGCATGGGTGATTGCAGCCGCTCTTCTAAGAAGAGGTAAAATGTCAGCCGTAGGTAAAATAAGGGATCAGAGGAAGATCGAATTCATCAGAGATGACAAAGGAGGAATGAAGTTTTCATGTGGGGAAAATGCAGCTGTCAGTACTGCAGAATCTCTGATTTGGTTCCTGCAAACTGCTGCAGCTACTTTCTGCACAGGTGAATGTAACACCTGCTTCATGCGGCTTGTGGCGTTCATAATTGCCACAGGTGCTGATCCCAGCTATAATTTGCAACTATCCCTTTATATCATTATTTAATTCCCTCTTAGTACTTGCAATTGAAATAAGCAGATATTTTGTACAATTTTATTTTAATGCGTTGGATGCCTCTATGGAGCAAGCTTAGGGAATCCCCCCAGAATAGATTCAGGTGCCAGAAATTCTAGGTAGCTGCAGGCTACATCTCTCTAAAATAGGGCTCCTGGCTACCTAAAATTAAAGTCATTGCTAGAGACAGCTGCACCTGCTTCTTTAAGCTCTGTAAATCATCAACTTTTCTGCTGCCACATTCACAAATCTTGTTTCCTTATTTTCCACCCTGCATTTTCCACATCATCTCCCTGCCTCTCCCCACTCATAGATTCTAAGGAAAAAATCATGGACAAATTTGGCTGATTTGCAGTGATTTTAGAGTGTTAGCCCCAGAATTCCTCAGAAAGCCTGGTTGTTCCATTATTGACCTAAGTTGTTTTTGACATACCTATGTGAAAAATGTCCACCATCCCTGGAGGTCCGATTCATGAATTAGGTCATGCATGTCAGGAATAAGAAGCAAGATCCCCAATGACTTGCCAAAAAAAGGCTTAGGCATTCAACTCAAACCAGATCAAAATAGATAAATTGGACAGAAAACATTTTTTTGGACTGTCATTCACCTTTGCTGATAAGTTTGGGAATTCGAAATGGGGTTGCATATTTCTTACTCCTATGTGTCTGAGGAGACTCCTTTGTACTTTGGCTTTTGAAAATTTTGTGGCGTAGGTTGACAAAGATGATTACCGTTCTTCACAATCGAGGCATCAATACGATGCCAAATTCAGCATTGCGTTTTGTTGTTTTCAGAAACCATGGTAAATTAAAAATAGTTCTCTGTCTTTCCTGGAATTCTTTTCTGAAATTCTTGCACACTACCTTCTTGCATACTACCTTTATCCCCAAAATATTTAAAAAAGATCATTTTATACCCATCTCAGTTAACAGTATAGCATACCAAGTATTATGGGGTGAAACCATGATTTCCTCTATGGCATTCTTAGAACACAATTTTTGTTTCTTTACTTATTTTTAAATATTTATTATTTTTGAGAGAGAGCGAGAATGAGAATGAGAGGGGGAAGGGCAGAGAGAGATGGGGACAGAGGATCCAAAGTGGGCTCTGTGCTGACTGCAAGCCCGATGCAGGACTTGAACCCAGGAAGCGTGAGATCGTGACCTGAGCCGAAGTCTGAGGCTCAACCGACTGAACCACCCAGATGCCCCTACAATTTTTATTTTTAACTTTGATAATTGATTTCCTGATGTATAATGTCCCCCAATGAATATATGTGAAAAGAAATGGTTGTTTTAAAAAGCACAGAAACTATTAGAAACCAATGAAGTTTCACTGTTTTTACCAAAGTTAGAATTTTGTACCCTGTGTCAAAATCATTTTTTTTTTAAGTTAGGCTTTCTCCCAAGAACACTGGATATTACTATTTGTTAGGTCTATCCTATGAGGAAACCATGGAATTGTATGTAGTTTGTTTCTTTTCTTTCTTTTTTTAATCTAACAAAATACTCAGTATAGTCGGAATAGGTGGCCACTTAAAATGTGTGGTTTAGCTGTTTGCTCTCCTATTGCCATGCAAATACTAAAAACTGTCAAGTGAGTGGTTGTTCTGGGCTGCAGGCAAAATGCTTAGGAGGTTGACATGACAAAGTAGCACCAGTCAGTTCCCAGGTGGGTTGACAACTGGCATTAAGGAAAGAGCTGAGGCTGGCAGGAGCTGTCTCCGTAAGTGAGCTGAGCTTGACAACAGAAATGAACACATTTCGGCCGGCTGTTCTTCTAGACGTGAGCCCTCCATCCCTTGAGACTTTAGGACTCTGGGCCTCTAAAGGGATTTTTGATCCTGATAACTAAGATAACAATTGAGCCATGTTTAGACACAATCTAATGTGTGTCCTAGTCTACAATTCTCCCTCATATTTCAGGACTATTTCCTTCTCACATTCTCTTCTTCAACCTACTGTTTGATCTCAGACTGTGCCCCGGGGGACCCGCTTGCCTTCCTGCTGCAGGGAAACATCCAGACTTGTTTAACCTACAAAACGCCTTATTACAAGTTGCTGGCCCCACCTAGGACTCCAGGCGTTGAGTGTTAGCAATCAGCCAGCCAAAATTTTAGATCAAATGAAAACAGAAATTGACGTGGTATCACCAATGATGTTTCCTTCTGTGGGAAATGTTAATGTCTTTGATCACCTTGTCTAAATTATGTTTTGGAAACCCATTTTTTTTTAATATAGCTCATTAAAGTCATTTACTAAACTCCAAGTTTCGTTCTTACAGGACAAAACATAATAGATGCTCCGTAGGTATTAGTGAATGGATAAATTAATGAATATTCTTGATCCTAAACTCGGAACACGCCAAATATCCCTGAGAAGGCTCTCCCATCGCAGACACTTTGACATATATACTGTAATTTAAGCAGCCTTCTCAATATTAGAAAGTGATGTAATTCTTAGTAGTAAAAGTTTTACTTCAGTTTCTAGCAAACCAAGATAGATTTTTTAATCTCTGTTCCTAAAATATGTTCTCCTATCAGGGTACAGTGTCACCACAGAGCAAGTCAAGTTAATTGTCTCTGCGTTTTAGAAATGTGTTAAGAGTTCCTTCACAGTGTTTCCAAGAGCTGGATGAGGTGGTGGTGTAAACATTTCCTCGTGGGAACCTTACACAGTCAAAAGAAACGAAATGATTGACAAATGCATCCTTCAGCTAATTGAAGTGGTTCTGGGCTGACCAGATGTTTTCAGCTGAATCATGGCCACAGATGCTATTGCTTCCTTATTCCTTAATCTGGGGATTACCCTGATTGGCTAGCTTGGTGACATTTGAGTGTTTCCAATAAGCTTGTCTCTCTTTTGTTCCGGTATGTTGTAAAGAGCTCTTGTCTGAAGCGATTTGCCCTGGAAGTGTTTTCAAGGAAGTTATCGGGGTTGTTTGTTTTTCCTGTTCTTGGATGTGGTCTCTGGTGAGGTCAGAAGAATGGAATGGCTGTTGCCACAGATGACACAGGAGCTATTTCCACAGCTGGCTGCAGAGTGGGCAGTCCCTTGCAGGGAGGTAGATGATATAAAACATCTGTCACAATGAGAATAAGCAAAAACAATGTCCCTTTGAAGATTGCCTTTTAATGATGAGGTGGGGGTTCTGTTTCCACAAGGGGAATGAAGGATGGAGTTGGCTGCAGGCAGATGGCTTCGGGCTTGCTCTTGCGTGAAATAAAGCAAAAAGTGTATGTTGAAACCCTCTGATGCTAGTCAAACTGGCTGATTTTGCTGAACGTTCATTTCCCTGCCGATTGCACATATAATCGATGACAGAGGGAAGGGAGGGCTGGAAGAAAAGGGTGGGACAAAAACTAGGAGAGAAAGCGGATTCTGAATATTTTTCTCTTGAGTAACTTGAATACAATAGTATAATTTCCGCTGGTGGTTGAAAGTTCAGAAAAAGCATTTGGAGCCCAGTTTACTTTAAACTTTTTTTTCAATGTTTTATTTTATTTTTGGCAGAGAGAGAGAGACAGAGCATGAGTGGGGATGGGGCAGAGTGGGAGGGAGACACAGAATCCGAAACAGGCTCCAGGCTCTGAGCTGTCAACGTAGAGCCCGCCGTGGGGCTCGAACTCACAGACCGCGAGATCATGACCGGAGCCGAAGTCGGACGCTCAACCGACTGAACCACCCAGGCATCCCGAAGTTTACTTTAATGTGTTTGCAACCCCGTGTTATTTTTTTATTGAAGTTTTGAAAGCTACTATAAAAATGGTAGGTCATTAAGGGCATAGGATGACAAACACTTCAAAATTTGAATTCCAGTTAGCAGACAGAAAGTCCTATTTGTTTTCCTTCCAGGAATGGAAGAAAATAATAAAATCATCTGAGTGAACTCTTTTTAATAGAATATTAGTTTCTCATCACATCTACCTTTAAAAATAAATTTGGGGGCGCCTGTGTGGCTCAGTCAGTTAGCATCTGACTCTTGATTTCGACTCAGGTTGTGATCTCACGGTTCATGGAATTGAGCCCTGTGTGGGGCTCGGCAAAGATGATGCAGAACCAGCTTGGGATTCTCTCTTTCTCTCTCTCTGCCCCTCCCTTGCTGGTCCATGCTCGCTCTCTCTCTCTCTCTCTCTCTCTCTCTCAAATTAAATAAAAATGAAAATAAATTTCAAATAATGAAATTAGCATATATTTTATCGCACAAATATGCTATAGAAAGAGAAATCTGACGATAGATTGATCTGATAGAAAAGAAATGCTATTAGCAGACAATAAACTTCTAGAGCTCCTGTTCTATGAGGAAATCAGGTGCTGCTACCTCTGTTAACCCCGAACCACACTGCTCTGCTCTGGTGAAAAATGGCCAACATTTCTGGGACCCATGCAATCATGATACCCCTGTACCACCTGGCCAGCAAAATGGGTGCCACATGCCCCCCACCCCCCCACCCCTTCTCTTGCAAATCTAAGTCTTTGCAGGTGCTTCTAATTAGTAGAAGTCACATATCTATATGTAACAGATGAGAAATGTAGGGTGTTTTTCCCCCAATTCTAGGTTGAAAAAGCAAGATACACTTTGTGGGAGACTACAAACATGTGGAGGGAATGTTAAAAAATAAATGTCTACAGCATGCCCTGACTGAGGGAGGTATACCACGGGAAGTAATTGGATTAATCCTCATGAGACATGGTGAAGCATTCGACTCAGCCAGTAGCACTTGAAAGGGAGGAATAGAAACTTAGAGATATTTATGATAGAGCAGTGACAAGACTCACTACTGGTTTGTTATGCATGATGAGGGAGGAAAAGGCAAGGATGGCCTGGACTTTTCTTTATTTTTTCAAGGATCAAACGGAAGAGAAAGAACATGCTGGGGGAATCGAAAAAGAGAAAATATTCAGGATGGGTCACGGTTGTTTTGAGATGCTTGTGATTCTAGATTTAGTGAGCTGTTGGAAATTTGATTCAGGAATTCAGGAAGAGGGGCAAGACAACAAAGAGATTTTAAAAGCTTTTATTTTGGGGGCGCCTGGGCGGCTCAGTCGGTTAAGCGTCCGACTTCGGCTCAGGTCACGATCTCGCGGTCTGTGAGTTCGAGCCCCGCGTCGGGCTCTGTGCTGACAGCTCAGAGCCTGGAGCCTGTTTCAGATTCTGTGTCTCCCTCTCTCTCTCTCTCTGTCCCTCCTCTGCTCACACGCTGTCTCTCTCTCTCAAAAATAAAAGTAATGATAAAATTTTTTAAAAACTTTAGTTTTTAACTAATTTTAAAAACTTTGATTTTACACTGACTGGCATTTTTTGTTAATTCCATCAGGGCCGGGCAAATAACAGTATTTTGGAATTTTATTTCTGATACCTTATTAACACTTTATATTTATGGCATGTGTGAATATTTAGATGTTGACTCTTTATACTTTACAAGGCCTATAGCATCTCATTTAACACTTGACTGTAATAGCCATTATTCCAAACTCATTGGTGAAGCAGAAGATATCATTTGGAAAGAATAGAGATTTCAATGTGACGGTTGCCTTGAAAACATGTCATAGGAAATGAAAGGAAATTTTTTTTTTTGTATGGGAGATTTTATGGAGAAAAGGAGAAGCTGTGTGGAGACTATTGAGGAACTGAAACTAAATGTTACCGGCTGTTCTGTGGTTATAACAAGGAGGCGTATTAATGTTGCCAACATTATTTGAAGCTACTTGACCCTCAAATGTGCACTGAAAAAGGATTTAACAAACTGATTAAGAAACAAACCAAAAATCTCTCCAGAAATATAAATCTCTCACAGAAATTAAAAAAAAAAATAGAGCAAAGCTTCTCAAAAGTTTACCATGGATATGACTCACCTAAGGATCTTATGGAAATTCAGATTCTGATTCAGTGGGGGTGGGGCCAGACCTGAGAGTCCGCATTAAACTCCCAGATGATCCTACCTGATCGCAGACTATGCTTTGAGGAAGAACGTACTAGAGAATTTAAGACCAGTATTTTGCAGGTGCTGTTAAGTAGCAGAAGTCATTCAACAGAAAAATCCAAAATTACTGACATAGCATTACTGTTTAGGAGAAGTGGCCATAAAATCTAAGTGGAATAAAGGACGTAACTAAGTTTCTGGCGCAAAGTCCACAAGAAATAGGACACTGAAGAATAGAAACACAAAGCTGTTTTTCATCTCATCTACTGGACAACTTTATGTTTTTAACTAACATCCTGCAGGCCAGAGAATGTATCTTGGTTGGATGCTAATATGTAAATTTTACCTTAGGATATGGCCATTCCACTAGGTCATATTTTATCTCAGAATTATATTACAAAACATTCCATCACAGGATATATACCGACTTGGAGACATGTCAGTGACAATAGTTCTAATAGCAAGTGTACTTTAAAGGGGGTAAATTAGGTTTTTAATAGGGTCATGACTTTATACTCATTTCCTTGGGTCTGGTTGTGTTGCCAGCTCTAACCAGGCAAATTCCTAAAAATGTCTTAAAGGAGAAAACAAATAGCCCAGAAATGTCCTCTGAGGGACCACAACATAAAGTACATTTTGTAGCAAATTGCAGGACGAGGAATCGCTATTCTCCTAGTAATGACAAAAATCAAAGTGCCTTGTGACATTTTTAGGCAATTTGCACTATAAAAAATGGCCATAAGTAAGATAACAGGCAACTTTTCCTCTTGATCACTCCTGTGGTTTGAGAAATGATTTCCCAGGCCCACTCACCAATAGGATCCTACAAGACCTTGACAATGATTTGCAAACAGCTTGCTTTTTTATTTATTTATTTATTTATTTATTTATTTATTTATTTATTTATTTATTTATTTATTGGCCTGTTTGTCAGTAAGGAGAAGATTTTAATGAGAAGCTTTATGACAGCTCCCGGTCCTGAGTGCTAGTTAAAGCGAGATAAACATTTTACCGGACAAAAGATCCTGCCCATAAATATTCAGACATCTGCTGGGAACCCTATTTGCTTTATCATTTGGAAGAAGACTGGCCTGGAATACTGCTTCTGACGGGCATCTTAAACTCTCTGCATTTGAAAATCTACGTGGAGGTATACAAAGTGATTGGTGTACAAGTGAATAAAGCATTTCTTCTCTTATCCCATCACAAGGTCTGACAAGAATCTTGCGCAGATATATGGCTCTTAAAACAGTTTGTGGCACAGGAAGGCCCTAAGAAAAGAGCTTACACTGCATTGGTGGCTGTGTGCCTTGGCTGTGATATATAAAAGAAACTTTGTAGCATTGATTCAGGTACATAGAATTCTTCCAAAGGATGGAAATCAAGTGGTGAACTCCAACATTAAATTTCCCTGGGTAGTGTGTGGCTTTTAGAACCTGGGAATTCTCATACTCAATGACAAGAACATCAAGGTGGCAGTGGTCAGACAGGGACATTTTAAAGGAAAGCGTGGATGGGTGGATTTTTAAGGACCATCCAGTTTCCAATCAAGACGGTGCTTCTGTTTTGGGAATCCTCTTGTCCAATTTGAGCATGGAGTAGCTGTTACTGTTTTGCATCCCTTCAAAGACGTGGGAGCCTTGGCTAATAAATAAGTGCCATTCGCTCATTTAGTCATTCGGCACCATGACAACCTGTTTCATGATCTCCACGGTGCTAGGCTTTGGAACCATTCGAAAATACATAAAACATCATGAATGGCACAGTTAAAACAACCCAGAGGAGAAATAAAGTATGATCGTGGTCAAGGCATGTGCCAAAAGTTGTGAAAGAAGAGAGGAACAAATGGCCAACAACCTGGGTCAGACGCAAGAGATGTTCCCTAGAATGTAGCATTTGGTAAGAATCTTAGAGTATGCACGCAAAGCTGCTGTTAGTGCCCAGGACTTCGGGCAAAGACACCAAGGGTGAGCAAGCAAGATGGGTCAGAGGAAGATGAGTAGTTCAGTGTGGGGAGGGGAGAGGCTTCATGTGGATAGTCTTGGGGAACTAGACAGGAAATGTAAATTGGAAGCCATGTGATCTTTACAGAGTGGATGTACTAGGGCAAAAAGGATGTCCTGGACCTACCTAGATGAGCCTTCGTTTGGGCTCAGATAATGTGGAAACAGAGTGGGGGGCACGTTCGCATGGGTGACCCTATTGTCCATTCAGTCTAAATGGCTTCTGTATAGGAAAAGAGGAATGGGAAATATTTTGTTTCCATCACCGAATTGTCCTATTTCCTCCTTCCCTTCTGTTACACGTTAACTTATAATCGCCATTGGCTTAACAGTACCAGTGTCCTCCACATGCGACATTCCTACTGTGAAATAGTATTTTTCAAGATGCTAACTCAGGTATAAAAATGTGAGCTAGGCTGTACTTTAGTAGAAAAGGTGGTTTGACATGATTTTCCCCATATCACCCGTGGAACACCAACCAACAACAACAACAACAAAATCAGTTCTGCTCATCTTTAAAGGGATATGCATTTTTGTTGTTGTTGTTACCATTGTTAACATAGGAAAATGGTTAAGAGCTGTCCTCCATATGTCTAATATAATTTTCTACTATGTAATATATTTGGTGAGCAGATATGGGGGGGGGTTCTTTGTATCTTAAAAAGTAGTAAAGATGGTGAAATATATTATAATTAATAATATTGGTAAATATGATATCTTTGTGGTCTTTAATTTTTTCTTCTCACATCTCTTTATTTTATTTATTTTTTTATTTGAGAGAGAGAGAGAGCAAGCAGGGGAGGGGGCAGAGGGAGAGAGAGAGAATCCCAAGCAGGCTCTGTGCTCAAGTGCAGAGCCCAGCTTGGGACTCAATCTCATGACCCTGGAAGGATGACCTGAGCCAAAATCAAGAGTCAGATGCTCAACCAACTGAGCCACCCAGGCACCCCATTTTTCCCCTCAAGTCTCTTGAAACTAATTTTGGACCTGGATGTCTGTGTGAGGAAGGCATATAACCACAGGAGCCCTTCATAATGAAGACGAATGGTTTAGATTGTACCATTAGTTTTTCCACAAAGATAATGTGGTTTTGTCATGTCTATACCACATCTCTGTGATCATGGATTTGTATGGCACACGTGTTTGTATGTGGTAGATGCCCCCTAGCTGAGAGCCACGCACTGATTACATGATTGGAATAGAAGGTTGATGAATGCCAATCCACCCATTGCTGCTGAAATCATAAGAAACTCACCTAAGAGACCCCAGGATCCTTCTATGCACACTTAACGTTTCCATTGGCTCAGCGACTATGATCTCTTTAAGTAAGACATCTGAAAGGAAAAGAATATGATAGCCCACCTGCATTATGAAATGCCTTTTATAATTTTAGCCAGGTGTAAATCTTTAATGACGAAGGAACTAATTGTTCTATTTCACAGTCAACAAAACCACTTGACATCAGGGCCCAAAGTCTTCAAATTTTCAACTTTCTCTCAATAATGTAGCATATTTAAAAGCCATCTTGCTCTATTAGAATTCTAAAGAAGCTTGTTGAAAACATCAAAAGTCACTGCTGAACAAATTTCTTTAGTTTAAGCGTAAAACTCTAAAGAATTCAGTAAAGCATTGTTGAGAATTCTAATTATCTATATACCTGCTTCGGTAAGAAATACTTCAATGTGTCATATTTATATTCTCATTCAGAATGACACTATTGTATAAATAGGTACTTAACCAATAATTGAAACCATTATTCACAGTTGAATAGGCATGGTATATAATTAGGATTCTTTTAAAGGGGACTCAATTGTAAAAACTAATTTGGTTTTTGGTGTCTTTTAATCCTACATATTAAAAAAAAACCACTTCCAATTAATGGTAACTGAGTCAAAAAGCAACATGAAATTAAGAATATTTAAGAGTAGAAAAAAATCTATTTTTACAGTGAATAGATATTCTCTCATTACAAAACCTATGTACACAACTCTTTTAAATTGACTACAGAGCAATGTAAAATGCCCTACTTCCAAATATGATACCTGTAGCCCACAGCTACACATCTCTAGGAAGCAGTCCAACTATTATGCCAGTTGAATTGAGTCTAACTTAGGAAAGAGAAACTCAGCTCTTGTTAGCCGTATTTCCAAAATAAATAGCATAAATTTGAACTCAAAAATACTCATATAGCCATTGAAAGTCACATAATAGTCTTGCCTCCTTTCATTGGTGAATTATAGGATTTGGGCAATCGATTTAGATGTCTGATCTTTCAGAAATTGGTTTATATCATAAATAAAGTCTCAGCATAAAATCTAAAGTTTGCTGTTAGTGGTAGAAAGCAGAAAGTGGATTAATACTCTTTTTCTAATTACTGCAGTTTCACAACTTCCTCATTTTGTATGCATGGTGTGTGTGTGTGTGTGTGTGTGTGTGTGTGTGTGTGTGTGTGTGTATAAAAGCATTCACATACATACATACATACACATTTATACCAAAGTTTCTAAATCTCAACACTAAAGATGTTTCCAGCTGGCTAATCCTTTGCTGTGGAGAGCTGTCCTGCATGTTGTAGGATGTGACTTCAGTGGCCTCTCTACCCACTAGGTATCAATACTACCCTTCCCCAAGGTGACAACCAAAACTATCTCCCAACATTGCCAAATGTCCCTTCCAGACAATGTAAAATTTCCCTTTGTTGAGAACCACTGGTATATTCACATACACAGATACTTTTTATTTTAAAAATTCCTATTAATATGCTATGGTGACATTGGTAGAACCTTTTACAAGTTAATTTCAGATCTCATCTTTAAGGAAATGGTGGTTGATGATATTAACAAACGCACATATCGGTGAGGCAGACCATCATTTTAAAACTGAACTGCCCCTTGTGAGAACAGGTTTTCTCCAAATCTTTGGATGGCCCCATTTGGATGAGAAATCTCAAGGTAGTGTTTTAAGTATGCTTTGATTTAGAATTCTGCTCTTCTATCATTCTTCCAACCACTATTTCTGAAGCAGGCATCATATGCTTCAAACCGTAGACAGCAATAAGATAGTGGTGAACAGGCAGATGTGATGTAGGCCCTTTAGTATGACCAATCTAAATTAAAAAAATCAGTAAATGTTAGCTATTTTTAATTCAACTGAACGAGTGGTGCTGATATACAATATTAATACATGAAAACTGTTTTGAGTACCTAGAGCTTGCAATTCTTATTTATAAGGATGATAAAAAGTATGTAAACATGACCCTTGCCCCTTAGATGGAAAATATTAAGAGAATAATAACAAAAAGGAAGCTCTTCAGTGCTAAAATGGGGTCCTGGGGCAGCATGGCTTTTGGCTTAACCATGGTTATTCACCATTTTTCCATACCTCCAACATTTGTCAGAGGTCACTTGCAAATGCTTTCACGGTTGAAGTCCTGTCCACCAGCTTCACCACAGCTTTTTGGGTTTCAGACATAATTGTTTGAAAAGTCACACTGCTCCCTCCAAGCCAGTTGAAATTTATCAAGATAGTTGAGGATTAATGAGTGTTCTAAAGATGGAGGCCTTTCCTGCTCCCTTTTTGTTTTCTTTATGCAGCAGCCTTTCTTAAACCATGCCAAGCACCTGCCGAAAGAAAGAGAGGAAGGAAGGAAGGAAGGAAGGAAAGGAAGGAAGGAAGGAAGGAAGGAAGGAAGGAAGGAAGGAAGGAAGGAAATAATAAAAAGAAACAATAACAAGAAAAACATGACAACATAAACAGATGAAAATATTAAACATCTGTACATATGCTATAAGGAATGTTGGGGTGCCTGGGGGGCTCATTCAGTTGAGTATCCGACTTCGGCTCAAGTCATGGTCTCACCATTTGTGAGTTCAAGCCCCGCGTCGGGCTCTGTGCTGACAGCTAGGAGCCTAGAGCCTGTTTCAGATTCTGTGTCTCCCTCTCTTTCTGCCCCTCCCCCACTCGTGTTCTGTCTCTGTCTCTCTCAAAAATGAATAAACACTAAAAAAATAAATAAAAAAAGGAATGTTGCACACCAACATTGCAGGACACTGCAGTTGGGTAGCTTTTCCCCCGAGTTAAATGATATACCTTCATGCTATTTATATTATGAAATTATTGTTGCTAACCAGTTTCCTTGTGGGCTCGTATTATTCTCCGCACTCCGTTTTACATGTGCTGAAATAGGGTTGGTGGACACAGAATTGACTGCATATTTATTCTAGAAATATTGGAAACTGACAGAGAAGCAGAAAATATACAGATGAGAAAGAAGATAAGTGACCTTAAACCATGGTTTTTAAAGTCATGTTGAAGGATTACTATTAAAAAGCCTTAGAGTTTTGCATAAGTCACCATAGGAAAAGAGTGTGCAATGGACCACCAACAGTTCGACCTAAGGCTTCTAGACATGAGAAAGAGAAAAAAAGAGAGTGGTATTTCTTTTCTTTCCTTTTCGTTTTTGTCACTTACATGATTCGAATAGTTTTCTTACCTTTTACATTATTACGGTTTCGAACTCAAGGTTTACTAAGGTTCCAAATAGGGTGAATTCTCAAATATGCTACAGCGTAAGCCACACTGGTCAAATGGAGACGTGCCAGGTCATCAGGATTAGACTTGAATTATTCAGACAGTGGCCCCATTGCAGCTCATCAAAAATTCGGGCTTGACCTTTTTGCATTTTTAATTAAGATATAATGTTATTATGGCTATAATCATGTCCTATCGCAACATTGGTATCAAGCAAATAATCGGGTAACAGTATAAATAAAATAAAACCACGTGTCTATACCTAAGACATTGTATCTATGACATCGGCCTATACGGTAGCAGTTTATAGGCAAGAGCACACTTCTCAAACTTCAGGGGACACCAGAAGCCACTGGAAAGCTTGTGGAAACACAGATTTCAAGACCCGAAAGCTCAGAGATCCTAATTCCAATTCTCGGTCTGCTCGTGCTGCCAGGCCACGGATCACTGTTGACATGGCACTGGTCTAGAACACTAACACTCACAGGTGTATTCATAGAGGTAACTCTTCTCCTTGCCCTCTGTGTTCTGCTCTGAGTATAGCCCACTGTGTGTGCTCTTGAGTGGGGAGAGCTTGCACATGTTTCCCCTGATTTCACACCGATCCTGTAATTCAGTTGAGAAATTCAAATACTCATGAACTCTCCAACACTTAACATTCCTTAAACTATTGGCGGAAGGTTCACAACACAGATGCTTTTCTGGCCTCAGTTCAGATACGTTTACTCTACATCAATGATCTTTGGGAACTTTGTCCGAAATACTGCTGAAATTGTTTATTTCAGAACTAGGGTGACCAGATCCGCCCCACATCTCTTGAGTGTGAACAGCTTTGTTTTTGCAGAGACAGTGGCTACAATAGACCAGACATTCCCATCAGCTGTTTGGTCATTGTGCTTTTTAGTGGAATTATAGCATGTTACGGTATTTTTCTCTGCAGCTTAAACATTGAACAAACCCAGACATCCGGAGATGCTAAAATGAAAAATCTGTTTCCTCTTGCTTTGCCATTTGCCAAGTGAACTCTGTCAGATAGCACATTCTATACATTTGGAGTAAACGAAATTACTCTTAATGTGTTGGCAACATCTGTCACAAAACCCTCTTCAATCTATGGCTTAAATGCATTCGATAAAAATGGATGTGACAGTATATTCAATGAGGCACAGTTACGGTTGGGGGCACTAGCTTTGCCTTAAGAAACATAAGGGTTTTTTGCTCTTTTTTCTTTCTCTCTTCCTTGTTTTGTTTTGTTTTCTTTTGTTTAATGCCCTGCACAACACAGAGGAGATTCTGTAATCTTTGATGAGCAAAGTGGCTGACAAACACCTGTCTTGATTATAGATAACCTGTACTTCAAACCCTCTAAGTTGTTTGTCCCCAGTAAAGTGTCTCCAAGGGGTTCCTGTCTACTACTTATGATTTACCCACTGATTGTAAATTTCTTTCATCCCTTGAAACTATTAAGGAATCTATGTTCTTAATAATTTGCAGGAATCCTTTCTTCATTGAACATGTTTCCTGAATATGAACAAGAATGCATGTTCATACATGTCCTTCCCCAAGAATCCTTATTTTATTGTTCATTTATTTGCAATAAATGGCCTGGTTAGGAAAGGAATGTTTCCCTTAACTGTTTTCCACTTTATGCCTACTGCTGCTATTTACAATTCCAAATTATGAGAAATCTCTTCCTACTCTTCCCTTTGATTGTCAGTTTCTGGTTTGTCCACAGAAGCAACACTCACTCTGTGTCATCTGTAATCAAATGAGTCTCCAAACACTTGATGAGAAAGGATTCTGAGGAGTCCAGACAATCCTTCCTAAATTAATTCCAAATGCAGGCAGTTCAGTCCTTCTATTCTTTTCATGCATGGATTTTGATTCCTCTGTCATATGCTCACATATCTCATTTGCATACTGCCTCCCAAACAAAGACTAAAGTCTACCTCTTGCCCCACTGGAGAATGAGGTCGCCTCTAGGGCACAGAGAAGGAAGTTTTTCCGCCAAACACAATTTGTTCTTTATCTCTGATTTATGATGAACAATCCTTTATGTAGCTACAGCAAGCTGATGACAATTGAGGGGTGTCTGGGATGGTGGCAGTTTAGCTGCTGGAACTTCTAGGGGCAATATTCTAAGAAGGTAGTCTAAGTTTCAAGTTCGGGAACAGTATTGAAGTCTTGCACCTGCTAAGGATTAGAATGTTGTGAAAAATGCCACTTCTTGCTTGAAAAACAATGCTTTAGGACTTTGTCTTTGCTCTGAGGTTTTTCTATAGTTTATCCCTAAGTGATTTAAGAAGGAGCAGGTTCTTCTTAAAGTGTTTACTGCTGGTCTAGCACAACAAATACCAGAAATAAGGGCCAGAATTTTTGTTGTTGTTGTTGTTGTTTTCTAAGGAAAAAGTAAGGTGGTTTTGTTTAAAGAAATTCAGGCAGCAGGAAGAAAAAGAAAAATTAAGTAAAAGCTTATCTTATTATGTCTCTTAATTCAAGAAGCGTACTGATGAATGACAGTTCATGGATGCACCAAGACAAAACAACAAAAATGAACAGGATGCGTATTTATAAGCTACAGACCTATAAAATAACATATTTTTTCTGATTGATGCTAGCTCGTGTGCACATGTCCTTGTAAATGATGTTGGCTCTGAAAATCAAGCATTTCCAACTATTTGGCCCAATTTCTGTCCTCCCTCCATATTAACGAAGGGGAGCCCCTAAAGGAAGGATGAGTGAGAACCTGATCTTTTAACAGATACAGTCAGGAAATTAGATTTGGATAATAAATACCATGAGGAATTGATCATCCTGAGGAAACGTTCTAAGAAACATTTGCTTGTGGGTAATTTGGGAACTGAGATCCTGCCATCCACATGAATCTGTCCTCGTTTTCGTTCTTCAAAATGTTCACTTATATGGGGGGAAAACGTCACATAGTGAGAAAAATGTTTACAGAAAAAAAAATACATTCAGGTACATAATCATTTTATTACCACCAGGTATTTAAATGAGTTGCCGTACGATGAGCTTCTATCTGTATTACCATCTTTAAAATACAGCTTTGAAATCCCAAAGATTCTATGCGGCCCTAGGTTTTCAATTAAAAAAAATATATTGTTTTGTTCTCCAGGCTAGTCAATTAAGGTAGAATAAGTAGGATGAAGAAAGGAAAGGGCTTGCCCTTTGCTCTACTATCTACGTGCAACTTTGTATATGAACAGAAGTGTTTAAAAATGTCTGTTACTTTTTGCATTCCCAACAGCTATAATCAAAAAGCATATTCTAGAAGTAGGCCTTTCCTAACACCTTATGAAAAGCTTGACCTTTTTTTTCCCCACTAATATTTTAGCAGCCTTGCATTTGACCAGCATTTAACAGAGTTCAGTATTCTGTCTTGTTTCAAAAGCACAGATAGAAAGTAGGTCAAAGATTAGGAGGAAGAAACATGGAAAACAGTAGGTCTAATTTTCATATCATTTATGTTAGATTTTAATCTGTCTCTCAAAGAGATCCAGTCAAGAGACTCACCTGAGCCAGCATTAGTCTCCTGGTAGTAGATTGTGTAGAGGTGATCAATTATTAACCTTATAAATCATGGATAAAGGCATCAGCCAAAAGTTACTCTTATTCAGTATCAAGAGGAACTAGGTAATGTCCATAGTATTAATATTTTTCAGTTAGAGAAGTTTGTATTTAGAACAATGAAAGAAGATACATATGGTATCCTGTAACATTCTATATTCAGTGTTAGAATTGTAAATGATAAATATTTTAGACACATAAAGATGTGAGGAAAAGGAGGTCAGTAGTGCTGTCTATTTAGACAAGCACAAACTGACATGGGTGGATGTAAAAATCATACATGCTTGAGCTTAGCCTTTTCATTAAAAAGCAAGCGCGTTTGATGTTGAGACAGTTCGCTATGTTCTTTTTTTTTTAAGTTTCCTTCCTTGTGGAACCTGTTTTCAGATGGACATTGTGTGTGCTTGTAGGGTGCTGTGATTACGCCGACAATGGACCATCCTATGTCAATGCAGGCAGCAAACATGATGGGCCCCCTGACACAACAGATGAATCATCTTTCATTGGGCACAACAGGAACGGTGAGTGGAAGAGTTGGTTTTGTTTTGTTTTCTTGGACTTCTTCAATAAGACGCAATGCTGTCTGTTGTTACTGGCATTATCGGTAACACTGGCTCTGTGCCGTTGACTAACACACATTTCAGGTTCCATTATGAATAAGCTGCCTTGTGCATGCGTATTCAGCATAGGGACACATTTATTCATGTTGACAAGGCTGAAGTTTCCACTGTGTGGCATTGAAATTTGAGTTACTTCTTGTTCATATGACACAGTGTACCAGGCATAATGTCTGTCTGTGGAAAGGTGTCTCTGTGTAATGCACCTGCAAATCTAGAACTTGTAACATAATACACTTGAGCCTGGTTTTCTTTTCCCAGATGCTTACCACTTCAGCTAATGTATCATCCCCAGGTCATTCATAAGTCAGGGGCCAACCTTGACTATGACTAATACATAGAGCTTGTTAATTTACTTTCAGTGTTTAAATCAATGAAAAGTAATTGAGAACCTGACATGATTCAGCTCTTTTCATCTTTGTTTTGAATATGTAGACATACATGATGTTGAAAAAAAGGAACGGATTCTAATGTTCTTGATCTTTTTTAATAGGTTGGGATATTTTTGACTACCCATTTTCCTTAGGGAACTAAAGTATATAAAAAATGCTTATTACAGCCTTGATTTATATCAACCAGGCATTTGAAATAATAAACAAAATTTTATTTGATTTTTAAAAATCTGTTCAAAGGCTACTCCCCGAATGGCGAAGAGGGAAAATGTCTAATACAACCTGGAATACTACAATTTGGTTAAATATCGTTTTAGGTAATAATGGAAAACATCAAAGTCAATCTCTCATGTGACACTATTGGTTTATTTTTTACAAACGTTAGTGCAGATAATTTTTTTCATTTTTTAAAGATGTAGAAATTTTTTTAATCTTTTTTTTTTTTTTTTTTTTTTTTTTTTTTTTTTTTGTCATTGAGGCAGCTTAATTATTATAGAAAGAGCACTGGACCAGGATTTGGGAGTACTGAATTCAAACCTTGATTGAGCACTGTTCTTTCACTCTGTCTTTGGGGAAATAATCTCTTCCAGTCTCGATTTCCCTCTCCATCTGGCTAAAGTACTGAGCATAGTGATATACGGGGGCTCTTTGACCATGTGCCTCAGTGACTTTAAGTCCATATCTTCTAGTCACCACTTCTGTGATTCTTCTCAGTTATGCTGGCCTCATCTCCAAATATCTATGTACACTGGCCGTATTTGGGAAATGGCACCTTAAAGCAATGGCTTCCTTGTCACATAGATGCGTTGACTCATAGGCTTTTTGGGATGTGAGAAGTTTCTGACATGTCCACTGAGCCCACAAAAATTTGCTCTAAATAGGAAGAAAGTCCATATACCTAAAGGAAAGAGTCACATTGTTTCAATAAAGACATTTAGTTTTATTAACATAAACAAAGTACCTATCTTGAAGACTTCAGCTGCTGAACTTCTAAAAAGCAGTTGATGAGACTTACCTGTCTGAAGGCAGTCGTTGGATCAAATAATTTCTCAGGTCTCTGACCTAGGCTTTCAAATGTCATGTCTGAGACTACATTTAACTCTACATTGTCGTACAGCTAATTTTCATCAGGGAGATATTTTTTAGTAAGGTGTAAGTGTTATTTGTACTCACTTGGCTCATTTATTAACAAAGCAATTTCCAAGTTTCTTGGGAGAAACTGAAGTTTATCATGTCCGCCCTGTTGACTTCCTTTCATATCAGCCTTCCTCTCCTTGAAAGCATAAATTCTGAACAAGTGAAGTAATGCACTCTTACTATATTGAACGACAGTCTAGGGTCTGGTAAAAGAGTGAATTATAACACAAAGTACATAAACACTGTATAAACCCTACTCATTTGAATTAAAAGCAAAACCAGCTGAGTTGCTGAAGTTCAAATTTGCCAACTAGAAAAAATATAAGAGCTATGTTAATTGAGAATATGACTGAATCCTTTAGAGAATTGAAAAATAAGCTAAAATATGTAGAATAGATTCAGAATTACAATAGTTGCTGATTCAATAACATATATTAAGTATGATTCGTATTTGAGCATTTTCAACAAGAACACATTCACATGAGATCATAATTTTTGCCCAGCTAGTAATAGCCAAATTACTTAATAATAATATATACTCCCTCCCTTTCTTCGAGAGCAGAAGTTTTAAGCAGGTGGCTTATTTTGAACACTACATTTCTTCTAGTTTTGTTTTTTATTTCGTTCTTTTCCCCCTTCACATTTATACTAAATCATGCTTAGGTACATCATAAACTTTGTGTAAACAGATATTTTGTCAAGGGTTAAAATTCCATAAGGCTCTGGAAAAGCAGAGAGAAAATATTACTATTCTGTTGATGTTTAGTGTCCAGAATACTGTTATACTCTTTTCTCAAACTATCAGTCTTATACTTGGATATGCTGTCATAGATTCCTTTCATCTGAATTTTTGATTGGCATTTGTAGTGGCTATTATGCAATTGAAATTGATTCTTTTTTTTTTTTTAATTGGTTCTTTTAGTCAAATTTCTCCACCTTACTGCATCTTTTCAATTGTTTTATCTACTGCTCGGAAGGTAGGCTGGTGTCACAGAAAGAACAGTGGGCATTGGAGGTAAACTTGAGTTCAAAGCCTGGCTCTGCCCCTTATTAGCTATGCATGTTAGGTTTCTTAACCTCTCTGAACTTTTATTTCCTCTTTTGTCAAGGGGGAAAATAATATTTACATCACAGTGGTGTTGTGAGCATTAAGTGGGATGATATATGTAATATACCTAATATAGTGTGACACCCACTAGATGCCTATCAAATGAGCTGCCCTTACCCCCACTATCTCCGGTGGCTTCATAACGTGGGAATTTAGTCCAGGTCACCAGAAGGGGGTAGAACACCACCAAGGCCATAGAACAACTCTCTGGCCTGCTCTATTTCGTTTGGCACCACTTAATGTCTTTCGAGTTTCTATTCCTTAGCTTCTAATTCTTTCAGGGTTGTAAACCCAAAAGTCCAGAGAAACCAACTAGGTCATATGAATGAATAAAGTTGACTAAGTTCAAGCAAGAAACCCTAGAAATATATAATCAAATTTGGTCTATACTTATTCTTGTCACAGCCATAGTCATGCAATATAAATACACATTATATTGAAGAGTATATTTTAAATTAGAGATATTTTCATGCGATGATAACATCATCTCTGTCTGAGTATTAGAGGAGTCAGTCGTAGGGAGAGGGGGTACCTTGGCAGCCTGGGACACAGATGCCTTGTCTAAAAGGGCAGCCCCTGCTCAACTCTAGACAGTTATTGCTACATGGACATAAGGACTGAAGGTGGCCTCACCTTCCAGTTTTTTAAGATTAAGCTAAGTATTTGCATTTTAACAGAAAACCTCCCTATATTTGAATATCAGACCAGTTCGTCCTAAGTCCTCTTAGTTTGTGACTTCTGCCCACTGTTTTCCTCATTCTCTCTGACGTCTCTGGCCATTGCTTCTTCTTTTCTTTCACAAGATGCTGAGCCAGGGTTTCATTTTTAACTTCTCATTCAAACATGATTTCCTTAAACAAGCTCATCCACTTTCTTGGTTTTGAACTCTGCCTTCTATGCTGAAAATCCCGAAATCTGAGTCCTCAATGCTAACCTCATCTTAGACTTTTAAAATCATTTAACCAACAACTTGCTAAATATCTCCATGTAAATCTCCTTCTGACATCTCAAAGTCGGTACAACCCAAACTAATTTCATGAGTTTCCCTGAACTTCCTTTCCACTGACCCTCTTCCTTTTAAGGGTTTCTGCTCCTTATTCCTTCTCAAGCTAATCCCATGACCCAGGCAGTCAAACGCTGCACTTAGGACTCAGTCTAGGTTCTTTCCTTTTCCCTCACCACCGTTTACAACTTTTAAAGATCCACCAATTCTGTCCCATAGACGTTTGTCAAATACATCCGCTCCCCCACATTTGTGGAGTCTCTACCTCCCTAGTTTGCTCCAATCCATTTTCTACCATGTTGCCACAAGTAATCTAAGATTATCTGACCAATGTTTCTGTCCTACCTGTAACTTTTCAGAGTCTTTCAGATGTTCTGAGCTCACTGAAACTCTGCAAAACGAGGTGTGAGCAGTAACAACTCAAGATAAAGATAGGAACCTCAGTGGCAGAAGCAGAGAGAGATCCAGTGAATAATCCAAAGTAGGCAGGGATCAGGGTTGATGGAAATTGGAGCTAGATTAGAAATTTCCATTTCTAGAATGGGAGCCTTAGGCCATAGGTCATGTTCCACTTTTCTCTCTGAGATCCCTGAGGTAAAGAAGTATATTAAGCCAAAGCCTCTTTTTTTACCTTCATAAAATTAGATATATTTGACTCCCCCATCACCCCCAATTTTAAAATGGATACCATGTAGTTTACTTAACTTCTCTCTACCATTTGCCACCTCAAATGGCTCTCTACCCATTTTTAAGCTAGATAGAATCTGCAGGCCTTTAAAGAAACGAATTGTATGCAAGCAGTATAACTTTTATCCAAGGCTCTGATGACCTTGAAGAATTTTCTAGCTTTTCTGCTTTTGTTTATTTTTTGTCACAGGATTCCCTCTATAGAACCAAAGCACTGTTATCCATAATTTCTTATCAGTCTATTGTAAGCTTTCGCAGAAACCTCTGGGGATTGTACTGTGTTATGAGAACCTCCAAATTGCATGACAATCTTGTTTTACAAGTTTCTTATCTCCTTTTCGTTTGTTCAGTTGGTGGTCACCAGTGGCTTCCAATGTCACCAGAATCTATTCAGAGAAATAAAAAGTTTTTGTTCTGCAGGCTCCTTATCTGCAGTTGTGTTTGTGCTCTCCAAACCACTGGTGATTTGTGAGGTCACTGGTTTCCCATGGT
This sequence comes from Neofelis nebulosa, assembly GCF_028018385.1. Classification (NCBI taxonomy): domain Eukaryota; kingdom Metazoa; phylum Chordata; class Mammalia; order Carnivora; family Felidae; genus Neofelis; species Neofelis nebulosa. Next base: position 12,967,053 of record NC_080786.1, on the reverse strand, counting down.
GTCACCATAGCCACTCACAAAGATAATCTTCTAATTGTGGTCCATTATTCACCATAGTTCTCTACATTTTTCAGTCACACCATTTCATTCTTACTGCTGTCAAATTCTAATGGTCTCAGGTGAAAATCCTGAATTATTCATTTTGCTTAGAGATTGTCTTTCTTTAAGTACTAGCTATGAACATGAGTATTAAGGCTGACAGTGATAAAAAGCAACACACGCTATTAAGTGGGCTCAGAATTAGGAAATAGTATTATAAATTCATAAGTGGTAGTGAGTATACTTGCCGGGAAAGTATCGATTAATTACAAAATGGTCAGATACAAGAAAGAAAATACAGATAAAAGGAAGTGGTTTTAAAAATTTGTTTTAGTCTTAGCATATGATAGATGAACTCTAATGGTAGTCTTAGAAACAATAAATACGCGTTCAGTGAAAGTCAAATATTGTGAAAGTTTATTTGCAAATATTAAGCTTTTACTATTTAAAAAAAATGGATTCTGAATTCAAATACATTAGCAACAGAATACAAAAGCCCCAATAGATAAAATGCCAAATAACATGAATAGGGTAATGAAGGAAGAAACAGGATGCCAAAAAGCATATGAAAAAAATAGTAACTAAAGACACAGTGAGTTAATCAAACATTCAAATGGACCCATACACATAACCCGTTAAATGATGTTACCAAGATAAAACATATTGCTGATGAAGGTGTGAGGAAATGAACATTCTCAATCACCGATGGTGTGATGATAGAAATCTAAATTTGTAAAAGTGTCTGTTGAACAGCAAAGTGGACAGTCAAGACACCTCAAAACAGTTCTGCCGACTCACCACACAGTCACAGTTTTGAGAAGGTATTCTATGGAAATATTCTAAAATAACAGAAAAGCCTTTAGACCTAAGAAATATCTGGCCCAGTGTTCTTTATAATGTCTAAGAAGTAGAATGATTAAATAAATCATAATCCATCCATGAACCAGAATGTGAGGCAGCATGAAGTTATAGGAGTTTAAGATGGGAAAAGGATTATTTATAATCTTAAATCCAAGAGCAGGATGTAAATTTTCACGTGTGGAGTATCAACTATGAACAAAATATTTATGAAATAAGGCTGTAAGAAATACAAAATAAGTGTGGCTATTTCTGGATAATGGGATTAGAGATCATTTCTATTTTAATCATTTTCCTTTTCTACATTCTCCAAGTATTCAACAATGAGCATGATTTACTTTTATGATTTATTTTTAAATGTTAAAAACATATTCTTGGGAAATGACTAGTGACATGGTCTTTAAATCAACTTTTTTTAGTTTGTAGTAATAATGTGTGATTACAGTTTTTTTTAAGGTATTAGGAAATACTACCACTATGAATAAAATATTTGAAGGCCCTTTCAATATGATTCTACTTATTCCAGATTTGGAGATTATTATGATCGACTCACATTCACATACCTGTTTTGAGACACAAAGTAACTCATGCCCAAGGTTTATTTGCATTTGAATCTTTGATCCATGTTGGATTTTGCTGGTCCAAAGTGCCTTGCAATGTCCAAGTTTTATTGTATCTTCTCACATGCCATTTGCTTTTGAAAGGGGGATTATCATCATCCTTTTGTGGCAAGGAGATAAAATGGAGAAAGATAGGAAAATAAAGTTTGAGGTTTTAGTTTTTAAAAATGCAATGAATACTGGTTATGTGAATAGAATAAGGGTCACACAAGAGCATGTATTTTATTTAATCATGTTTTAGAAGTTTATTTGAATATGAGCACTACCTGATCCCTTTTACAGAGTTTACCTCTCTAAGGGGAGTTGGGGCCATTTTTAGAAGGGGGGCCTTGGGCCATAAGCCATGTCCCACTTACCTTTTTTAAGATCCTTGGTTTAAAGAATTGTGTTAAGCCAAAGTTTCATCTTCAAAACACAGATGTATTTGGCTTCATATAACCTGAAAGTCTGACATGGATGCGATGTAGTTTAAGTGAACCTTTCCCTACTATTTGCCACTTCCAATGCTATGACACTTTGGAAAAAGATGGCAATCATCTGTTGAATGGATTCTTTTCTATTTATCTCTGCTCTCACAATTCCAGCACACGAAGCTCCTTGGCCTTGTCCAACAGCCACTGGTATCAGAGCCAGAGCTGAGTGATTACTAACAAAATCCTAGTCTCAAAGTGCATCAGTCTCCATAGAGTGTGGGAGTCTACAAATTTTTCATTTATCTCTTTTAAAATTTCAGTTCTTTTGTTCTCCTGAACTTCGTTTCACATTGTGCTCTGGGCCCCTTCCAGATGGGCTCCTTTGTAGAACATTTGTGTCAACCCGAGAGGGTAAAAATGCCACATCGATTTCCCAATAGAGGGGCCCAAATGATGACAGACTGAGGAAGCTGACAGCATTCTAGGATAGCATGTACTGCTCTGGCAGGTCACAACGGGGCCTAACAACAGGTACCATGTGACAGTACTGGGGACCATTGTATCAACTATAAACTAGGGATCATAGTCCCTAGTTGAGTGTTTCAAGGCAGGGGGCTTAGGCAATCATATGACATACAGTGGGCACTTCCACGTTTTAGAGCTAAGATTCTATTTTATTTTCTTTTGTACTTCATTGCATTCTCTCTCATGCTCTTTTCATTCAAAGATTCAGTCCCAAGACAGGATTATGATACTCCACCAGCTGTTGTGTCAGGTAGGAAAATTCTAATTCCTTTAAGATTTGATTGGAGGGGAGAGATGGAGGTTGCCTGGTTTTCTCCAAAACTCTTTAAAGCAGTGATTCTCAATAGGGCTAGGTACAGGGAATTTAAATTTTAGCTCTGGGACTGAGAGTGGGGTAGTTTATGTGGCTCAGAAAAAAGTACCTTTACTATTCCAATCCAGTTTTGTATATGGAAAATAAGTATGTTGTTTTTAAAATAAAAAGTAAAAGCTCAAAGATATTTGGTCTGTGAAGAATACACAGAAAATAGAGTCTATGTTCTGTGTATCAGTGATTCTGTTAGAAGGGTTCGTCACAATTTCTGGGAAGTGGGGAAAGGATATTCATGTTTATCAAAAGAGGGCACAGCTTAATAAAAAATAGTTTGAGAAGCACTGCTTTAGAGACCAGAATTCTGCTGAAATCAGAAAGTCATTCCATTTTGCTTGCTCGGCACCCAGCAAAGTGTCTGACACGTAGTAGGTGCTTAATATAATTGTTTGTTGAATGAATCAAAAGTTCCAGTTTGTTCCAAAAATGGTATTTTGGGTATTGAAAGAGAATCTGCCAATGTTGCATCCATACAACAAAGTGGCAGAGGTTGATTTGAGAATGCATTAGCATCTTGAGGATTTTGATTAGCAATATCTAAATTGTTTCATAAAATTCAGTGGTGCAGTTTGTAAGAGGGTATATGTATATGAAGAGGTTGGTTTTTTGTTTTGAACTGTACAGATTCCTCCTCTGTGCTTTCGCCTTAATTTTGAATTTTGGTTTCTTGCAACGAAAATGGGCATAATTCTTCATTTTTGTTTATTTTTTTAACTAAATGAAATACTGGCAGCCTGAGGAGATTTGAACTCTTTGATCCTTTGATGTGTTAGACGATGAGGACATAAAACCTAAACCAAGAAGGGCATTGGTGTGACAGAGCAAGAGACGAAGGCCAGAAATAGAACGAAAGAGCCCAAAGGGCAGTGAAGTCTGGCAACTGAACAGTGGTTTTTCAAGCAGAGAACACTGTGTTCTTGACCACCTGGCTTGCCTGACCCAGAATCTGAAGGGTAATCCATTTCTCATGTCTTGTGGACTTGTTTAATTATGCTCATGGCTGAATACTCATCTTAGAAATCCAATGGAGAAACAACGAGTTAGCTTTCAGCTGTAAAGTCACTTTGCTTCTCTTGAAGATCTCTACGACTTGTCATTAATTGAAATATCACTTATCTTTCCCAAAGTGTATTACCTGTCATATCTTAATGTGCCTATTTCATTTAGGATATGGGATCCCTGAGAAGAGACTTTGTTCAATGCATACAGTCTTTATTTATTTAACATGTGGCTTCCACTCTTGATAATTCTCTAATATTCATCTTGGTGAAAGACACAAATTGGAACTTCCTTCAATTAAGTTTCCTGATTTCACTTTCAAGAACTAAATGAACAACAACAACAAAAAGGAAACATCAAGAGCGCTTCCTAGGTATCAGCCATCGGTCAGGCTCTCACACAGATCAATTGAGGCAGGACACCCGGCTGCTTGGAGCTCCCACGTAACTCCATAGACAAGTACCACTGAAAGTTCTTCAGCAGAGAAATAACTTGATCAAAGTAGCGCTTGGAGAAACTTCATCTGGCAATTTTGTGTGTGCCTAAGGAACAGAAAAACAATAACAGAATAGTTAGCAAAGCCAAATATGATATCATTAGAATAAAAAAAAATGATGACATTTCAGCTGTAGAGCATGAAGGAAGAGACTAATATAGACGTAATAGAAAATAATAACATGGGGAGTGGGGAGTGTTACGGTCACTTCCCCCTTACAAGTTTGGAGTGGTGATTTGACATTTTACCAATTTGCATGGATATCTTTGGCATCTTTGGTCTACAGCTAAATAAAAAGAGACTTACCTTCCAAGAGTTTGTCAGTTATCCGGTGGGCATAACTTGAATGACTTTTGAAAAATAGTGTATCCTTTGTCCAACCATTGACCAAACCAGTCACATAAAACAGAGGTGTTGTAACAATTTCCTCTCATATCTCCCAATATGCCCATTTTGGACAATTCAAATAATAATTGGTTCTTTGGCAGGTGCCAGAGCTGACTCAACTGCCATAATGTATCTGAGTTCAAGGCATCTGCTTCGTGATCTACAGAGACATAACCCAACCTAATATCATTTAGTCAACCGAGTATCAAACACTTATTGAACACCTTCTGAGTGCTAGACACTACACTTGGATACAAAGATGACTAGAAAATGGACCAATGGTAAAAAAAAAAAAAAAAAAAAAAAAAATCATGGTCTAATTTAATATTGCTGTTATGGTGGTTGTCATTGCTTGTGATGTTTCAATGTGTAAAGTATGAAGGAGCCAAAATCTAGAATCTAAAAAGAAGATCAGGAATAAGGTGAATTCTGAGCTGGATTGGGAAGGGCAAATAGGACTTGAGCAGTTGAACAACAGTGAGAAAGGCACACAAAGGGAACAGGACAGGATATGTAAAGTCTTGGAGACAAAAATGTGTAGGGTGATTTGCTGGTAGTCAGTTACCTGGAATTTTGGGGATGAAATAGGCTAGGTCAGGGTAAATCTGATTTTAGGCAAGGACTCTTTTTGAGTCACAGGTCACCTTGTTCTTTTATTTATTCAAATAATATTTACCGGGAGCATACTATGTGGCCATCATTGTGGTGGGGGCTAGGGATACAGCTTCCTTCTAAGAACCTAGGATTGAATTAGGAATTTAGGTACAAACAGATGAGTACAATACAGTGTCAAAATTGTTTCTATATAGACAACTATGTTTAAGTTTGTAAATTCTTCAATAAGGTGCCTGGGTTAAAAATCTACATATGTCACTAGTTGTAGAACCTTGTGAAAATTACTTCTCTGTAGCTTATATCACTTATCTGAAGAAATAACAATTACCTCATAAGGTTATTGTGAACATTACAGATGTTAAGACACATAGCCCACTGAGAACAGATGCTGGCATAAAATAAGTGTTCAAATGTTATTAGCAACAAGTATATGAATCATTCTTGTTACAAGGTATTGTGGTGGCACAAAGAGAAACATCAACATACAGTAGAGAATTCAGGAAAAGGAGAAGAAACCTCTAAGTGGAGACATAAGAATACGTGGGGATTATCCAAGTAAAAAATAAGTTGGAGAAGAAAAGCTTCAGACCAAGGGGGCAGCATATACAAAGGCTCATGGTTAGCAGGGGATGGCAAATTCAAGGAACTAGAGATGGTCCGTTGGGGCAGAGACACAAAGAGAGATGGGGAATAGAGAATACAAGCCTGGAGAAATAAGATGGGAGCAAAATCAACAGATAGGGTTACTTGAGCTGTATCCTGATGGCAATAAATACTAAAAGGTGTTAAGTTGGAGACTGACATGACCACCTAGATACAGTGTGGTGAATGCATTGAAGAGACACAAAACTAGAAAAGGGGATCAGAACTCAAGAACCCAAGTATGAAATTGTGGAAATGAGAATGGACTGTTAACAAACTTGTGACATATTAACTGACTGGCTGTCACAATAGAAGGATAGACAAGAGTTGAGGTAGTTCCTTAAGTTCCTGGCAACTCAATGGCCTGAGGTGTCATTTGCTGAGATCTGAACCAGAGGACAGATGATCAAGTTTTGCAGGAAAGAAGCCAAGTTCAATGTAGTACATGTTGAGCTTGAGAGGTCTAGGAGGCATCCAAATGGAAATAATCAATGAATATTTGGATATGTGTGTCTGGAGCTTAGAAGACAGCTCTTAGCTAGAGATGATTTTTAAAGTTAACCATGGAATTAAGTCACGTCACCCAGAGAATGTGCTTAGAATGAAGAGAAGTAGGCAGATCCTTGAAAATACAAAGCCTGCAGAAAAAAGGAGCCTAAAATAAAGATTGGGAAAGACAACTACAGACACAGAAGGAAAACCAAGATTATAAGGTTTCAAACGAAGCCAAAGCAAGTTGAAAGTTTTTCAAAAGAGGACTGTGCAGTAAGATGAGTCCTTAAAAGAAGTCATTGGATGTAGTTACATAGAGAGCACTAGTCAATTTAATGGGGTGGTGTTAAGGGGAAGGGCAGAGATAGTGAATATCCTTAAAGGAAGTAGATGTAGCAAGTGCCAGAAACTTAACAGATTTGGCTTTGAAAAAGAGTAGAGAAGATAAAACCAAACAAATGGAGAATGGAATTGATTGATGTACTGATTTTTTAAGATTTTTTCAGGTGGGAAATATTTGGTCATGACAGAAAGAAGCCAGGAAAGCATTCTAAAGTTTGAAGATGTAATTCATAAAAGGCAGGAGTGATAGAACTAGGTCAATGAGGAAGGCAGACATCTCTTGTGGGAATGTGGGAGGGCAGGAGGAAGGCATGATGTTTGTGCCTATAAGTCTGTAAAAGTAGGAATAGGAAATCAAATGACTTTTCATGAGATAAATACTATTAGGATGTGAAGTATTAAGTGACATCTTCTGAGAGCAGGTGGGAAATGGCATGGGAAAGGATCTAAGAGAAGAGAGATTTGGAAAACTGTGGAGTAAGAAAGCCAATTACCAACACATACAAAGTTTGAGGGGCGGTACTGGAAGTCCATCAGAAGCTAAAGATTATGGATTTCTGTGACGCCAATCTGTGAGGATGTTTGATTTTCCACTGTGGTGATCAGTAGCCAGGAAGGCAGACAGGTGGATCGATCCAGGGCTAAGGTTTTACTGGCTGCAGTGAGAAAAAGGCCAATATGTGCCGACAGTATTGGGAAGAGAGTGATTGAGTGACAAACCGCAGTTTCCCAGATCAATAGAAAGAGAATAGAGGGCTGTATGGGGTGGGCGAGAGGGAGAAACAGGGAAGATGGATTTCAGATTACAGATAATGAACTGTTTCTCAGCAAAGTCAAGGTCATGAGAGCAAGTGGCCAAAAGGTGGAAATGAGGTGAAGGTGACAGCGTTAAAGAAATCAAGTAGTAGGAACAGAAGAGGCCACTTTTGAAGTAGGTACTTTTGTATGCCTGAAATTTTTTTGTTTGTTTTTTGATACTAAGAAGATGTGGGCCCATCACTGAAAGAATTGGTAGGACATTTCTGGAACACATTACAAAAACCCTAAGGACTTTTCCCCTCAGAATTTTAAAGAATGAAGTTCTTTCGAGAACACTTGGAATACAGACCTAATTAAAGGGAGAAGAGTATATTGGATCAGTGTTCTTCAGGGCATGATTTGTGTATCACTGTGATGCTTCACATGATTTTAGGAGTGCAGGGACTCAAACTTGATATTTTTACTCCAGCAGCTGGATAGTTACTTCAATGTGAATTTGAATAATGTAGAATAAGTCCATCAAACACATAGCTCAAGGGATGCTTTGCTGAGGAAAAGTTTAAGGTAAACAGTTAAAATGTGAATACATTTTTTTAAGTTTATTTATTTTGAGAGAGAGAGAGAAAGAAAGAAAGAAAGAGTGGGGGAGGGGCAGAGGGAGGGAGAGAATCTCAAGCAGGCTCTGCACAGAGCCCAACGCAGAGCTCGAGCTCACCAACCATGAGACCATGACCTGAGCTGAGACCAAGAGTCGAACACTTAATCGACCGAGCCACCCAGGCGCCCTGTGAACACATACATAAATAAGTAAACCAACAGTAATTCAGGAAGAACAGGGGTACAGCAAGTGTGGCGATGTCTAAGAGAAGTAGCTACCGTTTGGGAAATGGAGTCCTAGATTTCCTTCATAGGAGGCACCGTTCCTTGTCCAAGTCTCTGCTCCACCTTACTGAACTCATTTCAAGGACTGAAGACAGAAGGCTGGAACTACCCTGTATATTTTCACGCAGAATCACAGGAACCTGTTCTCTTGGTAGTGTTTCTTTTCCTTAATGATTGTAACCTCTTAAAAAGATCCTCCTCTTTTAGGCAAATTTGAATGAAAAAATGGAGAATACAGCATCATTTTTTTCTAGGCACCGTTGGATTTTAGGAGGAACATAGGAAAACTCCTATTTGTTGTCAAATTTCTATTCCAGTTGCTCTGATCTGAATTTTTCTGAAGGACATCATCAAGAAATCAAGCAAAAGACTGCTATGGACAGAGAACTGAAGTAGAAACAAAATCCATTCTTCTTTTTTTTTGTTTTTTAATTTTTTTATGTTTATTTATTTTTGAGATAGAGAGCAAGCATGGGAGGGGCAGAGAGAGAAAGAGAGAGAGAATATGAATCCCAAGCTGGCTGCATGCTGTCAGCGCAGAGCCCGACGTGGGGCTTGAACAAAGGAACTGTCAGATCATGACCTGAGCCGAAATCAAGAGTAAGACACTTAACCAACTGAGCCACCCAGGGGCCCCTCCATTCTTCTTTTCTAAAAACCTTAGAGTTCAAAATTTGAACTTGTGTTTGGGAAAAATGAAAAAAATAAAAAAGAAGCCAAAAATGCAAAGGAATGCATCAATTATGGAACATATATTCATTTCCTGTCATATCTTTTCTACATACCAGCTAAAATAGGTTGAGAATAGTCAGTGTTATCAGGACAACTTCACAATGAAGTTTCACAGAAAAAGCATATGTAAATCACAATATAGTCACACTCAGCAGTCAAATATGAAGTCCTTAAGAGTCAGGTTTCTGGACAGGGAGTCATGCTCTAAGAATGAAGTCCTTTTCAGGGGTGCCTGGGTGGCTCAGTCGGTTAGGTGTCTGACTTCAGCTCAGGGCATAATCTCGTGGTACATGAGTTCGAGCCCCGTGCTGGTGGGCTGTGTGCTGACAGCTCAGAGCCTGGAGCCTGCTTTGGATTCTGTGTGTGTGTCTCTCTCAGCCCCTCCCCTGCTCCTGCTCTCCCTGTATCTCTCAAGAATAAATAAATAGTTAAAAAAAATTTTTAAAAAAGTGAAGTCCTTCCCAGGGATACTTGTCCAGATTAAGGACATATTCATTGCTAAAACAGCATACAGCTTTGTTGCACAGTTTTCGCTAGCCAATGGCATCACTTTGCATTGGAGAGCCTCATTAGTTTGGAATTGGTGATGCTCTCTCCCAAAGATTTGGTTGAAGCCTGTCTATATACTGCCTCTTCTTGGGTGGGAATCACTTTAATTTTTTTAATTCCACTGTTATTATTGGGAGGGGGGCGGGAATCATTTTCTAAAACTAGCCCATAATTAGGGGCGGGGACATGTCCAAGCCCCTTCAGAGAACAAAACACCATTTGTTCTCTGAACAAAATTTGTTTTCGTGGCTACCACGAGCTAATTACAAATGATTTCCATCTCTTAATTAAAAATTAGGTCCATTAGTACCTCCAATTAGCAACAATTAGCCATTAAATTGTATTTACTGTAAAAGACCTGACACAGAGTTATGTGTTCCTACAAGCCATGCATGAAAATCAGTTTCATTTCTTTGCTCAAATACTGCACATCTATTTTAATTACAAAATTGCATTTGTTTAAATGTACTAATTGCTGGTTTCTTTTCAATAAATTCTAATAAGACTTTGTTCTACTTATTATTCACTCGTTCAGCTAATATTTACTGAGCTCCTATAGCGCTACAAGGAAGCAAGGCTAGATGGCATAAAATAGAAATGTACCCGTTGCCTTCAAAGAATATAGAATCTAACGACAGAGCCCGGGGTTGGAAAGACTTGTCGTATAGCACAGCATGCCACAGACACCATAAAAGCAGTTTGCAGAACATATTTTGGATGAGTAATTGACAAACAGGCATGTGCATGCTGCACCGCGTTCCTGCTAGTGCATTTATATTGTTCACTACATTACAACCATAAAGCCTTAGAGACTTTTCCTGTGGGGCCACAATTTTTATTGCTTTATTCAAGTAACTGATAACTAAAGGGAGCTTAAGCAAATAGACTATTCTGATGTATAAACATCACTAATTTAACCCAGTTTTGGGGGGGAATGGGTATGGAGGTAGTTGGGGTAGAAGGTTGCAAAGTTTTATGCCTTATTTTCTGATCCAACAAGTTTTTTTTTTTTTTTCTGTAAAGGTCCATACTACAAATATTTTAGGCTTTGATGGCCATACAGTGTATCATAACTACTCTACTCTGCCATAGGGGCAGAAACAGCCACAGACTATGTGTAAATGGATGAACATGGCTATATCCCAATAAAGCTTTATTTATAAAAACAGGCAATAAGCTGGATTTGGCCTATGGACTATGTAGTTTGCCCATTCCTGCTCTGACCAATTTGTTTTTGTAAGTATTCCAAATTGAATGCTATGACTGACATCACAATAAGCACAAAGGACATTTCATTTTAAAATTGGCATTTTTTGTGTTTTTTTTTTTAATTTCATGAAAGGCACATGAAACATCAGAAAGGCAGAGATAGGAGAGGTTGACATAAAGACTGAGAGCGACATTTCTTAGTATTTTAGTGTGTACAGCATAGTTTGTGGTACTGAAGTATTAAAATTATAAGGACCTTTTATATTTTTCACATACTCATCATATATTGGTTTCCTGGGACTTATTTGTACCAGCAATGGAGGATTATCAAACAGGAAAATTAAATATATATCCTGTGTAATATCCTCTTGACAGCCTTAGAATTCTATGCTTCTAGAAATTTATAGAGAAGGTAAGAGATCTGTCATCCCAACAGATTTGTAGTAAAAAAAAATGTATTTTACATCTTTGTCACCCCACCGAGGCTGGAATTCTCATGGCTGCTGTGGTTGATTGGTGTCCACTGAAGTCATTCTTGACCTCTCAGCACTAGCTAGTTAATCCTGTTTCCCCCTGGGTAACCACTTCCCCGAGTACCGTATTCAGCTTTGCTCTCAGGAAAGCTTCCTGGGTTTGTGCGAAGATTTAACACTGCATAGGGCAGACCTGGGAGGGCTGGAGATAGGACTGACCTTCTGTGGCAGGGGCAGAGAACATTCCACTTGGTCATGCTGCACACACGTGGCATGCGAAGGCAGAATCCAAAATGCTATCTCCTTTCGACAGAATCCTCCTTGAGGAGCAGGGATGGGCTCAGTGTACACCCAACCACAGCTCTTAGTGTCACTTAGTACTCCAGTCAGCTATAGAGGCGATACTCTGCAATGGCAACAGAGGAAGAGAGCATTTGCAAGGCAAGGATCAATTTTAAAGGAAGCTAATTGCGTGTGCAGGAATCAGCACATCCGGTACATGTAATCAACAGCGTAAAGTGGGCACTCGAGGTTCCTGCCAGAGAATCCAGCCCTGAATCGACTGTGATTCAGCACTTGCCGGAGGCAGGCTTGAGACATCTGATACTGGACAGACACGGCCTGACAGGCGTGCTAACATTTCTCTAGACTCGGTGTTAAATTAGTTTATCAGGAAGCAAAATACCTGAACCGTATGATTGCACATCCCTATAGAAATGCTTTCTCAGAGTTAAAATGTGATGTTTAACCTCTTCTTTCTGAGAAGGGTGACACATGACACGGACACTTAATATCACTAGCTTTCTGGAGACACTACGGTGGAAGTAATTGTCCATTATTTTACCAAATGTTCCTTATATAAAGAAGTACATGATGAATTGCTGCTTGAGTTCAGTGCCTCGGCAAGTATCTCTCTCCAGATGAACAGATATCCTTCTTTTAACTCACATTCTAAAACACATGACTTAATCTATTTCCCTTTTGGCCTTAGCCATCAGGGCAGCTCGAGTCAGATAAAGTATATTCCAAATTTTCCCGGTGGCGTGTTCTCTCTTTTTTTAGTACTTGTTTATTTTTGAGAGAGAGAGAGAGAGAGAGAGAGAGAGAGAGAGAGAGAGAGAGAGAGAGAGAGAACGAGAACACAAGCAGGGAAGGGGCAGAGAGAGAGACAGAATCCGAAGCAGACTCCAGACTCTGAGCTGTCAGCACAGAGCCTGATGTGGGGCTCAAACTCACCATGAGATCACGACTTGAGCCGAAGTGAGACACTCAACTGACTGAGCCACCCAGGTGCCCCAAGCATGTTCTCTTGATTGCTCTCAACTCTTCATTGATTACTGGTGTTTTTAATCGTGCTTTTTAATATAGTGCTTCATTATTTAAACCCTTCCCAGATTTGACTTGGAAACACAAAAGCTCTAACGTTTATGGTTAAAAAAATGAAAAAATACTAATGGGCTCAGGGAAGTTTGTGTGCTATAGTCTTAGTGGCAAGATAAAATGAAAGATGATTGTGATTATGTGTTCCTCTGATCTAAAAATTGGCCAGGAGGCCCTGCCTTCATTCATTCACACCCATGCAACTCTGAATAGGAAAAAGTGTGGCATAGTAATGAGAAGTGGCTTTCAGAACCAAGAAGGTGTATGTGATTCCTGGTCCAACTATTTAATAATTATTTCACAATAACAGCTACTTAAATTTTCTGAAGCTTAACTCTTCCTCTCCTTAAGTACAGATAGTGCATTAAACTCCTATGAGGATTAATTGAGATCATGATCTAAAGTACTCACTACCTACCTGGGTCATAATAGATATCAAGTAATTGAAGCTTCCTTTCCTCTTCCTTTCCCTGCCTTCAGAGAAGTACGTTAGGCTTTTTGAAGCATCACTTACCTTACATTTGCCATAAGAGACTGAACCAAAGCTGTTGTAAAAGAGAGATTCCAAACCCAATATCTAACAATAGAAGAAATATTAAAGGGGTTTATCTCTCTTCCCTATGATCTGAACTATTATTAGTTGAATCAATACAATAAATAAAATTTAAGGCTTTTTTTAACATCCTGAAAAAATAATATTTATAAAGTGAAAAAGGTGACAGAATTGAACAACCATTAAGGATTTTGAGTCCTAAACATGCACGTGAAACTAAAAGAGTGCATTAAATGATTATCATATATGTTTTTAATTTTTTCCTAAGCTTTGTGAAATATTGCTTTAAAACTTGTATCATCTGCAGGGCACCTGGGTGGCTCAGTCGGTTGGGCATCCGACTTTGGCTCAGGTCATGATCTCACAGTTTGTGAGTTCAAGCCTCACATCGGGCTCTGTGCTGACAGCTCAGAGCCTGGAGCTTTCTTCGGGTACTGTGTCTCCCTCTCTCTCTGCCCCACCCGGCTCACACTCTGTGTCTCTCTCTCTCTCTCACAAATAAATAAACAATAAAAAAAATTTTTTTTTAACTTGTATCATTTGCTAAAATTTTAATAGCACAGTCTTTCAATAGATATAATACTGGGGAGCTATTTTATAGACCAGGAAAACATGAATGGATTTCTATAAAGATGATGCCAGTGATGACTGTAATGATATGGGCTGCAGGGGTAGTGGTAGTGACCTCTACAATTTTCCCCACTTCTATTCATTAGATCTCAACACCGTGGCATTTATGATGGAACTGAGAGAACACATATTTCTCGATTAAAGTGGCGTGGAATTTTTGAGCGATTCTGTAGTCTCAAGTCAGTCTTAATTGTTTGTGTGAATTCATTCTCCACCGACCAGGAGTATCTCTGCAACCACTTGACTGCTGCTTTTAACACTTTCCATATTGAAATCGCGTTTCAAATGATATATTGTAGCCCTTGCATGCAGCACTTGAAACAACCTAAAACCTTCTCAGTTTATTTAATGGGAAAAATCCAGTCTCTTGTGGTTTCTGGAATTGAGAAAATATGTTTGATGTTGGGGCCATATATAATGGACTTTAATTACATGTGGATATTAAGTCTAACTTCCATAAATTATGTATGTTATATATATAAATATAAAATTATGCATGAAAATGCATGTGCCTATGCCTTTAAAAATGTACATTTAAAGCAAAATCTCCTAGTTTTGGAGGCAATTTGTTTGCCCAGGCTGCAGATCACAAAATATTTATTCCTGCCAAAATCATGGTGGTGATTTTTCAAAGTCCCATTTACCACCCAAGATATTGCTTACACATCCTGCTTTTCTACCACTAACTTGTATTCATTTTGATAATGTGGAACATATCACATATCACAACAAGTATATTATTTCTTATCAGTCCAGTCCTTTTTTACTTGTCTGAACTGTGCACTTTGGTACACTATGATTTAGCTTTGATACAATATTGATTGGAAAGCCATCAGCTATCTGATCTAGCTACTACATATCAAAAACTATAGCCACTTCCCATCAAGTTTCCTTAAAAATGGAAAACAAGAAGTTGAAAAGGTGCCCTTTAATTTACATGCGATGGACATATTTCAGCTGGCAACCAAACCGAGTTGGATTCAGGGTAATGGATTGCAGGCCACTAAAAGGCATAAATTTAATTACTTTATGTGCCTGCCTGCATCCAGCAGGCTGCCCAAGAGACTTAGGTCTGGGAAAGCATAGGACTCCAGATTCAGGAAATGGGAATTTCATTCCTAATTGAGCAGTTACTTTAGCAAGTCCAATATGTGGAGTTAGTTTAAAAAAATCATTGAGATTTTTGAGATATTTGTTCTGGAAAATTAAAGCCTACTAGCCAAAGAAGACCAGAGACCAACTAGAGTCAAATTAGATTTACTAACTTGAAAAATGGGGGAGAAGTTGTAGGTGAACTATGGAGGATCTCAGATGAGGGAGTTTGGAGGGGCTTAAAAGATTCGAGCTTGTACAATATGATTTGGGGAAGGGCTTCGTGAAGTGACAGTTTATTCTGCAGTGGGTGCTATCAGGAAGCAGGGGCAAGTGAATGCTTGGGGGTCTTAGTAATTATTGTCTATTAAGGGAGAGGAACAAAGAAAGCTGGAGTTGCCATTGGTAATGATGCAGTAGTCACACACATTAGACAGAAAAAGGAGGTGTTTAATTATTTTTAGGTTTGCAAAATGCCCTTGCCTCCGTCTTTTATCCCTCAGTTATCAACTGTTCTTGTCTGATAATTGTTGATAATCCTCAAAAATTGTTTAATTGGGAATACTATGACCTTGCTAATAGCTACCAGCTAATTAAAGATCATTTGAAAGATTTCCATAAATTCTTTCCTTATCTAAAGGGCAATTATAATGTTGCCTGACAAAAATAGAACATTCAATGGCCTTGATAAAAATGTAAATACAAACATGAGAAAGGTCAAAATGTGTTTTGTTTATCATAAGCATTGAGTGTATATGGAATGTACTGCTAATATAAAAATGAATCTATGTACATGAAGAATACCTTATGTTCAAGGTGCTGTGCTAAGTACTTAACGTGGATTGATGTGTTACATTTGATTGTCACAACCATCCAGTAAGGAAGTTTCTGTGTCCTCTACAAAATGCTTCTTCACAAGCTCAGCTGGACCCCCACTCATATTTATCCTCCTTCAGCTGTTTTAAACTTTGCAACCTTCTCAAGTTCCAAACAGTCTTGCCATTTATGCTCAGAATATGGCTACCTTCTCCTTTATGAGATGATGGATACCATATTTGATCTGATCCCCCACAGATGTAGTTCAAATGTCTGTTTCTTCATTCTCCCTCTCTTCCTGTCCTCCTGTATTTTGTCAAGTCATAGCCTTGTCTTTGCCAATGTTAACCCTTCCTTCTACGGTGTTGTTTTTGTGTCTTATCCTCTGACGTTCTTACAGCAGTGATCCCACACACACGTTCTTTAACATATACTTATCCATTGGTGATATTTCCTCTGCTCAAACAAAAACAAAAACAAAACGGTGTAGGTCCTTTCTATCTTGTTTCCCAGGGTGCTGGTCTTAGGGCACTTTGCTTTTCCTCTCTTCTGAGTGAAGTCATCTACCTCCTCAGCTTTAACTGTCACGTAGATGGCCTCCAAATCTCTACTGTTCATCCCATCCTCTGAGTTCTGTGCCCTTGTTTCTAGATACCTCCCGAAAGTTTCCCCTTCCACTTACACCACCCTTTGCTGGCCCACTGAAGCCCAGACTCCATATTCACAATTCAAGACTCATAATCTTTCCTCCCAGTCTACTTTCTCCCACAGACTTCCCTAGGGTTCGAACAAACCATTATCAGCATTATTTCTCCAAGACAAGATTTTCAACGTTGAGTGTATCTATGAGTTTAGGATTGCTATGGTCTTTGATGGTGGCTTGGAGTACAGCTCTTCCTTTTGGGTGAGAAACATATGATTTAATACTGAACTGAGCTTGGAGTAGAATAGAAAATCTCTTATAAACTGGCAAGACATTTTTCTTCCAAGCAATTGCAGTTCAAACCTCGGAGACATTTTGGCTCACTCTTCCCTACATGCAACTTTCATTTTTCTTATAAATTTCACAATATACTTGGAATCTGCCATCCCATTCCATTCTATTACCCCAGCCCAGGTTGGGTCATTGTTACCTTCTAATTTTATTACTGTAATGTCAATAGCTGGCCTCTCCCTTTCTTATTCAGCCTTCACATAAATGCCTGAATAAACTTTGAGTTTAACATTTTTATTTTAACTTGATCTGCAAGGATGTGATCTTAAGGTAACAACTGAGAGTTCCTTAGTAAATACTGATCCCTACTCTATTCTTTCACTGTCAGGGAGAGGGTACAGATTAGATCTCGGAGTCTAAAGGCAACTTTTCTAATACCAACACTCAAACTTGCATACTAGTACACACCAGAAATGTTACACTACTCAAAGCAGTGTCACTACTCAAAGATGGCTTACAGAGATTGTTCTACAGAGACCTGGGCGTTAAAACTGTGTCATACTGTATAACCACAGTGTGATGATTGCTCATTCGTCTCTTTGTGAGTGCAGACCTAAAATTTTTCTGAGAAGAATCTTATCTTTCCTGCAGCTACCCTCCAAATAGTGGGAAGTTTATTTTTGATGGAGTGAGTGGGTTTTCTGAAATTCTTAGCCTCTTCAATTTGACTCTATGTATCCAGTGCCAAGTTCAGCATTGGGGCTTATGTGTTACCAACAGCAAAGAAAGGTATATTGCAAGTCCTTGTCAAAAAGTACAATAATTCCAAAGTCACTGACGCTCATACCTTTCAGAACTTTGGCTAAAAGAACATAATATGTTTGGAGGACTATTTGGATAATCTGCAGTATATCCATTCTCCTTAGTTATTCTAAATTATAACCCTAGGTTAAGCTGAAGAAGTTGTTTTACTTGGAATTCTGTGTCCCAGTGACCCCCCGAAAAATAGCTTTTTCTCAAGTATGCATTGGCACAATGCCATTAACTTCCATTTGAAGGACACTATAATAACAGCCCTTGGAAATTTGCTTTGCTTACTTTAAAGTTTTTGCTCCTTAGACTACACAGTACCTGCTCTTTTCTGACCCATGGGAGAAATTTCTCTCTTGCCTCCATACTGGGAATTATTCGTCTATGAATCTGATTTATTTTCTTACCTAATAGACATGGCGAATCATGTAATCCATTGCTAACTAACTCTGATGAATTTTAATGGTACATATTTTATTAGCTCTGTTCACTTCATCTCCCTTTTTTCCCTTCGTCTCATTTTTCTCACTTATTTGAGACTACAACATTTTATACAATTTTGGAAGCCACCTGAAATCGTTTTGGGGAGCAAGATGAGCTATAATTACGTAAATGAGTGGAGACTCCTAATGCATCCAATTCTGAGTCACGAGCCACAACTCAAAGTTTGCGAGAATTAAGGACGACCCGTCAACTTTGTGTTCAAGGCCTGCCACAGTAGAATCCTCAAGCTACCGTTCCGGTGCTTTTCCTACCACGTCCCTCCATAATTCTGTTCTTTCACTGGTCATAAGTGTTTGTGGGATGTGTTTGGCGGTGGGCACTTTCTTGCTTGCTTGGCCTGTGCTGACACTCTACCTGGAACTTCACCTCTGCCATACCTGCAGTTTCTGCTACTCATGTCTTCCTCATCTTTAACAGTGTTTCTGCCGTGCATCTTCTCCCAGTTTTCATGGCCAGGTATGATGTCACTTTATTTTGAAACCTCAAAGTCCTCTGTTCGCACCTGTTGTGTTCCACCTGACAGCACAGACATTTGTACATTCCTCGACACTTCTCCTCCCCCATCTTTAGACTGCAGGTCCCTGGAGGTTTGGCGTTCAAGAGCTGTGCTATTCCCATTATCTCTACTTGTTCTAAAGCTCAAATGTTTGATGAAAGTAAAAATCTTTAAATGAGCCCTCACGCTCAAGTATAGGCTTCAGTGTTGACTTTTACTCCAAATAAATGTGGAAGACAAAATGTGAAGGCCATACGTTTTGAATTTTCTTGCTTGAATTTTCTCTAATAGGCCTAAAATTTTGGACAATTTGTTTTCCCCAGAAAGTTACTCTAATTAACTGTCATGTCTTGACAGGATTAGCATGACATCCATCTGACTGGTCTTGCTGATTCGAGCCTTACCCCACCCCAATCCATTCTCTCTACAAGCACCAGTGCCATCTTTCAAAAACTGTTTCAAATCCTTCCACAGCCTTCAAAACATCCTCTTCAGTCCTTAGCCCATGCTACATCCTTCATGATCCCCATGTCTATTCTCCACACTCATCTCTCACTACTTCTGTGTTCCAGTTATAATTACTTTCAGTTTCCAGGATGGACCAAGCCTCCAGGGTCTTTGCCTAAGTGAAACTATAACTACGAGCTATCCCTTCTGTCTAGATGCCTAATGCTTTTCCCTCTACTCTTCAATTTGATAATTTGGGCTTATTTTCAGGGATTGTCTCAGAGGGTTTTTTTTTTTTTCTCTTGGATGTGTCCTTCATCCTTCTATCTTGTCTTACAGGTGGCACTTTCTCTTCTTCTTTTAGGTACTACTGAGTATCTTCATCATAACATTTAACACACTGAATCATCATCTTCTGATTAATTATCTTTCTTTCCCTCTAGAGTCAGACTATAAAGTCTTTTAGAGCAGAGACTACTCATATTTGCCTTATTTCCCCATTACCCAGCAGCATCTGGGTAGTGTTTAATAAATATTTGTTGATTGAACAAATGATGGTCACATGTAATAATGATTTGGTAGACACACCTATATAATCCTAACCTTAACTTCAAAGAAAATAAAATAGTAAAAGGAAAAAGACTCAGAATTCCCCCCAAATTTTGGAAATTTGAATTAACAACTAAGCGTAGAGAGCTTTCTGAATGGGATAGAAAAATCTTATGAATGAGAAGGTGGGAGAAAAAGTGAAAAGATTTGGAGGTAATAGGATTTTTGGGAAAGGAGCCTTAATGAAATAATTTAAAATGTTAGTTGAAACCCACAGTGTGATTGTTAGAAATATGACTGCCCTTCAGCAATGCTGAAGATTGCTGGAAGATTTCATTTTGTTAATTGTTTTCCCTAGATAGCCATCATATT
Source organism: Neofelis nebulosa (assembly GCF_028018385.1). Taxonomy (NCBI): domain Eukaryota; kingdom Metazoa; phylum Chordata; class Mammalia; order Carnivora; family Felidae; genus Neofelis; species Neofelis nebulosa. The sequence goes on along the minus strand of NC_080786.1, from coordinate 12,947,068 downwards.
CATTTATCTTTCTACCATCATTATAATTGATTCCCCAGAGTCACCTTCTGAAAGTACTTTCAGACCCTTTTTGTTGCCCAGATCCCTCACATGCACACCACTGCAAACACAGTAGTCCCAATGACGTAGCATCTTTGCTGTGTGTGTGTGTGTGTGTGTGTGTGTGTGTGTGTGTATGTGTGAGTGTTAATTCTTCAGTGGCCTGTGTCATACGTTTTGCAGATTGCCTAGAAGACATGGATGCAAGTGCCCCACGCTGATTGTGACTGGTAATCAGGGCAAGAATGGCCTTTAGCTCTTTTTTATTAATGCAATGGAAAAACACCATACCCAATCCATTAGTGGTGCACTATTATATTAAGAGCTTACTGAAGAAAGGCAGCCAGCCACTGGACACAGGGCTCGTTTCCCTTAAATAGGATTTTCATCCATGATCAAACAAGGCACCCTTTTATCTAGCAGGAAAGTTTGTGCTGTCTCCCTGTCTCTCTTTCTCATTTTATTTTGTCCTAATTTATCCTAGCAGTCCATAAGGAACTTAACTAATGTTTTCTAAATGACACTGAAAATTCTTGCAGATTAACAATGTACACAGGGATTAAATAGCAAATTGTCTTTTGAAAACTTTTCTCTTTGATTTTTCCTATCTGTGGATTTTAGTTGCTTGAATTTCTTACTCTCAAAGAGATGTTTTTCCTCTTGGTTTTTCTCGTTATAAAACTGGCTATAAATGTAAAATAAGCAGCCATTCTGTTTGGGTTTATTTTTTATTATTCTTTTAGCATTCATGCAGATAAAACTCCCCTTTTATTTTCGTTCCTTTAGGAAATTATGTTTGTTTGATGGCCTTGAACTTGGCTAGTTTAGGCAAGATTTGAGGGTTTGTTTGTTTTTTTAATCCCTTAAACTCAATTGAATTATTTGGCCCCTAGCTTATACCGTAAGGTATCTGTTTGCATTAAAGCTCACACCACTGGCATTTATACTTATCACCCAAGCTATTTAGACATCAGGTTCATTTGAAGAACTAATGCCATATGAGGCTAAAATACATAAGCGTGTACAAGGCCTGGTTTCTAAAATACCTTTCTGTAGTAATCTCATCAAGAGGGGAATGCAGCCACTCAGCCACGGCACAGCAAATCAATTGCATAGACCTTTTTCTATATTCACTAATTTGTGTGTTAAAAATGAGCATTGGGGCACCTGGGTGGCTCAGCTAGTTAAGCATCTGACTTCGGTTCAGGTGATGATCTCACCATCCGTGAATTCAAGCCCCGAGTCAGGCTCTGTGCTGACAGCTCAGAGCCTTGAGTCTGCTTCGGATTCTGTGTCTCCCTCTCTCTCTGCCCCTTCCCTGCTTGTTCTCTGTTTCTCTCTCCCTCTCTTAAAAATAAAATAAAAACATAGGGGCACCTGGGTGGCTCAGTCAGTTAAGTGTCCAACTTCGGCTCAGGTCATGATCTCACAGTTCATGAGTTCGAGCATGCATTGGGCTCTGCCTCAGATTCTGTGTCTCCCTCTCTCTCTGCCTCTTCCCTGCTCATGCTCTGTCTCTCTGTCTCTATCTCAAAAATAAACATTAAAAAATAAAACACAATATAAAAACAAAAACATTAAAAAAATTTTTTAAATAAATAAAAAATGAGTGTTAAAGTAAGTAATACAACCCAAGTGCTCTTGTCGAAGCATGGAGAAGTGCAGTTTTTGTGTTCATTTCTGCAGTGAGCTCCCGTCATCACTTTTCCTTACCGTGGTCCACTGTCGGTGACCACACAGAAGGAGAAGACATGAGAAGATGACAGTACAACACAAGTACCTCATCCAGTGCTAGTGCGGGGCACTAGGTTCACTGAAGGAATGAACCTAGCTTTGAGGAAGATCGGCATTTAGAGCCCCGTCCTTCATGTGCTCTCTCTCTGTGGCCTCCCTGGAGCTGCCTTTTGATCTGTAAATGAAGATAATGATAATACCCCACAGGGAGATACGGTGTGAGCTCAGTGAGAAATTCCGACAGTCATAACAGGCCTTCAGTCTACTAACTTTCTAGGATTCCAAATTTATGACTTCACGTTTTCAGTTCTTTGCCATGGGTTCTCAAGGTGTGGCCCTAGACCAGCGGCTTCAGCACCTCCTAAGAACGTGTGAAAACACAATGCTCAGGCCTAGTCGCATCTCTTACAAGCTGTCCAGGTGACAGTGATGCTCACTCAAGACTGAGAACCACTCCGGGCCAGTCAGCCAACCACAGGCAGGCGAAGAGGGGAAGGATGGACTAATGAAGACAATGGAGGGAGTGAAACTGCTGGTGGAAAGAAAAGGAGAACGTTAATTTCCTCCATTGTTCAAGTTCTTTTCTTCCAGAATCCTATTATACATTGTTGTTGCCTTGTACAATTTCCTTCCTTCTGCGTGACATTTAAAAAAAAAAAAGCAAAAAACCCCCCATAATTTGGCATGGAATGGAATATGAGTATGGTGGGTCCCTTTGAGGAGAACCCGAGAAATCCCTATGTGAGTTTCTGCAGTATACGCAAACTGTCAGGATTCATAGCGTATGAGGATAGGGTAAGGAAATCCTAGGAAAACGAAATAAAACGAATTGGCACAGTGCGCACATCCACTACGGCATGGTGGTTATGTGGTTACTTCAGGAAGGTCGTAGGAATGTTAAGCCTCTGTGTGTTTGTGTTTTTTTTAAGTTTATTCATTTTCAGAGAGGGAGAGTAGGGGAGGGGCAGAGAGGGGGCGGGGAGAGAATCCCAAGCAGGCTCCATGCTGTCAGCGCAGAGCCCCATGTGGGGCTTGATCTCATGAACCGTGAGATCAAGACCTGAGCTGAAACCAAGAGTCTGATGCTTACAACTGAGCCACTCAGGTGCCCCTTAAAGCTCTATTGTGAAAAGACCAAGACTCATATGCATTATATATGCATATATAATGCATGCATATATGCAATTATACCCTGTCAACAAGCATCTGCCTCACTACCACATTCTTTTGAGCCTCTAGTAATTAGAACAGTGACTAAATTGGCCCTTTTTATTTTCCACTGGTGTCAGATACAGCTAAAAGGATTACACCATACTTGGATATTAATGCTCTTTTGTAACTGGCAACATTTAATCCTGATTATTTACTGTTTGTATTTCTAAAATATGAAAAAGTAAAAACAGAGCTTTCAACTGTGTCCCCAATTTCACACCCAGGTTGACCTTCATGGTCTATAGACTCACTATGACTCACTACAAATGAAGACAGTTGGACTTTTCTCTCCTCCTGTCCATGAATCCCCACACCCTCTTTTTGCCAGTGCTACAGAATGAATTCTGTGTACAATTGGGAAGAATATGTTTTACCTACATCTCGTGCCTTTACAATTATTTTCAATTCCTTTGGGGATACACACACACACACACACACACACACACACACACACACGTATATATACATATATATGTATATATATATATGTGTGTACACATGTGCACATATACACATGTATATATACATACACATACACACACATATATGTTTCTGTTTTACTTTCCTGTTTTTAATGCAAGATAAAACTCCAAGGAAGAATGATAGAAATCCAGAGTACAAAACTTGAATGTATCACTTAAACTTGATTAGTCTTTGGTCATTATGTGAAATATAGATTTCCTTATGGAACATATTTAAGCATAATTTCCCAAACAGCTCCTAGGATAGCAGATCTAAAATTTTGTAGGATATTAGAATCATCAGGGGAGCTTTAAATATCCAAACACCCAGGCCATGCTCCTGGCTATCTGTAGGTGGGATCTAGGCACCAGTATCTTGTTAAAGCTGCCCAGACAATTCCAATGTAAAGCCAAGCTTAAAAACCAGAGTCCTTGAGAATGCATCTTAGGCTCATGAAATGTTAATGTACTTAAAAAAAAAAAAAAGAAAAAAAGAAAGTTCTAAGATTCTACACATTTAGGAAATGTCGCAAACTGTATTTGTCTTCCTAAAGATGTTTACAGATTCACAATGAATATTTGCCCATTTAACACTGATAAGTCCTGCAGGGGCAGGGCGGGGGGGGGGGGGGGCGTGCGGGGAGAATGGTAGATGTAAAGAAGGAAAAAAGGAAAGGAGAGAAAACGACCCTCCCCCCACACCATGAAAAACCAAAATGTCTATATAATTGGTTTATTCCCTCATTTTTTAAACTTGTTTACTCAGAGATAACTTTGCATATGGAACACCTGTAAAAAATCCTTTGGAACACTCCTTTGGTGGAATATAATTTGGAAGACACTGAATAAAAGGAATCCACAGTGAAGGCTTTTCTTGCGAAGTTTATTAAAGACCAGATTACATCCAGCTTTGCTTCACTCCCATGTAGCATTTTATATTTAAAAGAACCTGTTGAGATGGCCAACAGACATATGAAAAGATGCTCACCATCATTCATCATCAGGGAGATACAAATCAAAAGTACAATGAGATATCACCTCACAACTGTCAACATGGCTAAAATCAACAACACAAGAAACAGCAGGTTTGGTGAAGATATGGAGAAAAAGGAACCCTCTTGCACTGTTGGTGGGAATACATACTGATGAAGCCACTCTGGAAAACAGTATGGAGATTCCTCCAAAAGTTAAAAACAAAACTACCTATGATCCAGCAATCACACTACTGGATATTTACCCAAAGAATACAAGAGCACTAGTCCAAGGAATACATGCACCCCTATGTTTATAGCAGCATTATTTACAATACTTAAGATATGGAGGCAGCCCAAGTGTCCATCAGTTGATGAATGGATAAAGAATACATGGTATATAGACACAATGGAATATTACTCAGCCATAAAAAAGAATGAAATCTTGCCATTTGCAATGACATGGATGGAGCTAAAGAGTATAATGCTAAGTGAAGTAAGTCAGTCACAGAAAGACAAATCCCATGTGATTTCACTCATATGAGGAATTTAAGAAACAAACAAAAACAAGCAAAGGGGAAAAGAGAGAGAAAGGCAAACCAGGAAACAGACTCTTAACTATAGAGAGCAAACTAATGGCTACCAGAGGGAGGTGGGTGTGGGGAATGGGTGAAATAGGTGATGGGGATTAAGGAGAGAACTTGTTGTGATGAGCACCAGGTGAAGTATGGAAATGTTGAATCACTATACTATACACCTGAGAGTAATATTACGTTGTATGTTAGCTAACTGAAACTAAAATAAAAACTTAAGAAAGGAAAAAAAAATTAAGTATTGAGGGTAACATTAGAGTTCAGAAATTACACAAGTTATCTGCTAGGAATAGGATACCTAGGTCACAAGCAATATGTAAGATTTAGTTTAGGCAAATCAGTCTCCCAAGGTTACTAGAACAAATGGGGGCGCCTGGGTGGCTCAGTCGGTTGAGCCACCGACTTCGGCTCAGGTCATGATCTCAGGGTCTGTGAGTTCAAGCCCCATGTCGGGCTCTGTGCCGACAGCTTGGAGCCTGGAGCCTGTTTCGGATTCTGTGTCTCCCTCTCTCTCTGACCCTCCCCCATTCATGCTCTGTCTCTCTCTGTCTCAAAAAAATAAAACTAAATAGAACGTTAATAGAACAAATGAGTTGGATCAGTCATATCTAGAGTGGTTACTGGGTATTACTAAATACCTAGTTATGGGAAGGTATGGAGTATCCAGTCAGGCAGCAAAGCTGAGTGATACGATAGCAGAAGAAGTTCCAGGATACAATAGCCCTAAGATTTAGTGGCATTTGCAGAATCAGTACAAATCACACTCCGCTTTATGTTCTCCTCTGCTAAGCGTTTCTAAGAACTGTCTCAGAACTTTTTTGGATCTCTGGGGCCTATCCAATCTAGTAGACGAGTCTTACAATTCTTTGTGTCATCAAAACCGACCTGAGCCCATTTCTCAGGATTCCCTCACCTCCTTCCAGAAGGCCTATTATACAGTAAAATACTAATTTCTGAATGTGTTAACATTTAACCCCAGTACTGGAATGTCAGGCCCTGTGGCGGATTGTTTCCGCATTAAGCTGCAACCAGATGCAGAATGGTGGTGGCCATTTTCCCATATGAGCTTCCTCAGAGATCTGAGAAAATTCCACTAACTAGAGTCTCCTAATTAGGAAATGTTCTTGAGGTGCTGTAAATAGTAATGCAAATATTTCAAGTAATTAGGCAAACTGAATGTGGTTACACAGCCAGTGTCACAGAAGGTTTCCTCAGCAACCTTTATTGACAGGATAAGAAAGGATAAAATGCCTAACAGGCAAGGTAGCAGGGAGACCTCTTATTCTGGCCTGCTGTTGTTTTTGTCAGTGCTATCTGAACTGATAATGTTGTGTTTTTTTTTTTTAACTCATTTTCTCTTTTGCCTAATTTCCTCTTTTAAATTCATAAGACCTCCCCAACCACAGGAATACTTAAACATTCAGCTCACAACGGTTTAATTTAATGGCTCAAATGATGTCACTAAAGAGCTGTTTCCTTTCCACGTAGCTGCACATCATCTACATTCCACAGCCTTGCATCTGGCAAACCCAGCCCCTTTTCCCCTGTCATGGTGTCAGAGTGGCTGTCCCAGCGATGACCGCACATAATCACACTGTCCTCTGCCAGGGAAAAGAAAAGGTCATTTCTAGAAGTCTCAACAACAACAACAAAAACCCCACACACAAGAATGTTTTCCTTCACCGGAAACTCCAGTAAACATCTTCTGTAGTCTCATTGGCTCTGTAAGTTTACTCTCATTCAGGGATCAGAATTCACTTGCTGGGGAGTTGACCACATTCTAACTACATGGTTGGGAAAGGGGGACATAAGGATTCTCAAAGGAAATATGGGTTACTATTGAGAAGTGGGAATGGATGCTGAGTGGGTATGAAAAAAAATGATCACTGCACTTTCCTTCTTGTCATTGTTCATATCATACTCTCTAGAATCTGTAGTTGTCATATCTTGTGATCTCGAGTCACAGATTAGTCATTGATCCCTCCTTTTAAATTTCTCTTCTTGTTTTGTAAATATCCTCTGGATAAGAATTAAGGGTCATTTTAAAGAAATTCAAACCTGTATATTTTTATTTTCCGTAAGTGGGCATGAAATTCATTAAGGAGGAGGTTGCGTAAGCATAGTTGCCTCTCATAAATATTTTTGAATGAATGTGGGAAACGCAATTCCTTGGGTCAAAGGAAAGAGAAAAACAGGCCCAAAATTCTAGAAACATCTGTAGTTAATGTTCTAGGAAAATAGTGCCCATAGTAGCCTGTGAGTTAATGAAAGAGTGTCCCCAGGCCCTAAATAGAAACTAAAGTCTTCTAGGATAAAGAAATCAAGAACAGATGAACTAAGTGGGACCAGGCCAAGGCAAGTCAGGAGATAAAAATGAAGAGTAGTGTGATATCTATATTGATTTTTCTTTCTATTTTACTTTTGGTTGCCTTACTTTCTCTATACCACCACCTAAGAAAGTGCACTTCTGGTCCTTTTGTTTATTTTCTTTCTATATCCATTAGTTTTCTTTTGGAACTGCTTCTTACCTTCTCTGTCCATGATCAAACCCCTTCTTATTTTTCCAGTGGATCAGAAAATATTAAAACTGAGGGTAACTTTTCCACCTTTTCAGGTTGAGTATATTCAATTTGAACTTCTTTAAGAATGTTATTCAGATGTTACTGAGTCCCCCAATATTTTGAAATCAGATATGATTGGCTGGAACCCCAAATTCTATACCCTTTGGAAGTACACAGCTTTCTGAAAGAGGTAAACTTTTCTAGGGCATTATAGGCACCTCTGTCTGCTCTCTCTCTATGCTGTATTGCATTGATTCAGATGTGAATTTACCCCCTTTCCAGTTTTCACAAAGAATCCTACTCAGAATAACATTAGTGAACACTTGGGCATGTTCAGTAATGGACACATGATGGGCATTAAATGATGGGCTTGTACAGATGCATCCCTGTGCTTGAAATGCCCTTTTGCTACCTCCTCACGGGGGGATTTCACCAGCTTTCCCCCTCTATGTGCTTAGGCTCATGTTGCTCAAGGGCATCTCTCCCCACCTCCACCCCCACTCCTACCCCTACCTCATTTCCTCTGGCTCATCCAGGTTTCCTCTTTCTCCCTATTTCTCAAAAAATGTAAGTTCTTCCCACTTCCCCTCTTTATAACTATCTTTTCATGTAGGGTAAGTGTCTGTCACCCATGCCTTTAGGGCTCTGTGCCCAACCCAGGTATTTCAGTGTAATTTCTATGAGAAAATAAATGAGCATTTACTGCCTAAGCTTATTTCTGATCCTATTAAGATAAAGAAAGTTTTGTCATTATGATAATACCAACAAAAATAAAATCAATAATAATAACAGATCGTATCTATTAGGTTCTTCGTAGGTACCCAGCCCTATGCTAGGGTCCTTGTATGCATTATTTCATTAATATTTATATAAAAAAAACCTTTAAGGAATGAATGTTTGATTCTATTTTACAAGAAAACTGAGATTTATAGTAGATAAAAGCTTAGCTCTTTCTTAAATATCATGCTAAACCACATAGACATATTTTCCTAGTTTTATTGATTGTTACAATTCTACAGAGACTTCAAATTTCTTGCATATTGCCTTGAAAATCTTAAATGAAAAATTACTTCTAAACCCCTATCGCTAAATAGGTAACAATTATTTTGAAAAAAAGATATATTGATACTTATGTAATCTTATATTCATGCTCAAATGGAGAGATCCTTTGGCAATAGGTATCAACAACTGTACCTAAAAATGAGGTTTCCATTTTTTTATTCCTGAATACATGCATATTTACCATGAACATCATTATCTTTATCATTCTTCTGCTAAATTTGAAGCCTAGTGGTAATTTACTTTTTAGATGCTCCTCAAACTAATACGGTAAACTATGAATCAACCCCCAAATCAGTTTATTGTCAAACATCTAGATGCCAGCAAGTAAAACAAACAACACATTCATAAAATAAAGATATTTCTTATGTACTAAATTAGAGTACCAAAAATACTGTATCAATGTGTTAATATGCCCCAACACATAATAATTAACTTACTCAAAACAATAAAAACAGCAAAAACAAAGAACAAGAAACAGAACCAGAAGAAATGAACTCCAGTTTTGCTGTTAGATTATTTTATGAATGGAAGGTTTGGCTATCTTTCAGAGAAGCTTTTCTGATCAACACCAATTATAAGGAGAGTTATTATCAGTAATAATAACTATTTCTATCCCTTAAGAAAGTGTGAAAGCACTCATGAGTAAAGAATAATATGATGATGGTCTCTGAAAAGCATTTTTCAAGATTCATTTTGTATAGTTCCATGCAGGGAACAGTTGCTAATGCTTAGACTGAACTTGAATTCAAATGTACAGTCTTTTCTTTCAACTCTCTAGAGTGGATGGCCTCTAGTAATGAGTAGGTTGGGAAAAAAAGGAACAAAGAATATTTATATATCCAACAGATAACAGTTTTATCATGACTTACAGGCATTTATATATCAGGTGGTGAAACCATCTGAGATCTCACCTAGCCAGGCTGGAACCTGGAGGTGAGCAAATGCCAATAAGTTTCTCACTCTCTCTTTCATCTCTGGAATCACCATCCTAATTCAGTCTGCTGGGGCTTCTGCCTTCATAGTCTTTATTCTCAAGATACTCCATACTGCTTGCCCAATGGACCACCTTTTTACTGCTGACCTCCAGTGCTATTTTTTCCTCAGTGTCTTTCTGGAAGTGCTTTATAAAACCCAAAGATAAATTCCTATATGTCCTCATGCTCCTCACAAAAAATTATTTCTTCTGCATGTCTCACCTACAATCTGTTTTGTCCTAAGCATATGTCTTTCCTCAACAACACTCTTGGATAGAGACTTCACTTTTTCCTGTGACCAATGGAGCTGGAAGGAGGTGTTAGCAGTCTTTTACATCACTGTTGCCTCTTGTACATGGTGTGCAAATTCCTTCTTTTAATGACAACACCCACAGGATGTTAGTCTTTTCCCCTTCTTTTTGCTATCCTTTGTTGATCTCCTTGCCAACACCCACACGTTAAGCATGGCCTTTTGTCATCTGTCTCCTCTTGCCTCCAACTCCTGTCTCATTATTATCATAGTGTCAACATCCCTTAACCTGCTTGATTCCAATGACCTTCACCTTATGCAACTCCAGTCACCAATGTCAAAGGCCACACACTGTGGACTAACCATAATGGCTTCCCCTCTGAAATCTTAAAGGCTTCATACTTGTTAATCAGCATTTCCTTCTTGCATCTCTCTTTTTCTGTTGCAGCCATCAACCCTCCCTATTCCATTTCTTTCCTTCCCCAGGCAAGAAACCATTGTGTATCACTTCAACTGTTCTCTTGCCATCACCCTCACTACCATCAATAATAATAATAATGATAATGATAATAATAATGGGACTTGGATTTTTTTTCCTCTATCCTGAGTCATCTCTCTCCCTAATTCTCCATTGAAACAATTCCTAATAGTCACCTTTCGACCTATTGCAATGAAAAGATTCCATTCGCTTGCCCTTCTGTTCACAAGCATGCTGACCTTATTCTCCCTGAGTTTCTGGTATTCTCCTTGAAAAATCCAATGGTTTTCTATTCATGTGCCAAATTCCCACTGAATGCGTTTGAGGTGTTTTCACTCAGGCTTGAAGTGATCCTTGCAGTTTGGATTCCTGAGTGCCCCTGGCCTTTTCTTACAGTTTGGGGTTTCCAGCATGTGAAGGCTCTAATCAAGAGTCTCCACAAATATTGAGTACTTTCTATTAAAGAATTTTGGTAGGTCTTAGGAAAGCTTCATCTCTACCCTGAATAATAGTTTTCATTACCTTTGTTTTATGCCATAATGTGCTTGCAAAGAAATGCCAGACTTGAAGACACACAATAAGCACATTTTGTCTACTATTTAATTTATGGCATAGACACTGTGTTAGGGTTCTGTATGGAGACAAAACCATGAGGAGATAGGTAGGTAGGTAGGTAGACAGAAGATAGATAGATAGATAGATAGATAGATAGATAGATGATAAATAGATAGGATACAGAGGTAGACAGATAGATAAATACATTAAGAGTTAACTTATTACAGGAATTGGCTTACATACTTGTGGAGGCCAAGAAGTCACACAGTCTGCATCCGCAGGCTGAAGAACCAAGAAAGGTGGTGATATAGTTCAGTCTAAATCTGAATCAGGGGAGCCAATGGTGTTAAGTCTCTGAGTCAAAAACCCCCCAGAGAACCAAGAGCTCCCATGTCTGAGGGAAGGAGAATGGATTTCTCAGCTTAAGGAGAGTGAGAGAGCATTCACCCTTCCTCTACTGCCCCCCCCCATTCAAGCCCTTAGGGAATTGGCTGATGTTCACCCACTTTGGCAAGGTAATCTTCCTTACTGAGATTACCAATTCAAATGTTAATTAATCATCACAGGCATCAAGAGGATTAGAATTTCTGTGCTCTTCCATGGACAACTGTATGGCTCATGTGGGTTATACAGCTTGAGTTTTTCATCCAGAGTGCTGAATTATTCATCCATTTTTGCAATAGCTCATTCATTTAATACTTTCATATTAAGTGCCAACCATGATGAATCAGGCACGGTGCCTCCAGGAGCTTCCACAGTTTGACCGCCAAGAGCTATAACAGAAGTACAGATAAAGAGCTGTTGGGCATCAGGAGAGAGAGTTATCACTTCCAAATCAGGGATGGAAGCAAGGCTTCATATAGGAATTTAGCATCTGGACTCAGTTTGAGAAACAGGTTTTGGATGTGTCATTAATGGATACAAAGAGGTTAGAACACAGCGAAAAGCAAAAGCACAGAGGAAGGAAGTTACCAGAGGAGTACTCATCACCGTGAGCAGGCAGATATGGGTAAAGCAGAATGTGAGATGATGTGGGTCACTGTGATTCTAACAACTCAGTGAGAGTGGGTTGCAATTCATGCCGAAATCATATTCTTTGTCTCTCCCCTGTTTGACAGTTGTCATCAAACAAACTGTTCATATTTTGAGGTGAGGAGTAGAATCTGGACTTTGCCACCAGAAGGTCTATTTCCCTCCAGTCCTCCTACCTTTTGCACTTGGCTCTTTAATTTGAACTCTTCACATCCTTGAAGAAAAGAATGGTAATATCTGTAGCCTGGCAGAAACTCCTCCTGTTGTTTTTGTATTGCCAAAGTTAAATATGCTCACATGGATAGAGCAGTACCATGTAAATCTGTTTGTTTTTGCCTAAATATGAACAGTTCCTAGAAGAACTTTTCTCAGATAGTTTCACACCTTATTTGTGCAATTTCCTATTCACTGTTGCTTTTTCTTCTTTCCTCCTTATTTAGAATGTTGTTCTCTCTTTCCTTTCTTTCCCCCTTCCCCCCTGCTCACCTTCATTTGCTCCCCATCCATATGGATCAATCTCTAATCTGAATATTCTAACTAGCTGGATAGGTCAAGTTCCATCTCTGAAGGTCTCTTCCCTGAAAACCAAACACGATAAAAAAAAAAAAAAGAACCTGTTTGTTGACCCTTTTAGAGACTGGATTCTTTCAAAGGATATTGAGGGGCACTCTCAACCTTTCCTCTTGTTGTGTCTACTCTGGTCCATTGGGATGGTTGGCATTCACAATGTGTGGGCCTAAGATGGTTGAGAGGAAATGTTTTATGTACAAATAGAATTTACAGTGTGTGTGGCACCCTGGATCAGTTCCCTTCCTTCAACATGTCTTTACTTAGCCCAAATTAATGCTTTAGTCACAGCCTTCAACAGGAAACAACAGAGTTTCCATTGAGGACTTCTTAGTTCACTTGTCTCTCTTCTTGACAAAGTCCTTCAGTTCTTTCATTTCCAAAGTGGAAAAATAAATATTTAAAAAATTTAAAAACCTGGTTTCCTAGAGAAATGATTAAATGAGTCTGGAGAAGCCGAGGACCTTAGTTGTTGGGCTTTGTGTTCCTATAAGTTTATGAAAGAACCATCTAGGTAATAGGTCGGGTCATTTGTTAAAAGTGGTTTCTTCTTGATTCTTTCAAATATAGAGATTGATTTAAATAAGCGTTGATTTGAGTGCAATAGCTTCTCTCATTTGAAAAGGTCACTACTTTACAGAGAGTTCTAATTCTTTACCATCATAAACCATACTATATGCAAAAACAATAGAATGTTAAGAAACAACAAGGCAAGTATAACCAGACAGGAGATTCAAACACAAAGTGAAAGACTAAGAAGGAAGCAGTAATAATACAAGAGATCAACTTGCAAGGATTTGAGTAGCTTTTCTATTCCAGGGTACTGTGGTGAATGTAAGATTGGCAGTAATGAATACATAAAAATTAAATAGCTTTCTATATATAAGATGATAAAATACAAGTAAACTACCCAGGACTTGCAATGGGTGAGTAGCAAAATCTTTTTCTTCTAGGTTTTGTCAGGTCCTATGACCCAATGCATGTTGTAACCCTATAATATAAGCTCACTTAAAACTTGTCATGTAAAAGGGGCTCAGTAAAGTTTTATTGAATGTCGCTAATAAGTAATTAAGCATATATATCATTAAATTTTTTTAAAGAATTTCTATCATTGGAATTTTATAACAGAGCACCTCAACCTCTCATTTCCTGAATTCCTCATTTCTACTGATGTTTTTTTCTACCCTTATCCTAGAATTTGTTATTAGCAATCACCGCACCAACTCAAAATCTCAATTTGGAATAATAGCTCAATTTCAAACAGGAATTCTCTGACTACCACCTCTTTCCTTCTGTGACTACTTGAACAACCCTTATTGCAATAATTCTTTGACACCATTAAGCTTGCCTACCTGCTTATTGCCTGCCACTTAGTATCAATTTTCTCCTTCATTTGCTCACATCCATACCTAGCTTAGATCTCATAGAACATTGCAATCCCTTTCTTTCGTGTGTCCTCACCTCCCCTGGTCACTCTTTCTCCATTGTCCTCTCCTGGTAATACTTGGATCCTGCTTGCATCCAATTCTCATTCTGCTCCATTCCTGTGAGCAGCTGAATATGGCAAGAGTAAAGCAAGCCACCGATGCTGCTGAGTTTCACATTAATTTTATGAGCACACAACTTAAATGGGCCCTCGGCACTCCCCGAAATCTTCCTGCATGTGCACAGTCCATTTGTTCTCACTGGCCGAGACAAACATGTCATACCTTCTCCCAAACCTACTACCTCTCACAAGCACCTCACATCTTTGCCTCAAAATGGAAACAACGGCAAAAAACTTAAGTACCTTACAAATCTCCCAAACTTCTTGTGTCTGAATCCATTCAATCATGTCTGTTTAAATGGGTAAGTCGTCCTTGCTCTCCCCTAAGATCAACCTTTCCTTTTTCTGTTGGTTCTTATTGTAAACTCCTTTATAGAAGTATAAAATATGTTCAGAAGAATGCACACTTCCTAAGTTTACAGATCAATAAGTTTTAGAAAGTGTAAATTGGTGGATACTCAGGTATCTACTACCTAGATCAAGATTTAAAAGGTCCTGTTATTAGAGAAGCCTCTTCTGTGTCCCTACCCGTTTATTATCTCCACAGAGGTACCCACAACCCTGATGTCTATCAGCATAGATTTGTTTTGATTTTTTTGAACTTTAAATACAGTCACACGGTATGAAGCTTTTTATGTTGGCCTTTTTCGAAATTCAAAATTATATCTGTGAGAATCATCCATATTTGTAGAGCGAGGTGTTTTTTTTTTCATTGTTTATATTATCATACAATATAAATATATTACAATTTATTAATTCTACTGTTGATGGACATTTAGGTTATTTCTAGCTTGGAGCCATTATAAATGATGCTGCTCCAAATAGTTGGCACAGGGGCGCCTGGGTGGCTCAGTCGGTTAAGCGTCCGACTTCGGCTCAGGTCACGATCTCGCGGTCCGTGAGTTCGAGCCCCGCGTCGGGCTCTGGGCTGATGGCTCAGAGCCTGGAGGCTGCTTCCGATTCTGTGTCTCCCTCTCTCTCTGCCCCTCCCCCATTCATGATCTGTCTCTCTCTGTCTCAAAAATAAATAAACGTCAAATAGTTGGCACATATCTCTTAGTATACGTTTGAAAGAATTTCTATTGTGCACATGCCTATGAGTGAGATTGCTTGTTCAGAGATTCTGTCAGCATTCTGCCAGATTCACAGAGTGGGTGTACCAATTTATACTCCTACCAGCAGTGTGTGAGAGTTCCAGTTATCTACATTCTCTCCAACACTTGCTTTTGTCAGTCTTTTTCATTCTTGCCATCCTGATAGGAGCATAGTGTCATATCATAATACTTTTAGCTTGCATTTTCCTGATGACCGGTGAATGAGGTTATGTATGCATATGCATACTGGCCATTTGGAATTTAGATATTCTCTTTACTGAAGTGTCTGAGTGACTATATGATTTTTTGTTGTTTTGGTTTTTTAGTTGAACTTTTTATTGAGATAATTGTAGATTCACATGCAATTGTAAGAAATAAGAGAGAGAGATCCCTTGTACAAGTGCCTCAATTTCCTCAATGGTAATATTTTACAAAACCGTAGTAAAATATCACTAGCAGGATATTGACATTGATACAATCCACATATTTCATCCAGATTCCCCCAGTTTTACTTATCTTGTGTGTATATTCTCTATACAGTGTTTACCTATATAATTTTTTTAGCCGCCACCACAGTCAATGGATATTGAACAATTTCGGTATCACAAGAATCTTCCTGTTGAACTTTTATAACTTTTATAACTATGCCATCTTATCCTCCTATCCCCACGTCTAATCCTTGGCAACCACTAATTTGTTCTCCATTTCTAAAATTTTATCATATAGAAAATGTTATATACATGGAATCACAGGATCTAATCTTTTGGAATTTTTTTTTCTTGCTCACCATAATTCCCTGGAGATTCATCTAAGTTATTGTGTATATTAATAGTTATTCAAACTCAGTTTTTAAAATTTTGTGTTCTGTCTTCTTGATTGTGGATTTATATATATATATATATATATACATATATATATATATATATATACACACATTCTATGTATAAGCTTTGTCAGACATATGTATAAATATTTTTGCTCTGTTTTTGGATAATTCACAGTTTTTAGTTTTAATGAAGCCCAATTATCAATAGTTTTTTATTTTCAGTTCTTTTTCAGTCATGTTTAAGAAATCTTTGCTATTCTCAATATCATGAAGGCTTCCTGCTATTTTCTTTAGAAAACTATATTTAAAAACCTTTTATATTTATACCTTTGATCTATCTCATGTGGTGTGAGGTAAGGATCAGGGATCATTTTTTCCTATAGAGATATCCAGCTGATTCAGCAGCATGTATTGAAAAGACCATTCTTGCTGAAATTGCATTATGGTGACATTCTTTCTATCCATGTATCCATACCACAATATCTTAATTACCATCACTTTTTAGCAAATCTTGATGTCTAAATTCATCTTTCATCTTTGTTTTCCTCAAGATCGTATTGGATAGTCTGGGTTTTTGCTTTTCCATAAAAATTTTAAAGTGAATTATTGACTTCTACCAGGAATGTTCTTGGATTTCAACTGGAATTATACTGAATTTATAGATTCTTTTCAGGAGCATTAACACTGTAACAATATTGAGTCTTCTAATTCATGCATGTGATGTATATCTCTTCATTTACTTAAGTCTTATTTAATTCCTGTCATCAATGCTTTCTCGTCTTCAGTATAGAAGTTTTCATGCCTTTTCTCAAAGTTATATCTAGATATTTGATTTTTTTAAAAAAATTTTTATCTTTATTTATTTTTGAGAGAGAGACAGCGTGTGAGCAGGGGAGGAGCAGAGAGAGAGGGAGACACAGAATGCAAAGCAGGCTCCAGGCTCCGAGCTGTCAGCACAGAGCCTGACATGGGGATCAAAATCACAAACTGTGAGATCATGACCTGAGCCAAAGTCGGACACTCAACCGACTGAGCTACCCAGGCGCCCCTAGATATTTGATTTTTTGATGCTCTCTATATATGTATCATTTTAGATTTCAATTTTAACTTCTGGTATATAGAAATAATTTTTATTGACATATATCCAGCAACCTTGCTAAACTTCATTAATTATAATAATTATTTTTTAAATAAGCAAATAAAACAAATATTTTTAAAAACTTGAGGGGGTGGAAAGAATTCATGATGCCTATATAGAATTGTTTCAAGTTCAAATTTTAAGACACAGTTTCTTAATCAACTACATTTGCATAGTACCATATCTTATTTGTATTACTACCTTGGTGATCTTGTGCACAGATCTAATGGGCTTAAATGGGCTAAAACCTAATGGGCTTTGGATTTTTCTAACACATTCATGAAAATCCCATTCTCTGCAAAATGAAGGCCTCTTAGCCTGTGTGATTATATGGGAAGGACTACTTCTCACTGTTGTGCAGGGGGTGAGGTTTCGTAAATTTCCAAGACGAGAACAACCTCTAAGTCTCTTCCTTGTTACTCTCTTTGCTATGTGCCACAAAAAACAGCACCACCCCAGACTACAATGATGACAGTCTCTATTTTTCATTGAATAGTTTAATGCACACCTCTCTCTGGATTATGTTTAGCACTGTTCTGGGAACTGGGTGAGATAATATAGATTACATACTCCTAAGAATTCTGGGCTTCCATTTTTATCAAGCCATCTACTGGCCATCTTTCCCCCTTGAGTGCTTTTACTCCTAGTAAATGAAGTATATGTGCTATCTGTATTCACCTCCACCTACACTTCAGGGACAATTATTTAATTTTACACAACTGTCTGTTATTTCTACCTTATAAATTAATACTAACATAAAACATTATGAAAGCATCCATTATTATTATTCTGGATGAGGATCCATGTCATTCTCCAGAATGACTTCTCCAAAAGTAGAAAGAATATAGGAGGAATGCACAGCGGGAGTCCATGTAGGAGTCCAGGCTTTTCATGCCCTAAGTGGGCACTCTTTCTCCAGCTTTCCTTCTCTCTATGGATGGTCTTTCATTCATTGAGTAGCATGGAGACTTAGAAGATATTCTTAGATTTTCACTCCAGGCAGCTATTTCTACTTAGTCAAAGCAAGCATGTGAAATGATACCAACTTGCCATCCTGGGTCCAGGTATTCTCCCCAGCTCTGAGATGATAGAATTTTACAAATCTAAGAAACATGGCCCTCGCACTGCAGAATACCTCTATATGAGGTAACACCGTGCATCTCCCCCAGCCACTTAGCCAACCCAGGTTGTTTCCTATAGCCTGAAGCTTTTTAGAAGAAACTTTACGGTAAATGACCTTGAAAGTAATTCATACTGCATTCTGCTAGCATTACCTACCATGATACTGCTTTCTTTTGCTCAGCTTCCTTTCTGAGACACATTTCTGCAACTTTCCTGTATCCTTATTGACTTTCCAGGTTTGATAGTACCTGGACAACTCCCCTTTCTGAAATTTGTTAAGCAGCTTTAAGAATTTTATAGCAAGGAATAGAAGCACCAATTTAAAATCTAAGCAGTGTAAAGATGACTCCAAATGAACAAGTGTGATAAATTATTTTAGGAAATTTCAAAAATTCAAATGTAGGAAATCCCTTGCTCTACAAATTATGAAATGAAAATTTCCTCACGGGAAATACATAAACATATTTGTTTTGCTTTGGTGGGGGAAAAGAAAGTAAATCCAGAACTGAAAATTTGGAGTTTTGTTTCCTCAGAAATAATCAATGATTCTACAGTAACAGAAACAGTTTGTTGTAACTTAAATAGGCAAAAACACAATTCCTCTCCAATTTCACCATTTTTTTTTCCTCTCTTTGTATGACTATCTTGGTGATGCAGTGTCTAGACTTCTTGGAACAAGTAATGGAGTCTGGAATTTATTCTGTGGGTTTGAAAATGGCTATTCAGGTCTCCTTCAAGCTTACGTGTGAAAATCCACTGCTTTTAGATTTAGAATATATAAAAAGAATCAAGCTGTTTACCAAGAAAATAAAATCTCTCCATTAATTTCTAAACTTTGAGTTGCTACCAACAAGGAAATATTGTATGGACTTATCCATTTTACCCATATCATCTCATTGGAATGTGGTTCCCATCCCCCATTGTATAAAAAAATGCAAAATAATTTGTAGTCGTGAAAGAATGGTTGCAGGTATTTTCTAGCTTTTGAGACATACCAATAAAAGACATTAGCCTGAAGGATATGCATCCATTCTTGTTATGGTTTTAATAAGTAATCCATGGGAATTTATCAAGTCAAAAGGGCAGATTTTTTTATATCACAGGGCATTCTGTTAGTTTTTTGTCATTTGTTAGCTGGATAAAATAGAGGAAGTCTCTGAGGCATCCAGATCTAAACAGTGTTTGTGCAGCCTAGATTATTAAGTCTGACTGTAGTTGATCTATGCTCTTAAGGAAATCAAACTGTGCTTGCCGAGAAAGTTCAGAGTTATTTGTCACCAATTACCTAAAGCTGAGAGTTGATCTTACACACAGCTGTAGCCATTTCCTGTAAGAATTTGCTCCTAATTTTACAAAGCTGTCACTTCTTGAGGTTTCACCCTAGAAATACATGTCTACTACTGAAGAGTTTTATTGCAAAAGTTTATCCAGAAACAATAGTCTTATGGGGGATAAAACTCCACAGTATTGACTTGTTTAGAGTAAGCCTATCCCTCATTTCCAAACAATGTTCTCAAGCTCTATTGTCTTTTATGTGATAAAAAAAAAAAAAAAAAAAAAAAAACAAGGCAACCAGAAAGATTTTTTTTTTTCATTAAAAGATACAAAACACACTGAACCGAGCTGATGTCATTTATACTACAAAATCTCTCTTGGTTCTGTTCAGAGAAGCAGCATAAATGTAAGTTAAATTATGAAATAAGTTAAACATACAGAGTAGCCCTCCTGGAAGGAAACTAGGTATTCTGAGTATAAAGTAAAATAAATTAAATGGCAATAAAAATATTAACCAAAGGCATATTATTCCATGTTTCTTAAACATGTTTCCATGTTTCTATATGCCATTAACAACAACAACAAAACCAACTTGAATATGGGAACAATCAAAAGGAGACTCTTAGGACATTATTTACTTAATTTCAAAAGTAAAGAAGTAGACAAGTATCTCAATCATGGGTCAGAAGCCTGAGCTTTATTCCCATTATGTGGGGTCTTCGCTTCTCAGTCTAAGCTAAGATCATGGGTGAACCATGCTGCCTAGCTCACAGCAGTGTTCTAAAGACAAGAGGAGTATGAATTTGTGTCCTCAGCAGTTCAGTTTGGGCCATGTTAACAACTTCACTGAATAAAATGGGAGTTGTGAAAATATACTAATTCAGTTCTACTGGACAAAACACGGATTAGGTTTTGAATTACTGAGTTATTTGAAGAAGCTTAGCTAAGAATCACATAAAATGCTTTTCATTAACTATGCTGCCTGAAAATTCTAGTTTGACAAGAGTGAACCCATGAGCTAGAAAACTAGTCAGCATTGCTGCAAATGACCCAGGCCATGCCCCTATTTCTAGCTCACAGAAATGGCTCCTGAGGGCTACAGACAGTGGAGCAGGGACAGATCAAAGTAGTCCTATAGGTAAGTGCTAGTGATGTCCTATTTTCATGGAAAGGATACACTCTTCATGTATTAGGCCCATTTGCAAAGTTTAGAACCACTAACTTTGCAAGAGCAAATACCTAATCAGTGAGGTATTCTTTTACTAGTGTATTACAAATCTTGGAAAACCATCACCAGAAGGTAGAACATGAGCCTCCATAGGATCAGCTCTGGTCTTACAAAAATTCATAGTTGGCAAAAATATATTCTCCCTTGCTACAAATCTAAGACTTCTGAGATTCAATTAAAGAAGGATCTTTTCAAAGTATGTGCCTTAGAGTACTAGTTCTTTTTTTTTTTTTTAATGTTTACTTATTTTTGAGAGAGAGAGAGACAGAGAGAATGAATGAATGAATGAGCGAGCGGGTGAGGGGCAAAGAGAGAGGGAGTCACAGAATCCGAAGCAGGATCCAGGCTCTGAGCTGCCAGCACAGAGCTGGACATGGGGCTCGAACCTGCATGGGGCTCAAACCCACGAACCATGAGATCATGAGCTGAGCTGAAGTCGGACACTTAACTTACTGAGCCACCCAGGCGCCCCTCAGAGCACTAGTTCTAAGCAAAATTAACAGGTGGCTACCAGGAGGGAGGGAGGGAAGGAGGGAGGGGGAGGGGGGAAGGAAGGGAGGAAGGTTGGTTTAATCAGCTTTAAATAGGCTGCTCTAAAACTTGATTTCTCGAAGTTTTTATTCTACATCAGTATCACAAAAGAAGACACATTCTCCAGCATTGCCAAAATGCACTGGAAAACAGAAAGCTGTTTTCTCAGTTGAGCTAGCATTCAAAAATAATAAAGAGAATGCTCAGTTAAAAGACTTTATTAACCTATATAAGCAAACCATCTATCTGAAATGGCCAATGAACTGTTATTCCCAAAATACATCCTAGAGCAGTTTTGTTGGCAAGGCAGATACCTGCCATAAGGCTCTAGATGTGGAATAATGTTTGCTGAAATGTAACTCCAGAGTTCTATACTTATTTGAAAAATTGATAACCATTGGATACCTGGATGCTTATATCTGCTTAAAGACACAAGGACAATGATGAGCAGAGTTGGCTCAAGTGTGTGTTTAAAGGTTATATAAATGTATTATGGGGATGGTGAAATTAATAACTACAATGAGCTCAGAATTATTAACAGCTAAGGGAAGGGCATGCAAGATTCATAACTGGAAACAGAAGGCTTTCTTCTTGTATCTTTTTCTTCAGCCATTGAACAATTATTTATTCAACATCAGGCATGATGTGGTTTGTTGGAAGATACAGAGATGTGACATTTGGCCCATCCCTTTAAGGAGATGACAGTCTGGACAATTTCAATAGAAAAGTAATGGAAGCTGTGAGAACACAGAGGATAGGGTATAGGAATCTCTGGTGATTTTCAAGTATGAAGCTAAATTAGTAATATCTCTAGGCCTTTCAAATAGTTGCTCTTGGTCTAAGTTACAAGGTTGTTTTGCATAGATACGAATTGAACTTAGTTGTTATTAGTGTTACACAGTTATCAGTTGCTACATATGGATTACAGAGAACAGTTGGTTTGTTCGATCTAGGGTTGCTTCATTAAGGCTGTCTCTATTTTTATTTTTAGCAAATAGACACAGTAGGATGGTTTTGAGTTTAAGATGGAGATACATTTATTCCAAAGTTGCTTAATTGCTATCATTCTCCATGAATATTAAACAACAACTGATGAGCTCATCTCCATTCAGATATTTCCCTTGATTCAGAAGCATCATGTCTCTTAGATACGAAAGTACCAAGATACACACAAAATGTAGTAATTTAGGTTTTACATATTTATGCATAGCATTCATCTTTGAACTCAGCAGATTTAGAAGCATAAAGGGTCGGAGGCTTGCAATTTTCCATAAAAATCATTTCTCTAACCTTCATGAATGGAGAAAACTTGTCTTCAGTAGATGATTCTGGTTCTGATGTTTTGTGATGTTGGTCAAGTTTAGAAGCTCCATAATACAATTGATTCCATAGAAAATTCTATTTTCAGAGAGTAGAATGTTGAATTTGCAAAGGATATGTGTATTAGAAATGCAAATATGGAATTTTTGCTCATGTAGGTGAGCAAGTTATCTTCTTGGGGCTCCTTTTATGAAATGAAAAAATGCAGGTTATTCCCAATGCATGTTTTACTGATACTACAACTTAGTGAGAATTGGTTTGATTGTTTCATTGTCCATCCAAGTGAGGAACAGTTGGCTAATTCAAGGAGTTGAAAAGGAAATACTGACAGTGACACAATAATGGAATGGGGGAAGGACATCAAGTAGACTTTGCCAGAATCTGTAATACTATGTCATTTGTACCTAAAAAAGGTGATATGAAAATGACAAAATGAGAACATGCGCCAAATCTGAATATTGCTACACTCATAGTTCTTGCATTATTCCTCTATTTTTATTTTTCTTTTAGTTAGAAAAGAAATGTTTGCTAACAATATGATGATTCATTCATTCAACAAATGATTTGTTGAGAGCCTACTATGTGATAGGTGCTAGCAATAAAATGAGAAGAAGACAAAAACAGACATCATCCCTGCCCTTATGGAACGTATGTTTGACATGTGATAATGAAATGTTGGGATCTAATGTAGAATGTTTTAGAACATAAAATGAGGGAAGGGGGATGATGATGTGGGCTGCTGTTGGTACTTAATCAGTAAGCAAAGGCCATTCTATGCTGATAGGAACTGCCTCATTTTTTATCGAAATAGAGTTTAATGGTGCACTGCCTGTGGGCCACACATGTAAAACAGTTTCATGTGATAATCTACTTTTCTTGCCGGTTGCAATCTCAAGTTCACCTGCATTTTTCTTTGATTCCCTCTAGTATATGACTGCTGCGGCTCCTATGCAAGGGACCTACATTCCCCAGTACACGCCTGTGCCTCCGACAGCTGTTTCTATTGAAGTAAGTCTGTCTCTGTCTTCTAGAAAGACGTAGGGATGATAAATCTTAGCCGTGTATACTGTGGTCCCCTATAACCCAAGCAATCCTGACATGTGGTTTTGTGCTGCTCTAAAATTTGAAATTGCAAGCTCACTATATGAAGTACTCGAACATGCTTATGTTTTGCTTTGCACACGAAATTATCTGATTTGCTATAGAGAGTTAAGAAGGGAGTATCATTTGTATATTTGAAGTTCAGAGACCAGATCACTACCCCCTCAGATGTTAACCACAAATACTCATAAATAGGGAAGAGAAAAAAAAGTTGACAACTATTTCAATGAGTTTGCTAGTGCCTTGTTACTCAGAGTGGTCCCTAGACCAACATCATCATTGGCATCACCAGGGAGCTTGTTAGAAATGCAAAGTCTGAAGACACCACCAAGACTTACTGAATCAGAATTTGCATTTTAACAAGATCCCTTGGGAATCTACGTTCACATTAGTGCACTGGTTCTCAAACTTTCCTGCTTATTATTTTCTGCAATTGTTTAGAGAGCTTTAAAAAATATTTACGCCTGGGTCCTATCCCCAGATTCTGATTTATTTGTCTGCCATATTGACTGGATGTCAGGATTTTTCTTTAAATATCAGGTGATTCTAATATGTATCAAGGATTAACAACCACCGCTTTAGTGAATGAACCTTGGCAGCCTTGTAACTTCCTATAGATTAAAAAATAAAAATAAAAAAGTTGCACCATTCTTACTGTTCTGAATACCTCAAATGCTGAAGTCATCTTGTCTTTGGGACTTTGGACTCAAAGGGAAGCTTTGTCCCTTTTCTTCTCTCTTTCCATTGGGTTGAATCCAATAACATGTTGAGTACATGTTATTTTACTCAACAGAGCCAGCAAGCTACATAGAAAGGGAGGGAGCATACGGCTATGGAGCTAGTGGTAAAACACTTAGACATGTATATTTCTCTCTAGTTCTAGCCATTATTGTCTCTTGCCCCTCATCCCCATCTCCTGATGACATTTGCCATTATGGTCACAGTGCGCTGCTTCCCATCAGCTGGGACTTCTCTGGAGTCCATGCTATTGCTACTCCATGAGTTGGCCAGAAACTAGGGTGTCAGCACCCCTCCACATGGAAGTCTACCGTGACATTTTCAACCTCTGGAGCGACAGAGTTTGGGAAAATCTTTGCAGGATTGGATTTTACAAAACATTTGACATATTTGTTTTGGGGTGTGACAGATGTTTACTAGTACCAAAGTTTGGGAAATACAGAAGTTTAAGAGGACACCATCGTGTAATTTAGGACACCAGGGAGGTCCAATTTTAAATCTTTTATGTGCTCTGGACCTGTGGGCCCCATAGAATGTGTCAGTATTAAACAGGTTTTAACTGGCTTTTCAGAATTTCAAAAGACTATGTGATTAAAATACGTGTGGGTTTTTGTTTGTTTGTTTGGGTTTTAGGGGTTTTTTTTGCTATATTTGGCCATCAAAAAGCATCTAGGTCATCAATTAATGAATCTAGATACTTTAGGCACTTTGAGCATGTTTGCATTTCTCTTTGTCTACATTGACATGTGGATATGTTTATCTACAGAATTGGAGCATTTTGATGACTATAAAATAATGGGACACATCTGACAGTGTGACTTATTGGAAACAGTCTAATTATAGTTCAAGAAGAAGTTTATCATTACAAAAAGTCTTTCAGGGCACCTGCCTGGCTCAGTAGATGCAGCATGCAACTCAATCTCAGGGTCATGAGTTCAAGCCCCACACCGGGCATAGAGATTACCAAACAAAACAAAACAAAACAAAACAAAACAAAAACAAAAAAACAACCTCTCATTAAGAAAAATGCAGGTACATTGCTTTGAATTTGTGCTTATAAGTGAAAGCAACTATTTATTCTCTATGTAAAACACTGAAAATTTACCAACATCCCCACAAATAAATACTTATGGGAGGTTCAGAAAAATGTATAATACCAAATAGTATATTAGGGAAAAAGAGATTGAGGTAATATAGGGAGAATTTTTAGATTCTAAGGAACAATTTTAGGGACGTTTAGTGAGGGACAGAGAGTTGGTCAAGAATGTTTGAAAGCTGACATCCCTGCAGGTGTCCAAGGCTATGAGTAAAACCAAGAGAATGTTTTCAGAGAGATGCCCTTCCTACCATGTATCAAATAAAACCACCTGTGCCTCTCTCAGAATCAGACATCTGATCAACTTCTTCTTGGCATCTGTGACAAATGAGAGGGTGAGGGAAGTAGCAAATCAAAATTAAGGATATTTTTGTGTTTGTTTTCTGAAACCTCAAAATGAATTCTAGTTCATGTTCTCGAAAACAAAACAAAATAAATCAAATTGCTGAAAGGAAAGCCTACTTAACAGTATTGCTTTGAAAGAATTCCCAGCTTTTTTGCAGGTTTTGTTGTTGTTGTTGTTGTTGTTGTTGTTGGGTGGTCTGTTTGGGTCACAGTCCACTGTTTTGCCAGATCGTAGAAACCTGACACACCGCACTCCTCCAGGGAAATGTTTGAATATATAAGTTTTTATAGGAATCCTGCATGAATTTTTGATGAATAAATTATTATTTAGTGCAGCTATCTGCAACCAGGTTTAAAAGTTCTAAGTATGAGGGAGCCTGGGTGGCTCGGTCTGTTAAGCGTCTGACTCTTGATTTCTTCAGGTCATAATCTTAGTTTAGTGAGCTAGAGCCCGGCGTTGGGCTCCATGCTGGCAACAGAAAGCCTACCTAGGATTCTCTCTCTCTCTCCCTTTTTCTCTGCCGCTTCCCCCTCACACACTCTCTCTCTCTCTGCCTTATAATAAATAAATAAAAACAAAAAAAAAACCAGTTCTAAGTATGGTGAAGGTGATTTTCCGACGATTCAACTGCTCTAGGCACTTCTGAAAGCAAAACTTCTTGGTGACAGATCGGAGTGAATTTCTCAGCTCTTATCAAAATGTGCTGTGGTTTTCCTTTGAGTACTTCTTGTGGCTTCATTTGGCTGAGCGCAATTCCATTCAAGCCAAATAGAAGAAGGATATTCCCTATTGCCCATCTGGAAAAAGGCCCTTTGCCAAAGCCAGTAAGGCTTCTGTGTTCTTATTTGCCTCCTTAGGGTGTTGTTGCTGATACCTCTCCCCAGACAGTGGCACCTTCATCCCAGGACACCGGTGGTCAGCAGCAACAGATAGCAGTGGACACATCCAACGAACATGCACCTGCATATTCTTACCAACAGTCTAAGTAAGTTCGGGCTACGCTAAACTCTTTCCCTCAAGATCAAGCATCTTGACATCATTCTCTCATGTTGTGGCAATACAGACCGTCCCAAACTTAGTGACAAGCATGTATTTAGTTCATGATTCTGTGAGTTGGCAATCTGAGCTGGTCTCAGGTGGGTGATTCTTCTGGTCTTGACTAGAATTGCTCAAGCACCTGGGGACAGCTGATGGTCATTTTCACAGCCCTGCTTCTGGGTGTTGTCTGTTGGTTGAATAGTGGAAGCAATTGCATCATGACCAGCACTTTTCAGTCCGTTTGTGATGTATTTACTACTGCCCCATAGCCCAAATCAAGTCACATGGCCAAGCCCAGAGTTAATGTAAGAGTTCACCTCCAAGCCTTAAATACAGAAAGGGGCATTAAAAAAAAACCTACCATACATATTTTGGAAAAACTCCAATATTCCCCCCTGAAACTAGATAGTGAGCCTGTATTCTTAAATGAAGACAATAACACTCCCTTTGCAGAGTTGCCTTGAACACCCAGCAAAGCACTTCATGAAAAGGGGTACTGTAAAATATAAAACAACGTAGAGACCTGTTCAGGAATTAAATGACAAAATAAAAATCATGTATCAAAATTACTCTTGCAAATCTTTAAATCACTTGTAAAGTACAGTTGGCTTTGTGTTGACTAATTATGTAGACTAAAACTTGAGAGGTTTGAAACCAAAGGAATTAACAAAAATTCAGTCTATATATAGATGTCTTGCTATGCAAACTATTCTAATTGGTAGGTAACAGTCAAAGCCCTGGTGGATAGAGAATTCCTAAGAGCTCCTTCCTGTCTGCAGAGTGTTGCTCCCATTTCTTGATCATTCCTCTTTGATCTCAATATGCAGATATTTGTTTGTTGTTGAAAGATTAATCATGGTAATGGAGTCTTCCACACCTAGTTTAGCTTCTAAATGCAGTGCTCCAAATTAAATGTGCTCATAATGGGACTTAACTTTTACTATTATTATTATTATTATTACTATCACATAACAACTTTCAGGAAAGATTCATAAGAATAAAGCAGTTTGTGTTTTGTTTTTTGTTTTTATTTAAATTCACCTATAGCCTACATGAATCACTTTAACACACACTGAACAACATGCTGGTCTCTGGTAGTCTGTTCCAAGCATACTGAAATATTTTCATTCTGTTCAGAGGGTAATAATATGTGAGAAAGGAGTGGAGAATGTGTGGAAGCACAATGAGAGACACTGGTGGGAATGAGAGCTAATGTATTTGCCAGAAACACTTGGAGAGTAGGTGAAGCTTGCTTTTGCTGTTTCAGAGCATACTGAGGAAACTAGTGATCCTAGACCCTTCTTCCTAACAATTTAGTGCTCTTTGCATACATAAAAGAGATTCTTGGGGTGCCCGCGTGGCTCAGTCAGTTAAGCGTCCAACTTCAGCTCAGATCATGACCTCATGGTTTGTGAGGTCGAGCCCCCATCTAGCTCTGTGCTGACAGCTCTACTGTTACTCCCTCTCTCTCAAAAATAAATAAATTTAAATAAATAAATAAATAAAAAGATTCTTTCATTCGCCAAGTCAACAACTATTGAAATAGTACCTCCTATGTGACAGACAGAATTCCAGACACCAGGGACTGAAAGAGGCAGGTGCCTTCCCTACTGGCTTGGAGTTTCCTTCCTGCTAGAAGTAGACTCACAGTAGACCAATCATCAAACAGTCAGAATTGCAAAGCAAATATTTAAAAAAGATTCTTGTGAGGAGCCAAGATGCTGGAGGAGCATGGAAGTTTTTTTGTGTGTCTCGCATCCATGAACTACAGCCAGATCAACACTATCCTGCACTATCCTGGATCAACCGTCCTGCACACCTAGAAAACTGATTTGAGGATTAACACAACCATCTGCACAAGCAGAACCACAGAATTCAGCAGGGGCATGGTGCAGAGAGGTAAAATGGGGGAGAAAGAAGCCATGGAGGGCAGGGACCTGTTTTTTGCCTTTGGAGAGCGGACCGAGATGGGGGTGGGGGGGGAGTATGGGGAAAGCACCACACACCCCCAAAGCAGCTGGAGAGAAAGTGGAAAGCTGGAAACAGCTTCAGGGACTGAACTAAAAATGAGAAAGGGGAAAGGAGAGGATTTAAATTCCCTAAGACACTATAAACAGGGGGAGCACAGAGACTGAAATTCTACAGCTCATTATCTGGTGGAGTTCTGGTGAGAAAGGCGAATTCCCAGGAGCAGTGTCAAGACTGGGGTCTTCGGGCCACAGGGAGAGGCGGTTCCCCTGCTGGGAGGACTCCCTACAGGCAAAGGCCGCAGTGGACCCGGGATAATGGTCACATTCGCTGGTGCTGGAACAAGGTCGTTAGGGGTGAAGCCTAGAGCCAGATATCAGTTGTGATTTGCCATAATCCCTGAAATACTGCTCCTAAACCATCATGTGAACTTTTTCTGGGGCAGGATGGCACCCAGCCACAGTCTCTGGGTGTCAGCAACAGCACGGTCCCACCAACCTTCCTGGGTGCTGCCAGCACCCAGCCATTGCTTGGTGAAACCCTCCCGTAGAGGGGCAGACTGGTCAAAACTGCAGTCCCTCAGAAATAAGGGGTCAGGAAAAATAGCCGCATCCAAAATAAAACCCAGGAGGGAGGTGCTGCCTGGGGCTTGGTCACAGACAGTGTAAAAGCGGGGAGTGGACGGAAGCCGAAGACAAAGGACAGGTCCGCAATTGCTGGTCAGGGAGAACGATACTAGAGACTGGGTAGCTGGATGATGCTATTTTCACCACTCCCGCGTATGCAACATACACACCTACAAACACCACAACAATCCACCCCAGTAAGCTAAGCAGCGCCATCTAGTGAGAAACGGAGCCATTACACTAAGCCCCACCCAACTGGGCCAACCTCCCTCTTCAGGAACAAAAATCTCTCATTCTGCTTAGTTTACAGACTATAAAGCACTTCATAATTTGACTTCTAGGGGAAACCTAATTTCAAACGTGTTTCAGTCTCTTCACTGGTCCATCTATTCAATTTTCTTTCTTTTTTCTTTTTCATTTCTTTTTCTTGAATACGGAAGGAGAAAAATTATTTTTATTCTCAATCTTTATTAAAAAATGTTCTTTGATTTTTTTCTGCTGTATTTTTTACATTTCTGTAAATTTTTTCAAACTCTGTTTTACTTCCAACATTTCATTTTATTCTATTTCAGGGTATTCATTTTTTCAAATTTTCAAGTGATTGCTTTTTTTTTTACTTTCCCCTTTTTTCTTTAATCTACAAGCCCCTTTCAGCACCCAGACCAAAGCACATCTAGGACCTAGCATCATTTATTTGATTTTTTGTGTGTGTTTGTGTTGTCTTTAATTTTTTAATTTTAATTTTTTAACTGTAATTCTTTTAATTGTAATTTTTTTTAACTCATTAATTCCTTTTCTCCCTTCAAAATGATGAAACAAAGCAATTCACCCCAAAAGAAAGAGCAGGAAGAATGACAGCCAGGGACTTAACCAACACAGATACAAGCAAGATGTCTGAACCAGAATTTAGACTCAACGATAATAGTAATACTAGCTGGGGCCGAAAATAGATTTGAATCCCTTTCTGTGGAGATAAAAGAAGTAAAAACTAGTCAGGATAAAATAAAAAATGCTATAACTGAGATGCAAATCAAATGGATGCCACAGCAGCAAGAAGGGATGTGGCAGAGCAGAGAATCAGCAATATAGAGGACAAACTTATGAAGGATAAAGAAGCAGAAAAAGAGGGAGACTAAGGCAAAAGAGCACAATTTAAGAAATTAGAGAAATCAGTGACCCATTAAAAAGGAACAACATCAGAATTCCAGAAATCCCAGAAGTCCCAGAAGATGGAGAGAGAGAAATAGGGGTAGAAGGGTTATGTGAGCAAATCATAGTGGAAAACTTCCTAACCTGGGGAAAGACACAGACATCAAAATCCAGGAAGCACAGAGAACTCCTATTAGATTCAAACAAAACCGACCATCAACAAGGCATATCGTAGTCAAATTCACAAAATACTCAGGCAAGGAAAGAATCATGAAACCAGCAGGGGAAAAGGTCTTTCACCTACAAGGGAAGACAGATCAGGTTAGCAGCAGAACTATCCAGAGAAACTCAGGAGGCCAGAAAGGAGGGGCAGGATATATTCAATGTGCTGAATCAGAAAAATATGCAGCCAAGAATTTTTTATCCAGCAAGGATGCCATTCAGAGTAGAATTTTTTATCCAGCAAGGATGTCATTGAAATTAAAGGAGTTTGTGACCACTAAACCAGTCCTGCAAGAAATTTTAAGGAGGACTCTCTGAGGGGAGAAAATATGAAAATGCATGCACACATACATACCTACATATACACCAAAAGCAACAAACACTAAAAAGGACCAGAGACACCAACAGAAACTCCAACTCTACAGGCAACATAATGGCAATAAATTCATATCTTTCAGTACATACTCTAAATGTCAATGGACTCTATGCTCCAATCAAAAGATATAGGGTAACAGAATGGATGAGAAAAAAAGATCCATCTTTATGCTGTTTACAAGAGACCAACTTTAGACCTAAAGACACCTTCAGATTGTAAGTAAGGGGATGGAAAACCATCTGTCATGCTAATTGTCGACAAAAGAAAGCTGGAGTAGCCATACTTATATGAGACAATCTAGACTTTCAAATAAAGACTGGAACAAGAGTTGAAGAAGGGCATTATATCGTAATTAAGTGGTCTATCCACCAAGAAGACCTAACAATGGTAAACATTTATGTTCCAAATGTGGATCACCCAAATTTGTAAATCAATTAATCACAACCATAAAGAAACTCACTGATGATAACACCATAATAGTAGGGGACTTCAACACCACTTTCAGCAATATAAAGATCATCTAATCAGAAAATCAATAAGGAACAATGGCTGTGAATGACACAGGACCAAATGGACCTAACAGATATATTCAAAACATTTCATCCTAAAGCCACGGAATGTACATTCTTCTCTAGTGCACATGGAACATTCTCCAGAATACACCACATACTGGGATACATATCAGCCCTCAAAAGGTACAAAAATAGTGAGATAATACCGTGCCTATTGTCAGACCACAATGCTATGAAACTCAAAATCAACCACAAGAAAAAATTTGGAAAGGTAACAAATACTTGGAGACTAAAGGCCATCCTACTAAAGAATGAATGGGCTAACCAGGAAATTAAAGAAGAAATTAAAAGTACATGGAAGCCAATGAAAATGATAGCACCACAGCCCAAAACCTCTGGGATGCAGCAAACGTGGTCAGAAGAGGAAAGTATATAGCAATCCAGGCCTTCCTAAAGAAGGAAGAAAGGTCTCAGATACACAACCTAACTTTACACCTTAAAGAACTGGAAAAAGAACAGCAAATAAAACCCAAAACCAGCAGAAGACAGGAAATGATAAAGATTAGAGAAGAAACCAATGCTATTGAAAGCCAAAAACAAACAAACAAACAAACAGTAAAACAGATCAATGAAACCAGAAGCTGGTTCTTTGAAAGAATTAACAAAATGGATAAACCACTAGCCAGTTTGATCAAAAAGAAAAAGGAAAGGACCCAAATAAATAAAACCAAGAATGAAAGAGGACAGATCACAACCAACACAGCAGAAATAAAAATAAGAGAATATTATGAGCAACTGTACGGCAATAAAATGGGCAATCTGGAAGAAACGGATGCATTCCTAGAAACATATACACTACCAAAACTCAAAGAGGAAGAAATAGAAAATTTGAACAGACCTGTAACCAGTAAAGAAATTGACTTAGTAATGAAAAATCTCCCAAAAAACAAGAGTCCAGGGCCAGATGGCTTTCCAGGGGGAATTCTACCAAACGTTTAAGGAAGAGTTAACACCTAGTCTCTCGAAGCTGTTCCAAAGAATAGAAATGGAAGGAAAACTTCCAAACTCTTTCTATGAAGCCAGCATTACCTTGATTCCAAAACCAAAGACCTCACTAAAAAGGAGAATTATAGACCAATTTCCCTGATGAAATGGATGCAAAAATCCTCAACAAGATATTAACCAACTGGATCCAACAATACATTAAAAAAATTATTCACCACGACCAAATGGGATTTATACCTGGGATGCAGCGTGGTTCAATATCAGCAAAACAATCAAAGTGATTCATCACATCAATAAACAAAAGGATAAGAACTATATGATCCTCTCAATAGATGCAGAGAAAACATTTGACAAAATAGAGCATCCTTTCTTGATAAAAACCCTCAGGAAAGTAGTGGTAGAAGGATCATACCTTGAGAACATAAAAGCCATTTATGAAAGACCCAACGCTAATCTCATCCTCAATGGGGAAGCACTGAGAGCTTTTCCCCTAAGGTCAGGAACAAGACAGGAATGTCCACCCTCACCACTATTATTCAACATAAGATTGGAAGTCTTAGCCTCAGCAGTCAGACAACACAAAGAAATAAAACACAAATCAGCCAGAAGAAGGTCAAACCTTCACTCTTCGTAGATGGCAAGATACTCTATATGGAAAACCCAAAAGATTCCACCAAAAAACTGCTAGAACTGATTCATGAATTCAACAAAGTTGCAGGATATAAAATCAATGCACAGAAATCGGTTGCATTTCTATATACCAACAATGAAGCAACAGAAAGAGAAGGCAAGGAATTGGTCCCATTTACACTTGCACCAAAACCCATAAAATACCTAGGAATAAATCTAGCCAAAGAAGTGAAAAATCTATACACTGAAAACTGTAGGAAACTTATGAAAGAAATGGAAGAAGACACACTCAAAAAAAGGAAAAATATTCCATTCTTCTGGATAGGAAGAACAAATATTATTAAAATGTCAATACTACCCAAAGCAATCTACATATTCAATGCAATATCTATGAAAATAACACCACCATTCTTCACAGAGCTAGAACAAACAATCCTAAAATTTGTATGGGACCAGAAAAGACCCCGAATAGACAGAGCAATCTTAAAAAAAACAAAAAAACAAAAAAACAAAGCAGGAGTCATCACAATCCCAGACTTCAAGCTGTTTTACAAAGCTGTAATCATCAAGACAGTATGGTACTGGCAGTAAAACAGACACAGAGATTAATGGAACAGAATAGAGAACCCAGAAATGGACCCACAAACGTATGGCCAACTAATCTTTGACAAAGCAGGGAAGACTATCCAATGGAATAAAGGCAGTCACTTCAGCAAGTGGTGCTGGGAAAACTGGACAGCAACATGCAGAAGAATGAACCTGGGCCACTTTCTTACACCATACACAAAAATAAACTCAAAATGGATGAAAGACCTCAATGTAAGATAGGAAGTCATCAAAATCCTCGAGGAGAAAGCAGGCAAAAACCTCTGTGAATTTGGCCACAGCAACTTCTCACTCAACACTTCTCTGGAGGCAAGGGAAACAAAAGCAAAAATGAACTATTGGGACCTCATCAAAATAAAAAGCTTCTGCAGAGCAAAGGAAACAGTCAGAAAAACTAAAAGGCAACCGATGGAATGGGAGAAGATATTTGCAAATGACATATCAGATAAAGGGTTAGTATCCAAGATCTATAAAGAACTCATGAAACTCAACACCCAAAAAACAAATAATCCCATGAAGAAATGGGCAAAAGACATGAATAGACACTTCTCCAAAGAAGACATCCAGATGGCCAACTGACACATGAAAAAATGCTCAACATCATCAAGGAAATACAGTTCAAAACCACAATGAGATACCACCTCACACCTGTCAGAATGGCTAAGATTAACCACTCAGGCAACATCTGATGTTGGTGAGGATGCGGAAAAAGGGAAACTCTTTTGCACTGCTGGTGGGAATGCAAACTGGTGGAGCCACTCTGGAAAACAGTATGGAGGTTCCTCAAAAAATTAAAAAATAGAACTACCCTACGACCCAGCAATTGCACTACTAGGCATTTATCCACGGGATACAGGTGTGCTGTTTCGAAGGGACACATGCACCCCCATGTTTATAGCAGCACTATCAACAATAGCCAAAGTATGGAAAGAACCCAAATGTCCATGGATGGATGAACAGATAAAGAAGATGTGGTGTATATATATATATATGTATATATGTATATATGTATATATATACATATATATATATATATACATACATACACACACAATGGAGTATTACTTGGCAATCAAAAAGAATGAAATCTTGCCATTTGCAACTAGGTGGATGGACTAGAGGATATTATGCTAAGCAAAATCAGTCCGAGAAAGACAAATATCATATGACTTTTCTCATACTAGGCCTTTAAGACACAGAACAGATGAACACAAGGGGAGGGAAGCAAAAATAATACAAAAACAGGGAGGGGGACAAAACATAAGAGACTCTTGAATATGGAGAAGAAACAGAGGGTTACTAGAGGGGTTGTGGGAGGGGAGATGGGCTAAATGGGTAAGGGGCATTAAGGAATCTACTCCTGAAATCATTGTTGCAGTAAATGCTAACTAACTTGGATGTAAATTAAAAAAATAAAATATAAATAAAAATGTTTAAAAAAATTTTTTAAAGATTCTTGTGATAGAAAGTGACAGGATAAATAGCTAAGATGTAGTATCTGGCAAGGCCTCTCACAGAGGCCTGGATCCGAAAGATAATTACAAGTTAATCTTGGAGAGATTTGAAGAAAAAACTTTGTAGGCATTAAAAACAGGAAGTCCACAGGTCCAGAGTGGGACCTGCAACTGGAATGTGGTGAATTTGAGGGAACTGTAGGAGACAGATTCAAACAGGCAGTTATATAGAGCCTTTATTACTTGTATACTTGACTTTGTGTAGAGGAATCATTCTCAGTTTTATTCGAAGAGAGCCATGAAAGTTTTAGAAGGCATTATGAGAAAGAATGCCAGCAACTGAGTTTTATTTCAAGGAGTCTACTAACCAATGGAGTCTGAGTATGGAGGGATGTGTTTCAAGGATGGCTTTCAGGATACAAATTTCCCCCTTCTTGTCCTTCTTGGAACAACTTCTTTTCCCTGCCTGCTTCAGTCAGCTTCAGCTGCCTCCACTTACAGCCCACAATGGGATGTTCTCCTTTCTCAGGGTTGTCCTACCTTTCGTGACTACTGTGTGGTATAGTGAGGAAGGGAATGCTCTGCCTGACCCAGAGAAAACAGATGCCCGTGAGAGTCTCCACACACACCTTCACACTTGGAGTATCCAGCATCATGCCAGTTTCTATGCTAGGGGATGGGATCCCTGCCCTCCAGAGTTTATCATCTAGTATGAGATTTAGGCATACACATAGGCAGGATATGTATGCTGCAAGGAAGAAAATGAACAGGGCTCTTTAAAAATAAAAATACCCTAGTGGGGTGCCTGGGCGGCTCAGTCAGTTATGTGTCCCAGCTCTGGGTTTCAGCTCTGGTCATGATCTCATGGTTCAGGAGTGCAAGCCCTGCGTCAGGATCCACTGCTGACAGCACAGAGCCCCGCTTGGGATTCTCGCTCTTCCCCTGTCTCTGCCACACTCCCACTCACTTTCTCTGTCTCTCTCAAAAAAATACATAAAATTAAAAAAAAAATAAAATAAATACTGTAGTAATAGGAGAAGGCCTTTAATTTTTCTCAACTGGGTGAGCTTTGGTGGAGGTGGTGGCAACTGGAATGGGGTCTTACAGATAGTCAAGCAGTGTTCCAGGTGTAGTAAAGGCTTGGCCAAAGTCCAGAGGTGGGAAAGCTCAGAGTGCTTCTTTGAGAAGTGGATTCAGAATAAGACAGTGGTGTAAAAAGCAGATTGGACCCAGATTCTAATATCAGATGCCAGACTGAGGTGCTTGGACGCCATGTCGTCTGTCCTACAAGTGCTCCTCCAACTAAGGTGGACAGTGGATTTGGAAGCAATGGAAACAGTCCTATTATTGCAATGATCCAGACAAGAGGAAACAAAGGTTTGAGTAAGACTGTGGCAAGTGTGTAATGGGGTTGGGGGTGGGGGTGAGTTTGGGAGGGGATAGACTGAAGCAACTGGAAAAGGGAAAACAGGGCTTTACAATGCCAAACACAACTATAGAGTTATTGATGCTACTAACAGAGGTACATGAGATAAAAACCAAAGAGAGCGTGAATTGTAGAGAAAGACAAGGAATTTAACTATCGTTAGAGTGAGTCAACTCAAACAAGCTTTATTCCTTGAAATATCAGAGGAAGTCTGAGGCTGACCAGGTAAAGTGTTGTGTCTAAACATTTTTAAAACTACCCCACGCCATGGTTATGTCCTTGAGCCATGGATTCTTATGGCTGAGAATGCTGAGCTTTCCACAGATAATAAGTGCCAAAGAAAGAAACCTTCCGCAGGTGTCCTTACAGCGGTAAACGTCATGGTAAGGGAGTCCTCATTCGAAGGAATTTTCTTTTGCACTCATGCAGGAACGTATGTTCCAGGATGGTCCACAGAGTGTGTTTCTTGCAACATGCCAGACATGAAAGCACCCCGAAATGTGGAACATTTCAAATGTGTGACATGGGAAAACTGCTTGCATCGCCTTGTGGACATTTCTTTAAACCTGGAGAAAAGTTTTAACAGGTCCTGTTTACATTCTCAACTTCCTGTCTCTGACCTGCTAAATACTGCCAGGAACTTTTTTGACTTGAAATAACAACAATAAAATATTGAATGAAAACAAAAATTAACAATTAACAAGAATATTGTTATTATTCTAAGTCAAATAGATTGACAAGCTAGTCTAAAATTTTAAAAAAGGAAGAAATTAATGCGATTCTATCCAAGTTTTTATCAGTTTCAGCCAAGGGAACCTGACCTGTGTTATGGTAAGACATGAGATTCTATAGAACCATTCAAGGAAGACACTGGGAATGGAGGTAAGCATGTGGGTCATGTAAACACCTGGGTTCTATTACTTATATAACCTTCACTGGGAAGAGTTCGAGGGATGCAAGAGTACCCACAGAGACATCTATCAAGGAAGCATTCAGAAGAAAGCAGGCACAAACAAGTTAATATGGCTTGCTCTGTATACTTGATAAAGGCCCAGCTCTGTTCTTTGTAAGTAATAGAAACATACTTAACATGAAAAATGCACTCAGATTAGATCTGACCATTTTTAGAGGCAGGACTACAGCCTCACTGTGTCTTCCATCTAGAGTGGAGGTGATCTCTAAAATATTTTAGCCAACCCACATTATCTCGAATACTCTGGATTTCACAAATGGCAGCTTATATCCAGCATCACTGCAC
The DNA here is from genome assembly GCF_028018385.1 of Neofelis nebulosa. Lineage (NCBI taxonomy): Eukaryota > Metazoa > Chordata > Mammalia > Carnivora > Felidae > Neofelis > Neofelis nebulosa. The sequence goes on along the minus strand of NC_080786.1, from coordinate 12,908,948 downwards.
TACTTAACATGCCACTACTTTCTTCAGGCAACCCATTTCTAATGATCATGATGCTAATTGAGATAGGACAGTTTAAAGTACTCATGCAAACAAACCTCTGGCCTTCCTCATTAAATGATAGCTGACCTCCTGTGGGGTGTGAAATTCTGACAAGGGTTAGCCTAGTGTCCTTGAAAAGTAACCTAACCAGCCATAACATCTAGGCTAAAGGTTTTTTTTTTTTTAAGTAAATTACAGACATCACAACAGGAGGTTGCAGGAGGAAAGTTTGAGAAGTAGAATGATGTGGATATGAATAAAAAAGTTATATTTAGGATCTGTCAGTAAATATTTTAATATTCCAAATTACACTTTTCAAGCTAAAAAAAACATTTCTACACATGTTGTACTCATGTTTTGTTTTGTTTTTTTTCTTGTTAAAAGAGGCTCTTTGGGGCTCTTATCTGCAGACATGATACCTGTGGTTTATTTTGGAAGTTCTGTGGAAATTCCAATTCCTGTCCAAGTTTTCATCAGTTTTTCTTTGTGCTATTTAAGAAATCTTATAAATGACTAAGGCTTGAAAAGTATGTGTCTTCAAGCAAAGTTAAATTCTAATATGTAAAGTGTTTCCCACCTGCTGGTTGTCGTTCAACCCTTCTGAGCCTCCTTGTCCTCTTCTTTAGAGTGAGAGGTTAGATCAGTGTTCTCCAAAGAGTATAAATTAGGTTTCTATTGCTGAGGGAGGATTTACCACCATTCCCAGGAGTTGGGGGTGGGGTGGTGCTCACAAGGAATGTTGGGAAGCACCCTCTAACCTAAGTGAAATGCTTTCTTAATTGCAGTTCTCTTCAAAGCCATACAGATGCTAATGACCATGATCTCCTAGAGGGCCAGATAAATCAAATGTCTCACTTCCTATAAGATTAGAGAAGAGGCTGCACTTCCTACTTGGGAATTCTGAGTTTTTTTCACACATCTTAAATTATTAAAGAACTAAACAGAATGTTGTCAACATGATGATGATTTTTGATACTAATTTAAAAGATTGCATTCTTCCAAAAACAAGTTTGTTTTGATATTGAATACCCTTCTTTGTTGGTGCTTTACCCATAAATTTAGTTTACCTACGGGTAATCCAGTTAGTGGGAGCATAGTTTGCAGTTTTCCCCAGACTCTGGACCACGGAATCCTTCTTTTCACATGGATCCCATGAAACTAATCTGTCAGGAATGACCCCGGGGGCCACTGCATCATTAGATGAGCCCTAAGACTTCTTCCACCTCTAAAATTTAGAATTCTAAGATTATGGTTTGCTACTTCCCAATCTATTCACTCTGCTTTCTTTGGGGGTGGGAGGTCAGGGAAGGATGAGAAGTTTCAAAATGACTCTATGATCTTAAATTTAGCCAAACTCTAGTCTTCCAGCATTCACATTGACCTTAGAAGGCCCTCATCTCAACTTCAGTATGGCCGGTTCTTTTATTCTTCAAGTTGCTCAGATTAACTGAACTGTCATGAACATCAGTTCCCTATACATTGTCAGTATATCAGTAGTGTGCAAATTATGTCCTTGATTACCATTCTTACATGCCCTTTAAGCTTGTAAATAATAATATATTCTATTTGCACAGCACTTTACAGTTTGCAAATGATTTTCCTACTCATTGTCATTTACATAAATTCCTCTGTATAAATTGCAACCCATGTTATTTCTAAAAGAGCCTCACCATCCAACTTAAAATGTTATTGTTGCTAACGTTGTCACAACGTTGGAAATTTAGAAGCCTTCTATTTTTGTGGATATCAGTGCAATACATAAACATTATGTAAATGCGCACTTTCACACCTCATCTAGGGCAGAGAAGGTGGCCAGGAGTGAATTCGGTTCTATTAAATAGCAAACACCTTTTCCCTTCCAACTTCAGCTAGCAACCACAAAAATGCAAAGGACAACTATTTATTTCTCAGCATTTGTTTTCATGTAACAATGAGACTACTTTGTGGGAGGAGCTATTGAAAACATTTGTGTAAGATTATAAAACTTGAAAGTAACTATGGCCTAGTTCATAAAAATGGATGCTTCAAGGCCAGTGCACATGACATACCTGAGCGGTGTGGGTGTTCTATGTCAATGTAGTCCAGACACTGTTCTGTTACAGAGATTCATGGTGAAGTAGGCATTTTCTGCTAAATGCCTAACAATACTAGAGTGGAAGGTGGGCGTGAGAGCAAAGAACCGACCCAAAAAACAAACAAAACACAAAACCAAACCAAAAAAAATAAAACGTTTGGTTCCCAGAAAAGTTTTGTCCCAGATCATCCTAGTCTAATCGTCATATAGCTCAAGACATCGTTAAGGGCATTTTGTGAATTTGAATACAGCCCACTTGCTCGGAGCAAATACAGCCCTGTGCCACAATACACAGGTTGGGGAACAGACCGTGGGTGGGAATTTAGCCCCCACAACCTACCCCCCCCCCCCCAGCCATCCATCTTGTATAATGAACAACTTGTAAAACCTTAGCAACCCTATGTTTTCTTACTAAGTTAAGCAACTGGGCATCAGAAGAACCTGCAAAGCACTGAGAAGGGGACTTCGTCTAAATGAAAACTAAAACTATCTAAAACTGTAGATAGTTTTAAAAACCATTTTATAGCATGCCCCCTGAAATTATTTAACAAAACTCTAATCTGTGGATGGAAGAACTAAGTGTAAGGGTCAACCCACTGGAAGACCAGACCTACAGTAGACGGGGCTGAAGCAGAGGTAATTATTTGGGCTGGGCTTGGCAAAGTGGCATATAGTAAAAAGGGTATTTCTCTAGTTAACCACCTATTATGTACATACTATCTGTCAGATTCCTGGACAGTAAAACGTAGAAATAGAATATCGTCCCTGTTTTCCAGAATTAAACACCTTTTTTTTTAAGTTTATTTTAAAGAGGGAGAGAGCAAGTGTGGCAGGGGTGGGGGGGCATAGAAAGAAGGGGCAGAGAATCAAAGAAGTATTTGTGCTGACAGAAGAGAGCCCAATGTGGGGATGCAGATCTCAAACTCACAAGCTGTGAGGTCATGACCTGAGCCAGAGTCGGACACTTAACCTACTGAGCCACCCAAGTGCCCCCTCAAGAGGCACTTGATGAGATAGCCGAGCAAGGAAGAAGAGGAGAAGAGGGAAAGTGGACAAAATCCATTACCTCCTGTCTTATTTATTGGGCCAATAAGGCTATGTGAATATAGTTGGAGAATCCCAGAGGATAACACACAATCCAATGCTATATCTTGGGTACAGAGTAGAGGCTCACATATTTGTTGACAGAATTTGTGATGAATCCAATGAGACTTTTTTTTTTTAATGTTTATTTTTTTGAGAGACAGAGCATGAGCGGGGGAGGGGCAGAGAGCGAGGGAGTCACAGATTCCAAAGCAGGCTCCAGGCTCTGATCTGTCAGCACAGAGCCTGAGGCAGGGCTCGAACTCATGAACCTTGAGCCAAACTTGGATGCTTAACCGACTGAGCCACCCAGGCGCTCCCCAATGAGAGTTTTAAAGGGACAGAATTAAAGAATTTCTGGGGTCCCTACAACATAAGCCAGGCGTATGTTCTTCTGCACATGGAGAGTATCACTTATCTGGGTATATTTGTAATACTTAATACTTTAAATTGAAAGGTATTCTTCATCTCTTAGCCTTGATATTTAATATGAACAAACTCTCTGGCTCAAATATCTATTTGTATGACAGTGGCAGGATTTAAAACCTGTACAATTTTCTGGATATTGAAAAAGCATGGTATCTTTTAAAGAGATCTCACTGGAAAAGAGCACACGCAAGGTGATTTCAAAGATGCTTTGTTGTAATGACCACTCTTACTCAATTGTTTCTACAGACCATAAACAAGACTGAAGAATGTTTGTCTGAAACTTTGCCTTGAATGAAGAAACTTCGTTGAACAGGAAGTTGGCTTCCAGTTTGCACAGGCGTCGATGGAATGCTTTTTTTTTTTTAATTTTCTACTTTACCCAGTGAAAACAAAGTGTTTTTATGTGCTGTGCAAATGGTTCCTTCATGTGGTCTGACGGTTTATTTTTGCCATTTTTTTAATTAAAGGAAAAAATTCCAGAAGAGGAAACAAACAAAAACCAACAACAAAACAAAACATGGAAGGTTGACATTTTATCTGGAAGAACATTTGAATTCAGAACTTACCAGAAGATGTAGATAGATTTTTTTTTTTTTATAAACAGAAAATCAGATGTCAAGAGGTGGGCAAAGCAGAAATGGAAACAAATTGTCTTCCTCTGTAATTAAGCTACTTTTCCTTTTCTCCTTTTTGTTTAAATCTAGTGGCTTGGTTTTTTATTTTATTTTTTTCTTAGAAATATTTAGGTAAGATTTATCTTGAATCTTAATTGCCTTAATTTTAAGGACGTCAAAGGCTCTCGAGGCAAGCTGTCAACGTCTTGTTAAAAAAAAATTTCAAGAAAGAATTGAAATATTGTGCCGGCTTTAACTGGTACAGAAGTTTAAGACTATGAGTTTTTAGGGTGAAAAAAAACTGTACAGTTTAAAAGAAAATGTTTTTCTTCATTTGAAGAAAATTTGTTGATAAAAGAAACCATGGCAACTGCAAGAATTGGGAAAATGCTGGGACTTTTCATGAACTTTGTCTTAAGTGTTGAATCATTCTAGAAGGCTAAAACATTTTACGGTAAAGTTATTAATGTTGGTTTAAAAACAACTGCATTAGAAATAATGCGTGTTTGGGGGGCAGAATGCAGATTTTTTTAATTTACAAAGCGTGATCGCTAGCAAAAGCATTAGTGCTTTTTATCTGCAGTCTTTTTTATGAGCTTTACAAAGTTTTTAGTCAGCTTTGCTTGTCACATTGCAAAACCTAGCTTAAGAGCATTAAAAAAAAAACTTAAGTAGATAGGAGCTTATGGTCAAAAAGTGCAAAAAAACAAAAAAACAAAAAAACAAAAAAAGCAATAGATAGAGAAATTGTTGACAATTTCTGTAGTCTTTCCTAGTTGTGATCAAATTCAGCCTATGGATGGCCTATTTTATACCAAAGATGAAGTGGCACCCTATTGCAGTCCAGAAGATAGAGGTTGTTTTCCTTTTCTTCTCTTTTCTTTTTAAAATTTTATTTGACCTACATGGCCGGACCAGTTCTTACTTTGTTGTTTGTTTAAACTACCTTCCACTGGTGTTTTACATACTGCAAAACAAAACAAAAAGGGGTTTTGTTTGTTTTTTTCCTTTTAATATGCATTTGTTGATAATACGCAGACGCTTGCACCTGCTGTGTTCAGCGGTTTGAGCATGAAGAGTTCTGGATACCAACTGACAGAGCCAAATGGCTGTATATTCATTCCATGAGCTTTTTTGGTTCCTTACTAGCTCTCTTGAGTCATGACACCTGTATTGATGGCCACCAGTAAGCTGAGACACTTGATTAACAGGTTGAAATTCCTTTATGTGAACACTCAACTAAAGATACTTCCCGAACTGGTCTGAAAGTCACTTGTCAAAAAAGCTTAGTGATATTCTGTGAAGTGATGAGTGGTCTCCTGAAAAGGTCTCACTGTATTTGTAATTATAGTCTTCCTTCTCAAGTCCAACACCTCTAGGTTTTATCTTCTCACCTCAGTCTTTGTTATCATTTGCCATGAACAGCCACCTTGATTCTGCAATTGGGGAGGGGATATCTTCTTTTTGCCTCCTTTCATTGTATTCCCATACCCTGGTGTTGTCAGAAGAAGGACAAAAATAGACCTTTTTATTTCAATTTAACTCTCTGAGGCAGGTAGGACCAATAAGATTGAGGATTCTATTAGTGGAATATAGGTAAGCTTTTAAAATGCTAGTTGACAATCAAGAAATTGTATGATTTATATTAATAAGAACCAAAAGAGTTGGGTTTGATCAATCATTAAAGCCAAAGGAGATATATTTGCATTGAAGATGATGCAAAACTTTGCCTAAAATGAATTGAGTTAACAAACATCTTGGCATACTTGACTCATGGAACCCATGTTCAACCTGTTATAGTTTTACCTGAGATTAAGACCAATGGAACTTTGTTAACTGAACCATGCACTAGAATTGCTTCCCGAATGGATCATTAGAATCAAATAGGTGAAAGTCTTTTCACAAATTAAGTCAAGAGAACCTGTCTTAGTCCAGAAAGAGGAGGGAAATGCATTAAGTGCACTGTAAAAGAAAACAGGGTAGGCTTTTAAAGATGAAAAAAGCTTTAAAAGGCAAATCATATCCCCGTTAGGTCAATATCAGTAATGAGTTTGGCTTGTATGACATTGTCAATATTCCACTATTTATGATCTGTTAACAGAGGCCTCGTGCTGAAATGGGCCCGTTTCTCTTATTTGAAACCCCATGAATTAGAAGCTTGAGTCTAGGGAGTGACTCCCTATCTTTGCAGTCAAATTAGAGGCAAAAATGTATCCAAGAAAATGTAGCATGTGCTACAGAGAAATTCCATCTGGTGACACCCATCCTTGATGGTTTTCCATGCTTTAGAGAGAATCCTAGATTTATACTTTCTTCTGTTCCATCCTTCAGCTTCTCATGTATTTCAAGGGTGGCACTTAAGTTTTACCTTTGAGAAGTGGGCCCCTGAGTTACAGGGGGTAAAAGCGAACATGTGTAGCAACTGTGTTTTTTTGTTTCTCTTTTTCAGTCTCTGAACTCTTTGTATAAATAAGGATTATCCTGGGCATAATTCATTTGAATATGAAACCAACATGCTTTCTTTTGTTTCTGTAAAAAACAAAAAAACAAAAAAAAACAAAAAAAAAAAACCTTAATGTGATACAAAGAAAGTCTCATTTACGCAATCAACAATGAGGCTAAGAGGTAGCTACCATGTGGCTGATGAATGTGCCTAGGTAACTTCCTGTTTCTATTCAAAACTACTGCTTTATTTATACATTAAGAAACATTTTTTTCAACTATGAAATTTCAATGATCTCAATTTTTTTAAGCCACTTCAGGCACAAGGAGATTACCTGTCATTTTATGTCCATGTGTGTTTTATGTTTGGATTTTTTATATCATGCCATTCTAGGAAATATCTTATTTCAAACCAAAAAGAAAAAAAAAAAAGAAGAAGGAAAAATGACACATGTTCAAATTTGCATCTGTCATCCTACCTATAATTGTTTTTAAGAGTCAAGTCTGGGGGAATAAAAAAAAAGCATCAACAGGTAAGCAGCATTATATTCTATGAAAAACAAAACAAACCAAAATATGTGTTCAGTACATGCAGACATCAGAATCCTAATTTCATCAGCAATCTATATTGTGATTTTAATCCTATTTAGGACTCTATTTTTTTTTTAAGTGTTCTAGCTCATCAGATTCCCAAACATTTATTCAGATACTACATTTTTCCTTTCAACTTAATTGCCAAGACTTCTAAACATCAGGAAACAAACCAAAGCCACAGTCCAAATGGGATAAATGTTATCTTACCCAAACTCTAGTTACATGGTCAGGGGAGCAGTGGGTTTTCTTTTAATAATGATAAGGTCTTGTCAGGGAGACAGATTATGCATAGTGATTCAATACATGGCCATGTCTTCTGAAGACGTCTTAGACCCTATGTAACCTAAAAGTAACGGGAGCAGGTGCTGGTGACTGTCCAAGACTGGCACGTCTTGATTATTGCAAGTGACATAATACTCTCAAAACAAAAATCATCTACCTGACTTCAGTCTGGCCAGGGTTAGTTTGTCTCCTTGTCTCCATGCTTCACTTGAATCAATTCTTCCTGTGACTTTAACAGATCTGCCACATTCGACAGCATATAAGACTCACTTCCACCCATTCTAGTGAAAAACCCCATGGTATTAAAAGCACTCATGTTAGAGATGGAAGGCTGAGAGCAGAAGAAGGTTGGATGGAGCAGGAAGTTCACTGTCAATGCAGAATACATCAACCCCTCGCAAAACTGCGTTACAATCATTTCAATTCATACGTGACAAAAAAATAATAGATTTTTTCCTAAAAAAAATTTATTTGAATATTTTGGATGTCTATATATACCTATATGTCTTTTACAGCAGCCTAAACTCCCCATTAATGAAGAGTAAGCTTTGATTTAAGTAGCACTTTTTCAGTCTTCATGACTCTGAAGTTTCAATGGACTGTCTAGACAGATTACAATGTTAGTAGGAAACTAAAAATACATTTGACAATTCAGTCTCATTCTTAATTTGCATGTAGAAGCCACTACAGATGAGCTGATCAGCAGAGAGAAATTCTTAAGTGAGTTTCAGCGATACGTGTTTTTAGATTGTTATAAAATCAAATAAAGGGTAATATTTATGTACACGTATAAGCAACATTCAGCATATTTGAGGAGTCACACTTCATAACAAAGTTTAAACATGTCACACATAGAGCCTTGATCTACATTATCTTGTCCACAGTAGGGAGTGAAGGATGAGATTTTGTTTTTTTGTACTGTTGTGGCTGGCATCCTTCAGAATTTTGAGCTCACAGAGACTGATGGCATATCACTCCAATCTGAGGGACTAACGGAATTCAAACAGGCTCGTTGACTCTGTACACAGTACCCTTCCTATGGCAGAATGATAATGGGATTTCAGTAATGAATCAGTTTGTTACACATGACATCCACTGTGGCACTGGAAGACAGTGGCGTCTAACTCAAATTAATGTTTCTTACCCAATATTCTTAAATATGAAATCAGTCCCTTAATTCAAGCACACTTGGTCATAGCTGTCCTTTGTGGCCTGTACAGAGTTCAGGAAAGTACAAAGCTAAACACAAGACTCGTGTGTGGCCCCAGGACCTTTTCTGATGTGACAGGGGAGCTCACCCCAGATTGGTGGCTTCTTTTTATCTTTGGTGTCATCCCCATACATATGCTCCCTGTCACACACACAAAAAGGATGGATAGCTTCTCAATAGTCCTTTCTTTGTATTGCTGAAAGGGAAAACGAACATTCTAAGAAAAGCTTCTTCCACTCAGGAAGCTCTAAAGCTGGAGGAGAGGTGAGATCGAGCTTGGAGTCTGTGGAAAGAACCTCAAGGCCACTGAGTCACACTTCTCTTCCACTTTATTCACTGCAGTTAGTTAACCTCCCTGATAACTGAGTCTTGCAGAAATACAATCACTCTCCATTTTAGAAGGGCTACATACCCTGTAGGTTGGTTCTGTCTTCTCAACTATTAAGGTCTTGGGCTCTCTTTCCTTTTATTAACATTTTACCCTCCAGGTGGAAGAGAAACATTTGGAAATCAAATTCAAATCAGTCTGTTTCTTTGTTAAGTATTGATTTACTGAAGGAGTTTAAAATCATTGGTAAAACCATTAGTGTACTATAGACCGTGGAGTTTTATTATCCGTAAGTCTCTTTTCCATCCACCACAAATAATTGAGAGTTGGCTGTATTGTTGCAAACGCAAAGGGGAAAAAAAAAACTGTAGCAAAGTATTTAGCTTCTCTCAAAAGAAAGCTGTTTTGGTTTCGTTCAGTATTGAAATTTTAACCAGATGAAAAGGTCAACTCCAAATTGAGTTATGAGAATACAATAGCATCTCTTGGTTAAATATACACTCATCCCTATTTTAAATCTTTGAAAAAAAAAAAAAAGGAATCATTCTGTTATTTTTTTTTTATTTTGCATCACTGTATTAAGGCTGAATGATCTTGACACTCCAGTGGATTTTTTTCTGATCATTTCAAATTTAAGTAGTGTCCAAAGTGTAACTTTAGTGTTATGCTTTGTATTAATCCTCTGGTCTTAGATTATTGAGAAAGATGCTCTGTCCTCCTCCCCAAAATGTTTCATTTCCTCATATATGGAAAAATGAGTTATTTCATACTTTTCAGGAACTATAAAAACTATTTCAAAGAGACGCTTGAAAAAGTTTTCTCCATTCTGGAAATTAATTCTTCCATTGATTTGAAAAGAAGTGGAATATAATTGGAACCTTAATTTAAAAAAATACATGTAAAAGTGTACTTGCTATAAAATACCCAGTTTCTTTAAAAAATATGGGACACAGCTTCTTTTAAAACCCTTGTTTTAGGCCATATTTGACTTCATGGAATTTCTGAAACATCATTCAATTCTGACTTTATTTAAGAGCATTTTGTACTGCTGTCTCTGTCATGGAAAGTTCTGTAATTCTATGGTGTTTCCGGTTTTATTTTTAATTTTTTCATCTGTACCACAGTCAAATTAGCTACCATTTCCCCCATTCCTTGGGCTTTCTGTAGATCAGTGGATGTTAGGTTTAAACTTCTGTTTTCTTTGATGAAGCTTTCAATAAAAAATGAAAATAAAATCAATCAAGAAGACTGTTGTGTTTTTCTTCACTGTTCCAGAGATGGGTTACAGTAAGGACTGTTGAGAGGGAGCAGTCCTCAACTGGGGATTCTGCTGGATTCCAGCAGAATGCCTAAAACAAAACATCCCTGGTAACAAAAAAAAATGAAAGAGGAAGGAGCATTCTATTCATGTGAGGGACTGAGAAAATCCCTACTCAGGGGCTTGGCCGGGGCGGGGGGACCATTTAGGTCTTCCTAACCTCACACACTTTTCCTACTCTCTGCTTTAGAGATAGTCCAGTTCTTACCTCCAAACATTCTTGCCATCTGCCAACTACCTGGTGCATTTTTTGTCCAGGCCAGGAGATACAGAGTTATACATAATAAATTCCTTTTGACATCTGCAGTTTGTATCCCTACAATGATTAAATCCAGGTCAATCAAGATCAAAAGTGTCCAGGGGAACCTGGGTGGCTCAGTCAGTTAAGCATCTGTAAGCATCTGACTTCAGCCCAGGTCATGATCTCATGGTTCATGAGTTCGAGCCCTGTGTCTGGCTCTTCGCTGACAGCTTGGAGCCTGGAGCCTGCTTCGGATTCTAGGTCTCCCTCTCTTTCTCTGCCCCTCCCCCACTTGTGCTCGCTCGCTCTCTTTCTCTCAAAAATAAATAAACATTAAAAAAAAATAGGGGCACCTGGGGGGCTCAGTCAGTTAAGCGGCCGACTTCAGCTCAGGTCATGATCTCACCCTTGGCGAGTTAGAGCCCCGCATTGGGCTGTGTGCTGACAGCTTGGAGCCTGCAGCCTGCTTCAGATTCTGTGTCTTCTCTCTCTCTCTTCCTCCCCTGCTCACACTCTGTCTCTCAAAAATTAATAAAGATTAAAAAAAATTCTTTAAAAAAATTCTTTTTTAAAAAGTGTCCATTTCTCACGTGATGGAGAACACTGGTGAGCAAATAGCAGAAACTATACTTCTTTGGCCCAGAATCATCTAAGCTAACCTATTCAAGGGCCACAAATATTGCGTGCTGTAATACGTATCTGCTGTTGTTCGAGAATACTTAATTCTACAGAACACAAGGAAACAAGGGAGTTAAATGAAATTCATATAATGTGTTAAACACAGCAAATGAAGTAAACATAAAATAGACTTTAAGACATAAAATAAGTAAGGTATGTGAGCATGAACAAAAATAGAAATAGATCAAGGAAACACTATATATTTATGATGCACTAAATATACATGAAGTACCATGTATTCATGATACACTAAATATACATAAGAAATATGAGGCACTCAATATTTTTGAGGTCTTAATTTAGTCACCCTCGGGCACAGATAGCAGCCTATCAGGCTAATCGGTGAATTTCAATTACCTGCCCTTGCTTCTTTCAGATGGAGCCTATTTCACTAGCTTCTTCCTTCCGTGGCCTGCCTTGCAACATACAATCAGTGGAGAAGGATGATGTAGTGGAGGGAGAGGTGGGATATATGAACACTGCAGAACTCTTTTATTTAATGTTTATTTATTTATTTTGAGAGAGACAGAGCACAAGCAAGGGAGGAGCAGAGAGACAGGGAGAGAATCCCAAGCTGTCTCGATGCTGTCAGCACAAAGCCCGACTCGGGGCTCGATCCTACAGAGTACAAACTCATGACCTGAGCCAAAACCAAGAGTCGGATGCTTAACTGACTGACCCACCCAGGTGCCCCTGAACATTGCAGAACTTTTAACTCTGTGGCCTTCCACTCCTCTTGAACCCTATCCTCAATGAGTTAACCTTACCCGTGGCTTTCCTCTTGCTTCTTGCCATGGGTTTTTAATGGATTTAATAAGCCCTTGCCTTCAGCATTTGACCTGTGAACCTTTCTGTTCTGTGACCTCTAGTATAACTTGCATGACAATGTACACGAAGGCTCCTCCTGCATCAAGGTCATTTCCCACATGACATCTTCATACTTTATACTCTAAGCATCCAAGAGAGGATATGGAAAAAGCTAATGGACCAGTGTCAGGATCTAAGGATGTATTGCATATATACTTTTCCCTGTATGAGTAGCAGTTCATGTTGTACTTCTTGGCAGAAGAAGAAGCTGGAAGAGAAACCTACAAGAATGGAATTATTGGAGAGTATAAGAAAATAAGAATGGAATGAAGACCTTTAAATTAATTTTACTTATGTTCCATCAGAGTTCTTTTTAGAGCATCATTCTTTTTTATTTTTTTAAGTTTATTTATTTATTTTGAGAGAGAGCGTGCATGCAGGGGAGGGGCAGAGAGAGAGGGAGAGACAATCTGCACTGTCAGAGCAGAGCCCTAGGTGGGGCTCAAACTCACAAATGGTCAGATCATGGGCAGAGTCAAAGTCAAGAGTCTGACAACTAAATGACTGAGCAACCCAGGTGGCCCGCAATGGTTCCTTTTTGTTTTTTGTTTGTTTTTTAGGAATGACAGATTTTGAAAAAGATAATAATACCAGCACCACTACCTGTATGCACAAAATGTTCACTTCAAATTGCAGGATATTTGGGAACTTCCTGAAAAGTATGCTGAAGAATCCTTGGTTTCAAAACATAAAGATAAGAGGAAAAAAAGACCAGAAAGTGAAGAAACAGGCTACATTTATAGTGGTGTCCCTGGTGCATTAAATAACCATGATTTTTTTTACCTCATATCTATGTATTTTATAGTTTACAAATTATAAACTTTATAACTTATTCTAAGAAGTGAGTGTTCCTCCAATTCTCAACAGTTTCAATAAAACTGACATTCTATAGTGCTTTTTTGTAAAGGGATGCTGAGAAAGATAACTCTTTTCTCTGATTTCCAAAGTTAGTGAAGTGAAAAGTAATATAGCTCAAACTTAATCTCAGAAGATGGGTTATGTTTGGATTTTCAGTCAGTGAAAATTATTCACAATAATGATGATAAAGTCTTCCATATATCAAAAGGCTATCTTTTCATTTAAATCCTCAGCAATGGGGGGAGCTGCCTACCGTCTCAAGAATTTTCTCCTACCCTTAGGACGTTGCAGGTTACTCTTGTGATAAAGCAGTCACCAGGTGGCACTGTGGAATTAGTCTCCAGTGGATTCCACACCCACATCCCAGACCCCTCATTCCTAACAGAACCAATGACATGACGTATGGCTGTAAGAGCAAGAGTCCGCATCACTGAACCTTTGTTCTGTGCCAGGATCTGTGCCACACGCCCCACATACTTGAGGTCACACAACCCTCATAAGACTGCTCTGCAGTAGGTGCTGCCACTGCCTCCATTTTCCATATGAGGCTTAGAACATTAGATGATCTAACCATGGACTTACATCTAGGAAGGGCTAGAGTATGCTTTTAAAAACAGATCCAGGGGGCCTGGGTGGCTCAGTCAGTTGTGTCTAACTTTTGATTTCAGTTCAGGTCATGGTTTGTGGGTTCCAGCCCCACATCAGACTCTGTGCTGACAGCATAGAGCCTGCTTGTGATTCTCTCCCTCTCTCTCTTTCTCTCTCTGCCCCTCCCCCTACTTGCACACATGTGTTCTTTCTCTCAAAATAAATACATAAATGTTAAAAAAAATTAAAACATATCCAAACTCTTAACCCCTGAGTTCTAAGGTCTCCTCTTCTACAATGACTTTGGGAAATGCCAATGTGAGAGGTAATTTTCTTCCCATGTTTTTTTTTCAAATGTTTATCTTACATGGCCTGGTATTTTGTCATTTCTGTGGAAGAGGACATTGGGCATTCATTCTAATCACTTTGGTCACAGAAACCCAACACAATTCACATTTTCCATCCCAGAAATAACTTGCTGTTTCAATCATCTCTGTGATTTGTTCTGGAAAGAAAGGATCTAGCTATCAAATAGATAGGCATAACTTTTCATGGATTCATTCATTTAACAGTCCCTGGCACATGGACACTCCATAAATATTTTAATGATAAATAGAAAAGACATGGTTCTTGTCTACAAGGATGTCACAATCTAGTAGGTTCTAGTTTATGACAACATTTTAGCATGAAATAAAATCAGGGAATTATTTGAGCATTACGTTTAATCTTCCCATGGCTTGATGCAAAGTAGACGGAAAACTTCCTGATCTGAACGCAGTCATACCTTCTCCCATCCACACACATGGAAGGTCTTCTAACACCCTTGCTGTTGCCTCTCCCCTAATTTGGTTCCTCAGTAGAGTGGCCGAAAATTTTACTGTTACCCTTTCCCCAAATCATCTGGGCCATTCACCTCTTTTCACATCAAGGAGAATGGAATCTGCCATTCTGAGCTGCTTATAAATCTAGTAGCATCTATTATTTATGACCACTGATCTTTCCACAATCATGCAAGACAGGTGCTGCCTCTTTCTTTCTTTCTTTCTTTCTTTCTTTCTTTCTTTCTTTCTTTCTTTCTTTCAAGAGCAAGTGGGGGAGAGGGGCAGAAGGTGAGGGAGGGAGAGGGAGAGAGAATCTCAAGCAGACTCCATGCTCTGCATGGAACCCAATGTGGGACTCATTCCCATGACCCTGGGATCATGACCTGAGCCAAAATCAACAGTCAGATGCTGAACCAACTGAGCCACCAGGTGCCTTGGTCCTGCCACATTTTAAACCTGAGGGAATTGGGGCTTTGAAAAGTTACATGACTTGGCCATGTTTTCCTAATATAGATAGGATCCAAGCTCAGAATCAGCTATATACAAAGCCAAAGATTTGCCTCTTATATCATGCTGGGTTCACGGATATGACCTGAAAAGATACATTATTGATCCAAAATAACTTTACTATTACCTGGCCTTTGACCAATATAATTTTATTCTCACAGGTATATTGCGAAATATTGGGGAAAGTGCTGGACAAGCAGTGAAAAGATCTTGGATCCTCACTTTAGGCATACCCTCTGCTAAACATTTTTTCCTTTCTAAAATTCAACTTCTTTATCTATCAAAATGTATACCTTTGCTCTAGGTTTTTTGTTTGTTAACAACAACAAAATGATTTATGTGCAACACGGCCCAGTCTCCATCACTTCACACTAGTACAGTAGAGAAGAGTTACCCTGCAAATACCCATTCCATTCAGGGCAGAACTCCATGCATCCCAAGACAGCAGACCCATCTCCCTCAGAGACCCATGCCCAGAGCCGAGCTGAACGCACAAACAGACCAGTCACAACCATCCAGCTTCCCATCTGCAGTCTTCTATCCTCTCCACCTTCAGTCAGGCCACCTCCCAGCCTCTAAGCCACCAGGGAACTTCCTTCATGAGGTGATTAACCCCACACAGGTATCACATAAAACGAGATTACTCTGTGGAATTTGCTGTTGTATAGAAACTTTTAAATGACTCCCCACTACACACACATAACCCTGATTGCAATGACCACTCTTCCTCTGTTCATAGATGTGGCGGTTTTGAAGTGAAGGCCCCCCAGCTCCACACTCATTTCCTTATGCCCTTATTGAAGGCTCCTGTCCTCATTCAAGATAGGAAGGAATCTGCATACTTCCTCAGGCTAAGAGGCTGAGAGGAAGAGCCCTGATAGCTTAGGAAAAAATTTCCTTCCTCTGTTGCCCTAAAAGATGTTTCTGGGGATCTTTGCCAAAAAGTTTTCTGGTTCGTTCCAGAAAAGTTGTTTTAGAGTTGGAGGACAGCCAAGCACAGAGGCAGACAGCCTTTCTGATCAGGTACTAAGTTTGAGGCTACAGGATGCACAGAAAAGGAGGATAAAATCCCAAGTTGCTCTCTTCATCAGCTCTGCTAGCAAGCCTCAGAAGATGGGTGCTAAGAAGATCCCACCTTCCCCAAGCTTTGGTGGGACAATTCCTAAAATTCTGCTATCACGGATTGGTCGCTTTTGGCAAAGTCACAATGAAAGAGACAAGAAAATAGAAAGGGCATTTCCAAAGAAACACTTTACCTCTGAGTAGGGCCAGAACGTCCTGATGCTTGGTATCAGGACTGGTTTGTTTTTTTTTTTTAATAAAATGAGGAGCTCATAAATGGGGGGAAAGACTTAAGACAACAATTAAGACAAGGAACAGAACCCACAGATTGGACAGAGAATCACTGTGGTGCTAACGCTGATATTTGTTTATGGAGATACCCTTCTTCAGTTTCTCAGGAACCCTGGGCTAGCTGCACCATGCTGTCAGTTGCATGGGCAGTCATATCCTCATTCTCCTTCTTCAAGAAACTCCCATTTGCCTCCATCAGAAGGATGCTAATGGGAACATACTCACAAGGGACACAGGAGGGGTGAGGGACACGCTGGTCTACCTGCTCATGAACACGGTTCCGGTTGATGGCATGATTGGTACAATTGAGACTACAACCTAGCAGTACCTGAGGGCAGGTTCCCTTACAGGAGTTTGGGGTGTAGAGATGGGGAGCAATGATCCAGTGACTGCAGCCCAGCTGGCGGAAGCTGATGTGGAAAGGGTTGGGGGACCTGGTTAGTGTCAGGTCCTTCATGTTCCAGGGAAGGGCCAGGAAGCTCAGGCATGACACTACCTGCTTTCCAGATCCTCTGCAAGAGGAATGTCCCTTTCCATGAACTCCTCCAAGCCTCTGGGGAAGTTTGGCCTTCTAGGCACTTTTTGTGAGTGCTATTGAAATAAAGTAACAAGAAGGCCATGTCACTGGAGCTCAGGAACCTCACTACCTTTTGGCTGCTGACACAGGAAGCAGAGTTGTAGAACTCAGCACTACTTGTGACTCCAGAGCCTTTGCCACATGGGTTGTGTGATATGTGTCTCTCTCCAGCTTTGGTGGTCGGGGAAACCTGACCTATGAGGAACATCTTCCTGAAGAAGGAAAGTGGTTGGTTGGGCTGGCTCTCCTGGAGCAAAAGCTCCGCGTGGCAGAAGAGGTGGAAGGAAGCTAAGTGGTGTAGATGGCGGGAAGCCATGGTGATTCTGAATAGTTAGTATGGTTTGGCCTCAGGAAAGCTCAGGGTCTGCACCCCAGAGGCTTCTGAAATGCCTTCCTGCACGGCCGAAGGCCTTACCAGGCTCACAATGATGGCCCAGTTGTGCAGTCCTCCAGAGTGTCCCAGCATGTCAGCTGAATGCCGGTACAACTCCAGCATGTACCACAAGGGACATCCTAGGACCAGTAGCTTCCTCTGCTGCTTGCCAGGGGCTTGTTCTAATAGCTTCCCAACAAGGGAAGATAGGTGCTTCAGCCAAGAGGGCAATAGAAGGCTTCCTTACCTTTACCATTTAAACCCTCTGTTCCATGAAAAGCACCGGTCCCCAAAGAAGCCATCTACGGATGCTGGGGAGGCCCACCTTGAAAGGCTTGGTGTTCAGCCACATGCTCCATCCCCAGCCCAAAGGATGTCACTCTGACCCTTTCCTTCATATCCGTAACCACATCCTGGCTCCACCACCACGAAAGATAGGGCAAGGAAGGAAAAAAAAAGTGGGCAAGCAAGCCCCATGTCCCTTCCTCTGGGAGGATCTCCAGTGGAAGTCTCTTCCAATGGATCACCAACGGAAGTCTCCTCATTTGGCCTCTTTGCATCGAAACAAACACAAATAGCAGGTGAGACAAGGCAGCATGCCTCTCCTGCTCTACTAAGCTGAGTAAGATAGTACTTACTCAGAGGCTGAGGTAATTTAAAGAGAGGAACCCATTCCAGGACCCGCTCCCTAGACTTACCCCCTAGAATGGAGAAAAAAAAAAAAAAATGATTTTTGTTTGTTCTTTATTGTTTTCCCCCACAGGAGAGATGGGTATGGATGGAACTTATGGCAGAGGCTTTTTTCTTTCCCCCAGCCAACACCGTGAAGGACAAAGGACACTTTATCAAGAGACCCCTTCATCTTCCCAGGTGGAGTTCAGGGAGGAAAAGCATTCAAGAAGGGACAAATCCATTACATCTGCAGCTCCAACAGGGCCACACTCTCGCTGTAGCCCACGGGGTCTTTAGCAACTCATTTTGAAGGCCTAACTGAATCTCATTATGGGGCTTCTGTGGTATACTGGGCTGAACCAAATACCACTCCATCCCCAAAAAGATGTTTAACTCCTCTCCCCCAGAACCTACGAATGTGACATTATTGGGAAACAGCATCTCTAATGTATTCAAGTTAAGATGAGTTCATACTGGGTTATGTTAAATTCTAAATCCATTATCACTGATACCTTTCTAAGAAAAGGGGCATTTAGACACAGAGGCGCACACAAGGGAAGATAGTCACTTGAGGACAGAAGCAGCAATTGAAAAGACAAAGCTACATGCCAAGAGATGCTGAGGATTACCGCAAGCCACCAGAAGCTGGGAGACAGGTGTGGAACAGATTCTTCTGTAGAAACTCGGAGGAGCATGGCCCTGCAGACACCCTGATTTCAGATTTCCAACCTCCAAACCATGAGAAAATTAATTTCTATTGTTTGCAATTCTTGGTTACAGCAGCTTTAGGAAATGAAACATCCAGAGAATCTCCTCTAAGCAAACAGATGGTTGTTTGCTGGTTTCCTTAATAGGTACCTGTTATCCCAGATTTTACTTTAGTGGGTTGTCCCGTGACTTCAGTTTTCTGAGGGTTTCAAGAAGAGTCATGAATCCTCAACCTTTTCAACATTGTCAATGATGTATGTGGGGGAGCTTTCCAGCTCTCTACATGTCTGAGCTGAAACTGGAATCCTCAATTATGTTCACTCATAATTTCAAAACCTTACACAAAGTTTCTTAAATGAGACATTGTACTCCAAGGCTAATTGGGAAGAGGCAAAAAGAGAAGACTTTTGGCTTCTCTAAGCGGTAATTTCTGTTTCCCAACTGATTTCCAATATTTTGAACCCACTCCCCTCAAAAAAAAAAAAAACCACAAAAAAACAAAAAACACAAATCACAAAAAGAAAAATTGGTACAAGAACAAAGAGCTCTATACTGTCCCACTCTCCATTGTCTGGTATGGGTGTTGAAGAAATCAGCCATCTCCTGTGGGCAAGACTATTGTGGGAAGACCTGTGCCAATATTTCTAATGGGAATAGCCTACCTGGAGACAATTTTCTTGCTAAATCTACTTACTGCATTGGGGAGTCATCATGGCAGGGAAAGCAAAGCAAAAAACCAGAAGTCTATTGACGACTGAAGGTTCTTTCCAGCTGTAATTGGGACACACTATCCAGCTCTCCATTCTAAGAGATCCTGCTATAAACAAGGACTTGTACCTAAAATTTCAGAAATATTTTCCCCTCCAAGGCTTGACATTTTTAGATGTTCTCTCATATTCAGTTAGGTTATTACAAAAGTAAGGTTGTCTTATACACTCTAATGAATTAAAATGAACTTCAATTTGGGGCATCAGGGTGACTCAGTCGGTTGAGCATCCAACTCTTGATTTTGGCTCAGGTCATGATCTCACTGTTTGGGAGATCTAAACCTCACGTGGGGCTCTGCACTGGCAGCACAGAGCCTGCTTGGGATTCTCTCTCGCCCTCTCTCTCTCTCTGCCCCTTCCTCACTCATGCCTTCACTCTCTCTCAAAATAAACATTAAAAAAATTTTTTTAAATAAACTTTAGCTTAATCATCTTCACACACAGCCACCCATATTCACAAACAAGATGTCTACTATGCTTCTAAAAAAGAAATGGACCTAAACACATTGAGTAATAAAACCAGGCTGTCATCTGGTGAGAATCCCCCCTATGTCCCTCTCAACCACAGCAGCAGAGGTAGAGACAGCAGTTAACAGTGCAGGCTTTCAGGTCACACGACCTGTATTTGAGCCTCAGATTTCCACAATTAAGTTTTGAAAATCTTGCTCTTCTCATCTGTAAAATGAGTAAAATGATAGTACCCATCTCATGGATTTTATGAAGGTGAAATGAATTAATGCATGTTAAACCTTTAGAAGTGTGACTGGTACGTAGTAAGTACTCAGCAAGCATTGGATACTATTGTTTTCCTAAAGCTTGGCTGTGTGTCTATCTTCCTCATTTAAAAATCTGTCTGCCGCAGTCCTGAGTTCTCCTCCCTGCCCGCTCAGATCTGGCTCTGTATTAGACACTGGCCTATCCGGGATGCTTGCCACACACAGCTGAAACAGGGTGTCTTCTCTGTAGATACTTCTCACTGTCTCGTTTAGAGAGTTGGATGCAGTCTCGGCTGCTATAAACAAGTCTGCTTTGTGAATGAGTTTCTTATTTGCTTCCTTTTACTTCTGCCTATATTTAGTTATTTCATAAAACTTCTCTGGTCTGTTGCCTTTCTGTCTCTGCATCTTTGGCACGGTCAATTTGGATTTTTGTTGATTCATTTGAATGTTTTTCCTCATCTTTCTGATTGTTCATAATTATTATAGAAAATTCTGGAAAATGCAAACTGATTTATAGAAGACAATAAATACCTACCATAAATTTCACAGTGGAAAATTTATTTTCTTGGACTCATTGTTATATGCAATTTAAAACACTTTGCAATTTTGTATAATTTCTTTAAAAAAATTTTTTTTAATGTTTATTTTTGAGAGACAGAGAGAGACAGAGACAGAGACAGAGTGTGAGTGGGGAGGGGCAGAGAGAGAGAGAGAGGGAGACACAGAATCCCAAGCAGGCTCCAGGCTCTGAGCTGTCAGCACAGAGCCAGACGTGGGGCTAGAACTCATGAACCATGAGATCATGACCTGAGCTGAAGTCGGATGCTCAACTGACTGAGCCATCCAGGCACCTCTATAATTTCTTTCACTTATTTTACCTGCACTGTCACTATATTACTTTTAATTGCACCATTTTAAACATTGAATTAAATTTCCTTATGAGACATATTATAATCTACCAATGGTTTTAATTAGTAAAACTAGGAAAATATGATAAACCCTGGTATTGAGCAATGATGGGCAATTTACTTTTTGAGAAGCGGAATTTTAAAGTATTTCGGTAAAAAAGTCAGCTTACCCAGAACACCGCCTCATGTTATTTACTTTAAGCTGCTTACATTTATTGGCCATTGCACTCAGACTCTGGTTGAAGATTTCAGGCTCAAAAAGAAAAAATAATACTTGAGATGATGCATGGTAAGCTATACTTAGGTTTCTTTTTTCTTTATTTTATTTTGATTACAATTTTATTTAAAGTGTGAGACGAACAGGTAAAATTGAATGTCAAGGGGTTCTGATTTTGATCTCCAACAGTAATTTTAAATTAATGAAAGATGGTTACTATTTAGTAAATAAGACGCAGAAAACATGTGGTATAGCACAAGCTGAGTTGCAAAAAGAAAAATCCGGTGTGTGTGTGCATATATGTGTTTTCATGTATGTTTATTATTTTGCTTTTGCGTTCATGCACACTCATACCCACACCCACAGGGATACAATGTCTCTGAAAATATTCACAAGAAACTCATCACTGGTTTATTCTACAGGAGAAAACTAGTTTTCTTTTTCTCCTTTTTTTTTCTTCTTTAAGAGAGAGAGGGCACAAATGAGCGAGGAGGGGCAGAGAGAGGAGTGAGAGATAAGGGGAGAAAGAGAAACGTGGTTCATGTTCACCCTAAGCTGGCCTTGAACTCACCCAAAGCAGGGTTCAAGCTCACGAACTGTGAGATAATGTCCTGAGCCAAAGTCTTGATGCTTAAATGACACCCACCCAGGTGCCCCAAGAAAATTAGTTTCCTAAGGAGACTTTTTATTATGTAGCCTTATATTTTTTACATTTTTATTTTGTGAATATGTTACTTCTTAAAAACCACATACAAAATAAACACTAATGAAAAGTGTTAAAGAATAAGAAAGAGCTGGGGCGCCTGGGTGGCTCAGTCGGTTGAGCATCCGATTTCAGCTCAGGTCATGATCTCACAGTTCCTGAAGTTCTAGCCCCACATCTGGCTCTGTGCTGACAGCTCAGAGCCTGGAGCCTGCTTCGGATTCTGTGTCTCCCTCTCTCTCTGCCCCTTGGCTTCTCATGCTCTGTCTCTCCCTCTCTCAAAAATAAATAAGCATTAAAAACATTTTAAATTAAAAGAAAATAATAAAGAGCTGAGTATTCTTGACAAAAATATGCATCTACGTTTTCAACTCTCTAGTACTCTGCAATAAAATAGTCAAATGGCCAAAAGAGAAGCATTATTTAGGGTTTTTAATTTTACGATTATCAAACACCTCTTTAACATTTGGTAATGCCCTCTCAGAAAACGTTTTCAAGGACAAAAAAACAGGCATATTGGGGAAAACTATCAAATTTTTAAATTAAAAGAATTGCTGCAGTAATGTAAGAGGATCTTCATTAAATACCATAAATAAGATTTAGTGGCATGTCTAATGACTTCTGGAATTTTAAATTGTCTGCAACAATCGTAGTGTGGGGGTATGGAATTATTTTCAACTTCTATTGGTGACACAGTACTCCCAACAGTACTGTGGTTTGTTGCTTAAAATCATAATTGAAGAAAATGTTAAATTTCTGTTGGATGTTAGTAAAAAGAAAGAAAGAAATTTACCACTCACATTCAGACTCCCAAAATAGTATCCCTAGATTCTCTTGGAGGAGGGTATGTTGAGAATCCTTGTTGTTGGAAAAAAGTAATAACTTTGGATCAACCCATTGAATAAAACATAGTGTAAAGGTTATGATGGGGTGGTAAGCCAGTATGAGGGGATCCAAAGACTTTCTACAGAAGTTATGTCTGAGCTATATCTTAAAGGACAAGCAAGAATATGCCAAGTGAGGGGTGCGTGGATGGCTCAGTTGGTTGAGCATTAGACTCTTTTGTGAGCTCAGGTCATGATCTCAATGTTGTGGGATGGAGCCCCGCGTTGGGCTCCTGCTTGAGAGTCAGTCAGTCTCTCTCTCTCTCTCTCTCTCTCTCTCTCTCTCTCTCCCTCTGACCCTTCCCCACCCCAAATGTGCCAGGTGAGTAAGGAAAGGAAAGAATGCGTCAGAGATGGAATGATGTGAGCAACAGCAGAAGAATGTGGAAGCCTGTGGGATTGCAACACACAGGGAACTCTCCCTCAAGTGCAGAATCAAGAGAGAATAGGGGGAGATGAGATTGGAGAGGAAGGAGAGACTATGCATTGGAGAATCCTGTGAGCATTGCTGAAGAGCTTAGATTTTATTTGGTAGCAATGGGGACTGCCGAGGTACTGAAGGGATGTTACATCGTATGATTTGTGTTTTCTATTGAGCACTCTGGCTGCATCATAGCAGATGGATTTGAGTTGGTCGGAGACCAGAGAAGAGGTGGTCTGAGCAAACATAATTAGTAATGATATAAGAATGCTGTTTTAGAATGAGGACAAAGAATAGTGGTAAGAAATATGTGATATGCGTGGTAGGTTGGGCCACTGTTTCCTAACTTTGTGCTCTCTCTTGTTTGGAAGGACACACCTTCTATCAAGAGATAGAACAAAACTATTTTATACTGCTATGGTGGGTTTGTGTAAAAGCCAGATTGCAAGTAGGCTGACTAGTAACTTTGAAAAGGAAATCTTACTTTGGTCAGAAATGTAGCCTTAAACTAGTAATGATATCCATGTATCTCAACCACAAGCTGGTCTTAACGCAATGGAGTAGCATATTTAATGTAAAATCGTTTCCTAATTAATGGAATAGCATATAAAATGGAGATTTGTTTCCTCCATTAAAGTGCATTTATAATTTTTTAAACAAAATGTTATGGATTACTTTAAAACCCTATATATGAAATAAAATCTGTCTTCAGGCTCTTACATACCTAATAACGAATTCTTAAAACAATCGTAAAGGTAGAAGTAGCAGATGAATTCACATTCGAACTCTGACTTTAAATTTGGCATCAAATTCCATCATTCCTTCAGCTACATTACATCATATTGGTAATGGCTACGAAGTGGAATTTCAATTATGTGTGAGTAGGGTTCCATGTCTGAGTATCTCATGAGCCCATTTGATCTATGAGAATCACTTTGGAGATTATTGAAGGCAGACAAGAGCCTCTTGGCAGTAACTATCTTTTATTGCATCTGTTAAGCAGAAATTTAGGTAATCTAGTATCAAAGCATGCCAAAACGTGTTTCTAGCTCTGTTTTAAGCCTTATTATGCTTTGCCTGAAGGTTTAAAAATATTATGTTCCAGCAACACTGGATTTAATTGAAAGCTCCCTAATAAAAGAATTCAGTCAGAAGCAATTTGTAAAAGTTGCTGAGACTGTGGTGTTTGCATTTATAAGTGCCGAACTTCTGACAGAGTTTCGAGTAGAGAGCAAAGAGTAGAAAAGCCAAGAATAGGAAAAGAAACATCTCCACTCTTTTTCATAATAATTTTGTGCTATGGTATGCATTTTTTTGGTCATGACCTACCATGCAATGACCAAAAATGCTAGAATATAGATATATGATGATGTTAATCCTTTTTGCCTTTTTTTAGAATGTCGATGTATTATTTAAAAAAATCCATCCATTACAATTTCCTGAGATCTACTTAAAAGAACATTTTCTGGGGTGCCTGGGTGGCTCAGTCAGTTAAGTGGCTCAGCTCAGGTCATGATCTCACCCTTTACGAGTTCGAGCCCCGCGTCAGCTCTGTGCTGACAGCTCAGAGCCTGGAGCCTGCTTCAGATTCTGCGTCTCCCTTTCTTTCTGCCCCTCTCCTGCTCACACTCTGTCTCTTTCTCTCAAAAATAAACACTAAAAAATTTTTTTAAAAATAACATTTTCTATTCTATTTAGTTCTTCATACAAGTATTTCTTAGAGTATCTGTAGTAAAGAACCAGTTTTTCAGCTTAAAAAAATTTCTCAGGGGTGCCTGGGTGGCTCAGTCAGTTAAGTGTCAGACTCTTGATCGGAGCCTGTTTGGGATTCTCTCTCTTTCTCCCTCTCTCTCTGCCCTTCCCCTGCTCATGCTGTCTCTGTCTCTGTGAAAATAAATAAATACATAAATAAATAATTTTTAAATAAAATACATTACAATGTCAAATTACTATAAAAGTCTTAACTGCCTATTCTCAGTTTTTGAACTTATCTCATGATAGTCATAAATAGCCCATCGACTGATACATGTTCCCTAGACCACACTTTGAGTTGCCTTATGTTGCAACATCAATTTTTTATATTTGTAACAGTTTATATAACCCATCCCATTGTTTATATGTATAGAAATCCATTCTGCTTGTCACTTCTGCCTTATTTCCTTCTAATTGGGTTTAGGCAGGGGCAAGTTTTGTAAAGGCAAAAGTCCAGGGACCAGTTATCACAAGTGGACTCTCCAACTGGAGGTGGGCAAGGTATAGAATTTAGTCAGAAGTGAAATGAGTACAATGCAGAAATTTGGACAAAGTGTGAAAGCCAACAAGTACTTTTTGAGAGGCAAAAGAAAAAGAAGAAACTAGCAAAACAGTGGAATAATTTCCCTCTTTGAGTTCAGAAATGAGAAGGGTCAAGGACATAATTAGACTATGACCAGAGGGAGTCTGTCCCATAACAGGTTTCTATCAGACCATTATTTTCCGAACTGGGACACATGTAACACTGGTAGTAAGCAATGATAAGTATGCTTTCATTTTTATTATTTTTGAATATTTGTAATATTAGAAAAAGCAAAGTAAGTTATCAAAATTCTGATATCATGGTATCACTTAGGATAAGTCTAAGTAGTAAAAGAGTTGAAAAAAATAATATTTGTATAGATGTTATGCAAACACAACTGTGGAAATCACTCAACTGGGGGAGCTTTGGATTCAATACAGTTTAAACTCCTACTCAGAATAAAAATTCTATGTATTTTCAGCAATTACTTTGGAGTATAATATACTTCATAGAAGAAGTCTGGGCTCTGAGAAAATGGGGAGAAACACAGAAGACAAAAAGTGGTTTGATTACTAAGGCTGTGAAAGAAACCACTTTAAAAATTAGTGACCTAAAACAGCTGCTTTATGATGCTCATTGATCATAGTCATGAGGGTCAAGAATTCCACCTGCGAGTAACCAACATGACTTGTCTCTGCTTTCTCATTGACTGACACCCTAGCTGGGGAAGCACCTGGACTGAGAGAATCTGAAGACCAGGAATCGCTAAGAGATCTTAATACATGTGAAATATACCCACTATGGTTCGGTATGTCCAGATTGGCTGAGGGGGAGGGAGTGGCCTGAGATGGAGGTCAATGCTGCTGGTCCCAGGACTATACCTTGGGGTGCTAACGCAGGAACACACAATGTATTTTGGGTTCTCATTCATGAGAAGAATTTCAAAAATAACCCTAATTATAATCAGCTTTATATGTAATGTTTCTCTACACACAAACTGCTTCAAATATTTTCTATCAGTCAATTCAAATCAAATAAGTTTATGATCAAATAGAAACTCTTTCCAGCTTTTTACTACAAACACAAAGATTGGTACTGAGAGAGATCATAAGGAGATGTGAGATAAATGAAATTAATCAGAAATGACACAATTATTATAGTGTTTACCAAATATTTGATTACTTCATTTGAATTTTTAGTTTTGAGTTTGCAAGTCTCAGGTTCTTGAGGTATGTCTTTTCCATACACTCTGGCTGGAACATTCTTAATCTCGAATCAGAGACAAACAACATTCAGGGCAGTCAACCACACACAAACATGCACACATTGAAGTTAAATTTACTCTGTGCCAGTGGCATCCTCAAGTGTGTGTGAAGAAACCATTCCAGACATTTCTATCAGAGTCCCAGCCCTTTGCTAATTTTTGAGCTCTGAGCAGAAAGGAAAAGGCACCAGTATGTAATTAGAGAAATCTATGATTTACACATTAACGAGCAAGGAAATACAACCCACAGAGGGGAGAATGAAATTGTGGCCAGCTAATAAGTGTACTTATTAAGGCTAAAGAAACAACCTATGAAGCAAATCTAAGCCTTTCCCAAACAGTGCAGGGCAATTATAGTTGGCATAATTTCCACAGGGAAAATGCAGCTTTAGAAACCTAAAGCACTGAGACATGGGAGGAAGAGAGTCAGCTGAAGTTACAAGTAAAACATTTCTCAGATAGATCACAGATAAGGGGAAGGATAATGGTGAGAAAAGGGAGACACGAAGGCCATAGGGAAAAGGAGAAAAACGAAATATGCTTTTTAAACTTCAGCCTTCATTCTGGAAGATGATGGGAAAATTTAAATTTCAAAGTCATCCACAAGAACTTGGAGAATAACCTTGATGGAAAATTTCTAGCAGGACTACAGAGACCTTTAATGCCAAAAATCAAAAGAAGCAGATGAACAGTCCCTTGAAGAATTTATTCCTCTCCTGATGGTAACTTTGGTAACACTGACTCTTTTACTGAAATGATGAAACAAATATTATTTCTGCCTTTGAAAAGTTTCCATGGAGTAGAAAGCCTACACACACATATATGCACACATGCCGGCAGTCATGGATGCAAGTTCAGAAAAATTCTGGGTCTTTTTCTCATTAAGGGCTTTGGGTTCAGATCTCAGATACTCTACTTACAAGAAGTGTGACCTTGGGCAAGATATACTTCACTGATTTGAACACTGGTTATTTGTCTTTAAAAGGGAAATGATAGTATGTATAAGCCAAGATTGTTGGAAGAATTAAATATGAGGGTATCCAACTCATAAATATATACTAGTTTCCATCTGAATTAAAGCATGCTGCAGAAGGCCAAGGTTAAGGATAATGTCTGGGACATTCAGGACAGGCTATCTGCTTTCCTCTCTAGCTCCTGTCCTCCCTTACTATCCTTCACTTACTTGCAACATTATTGGGCAAATCACAATAATGAATACAATTCCTGGCCTCGGTCAGCTCACAGTAGAGCAGAAGAAACAGAAGTGTAAACCATTTCAGTGCAGTGTGATAAGTGCTGTATCAAGGTGAGTCCAAGCTATTGGAAGAAAATCAAAAATGATTTTCTTATTTATGGGCACAGAAATACAATGTTAAAACTGATGCTGGTAGAACTATCAGAAAGGGTTTCTTGGAAACAGTTGCAATCAAGGTAACTTTGGAACCTCCAAAGGGACCTGTTCCCGTTCATGGTCCTATCCCCAGTTTCTAGCACAATGCCTAGTATGTACTGGAGGGTTAATAAGGAATACATGAAAAAGGTGGAGGGCAAAGATAAGAGAGTAGATTGAGTTCTCTAGATCAATGGTTATCAATCATGGATGAGCATTAGAATGACCATAGGAAATTCTAACACCATACTTCTGGCACGGGATGCAGAACAATACGTTTCTTATAAATCTCCACAAAGAGTGTTATGTATATTTGTGTACGTTATTATTCAAAAAGGAGGACTGCATGTGTTGAGGCTCAGCAACACAAGATGACTTCTCACCGACAGATTATTAAGAAAAAAGCAAAAAACAGCCTGAGAGGTCGTAGGTACAGCTGTTGCCAGAACAAAACAAAAGAAGTTCTTCTCCACCACTTACAAGGAAGTGTGGGACTTCTCTTTACGTTTTTAAATTCCAGTTACTTAATGTACAGGGTCATGTGTGCAATCTAATGACTCAACACTTCCATAAAACACCCAGTGCTCATCACAACTTAATCCCCATCACCTGTTTAACCCATCCTCCCAACCACCTCCCTTCTGGTAACCATCAGTTTGTTCTCTAGAGGTAAGAGTCTGTTTCTTGGTTTGCCTCTCTCTTTGTATACTCTTGGCTCACTTGTTTTGTTTCCTAAGTTTCCCATATGAGTGAACTCATATGGTATTTATCTTTCTCTGACTGACTTATTTCACTTAGCATAATACTCTCTAGCTCCATCCATGTTGTTTCAAATGGCAAAATTTCATAATTTTTTATGGCTGAGAAACAGTCCATTGTATCTTTATCCATTTGTCCATCAATGGACACTTGGGTTGTTTCCATAATTTGGCTGTTATAGGTAATGCTGCTACAAACATTGGGGTGCATGTATCCCTTTTAGTATTCTTGTATTCTTTGGGTAAATACCTAGTAGTGAAGTTGCTGGGTGCAGGATAGTTCTATTTTTAACTTTTGAGGAACCTCCATCCTATTTTCCAGAGTGGCTGTTCCAGTTTGCATTCCCATCAAGAGTGCACAAGTGTTCCTTTTTCTCCACATCCTCACCAACACCTGCTGTTTCTTGTGTTGTAGATTTTAGCCATTCCAACAGGTGTAAAGTGATATCTCGTAGTTTTGATTTGCATTTTCCTGATAATAAATGATGTTGAGCATCTTTTCATGTGTCTGTTGGTCATCCATATGTCTTCTTTGGAAAAATACACATTTTTATTGGATTGTTCCCTTTTATGGGTGTGGAGTTTTACAAGTTCTTTACATTTGTTGGATACTAAGGAAGGGTGGAACTTTCCGATAGATGACTATCCTAGTTTAGGTCCCCTACCCCACCCCAAAACCCAGTCTGCAGCGAAGTCTTACAGGTAGTTCATTGGAGGCTGATTCTAGGAAGCAGGATCTAGGAACCAGTAAAAGTACAATAAAGAAGGAAAGAAAGATTGTGCTGTTGAGTTGGGCCACCAGCTCAACTCAGCGCCACCATGGGCCACTCCATCTAAGCAGATATTTTGAGGAGCACTTAACTTGAGGAGTTGAATTTCATTTGGAACTATGCTGAAGACAACGGTGAACTCAGAGGTAAGGTGGAGAGGGTGGGGTGGAGGTACACGAGAGAAATCTGATATATTTAACTTCGCGATTCCTCTCAATGAACTATTTAAACTTTTTCTTACTTATTTGCAGCATACATTTAAAATTATCACCCACCAATCAGAGCATCTCACTTATTCCTTTGGTTGATGCATGTTCCATTTAACCTATCGTTTAAGAGTCTGATGCAATCACTGGCTGGTCTTTTTGGAAAGTATAGACTTAAGTATAATTTCCTTCTTTACACAGTAGTTAAGTTTAAAACATTCTTTATCAACGTTCTATTACTCTTTTGACATCACATGGAAAATGAGAAAAAACAGACAAATTTGACACTGTAAAAATTTTAAAACTTTGTGAAAACAAAGACGCTATTATCAACAGAGGAAAGGCAATCCACAGAATGTGAGAAAATATTTGCAAATTATGTATCTGGTGAGCGATAAACATCTAAACTGCATACAAAACTCCACAACAATAAAACAGTGCTTTAACATGGAAAGGACATGAACAGACATTTCTTCAAAGAAGATCTACAAATGGCCAATAAGCAGGTGAAAATATGCTCAACATCACTAATCGTTAGGGAAATGCAAATCAAAACTGTAATGACACATAACCTCACACCCATTAGGATAACTACTCTAACAAAATCGGAAGATTACAAATGCTGGCAAAGATGCAGAGAAATAGAAACCCTTAGGAGGAGCCAAGACGGTGGAACAGCATGGAAGGTTTTTTTTTGGCGTCTCGCATCCATGAAATACAGCCAGATCAACACTAACCCATCCTACAAACCTAGAAAACTGACTGAGGATTAACAACAATCTGCACCACCTGAACCACAGAACTCAGCAGGTACGCGGCACAGAGAGGTGAACGGGGAGAGAGAAGCTGCTGAGGGCAGGGAGCTGTTTTGCTTGCAGAGAGAGGATGGATTTGGGGGGGGAGAGTACTCGAAAAGCAACCCCCCCCCCCAACAGCAGCCGGAGAGAAAGTGGAAAAGTGGAGACGACCGCAGGGCCTGAACAAAACAAGGAGAAAGGAGAAAGGAGAGGGTTTCAATTCCATTAAGACTCTATAAACAGGCAGCTCGTTACCTGGTGGAGCTCTGGTGAGAAAGGCGAATCCGCAGGAGCAGAGTCAAGTCCGGGGTCTTCGGGCCACACGGGGAGAGGCGGTTGCCCTGCTGGGAGGACTCCCCACAGGCAAAGGTGCCAGTGGACCCCGGAGAACAACCACATTCGCTGTTGCTGGAACAAGGTCGCTGGGGATGAAGCCTGGCGCCGGACGTGTGTTGTGATTTTCCATAATCCCTGAAACGCTGCTGCTACGCTATCTCGCGAACTTTTCCTGGGGCGGGTTGGCACCGGCCGCAGTCTCTGGGCACCTGCAGCAGCACGGTTTCCGTGAACCAACGTTCCTGGGTGTGGCCGGCAAGGCCACGGCTTGGTGAAACCCTCCCGCAGAGGGGCGGAGCGGGTCAAAGTGGCAGTCCCTCAGAAATAAGGGGTTGGGAAACAAAGCCACATCTGAGATAAAACTCAGGAGGGAGGTGCTGCCTGGGGCTTGGTCACGGACAACATAAAAGCGGGAAATGGACGGAAGCCGAAGACAAAGGACGGGTCCGCGATTGCTGCTCGGGGAGCACTAGAGACTGAATAAGTGGAGGACGCCATTTTTACAGTTCCTGCGCATGCGCCTACACACCTACAAGCACCACAACAATCCATCCCAGGAAGCTAAGCAGCGCCACCTAGTGGGGAACGGAGCCGTTACACTAAGCCCCGCCCAACTGGGCCAACCTCCCTCATCAGGAACACAAGTCTCTCCACCTGCTTAGTTTATGGACTATAAAGCAGTTGATAGTTTGACTTCTAGGGGAAAAGAAAGGAATTTCAGTCGTACTTCAGTCTGTTCGCTGGTCCAGCTATTCAATTTTCTTTTTCTCTCTTTTTCATTTCTTTTCATTTTCTTGAATACAGAAAGAGAAAAAATTTATTTTATTTTCAATTTTTATTAAAAATATTTTTAATTTTTTCCTACTGTATCTTTTACTTTTGTGTAAATTTTTTCAAACTCAATTTTACTTCCATCATTTCATTTTATTGTATTTCACTGTTTTCATTTTTTCAAATTTTCAAATGATTTCCTTTTTTTTCCTTCTTTCTTTTTCCTTTTTTCTCTAATCTGTCAAGCCCCTTTCAACACCCAGACCAAAACACACCTAGGATCTAGCATCATTTATTTGATTTTGTGTGTGTGTGTGTGTGTGTGTGTGTGTGTGTTGTTTTTATTTTTTTAATTTTAATTTAATTTTAATTTTTTAAATTTTAATTTTTTTACCTCATTAATTCCTTTTCTCCCTTCAAAATGATGAAATGAAGAAATTCACCCCAAATGAAAGAGCAGGAAGAAACAACAGCCAGGGACTTAACCAACACAGATACAAGCAAGATCTCTGAACCAGAGTTTAGAATCACGATAATAGGAATATTGGCTGGCGAAATAGATTTGATTGGCTGGAAAATAGATTTGAATCCCTTTCAGTGGAGATAAAAGAAGTAAAAAGTATTCAGGATGGAATAAAAAATGTTATAACTGAGCTGCAATCTTGAATGGTTGCCACGGTGGTAAGGAGGGATGTGCCAGAGCAGAGAATCAGCAATACAGAGGACAAACTTATGGAGAATAATGAAACAGGAAAAAAGAGGGAGACTAAGGCAAAAGAGCATGATTTAAGAATTAGAGAAATCAGGACTCATTAAAAGACACAACATCAGAATTACAGGGGTCCCAGAAGATGAAAACAAAGAAAAAAAGGTAGAAAGGTTATGTGAGGAAATGATGGCAGAAAACTTTCCTAACCTGGGGAAAGACACAGACATCAAAATCCAGGATGCACAGAGGACTCCTGTTAGATTCAACCAAAACCGACTATCAACAAGGCATATCATAGTCAAACTCACAAAATACTCAGGCAAGGAAAGAATCATGAAAGCAGCAAGGGAAAGAAAGTCTTTCACTTACAAGGGAAGACAGATCAGGTTAGCAGCAGACATATCCAACAGACACTTGGCAGGCCAGAAAGGAGTGGCAGGATATATTCAATGTGCTGAATCAGAAAAATATGCAGCCAAGAATTCTTTATCCAGCAAGGCTGTCATTCAAAATAGAAGGAGAGATAAAAAGTTTCCCAGACAAACAAAAATTAAAGGAGTTTGTGACCACTAAACCAGTCCTTCAAGAAATTTTAAGGAGGACTCTCTGAGGGGAGAAAAGATGAAAAAACAAACAAACAAATAAATAAAGACCAAAAGCAACAAAGACTAGAAAGGACAAGAGAACACCACCAGAAACTCCAACTCTACAAGCAGCATAATGGCAATAAATTCATATCTTTCAGTACTCACTCTAAAAGTCAATGGACGGAATGCTCCAATCAAAAGACATAGGGTAACAGAATGGATAAGAAAACAAGATCCATCTATATGCTGTTCACAAGAGACCCACTTTAGACCTAAAGACACCTTCAGATTGAAAGTAAGTGGATGGAGAACCATCTATCATGCTAATGGTCAACAAAAGAAAGCCATACTTATATCAGACAAGCTAGACTTTAAAATAAAGACTGTAACAAGAGTGAAGAAGGGCATTATATCATAATTAAGGGATCTCCACCAAGAAGACTTAACAATTATAAACATTTATGCTCCAAATGTGGAACACCCAAATTTGTAAATCAATTAATCACAAACATAAAGAAACTCATTGATAATAATACCAAAACAGCAGGGGACTTCAACACTTCACTTACAACAATAGACAGATCATCTAATCACAAAATCAATAAGGAAACAATAACTTTGAATGACACAGGACCACATGGGCTTAACATATATTCAGAACATTTCATCCTAAGGCAGAGGAATATACATTCTTCTCCAGTGCAGATGGAACATTTTCCAGAATAGACCACATACTGGAACACATATCAGCCCTCAACAAGTACAAAAAGGTCAAGATCATACAGTGCCTATTGCCAGATCACAATGCTATAAAACTCGAAATCAACCACAAGAAAAAATTTGGAAAGGTAGCAAATACTTGGAGACTAAAGGCCATCCTACTAAAGAATGAATGGGCTAACCAGGAAGTTAAAGAAGAAATTAAAAAGTACATAGAAGTCAATGAAAATGATAGCACCACAGCCCAAAACCTCTGGGATGCAGTAAACGTGGTCATAAGAGGAAAGTATATAGCAATCCAGGCCTTCCTAAAGAAGGAAGAAAGGTCTCAGATACACAACCTAACTTTACACCTTAAAGAACTGGAAGAAGAATAGCAAATAAAACCCAAAACCAGCAGAAGACAGGAAATGATAAAGATTAGAGAAGAAACCAATGCTATTGAAAACCAAAAACAAACAAACAGTAAAACAGATCAATGAAACCAGAAGCTGGTTCTTTGAAAGAATTAACAAAATGGATAAACCACTAGCCAGTTTGATCAAAAAGCAAAAGCAAAGGACCCAAATAAATAAAACCAAGACTGAAAGAGGACCAATCACAACTAACACAGCAGAAATAAAAATAATAATAAGAGAATATTATAAGCAACTGTACAGCAATAAAATGGGCAACTGGAAGAAATGGATGCATTCCTAGAAACATATACACTACCAATACTCAAAGAGGAAGAAATAGAAAATTTGAACAGACCTGTAACCAGTAAAGAAATTGACTTAGTAATGAAAAATCTCCCAAAAAACAAGAGTCCAGGGCCAGATGGCTTTCCAGGGGGAATTCTACCAAACGTTTAAGGAAGAGTTAACACCTAATCTCTCGAAGCTGTTCTAAAGAATAGAAATGGAAGGAAAACTTCCAAACTCTTTCTATGAAGCCAGCATTACCTTGATTCCAAAACCAGACAAAGACCCCACTAAAAAGGAGAACTATAGGCCAATTTCCCTGATGAAATGGATGCAAAAATCCTCAACAAGGTAGTAACCAACCGGCTCCAACAATACATTAAAAAAATTATTCACCACAACCAAGTGGGATTTATACGTGGGATGCAGGGCTGGTTCAATGTCGGTAAAACAATCAAAGTGATTCATCACATCAATTAAAGAAAGGACAAGAACCATATGATCTTCTCTATAGATGCAGAGAAAACAAGTGACAAAATAGAGCATCCTTTCTTGACAAAAACCCTCAGGAAAGTAGGGGTAGAAGGATCATACCTGGAGATCATAAAACCCATATATGAAACACCCACCGCTAATATTCTCAATGGGGAAAAACTGAGAGCTTTCCCCCAAGGTCAGGAACAAGACAGGGATGTCCAGTCTTGCCACTGTTATTCAACATAGTACTGGAAGTCTTAGCCTCAGCAATCAGACAACACAAAGAAATAAAGAGGCATCCAATTCGGCCAGGAGGAGCTCAAACTTTCACTCTTCACAGATGACATGATACTCTATATGGAAAACCCAAAAGATTCCACCAAAAATACTTCTAGAACCAATTCATGAATTCAGCAAAAGTTGCAGAATATAAACATCAATGCACAGAAATCCGTTGCATTCCTATACACCAGCAATGAAGCAACAGAAAGAGAAATCAAGGAATCGGTCCCATTTACAATTGCACCAAAACCCATAAAATACCTAGGAATAAATCTAACCAAAGAGGTGAAAAATCTATACACTGAAAACTATAGGAAGCTGATGAAAGAAACTGAAGAAGACACACACAAAAAAATGGAAAAATACTCCATGTTCCTGGATAGGAAGAACAAGTATTGTTAAAATGTCAATACTACTCTAAGTAATCTACATATTCAATGTAATCCCTATCAATATAACACCTGCATTCTTCACAGAGCTAGAACAAACAATCCTACAATTTGTATGAGACCAGAAAAGACCCTGAATAGACAAAGCAATCTTGAAAAAAAGAAAAACAAAAAACAAAAAAAACAAAGCAGGAGTCATCACAATCCCGGACTTCAAGCTGTTTTACAAAGCTGTAATCATCAAGACAGTATGGTACTGGCACAAAAACAGACACACAGATCAATGGAACAGAATAGAGAACCCAGAAATGGACCCACAAACGTATGGCCAGCTAATCTTCGACAAAGCAGGAAAGAACACCCAATGGGATAAAGGCAGTCCCTTCAGCAAGTAGTGCTGGGAAAACTGGACAGCAACATGCAGAGGAATGAACGTGGGCCACTTTCTTACACCATACACAAAAATAAACTCAAAATGGATCAAAGACCTCAATGTAAGACAGGAAGCCATCAAAATCCTCGAGGAGAAAGCAGGCAAAAACCTCTTCGACCTTGGCTGCAGCAACTTCTTACTCAACATATCTCCAGAAGCAAGGGAAACAAAAGCAAAAATGAACTATTGGGACCTCATCAAAATAAAATGCTTCTGCACAGTGAAGGAAACAATCAGCAAAACTAAAGGCAACCGACAGAATGGGAGAAGATATTTGCGAATGACATATCAGATAAAGGGTTAGTAACCAAACTCTATAAAGAACTTATCAAACTCAACACCCCAAAAACAAATAATCCCATGAAGAAATGGGCAAAAGACATGAATAGACACTTCTCCAAAGACATCCAGATGGCCAACCGACACATGAAAAAATGCTCAACATCACTCATCATCAGGGAAATACAAATCAAAACCACAATGAGATACCACCTCACACCTGTCAGAATGGCTAACATTAAAAACTCAGGCAACATCAGATG
Organism: Neofelis nebulosa; assembly: GCF_028018385.1. NCBI lineage: Eukaryota > Metazoa > Chordata > Mammalia > Carnivora > Felidae > Neofelis > Neofelis nebulosa. The sequence continues at coordinate 12,872,284 of NC_080786.1, read as the reverse complement.
TTGGTGAGGATGTGGAGAAAGAGGGTCTCTTTTGCACTGCTGGTGGGAATGCAAACTGGTGGAGCCACTCTGGAAAACAGTATGGAGGTTCCTCAAAAAATGAAAAATAGAACTACCCTATGACCCAGGATTACACTACTAAGTATTTATCCAAGGGGTACAGGGATGCTGTTTTGAAGGGGCACATGCACCCCAATGGTTATAGCAGCACTATCAACAATGGCCAAAGTATGCTAAGAGCCCAAATGTCCACCGATGGATGAATGGATAAAGAGGATTGGTATATATATACAATGGAGTATTACTCAGCAATCAAAAAGAATGAAATCTTGCCCTTTGCAACTACATGGCTGGAACTGGAGGGTATTATGCAAAGCGAATTGAGTCAGTCACAGAAAGACAAATATCACATGCCTTCATTCATATGAAGACTTTAAGACACAGAACAGATGAACACAAGGGAAGGGAAGCAAAAATAACATAAAAACTGGGAGAGGGAAAAACAGAAGAGACTCTTAAATATGGAGAACAAACAGAGGGTTACTGGAGACGTTGTGGGAGGGGGGATGGGCTAAATGGGTAAGAGGCATTAAGGAATCTACTCCTGAAATCATTGTTGCACTATGTGCTAACTTGAATGTAAATCAAAAAAGAGAGAGAGAAAGAAAGAAAGAAAGAAAGAAGGAAGGAAGGAAGGAAGGAAGGAAGGAAGGAAGGAAGGAAGGAAGGAAGGAAATTGGAACTCTTTGTTCCAATTGTGGTGGGAATGTAAAATGGTGCAGCCTCTATGAAAACAGTATGGTATATCCTCAAAAACTATAATGAAGTTATCACATGATCCAGAAATCCATTTCTGAGTATATGCCCAAAATTGTCGAAAGTGGAGTCTCAAAGATGTATACCCATGTTTGTAGCAATATTATTCACAAGAGCTAAAACATGGAAGCAATCCAAGCGTCCATTAACAAATGAATGGATGAGTGTTGACACATGGATGTGGATGGTAATGAATGTATTTAATATTACTGAGCTATACACTTATAAATGGGTAAGAGGGTAAATTTTATGTTATGAATGTTTTACCACAATAACATTTATTCTAAAAAAGTAAAACGTGGTGGGAACAGGATGGAAGAATAGCAAATAATTGCTATTTGTTCTGATGAAGTAGATATAACACAAACTACAAAAAAGAAGGAAAAAAATGAACAAATGTGTTGACTGCTGAATGGGTAATATGTGGGAGACAAGGGATATTATTTAAATTTTATAAACCAAATAGTAGATTTTGTAATTCTCCTTTGTTTCTGTAAAACCTTTCATTTATAAGCTTGTTTTCTTCTTTCCCTTTCCCATTATGCATCCAAGGGAGGACTTTCCCCATGTAAATAGCTCTCTCTCAGAAACAGTGCTTTGCCCAGACTGACACTTTTAATCCTTTCCATTTGATCCACCATATATTAGTTATGTATTTCTGGATAATAAATTACTCAAACCTAATGGCTTAAGATCACAAACATTTATTATATTACAGTTCCTGGGGGTCAGGAATTCAACAGTGGCTTAAGTGGGTTAATCACTATGACCTGTAGGCTCACTACCACAGGACAATCCTCGTCCAAGCTCATTACTGTAGCTGGTGGCAGAAGACTTCTGTCCCTCTCTGAGTGTTAGATGGAGGGCTCACTGTGTTGGCTACTTCACTGGGATGCTTGAGTGTCCTCACAACATGGCAGCTGGCTTCCCCAGAGTGACCTGAGAGACAAACAGGAAGAAAGAGACAGAGGATAGGATGTTGTCTTCTTTCACCATCATTAGTGTCCCAGTGCCCTCTGTTCTTTTCTTTGTACTTCTGTTTGACTATTCACCCCTGTGTGGGCTCCTGGGTTTCTTACATGTAAATTGAAGATTCTAATTTTCTTTTACCTCCTATGATGTTGTAGGCATGGGATATATATGTAGGGATATATATATATATATATGGATATATATATGGATATATATATATATATATATATATATATATATATATATATATTTCTTTTCTGGATGATCTGTATGGATCTGCTGGCGGTAAGGTAGAAAACATGTATTCAGACAGCAGTATACTAAGGGAATGTGTAAAATAATTAATAAATTGATACAAAGCCAAAGGTTAACTTATTGAATGAAATTACACTGGTCATCCATTACAGAGACTGGATTTTCATGACCATATGATAGGACTTTTGTTTCTAGAGAAAATAAAGACCAATATTATAATCAAAGTATTCCTGGGTGAGAATAGATGCATAAAAGTTGAACCAATGATAATATTTGTAAGTTTAGCGGCATAAGATCTCTGTGTGTGACCAGTGCTCTGCCATTGCCATGATGGTTGCCTGGCAGGGTGGGTTTGTACGCAAGGTAAAATCAATACCCTGTTCAGTGAGTGAGCCCTTATCTTCAGACCTCTCATCATCATATTATACTGTTTCAAAACACTCTCACACTGGTTGAAAATATGACAGTCTTTTCATGTATACACACCATGAAATCAATAATGAGATAGAGTGGCATGTCTGTGAGCATGTGTACCTAAACTTGAGGCAGAGGTTCATGCACACCTTCCTGTTCAAAGACAATCAAGCCTGTATACTTATTCACAGAAACACTGGCAGCTTGAGGAGTGCTCAAACTTTAGTATCAGACCCGGGTGCTCTATCCCACGGTGGATTCTCTGTTGAGAGACCTGGCCCAAGATGCTTTACTTCTCTGAGACTGCCGTTATCTGTCCAGAGCCTTAAGACAATTGTATGTAACCTTTCTCTCCGTTAGCACATTCTCTGATTAACACTTTTGTTTTGGAGGCAATAGCTTTTTATACTATTTATTTCAAATCTTTCCAAGTGTGTTTGGCCAAACTCCTTTATTATTGTCACACTCTCAAAGGCATACTTTGCATTTCTGAGGTAACTCAGGTTGTCATATTCTGTTGAATCCTTTCTGATCAGGTTCAAAGATTTTGAAAAGTAGATAATTTTCTCTTAAGCTAGGAAGCATAAAGGAATATGTTTTTTTTTTTTCAACTGTGTTTCAAGGGTGTCCTTCTGTAAAGGGGAATGGCTGACTTTTGGTGAAGAAATTAGTATTCTAATTTTCTAAAGTGTGTCTTCGTGAATGAAAGAAAGAAAGAAAGAAAGAAAGAAAGAAAGAAAGAAAGAAAGAAAGAAAGAGAAAGAAAGAAAGGAAGGAAGGAAGGAAGGAAGGAAGGAAGGATGGATCTATTTATTAACACAGCCTAAAACTACAATCATTGTGAAAATGGGCAAATATGTTGTAAATCAAGACTGCAAACTTTGATAGATCATCCTTTGTTGTTGTCATTGTTTTATTTGCTTAATTGTACATCATCATTTCCTATGGTTCCATTTAATTAGGCATGGTTTTATTGGCAGAAAATTTTGGATTATTTGGTTAAAGCACCAAACAAATCATAAGACTAAATTGTTAAAGACTGCTTTTCAAATTATCGTATTGGGAATTATGGGAAATTATTTTGATGTAATAAAAAAATGAGAACATCTCAAAAATCGATCCACGGAAGTCTCAAATTCTAGACAAACGAAGATAGAAAAAGAAAAGAGTATCAAAAGTAAGAGACTTTCTGGCCATTAAGAAAAGAAACAAAAGCTGTTGGCTTTTCACCTCCTGGCAGTCTTTCAAATCATAGGACAGGGTTGCGTAAACTGAGTGCAGACTTTTAAAACACACTTTAAAGAATTAGAGGGCATGATATTGATTTCTTTCCACCAGAGGGCACCATAGACTACAATCCAGCAACCGTGCTTGAGGGCCTGGGTACATAGACACAATAATCTAAAGCAGCTATTTGTAGGTTTTATATTTTTGTACCAAGGATAGGTTTTTAAGATCAATAAATGGGCATTATTGATTTTTCAATACGGTAGGATTTATAGTAGAGACGCTAATTTGACTCTATACTCTTCTGACATTTTACCCTCCAGATGGGGGAAAATATGAAAACATAGGCAAAATCTTACGTTTATACATGTACTTCCATAAGGTTATTTATTTAGAAATTGGCTCTTAGAAAACTTTTTGCCACAGGGACCCCATGATGAAGTCCACCAACAGTTTCGCCTGTTGGGATTCATCCTGGACAAGTATTTGGAATTGTGGGTTCTGTGAAACTATCATAGGTTGTAATTTCTAAGGAAGCTGCAAGGAAGTAAGGCCCTGACTCCCTGGACGTTTCTCTAGTTCTAGCATTTATACATATCCATTCACTTCCAACCCAGTAGCGCACTGACAAATCTCTGCCTTGTTCAGTAAAGATGGTACCCCTGCTTGCCATGTATTGAAAATCCAGGCTTTGCCCTGAGTCTCTGACAGCCAAATGCTTCAGTTTGCTTCAAATGCCGGGCCTGGAAAGACAGATTTACTTGTACTCCTTTTGTACTCCGAGGGGCAAATTTTATGAGCTGAAAGCTTGCTTTCAGGCTCCTGTGAGTGTTCAACAAGCCAAAGTGCGTGTGAAGTATAACCCCCACGGCTGCCTTCTACTGACTGGCTGATGAGGACTGAAATAGTGCGTTTGAAAATGAAGCGCCATTTGAAATTCATGGGCTGGCAGGGATCACAGCTGATCATAATTTCTCATGTGAAAATGTGATTTCCCTCCCCCTGTTACTTCTTGTTAGGCCATTGAGGAGTGTTAACTGTGTCTCCCAGCCTGTGACAAAGGACTTCTGTCGTGGTGATGCTGGGAGAAAAAATTAAAAGTAACAAAGGCATCAGGTTTCCAGACTCTGACTTTTTACGCTTAGCAAGGGATGGCTTTCAGGCTTAGGGAACAATGAACCCTATATGGGGAAAAAGCCACATGCTTCTAAACTGTGTAAGCCACGCCCCGATTTTAATATAGTTTCCACAATCACTTGGGATAATCCCATGAGCTTGTGACTGACAAGTGTCTCATAGAGTTAATATGGCTTTACAGCTGGGTGGGCATCTGAGGCCTAAAGCACATACCCATCTTCCCTAGGACTCTAGATAGTGATTTTAATCCTTTCTATTCTCACATAGCAATTAAGGAAATACTAAGTCATTTCCATATGTAACTAATAGACATTCCACACGACATGAATTATTTTGTTAGCAAATGTAACTTTTCTCTTGGGTCCCCTCCCCTCACCCCCAATATCATGTTTTCCTTGTTCTAATCTTGTCCAATCCTAGACAGTTTTATGTCCTCTGCAAAGCCTAAATTCTCCCCCTGTGGAATTTAACCATGAGAATTCATGACTGCCACCTGTCAGAGCAATTTAATGGGAAACGTGAATTCTCAAACTGGGGGCTCCCTTTCAACATAAATAGTAAGGAAGATGGATAAGTTGTAACTGATCATGTAAAGCCCTTGACATGGATTTTCAGTCTGAGTAAAGCAGTATATGCTTTTGCTTTGGGATCATAGCAACAGAGTGTGGTTGCATTGATCAGAATCGATTTGACAATTAAGTATTTCTGACTAATAAAAATAGGACATGAAATAGTTGCTGAATAAAAATACAGTGGTCTTCAACACTTATGCACCCCTTCTCTTGTTGCTGTCTCTCTCCCTCCCTTTTAAGGAATCGAAAGAAGCATTTGTTATCTGTACTTCTCACTTCCCATTTCCTCCACGACCCCCAACTGTTGCTTTCTGCCTGCAAGCTTTGACTGAAACTGCTTGTGGTAAAGTAATCTATGACTTCCTGATTGCCAAGGTCAATAGAAGCCATAATGTCCTTCTTTGATTTGCCAGCTGTAAGGTCTGGCATCATAGACCGCCTGTCTTCACTCACATGATTTTCGCTTGTTGTTTATAACTCCATCTCTCTGACCATTTTCTCTCTGCCTTTTTCCTCTTCCTCTGCCTCCACTTACACATTGTCTTGAGTTTCATTTTTATCCTTTCTTCCTCAATCTATACATCTCCTATGCGTCCTCATTGGAGTCCAACTACTATTTTTTTTTTTAATTTTTTTTTTCAACATTTTTAAATTTATTTTTGGGACAGAGAGAGACAGAGCATGAACGGGGGAGGGGCAGAGAGAGAGGGAGACACAGAATCGGAAACAGGCTCCAGGCTCCGAGCCATCAGCCCAGAGCCTGACGCGGGGCTCGAACTCACGGACCGCGAGATCGTGACCTGGCTGAAGTCGGACGCTTAACCGACTGCGCCACCCAGGCGCCCCCCAACTACTATTTATATAATAATTTTGTAGTCTTTTCTCTGGTTCAGACTTCTGAGATTCAAACTCATCTTTCTGCCTCCTGAATTTTCCTACCCAGAGGTCAGAGTAGAGACAATGCTAGGTGTCCACAAAACTGTTGCTTTCTTTTTTGTATTTTACTGGGCACATATTTGTGAGCCTTCCTTGTAGTTATCTGGGGCCATGTGACAGACTTATGGCCAATGGAGTATGGGTAGAATTGACACTGGTCACTTCCATTTCTGGTCCCTAGGATGCCCTGCATGATCTCCTATGCTCTTTCTCTTCTCTGACACTGGAAGATGATAGTGGCACAGAGAACAGCCTGGAACATTCATACCCCATTTTTCAGGAAAGAGTAAGAAGTTGTGTTAGACCATTGAGAACTGGGTTGTTGGTTACAGCAGTTAGATTGTTGGGATTGTTATGGTATAACGAAGGACTCAATATCTCCAGAACAAAGCTCATCTTGTTCTACCTACACTTCCTTATCTCAGTGAATGGGACCCAACTTGCCCAAACCAGAAACTTTAAAGACTCTCAAAGCTTATCCTCCAACCTTATTTCCACATCCAGTCTCTCACCAAGCCATGTGAATTTGAGCTTTTTAACATTTCCATGGAGACTCTCTAGGTCAGACCCTTGTAGTTTCTGGCATGCACAATTCCAGTGGTCTCTTGATCATTCTCTGCTGGTAGTCTCCTCTCCTTTCCTTCCCAGTCTGCTGGAAGTCCTTTGCAGGATGAACTTGTTCTTCATAATTACAGTTGACCCTTGAGCCAGATGGGTTTGAACTGGGTGGGTCCACTTATACATAGATTTTTTTTAGTACAGTACTATAAATGTATTTTCTCTTCCTTATGATTTTCTTAATAACATTTTCTTTTCTCTATCTTGCTTTATCGTAAGAATACAATATATGATACATATAACATACTAAATACATGTTAATCAACTTTTTATGGGTTAGGCTTTCAGTCAACAGTAAGCCATTAACAGTTCAGTTGTGGGAGATTCAAAAGTTCTATACAGATTTTTGACAAAAATCTGTCAAAATTAATTAAGGGCACAGGGGTCAGTGCCCTTAACCCGTGTGTTGTTCAGGGGTCAACCATATATCGTTTTAATCCTAAAAATCAATAGCACCAATTTTCCTCTAAGAAAGGGACTATGTATGTGTTTTAGAAATTTTGGAAACTCAGAAAAGTATTAATCAGAATATAAATGCCACTTATAATTTTGTTGCCCTAATACAAACACTGCTCCCATGGCTTCCTATGTTATTTTTATGTTGATTATATATAAATAGTATTTTTAATTTAATTTTCATTTTTAATCAAAGTATTAAAAAGAAATAAATGCTTTTCAAGTTGTTTAGTGATGTATATAATTGTTCTTCATATTTCTAAATGGCATGCTTGTACTGTTATTCCTTGATTTTTAAAATTTTATGTTATCTGCTCACTTTGTACTATTGGAAAGGAAGATTACAAACCTTCTACTTGACATAAAATTAGGCCACTCTTTTTGGTTAAATCAATAATGGTATTTACATTATTACTACTCTGTAAATATTATTCAAAGTTGATCTTCAAAAAGTATACTAATCATATTTCTTTTCTTTTGTATATATATATATATATATAATGTTTATTTATTTTTGAGAGATAGGGACAGAGCATGAGCGGGTAAGGGGCAGAGGGAGAGATGAAGACACAGAATCTGAAGCAGGCTCTAGGCTCTGAGTTGTCAGCACAGAGCCTGACACAGGGCTTGAATTCATGGACCATGAGATCATGACCTGAGCCAAAGTCGTACACTTAACCAACTGAGCCACACAGGCCCCCTTATATTTCTTTTCTTATTCAAGCTTTTTCCTTTTTCTGAAGTTTAATACAAACTTCTATTTATTGACTTTTCATCTTTTTATATATCTACCACAAATTTATTTCTACATCCTCAAAGAATCAAATATTCTTTTCACTATAAAGAAATGCATTAGACATTCAATTAGGTACATTTGGGGGGCACTTTTCTTTTTAAAGCCCTCCATATTCATGTACCAATCTTGACTATTTGTTTTTAGTATCTGAAATATTTAAATAATGCTTAAAATCAATAAAAAGAAGAGAAAAATGGGAAAATTGTTAAAAGACTATTCATAAAAGAGAAAGACCATCACACATGTTGAAAACGTGCTCCATTTAATAGGTACTGGAAAAATTAAAAAGCTTGATGATTCTAAGTTTATTAAAAAGCTGCCTTGGTGTAAACTTTTGAGACAGTGTATCAGAATCTAATGAAGTTACAGACATGGATGACCTAAAACACAGCAATTCATTAGAAGTTATATGCCCTAAAGTAACTCTTACTCTTATGTATGAGCAGATGTATACACTTACGCATTTGGCAGCATTGTTCTTAGTGACTCTTAATGAGAATAGTTGTCATGTCCAACAATAGGACAATGGACGAATAAACTACGGTGTGGAATTCTATTTCATGCAATGGAATGCAGTGCTGCAATGATATTAATGAAGTACATGTCTACATGGATGAATCTCACATAAGAAACGATAAAACGTCAGTTTCAATACAGCAATTATCCCTGTGAGAAGTGTTGGGAGGTGATGCGAATAGGAATACACAGAGGACTTTAACTGTAGTAGCATTTTCTTTTGGATTAACATAGTGAGTGCATTATATTATACATACTTCTTTATCTGAAATATTCCATAATACGTGGAAAAAACTGAAGTCAGATAAGTCATAGGAGAACATATTTGGTGTGATTTTTGAGTATGTAGAAATTGGCTGATTTCATTGGTTGTAGGGTCCTCAATGAATGATTCTCCAGGAAAAAGATAAAAAAATTAATAATAATGTCATTTGACAGAACAGAAGGAAAAGAGCTAATCACTTGATTTTCTTCTTTCTCTCTAAACTTCTCTTAAAACTCGAGGTGCTGTGTTTGGATGGTATTTGGGGACCAAGTCTCCTGGCTTGGTCTGTGGCTATTGATCAGTCTCATTTTGCCTGGAGGGAACTTCATGCCTGAAAGCACGTGAAACTGCAATTAAATAGCTGATAGAAAAGTGACCTTTGAATATGTCAGTGTGTCGTTATAACTGGGAAACACCTTCAGAAAGATTCAGACTTCTGTAATTCTAAATCTTGCGGATTTGTGTGGAAATGTTGAAAGCTTTCCCAGATTTGCACCCGCTTTAAAGCTGTAGGAGTTTGGCTTGCTAATTAGGGTAAGGTACTCTGCCAGTAATGTTTACTAACAGAATTTCTAACTCAGTCCTGATACTTCCGCATATGTTTCTTTTTGGAATGGACACATCTCTGCATTGGATTGTCAATATTTTCCATTGTAATGATCAGGGAACTGCAACAGGCACAGGAGATAATAGGTACTGCATCAAGCATCAGATCCCATCGCAGTCTAGGGATTGCTTCCTGTTACTCTGTCCACCATTAAAAGGAATTATACAAAGTTCTGCAGTGAAGGCAATGGACTGAACATGAGGTATCGAAATCACTCCCAGCTTTACTAACTTACTGTCTAGTGGTGCAGTAAGTAACTCTGGATGTCTCAGCTACACGTAGTAAAATGTTAAAATGTTTACAGCACTCACAAGGGTATAGTAAGGCTTACTAAATGTTTAGAAATTCCGACTAATAAGCTGCCTTTCTTTTAAAGCATTCAAGATACTAAAACTAATTAGGTGCTATCTAATTATTAAGTGCTAGATGATGAATGTTCTTCCTGAGTTTTGAAATTCTGGGGAAGAAATTGTGAGGCATAATTATCGTTGGCAGTGAATAGTATACGTGATAAATAGCATGAAAAAAAACTTCAAGTTATTACTGTAGACGATTTTAGCTATTTCACTGGCAGGACTAGAAGAAGGTACTGTCTAAATTGAAAGGGAGAACCAACATACAGACATATTAAGATATCTGAACTTTCAGACTGGACCTCAGGGTGGACCCTCAGGATGTCATGTGCGCTGAGAAAAAGAAGAATGGTAAGTTTCCTTATGAACTAATTTGTATCTAGACAAGCCATTTTCCATGAATCTGCCCTAGAAACATTCCCATGACTCAGGAAGATATATACATTCTGCCCTTCGGTAGAGAAATGAATGGCTACAGATTTGGAAGAGAATGAAACACTTCATTCATGATTTCTTGGACTGTTATTACCTAAAGTCCGAAGACAGGGTCGGGACGTTGAAGCAACAGTCTAGAGTGCTTTCTCTACAAAAACTTCATTGGTATTTTATTTCAGCTCTCAGCCTGATCGTGTTGGCACCCACCCCCTCCCAAAGACTGAGTTTTGTTTTAGGGAGAGATTTTCCATTTCTTATGTACAGGTGGGTTACACAACAGCCTACATTATCAATTATAGGGAATAACTTAATAGCACTAGAAAAAAATTACATTTCGATGATTGACTATAACTGCTAGGTAAACAAAAGAATTGTTATCCTTTAACGTATAAAGTACTTTGGAAAGTGTTTTCATTTTCTGCTGGTTCCAGTCAGAGACCAAAGTCCATTTTTTATAGAAATTTTACCAGATATAGGTTTATTTGTCTGTTTCAAAATGTCTTCTGTGTGCTAAGAACGATCTATGGCCCTTCAAGTCTTAGGTTCATTTCTTAAAGTTTTTAGAAGTAGAAAATCTAGAAACCTTGAAGTCTTGCTTGAGACCTGTATTATTTTGATTCTAAATGAATGAGAGTCAATTTTACATAGCTTAAGCTCAAAGGGAGGGATGTATTTGGTTTGAAAACCAAGCCATAGGCAGGGAAAGAATGCCATTGAGCTCAGAAACATCTGGAATGCCAAAAGGACTTCCCCTCTGCCTCTCATGTTTGCTATTCTTTGAGTTCCAATTTCATTCTCTTTTACGCCACTGCTAGAGCTATGTGGACTGTTGTTGTCTTTCATTTCTAATTTAAAAAAATCAGGAGGAAAGGCTTTGCTAACGATTGGGGGTGGGGGGTGAGAGGAGTAAGGACACCTGACACTCCTATGAGAATTGGTTGGTTGTAGCACACAGAAGAGCACACCAAATAAGATGGGTGCTGTTCTCAGAAGAAATCGGGTTTGGAGCCAACAAAACAAGGGATGTCCGCAGAGAAATACCATTGAATCCTTCAACATTTGCAGTTTACAGTTTGAGAAAACAGTTAGAGTGGGGTAGTGATTTGTCCAAGGTCATGCAGTTCCTAAGTGAAAGAACTGTAACTTGAGCCTGCATTTCCTGTCTACCTGCCCCTGCTCTTGTCTAAGGTATCACCCTGTGGTTTAACCTCCTGGCTGGCTGCATAAAACTTGGTGTCTTTCAGATGACACTGATATCTGTAACATTCCTTGGGAGGGCACATGGAAGTTCTATGTTGTCTCAGGTTTGGGGATGGCCTCAAAGAGCCTGTGAGCAAGGCTAGTGAGTCATTTTCCCAGAGTCAATGTTTATTTTTTGACCACCTTCTCTAAGACATGGACTGTGTTAGGCTTTTGAATTACAGAGAAAAATAAAAGGAAATTGTATAACTAATTAAATAATTATAAAACATTAAATATGCAAAATGGAAAACCACATGATGCTATGAGAGTATACAGAAAGATATAAAATAGGATTGTGCCATTATGAAACTTTTCCTTGTGGACGACCCTGAGATTCTTTTTTTTTTTTTTTTTAATTTTTTTTTAACTTTTATTTTTGAGACAGAGAGAGACAGAGCATGAATGGGGGAGGGTCACAGAGAGAGGGAGACACAGAATCCGAAACAGGCTCCAGGCTCTGAGCGGTCAGCACAGATCCCGACGCGGGGCTCGAACTCACGGACCACGAGATCATGACCTGAGCTGAAGTCAGACCCTTAACCGACTGAGCCACCCAGGCGCCCCGAGATTCTTTAACTATACGAGAAATTGGTTGGTTCTAAGAGTTGGCTTCTAAATGCGGATAAATACTCTTGGTTTTCTTTCTGAAAGTCATCTAGTTTTGGAACTCGTACTCTGAATTGAAGGGTGTAAGACGTGAATTCAAATCAGAGGAAATACAATAGCATCATTAAGTACCAATTAATGTCCGTTTTTGTATCAGTTACTTATTGCCATGTAACAAATTAATTCAGTGTCTTAGAACAACACACGCATCTGCTAGTTAGTGGGGGTTTTGCTGATTTACACTGGGCTTGACTGTGCAGGTGTATTTCAAGCTAAGAATTCAGCTGGGCTTGGCTCCTTTCTGCCACTTGCTTCAGTCAGCAACATGTGTATTCACTTTGGGGCCCAGCTGAAAAGACAGCAGTCACATAGGGGAACCACCTCTGATGACAAATGTGGAGGTATGAAAAAATAAGCCCAATCATGCAAGCACGGTTCATGCTTTTCACTGTGTCATGTGTGCTGGCATCCTATTGGCTGAAAAAAAGTTACATGGCCAAGTCCAAAGTCAAAAGGTGGAGAACATTCCTCTCATGGAAATGGTGGTTGGGGAGGGGTGGTGAATAGCTCTATGCAATCCAATCTACCAGGTTCCATAGATGAAATAATCTTTTTATTTATTTTTATTTTTTAATTTGTAAAAAATTTAAATCCAAGTTAGCTAACATATAGTGTAATAATGTTCTCAGGAATAGAATTTAGTGATTCATCACTTACATATAACACCCAGTGCTCATCCCAACAAGTGTCCTCCTTAATGCCCATCACCCATGTAGCCCATCCTCCCCCCCAACACCCCTCCAACAACCTTCAGTTTGTTCTGTTACAGTTTGCCTTTCTCTCTGTTATCTTATTTTTGCTTTCCTTCCCCTATGTCCATCTCTTTTGTTTCTTAAATTCAACATATGAGTGAAGTCATATGAATGTATCTTTTTAAAAAGTGTATAGAAAAAGTGTATTCCTGGGTGATTCTGGAGGAGGCGCATAAAATATTGTGAAAAAGTGCTGACTTTTAAGAGTGGTGAATACGTATTTTTGCCACCAAAGAGAATCAATGGTTTTCTTTTTAAAAATTTATTTTCCTATATACCAGACTTCTACTGAATCTACTATTATTAATTTCATGTTAGCCAAGTACATTAGTCAGGGCTTTCCAGGGAATAGAACCAATAGGATATAGACAGATATACAGAAAGAGATTTATTACAAGAAATTTGGCTCATGCAATTATGGAGGATGAGAAATCCCACAATCTGCTGTCTGCACGGCAGACAGAACTGGAGGCCCAGAAAAGCCAGTGGTGTGGGTGCAGTATAAATTCAAAGGCCAGAGAACTGGGGGAGCCAATGGTATAATTCCCAGTCAGAGTCTGAAGGCCCAAGAATGGGAGTTCTAATGACCCAAAGCAGGAGAAGGTGAATGTTCTAACTCGGGCAGAGAGTCACTTTGCCCTCCTTTTGCCTTTTTGTTCTATCTGGGTTTTCAGTGGACTGGATGATGCTCACCCACATTGGTGAGGTGGGTCCAGCAAAACCCTCGTAGACACACCCAGAAATAATGTTTTACCAGCTATGTGGACATCCGTAGCCCTGTCAAGTTAATGCCTAAATTAGCCATCACACCAAGTGGTCTTCTGATTTTATGATTTGTCTTTCATTGTATTTGGAGGGTAAAGACAGTAAGTTTATCACAGTTTTTTCCTTTTTCAAATCTTGGGTTCTGAGTTAAGTTAGTGATTATCCTCAGTTGGGTCACATCATTACCATTAGTCCATGTAAGTTTATATATATATATATATATATATATATATATATATATATATATAACTTTTATAATGTGTGTATTTAACCTTTTCTCTCTAATCCTCACAAAGCAGTCTCATTGCTTCCCTTATCCACTTTTGGTAATGATTCTGAATCTTTAAGTGTGTATCTTTCTGTTTGTGTGTGTTCTTCCTAATTATGTATTGACAGTTTTGTGTAATTGAGTTTTTATTTTTGTTTATTTTGTAATGTTTATTTATTTTGAGAGAGAGAGCATACGCGCGAGTGGGAAAAGGGCAGAGAGAGGGAGAGAGAGAGCCTCCAGCAGGCTCCACTCACTGTGGAGCCTATCTTGGGGCTGAAGCTCACGACCATGAGATCATGACCTGAGCCAAAATCAAGAGTCTGATGCTCAACCAACTGAGCCACCCAGGCGCCCCATGTTACCGTGTTTTTAAATTATGTAAATAGTATTGTTTTATTTTATTTACTCATTTTATTTCTTCTTTTTGAACTCAACACTTCTCCAATAACTCCCATTCACGTTACTGTGCACACCTACTATTCATTGTTTTTCATTGCTGTTTAATGCTTGGGGGTTTGTATCTACCACATTTTCCCATTCTCCCAAAGATGGAGACTCAAATTGCTTCTAGATCCTCATGACTATCAATAACCCTAAAAGGAAAATTCTTCCACAAATCTCCTTATGTACTTGTAAGAAATATTCCTTGAGATATTGTATCAGCTGTGATAGGCCAGCTTGTGCTGCAGAAACAGACAATCTCACAATTTCAGTGGTTTAACATAACAAAAGTTCACTTCTCACGCATGCTAACGATACAACACAGGTCTCAGCATACAGGGTATGCCCATGGTAGTCACTCACAGATTCAGGTTGATAGAGACTCCATATTGGCATATTGCTTTCTGTTACCCCTGGAACATTGGGAAGAGAGCATTCATCAGAAGTGAAATGCCTCACATCTACTTACATCCATTAACCAAAGCAAATCTCATGGCTACACTAACCTTCAAAGCTGGAGGAGAAAGTAAGTGCAACGGTACTATGCTTGGAAGGTTGCAAGCCAGGAATATTTGATTAATAGCATGGAGTTCCACAAACATGTGCCCAGGATTGGAATTTCTAGATGATAGGATATACATACATTGTTGGCCTTACTGATGCCAGGTTGCATTCCATAATGGCTGCACCCATCCGCATTTCCAGCAGCAGTGTGGGAGAGGTTCACATCCTCACCAATGCTCAGCACCATTCAGGTTTCTAATTCTTCTAGGTGCAAAGCAGTACCTCACTATTGTTTGGTTTTCATTTATCCAATTAAAAATTATTTGGAATATGACTCCATATGCTTAATTTTGGAAGTCCTTTCTATGAAACTATATATTTATCTGATAAACTGCCTTTTGCCTATTTTCTCCTTGTTTTTCTATCTTCTTACAAATTTGTCTGAGTTTCCTTTATATTCTAGATGTTAATATTTTGGTGGTTTAAAAATTGCAAATTATTTTTTCCATTCTGTCATTTTTCCATTCTATTACCTTTATCCATGATCTCATGTTTTGAATGGTAATTCTTAATTTTGATGTCATTTTCATTTGTCCCTTCCTTTTCTTTTTTTCCTTATGTGTTATGCTTCAGAATTACCTCCCTATAGTTTACAATAATATTTTTCTAAATTTTCTTCTATAGAGTGTCTAGATTTGTTTTTCACATTTAGGTCTTTCATCTACCTAGAATCAAATTTTATACAGACTGGTATATGGGGAAAGGTTTTTTTATATTCCGATTTTCAGAGAGTTTTTCCAGTAATCTACACTTTCCTTGTTGATTCGGTGGTGCATCTTTATCGTATATTAAATTTCCACATTTATATGTGCCTACCTTTTTACTCACTTCTCTTTTCTCTCTCTCATTTAAGATTACTTAGTGATTACTGGATACCTATTCTGCCATGTAAATTTTGGAGTGAATTTATTAAGTTTCTGAAAAATAGAAATAAATGTCAAAAGGTATTGAATTAAATTTGTAGGTTGATATAAGTATAATTGACATTCTTATAATATTAAGTTGTCTTATCTAAGGCTAAAAACTGTCTCCCCCCCCACCAGAAATTCCAATTGTATTTCATGCACTTTGTTAGATATTTACATTTTTCTCTATGGAAGTGTTGTTTACTGAGTTTTTATTTCAATTTTGTATGAGCATGGCAACGTGCTAAAACTTATTCCATTTAATAAAAGAATAACTCCTGTTTTTTATGTTTGAAGGCAGATAATATTTCTATAAATAATGGCAATTTTATTTCTTTTGCACCAAACGTCATTGCTCTTATTATTCTCTTTCTCTCTTTGTACAGTTGGCCAGGACTTTCAGAATCATGTTAAGCATTAATTGTGCAATAGTGATGGTGGGCATACTGCTCTCATTTCCAGTCTTACAGTTATTTTTTTTTAAGTTTATGTTATTACTTATTTTGAGAGAGTGCATGAGAGAGTAGGGGAGGAGCATAGAGATAGGAAGAGAGAGAAGATCATGACCTGAACCGAAATCAAGAGTAGGTCGCTTAACCTACTGAGCCACCCACGCACCCCTCTCATTCCCATTCTTCAGGGGGATGTATTTAAGGTCTCCTGCTAAGAGTAGTGTATGCCAAAAAATTTTCATGTGATCTCTGATCTTTGTGAAATGAAAAGGTTCCCTTCAAACATTAAACAGCTGACAATTTTTTTTTTAAGTCTAAGTTCTGAAATTTATCAAGTGCCTTTTCTGAATCACATGAGCCTCATTTTTTAAGGTTTTTAATCTATTGTATGGTAAATTAAGTAATATATTTTCTAGTTTTAACCCATCTGTGTGTTCTTGGGATATGCCATACCTGGCCATTAGAAGTACATTGTTGGATACAGTTAGCTAAAAGTCAAATTCCTTACAATGGCTACAAGCGTCTATGGTACAGCTCATCGTCGCCCCACGCCAAGTATCTCTGACTTCATTTTCTTCTTCTGTCCTCATGCACTTTTTTTATTCCAGGCATTCTGGCCTTCCTTCTGACCCTAGCCATATTCCCACCCAAGCGCCTTTGCAATTGCAGTTCCTTCTGTCTACAAGGGTCTTCCTTCAGACACACATGCCTTCACCAACTTTATCCAACGCTCCGTCTTCTCCTGACACCCGCCTGACATTCCTATTTAACATTGCAACATACCCACTCAGCATTCTCTACCCCCTCTCTTTGCTGTATTTTACTATTAGCTATGTTTTTTTTTAATTTTCTATATTCTTGATGCTCTGGCATTTGTGATATCATTGACTTGGATTAAGGCTGTCTCTCCTCGATCTAGCTTCAGAGAGAGAACAAGGCGCTCACCCAAATACATCTTGCATGTACAAACTAATGGATCCAGAACCCACACCTCTAACCATCACCTTTATCAAACTCTTGCAGATCAAGCCAATATTTCTCCTGCCATAAATCAACCTGGATCAGGTACCAGACTAGAGATAGTATCTCTGCCCAAAAGCCCACAGAAAGTATTCAAACCAGCCAGTCTTATATTTTCTATCCTGGTCTGTCTTGCTTTTCCCACAGAAACCCCTATAAAGGCCTCTCTCTGCCTTCCTGTCCTTTTTGCCTCTTGATTGCCCTTGGTGCACCCCCCCCCCCCCGCCATGTGGCCCAGCATGACATGCCATGCCTCCTTTTTTTAAGAATCTATGAGTATAAACTTATTTATTCATGACAATCATTCCCACATGCATATCTTACCATACCTGATGAAAGCAAATCTTGGATACAAATTTTAGAACATTTATTTCTTGTTTCTTATCACTTAGTATATAATATATTATACAGTTTATTTATATTGTTTATTACAAGTCTTTCCCAACTAAAATGCAAGTTCCATTAGGCAGGAATTTATTTTGCTTGCGTTTCCCCACTTCTATATCTCCATTATCTAAAACAGTTCCTAGCAAATACCAGACCCTCAATAAATATTTATGAACTAAATGAATGAAACATTAACAAGTAGAATGAATCTGTACTTTTCCTCTCTTGTACTGGTTCCAAAACCAGATAAAGAAAATGAGAAGCAGTCAATGTTGGCATTTTGATATATATTCTATCACTCAATTTATGCATTTTTTATTTACAGTTGACTTCGTGTTCTCATTTGATGACAACTGTTTGAATGTTTGTTTAGTAGCTGCCTAGATTGTACCAGACACTATGCCAGGTACCCGGCAGGCAAGACTGACGTGAATCAGTGCTACTCATTCTTGTCTACAGACAGTTTTCAGTCTTCCATCTATTGATCTTCTGCTTAATATTATGTTATGGGCATTTCCTCTTGTTATGAAAACAAGTCTCCCATGAAAATTAATTTTAATGGCTATGGAACAGAGGACTTAAAACAATTTTTCACTCATTACATTGAGTCAGCTGACTCGCTTTGCTTATAGACACATGTTTAAATGAGTTGCCAGTCATTTAAGTTGAACACTTTAACATTATATAATTCAGACTTCCAGTTGTTCCAGAAAAACAGGAAATTCTAGGAAAGGGAGCCAATGTCCTCTAATTGATACTTGCAGCTAAGTGGCAACATCCAATTTAGACTGGGTATTGGCTTGTCAATAGGGTTTTCTTTTATCTGCCTGCCTGCTTCACTCACTTACATGAGTGGCCTCTGCTTATTTTGAATTTGTGACTTCTGGGTAGAATATTCCCTTTCATGGATGGACCATAATTTTCTTAGCTGTTTCCCAAAGTTATTGCTAAATGTTCACTGTTGTAAACAATGAATAAATCTCTATCTGTAAGTCAGATTCTTTCCCAAGGGCAAATCCCTAATAAGAAAATTACTAAATCAGAGAGTAGGGATGTTTTAATTGATTTTCAAAAAAAGTATACAATTTTCTACTTCTAGTTAAGTACAAGGATGCATGTCTCAATAATGATCTACTGAAGCTGCATTTTAGAATGTTTTACTCTTTACTAATTTAATAAGCAAACATTGTATTTTAATTTGAATTTTTTTGACTACCCCTGAGATATACGGTTTCTATATTTTATTGGCAGTCATGCAGTGCTATTTGCTTTTATTTTAATTTGCCATACATTCATATTTTGTATAAGCTCTTTCTAGATTAGTTATGTAATGATTCCTTTGCCGTAGTTGCTGTAAATATTTATTTTTTGTTTTAAAATTTTATCTGTTTTCTTTGATAAGTAGAAGTTATTTACTTTTAATATTTAAATCAAAAGATATTTTCATTTTTTATTTCCTCTAACATCTTTAAGTTGACTGTATTTTTTCTTCTATGGAGATGAATGAAATAATACATAATAAATACATAATAAGACATTATATAGTAATACATTATAAGTCTTAAATGATACATAATAAGACATATGTCTTATGATTGAATTTAAACACTACTCTTTTTTACCTTGGAGTTCACTTTGATGCAAGGTGAGAACTTAAATTTTTTTGTGGTTGTCATCAATTTCTACTGTTTTATTTTTTTTTTATTAACATCAAGTCAATATTCTGAAAAATATCTACAAAATAATTCTCCTCTTTCTCACTTATTTGTTTACCTGGCTTACTGTGTTCTAAATTATAATATGCATTAGAGTGGGTAACTAAGTGATATGCGTTGCTTCATGAATGTGTGTCCACACTCTTACGGCATTTCATTATTAAAACTTCATAGTAAACCTATGAGACAGCAAAAAGATCATTGGTTGCCAAGGTCTGAGGGCAGGGGAGGGATGAGCAGTTAAAGCACAGAAGGGTTTTAGGGCAGTGAAAACAATCTGTGATGCTGTAATGGTGGATACATGTCATCACACACTTGTCCAAACCCATAGACTGTGAACTTTGGGTGATTGTAATGAGTCAATGGAGGTTCATCAGTTGTAAGAAATGTGCCATTCTGTGCAGGATGACGATACTAGGGGAGGTTGTGTGTCGGGGGGAGCAGGGAGCATATGGAAAATCTGTGTACCAACCCCTCAATTTTCTTGTGAACCAAAAACTGCCTTCCCCAAATAAAGTCTCCATTAAAAAAAAAAATGCTTTGTACTCTTCTTTAGCAGCCAAATCCTGCTTAACACCAATCCTTATGATTTCAGTTTTTTAAACATAGCCATTCGTATTTTTAAAATGTTTTTCTCTAGAGGAAATGTAGTATTATAATTATGATAAATATTGATAAAACTAAAAGTTGCTTTTTTGAAAAGTAAACAAAAGGGGCGCCTGGGTGGCGCAGTCGGTTAAGCGTCCGACTTCAGCCAGGTCACGATCTCGCGGTCTGTGAGTTCGAGCCCCGCGTCGGGCTCTGGGCTGATGGCTCGGAGCCTGGAGCCTGTTTCCAATTCTGTGTGTCTCCCTCTCTCTCTGCCCCTTCCCCGTTCATGCTCTGTCTCTCTCTGTCCCAAAAATAAATAAAAAACGTTGAAAAAAAAAAAAATTTAAAAAAAAAAAAAAAAAAAAAAGAAAAGTAAACAAAAGCAATGAACTCTTATCTAGAATACCTAAAAACAAAAGCAAACAACAATAAAAAGAGAGAAAAGACAAAATCAGAAACAGAAGAGAAAGCATTATAGCAGATGCCACAGAAATAAAAAAAAGACTATAAGAGAATATTTTGAACAAATATATGCCAAGAAACTGGAAACCTAAAGAAAATGGATAAATTCTTAGAAGCATATACATTACCAACATTGCATCAAAGAGAAATAGAAAGCCTGAATATACACCAGTGATTTTGTTTTGGTTACAATTACCAGGAAAATGTTGAAAATATTAATGATATTATACATTTTTACCCTGATTCTGGTTTTAATGGAAATATCCCCAGTTTTTTACCTTCAAGTATAATATTGCCTACTGATTTGCCAATATTTTCATCAAGTTAATGAATATCCTTCTCTTTCTAGTTTATTAATTATCTCTACATGGAATTAGAGTTAAATTTAAACTACTGTCTTTTCTACCATCTACGAAGACAGTTATATTTTAAAACTTATACTTGTTAATTATATATTATATTATTAAGTTTTAAATAATAAATATATCTTTTGCATTTCTGAGTTCAGGATGAATTGTTCCTTTTGTGTTTTTGAATTTTGTTTACCACTTTTAAAGATATTTATATTCATAAATGAGATTACATAAATGCTTTCTTTTTGCCTTATGTTTATCAGTTTTATGCTTAAATCACAACTCTACTTGTCATCTCCCTCTTTCTGTCAGAGATGGCCTCATTGAGGAGGTAACATTTAAGCAAAGATACGAAGGAGGTGAGTGAATTAGCCATGAAGCTATTTGGGAAAAGTGTTAAAGACAGAAGGACCAGCTGGTGCAAAGCCCTAAGTTAATATCCTTCAATGTGCCAAGCAGGCATTGGATCCAGGGATCTGAAGAGGAATAAAACATCAACCTTGCTCTCGAGTCTAGCAATGAAAATATATAGATTGTTCTGTCATGGTAACAAACTACCACGGGAGAGAGAAACACACAATGCTTTAGGAGGACATAGAAATTAGAAAGCCTTCTGACCCAGTCTGGAGACATCTGAAAAGAACTGCTAAAGACATTACTTCACATTGTAGGCTGAGTTGGACTTACTTAAGATCTTAGCAAGCAAGATCCATGTGAGAATAAAATGCATGTAGGTAATTTAGCATGGAGTATAGTGTAAATAGTAGAAGAGTGTGGTAATGAGAATTGGGATAAGAAAGCCAGGAAGGGCCAAATCAAGTTGTTTTCTCTATCTGCCATCAAGAAGCTATTTAAGTGCTTGACCACATCTTGTGTTAGAAGAGTGACTGGCTGTCATGTGTAAATGATGCTGAGCTTGGATGAAACAAACCTGAAAGCAAGGTGTTCAGTTAGGGTTCTGTTGGTCATCCAAGCCAAGACTGAGACAGACTGAACAATGTCAGAAAGAGGACAGGGTGGGTGAATCTGTAAGCTATTCAGTAGCTAAAGTGAGCAGGCACTGGTGAATGACTGGATGAAGAAGGCAGTGATGGCTTGGAATCCTACATTTCTGACAATTCCTACATTTCTGGCTTCTGTGATTGGGTGTAAGATGATTGTATTCCACCAGGATGGCTTCCCTCCCAGATAAGGAATGCTTGGAAAGGAGCAGTTTGCGGATATGATAAAGAAAATAAGCACATCCATTAAAGACTTAATATCAAATGAAAGAAGGGCACTGGATTCAAGCTCCCAAATGGGCTGTGTGTGTGTGTGTGTGTGTGTGTGTGTGTGTGTAGGTGAGCTTTAATTCCTTTCCTCCAAAAGTAGTATACATTTTCATAATACATAAGATCCGAGAGCCTTTTTTATTTTGTATTTGACACCTAATATATGTATACGTGTTTGTAATAAATTCTAAATATATCCAGAGGGCTTGTCTCTTAATTGAATTTCCTGAGGCATAACTCACTGCCAAGAGGTGCTAATAATCTGATAATTTCAGAACTTTAATGCTAGAAATATTGGTGAGAGCCACTGAATAACTTCTTAAAGACTCTATTAGTCATATTTCTCTTTTAACTTTTACTGGAATAGGAATTTCTTTCATTATCCCTCTGTCACCCGCACACAAACCTCCCTGTTTTAGGAAGCCTTCAACAATGACCTTTTGATGTGTTATCATTCAAAGGACAAACTTATCATATCTAAAAGTATCACCTCAATCATGTTGCTTCTAGTAGGAAGAAACTTGCCCCTGATTTTTGAGGGAAGGTTAAATGAAGCCAGAAGGCTCCTGTGTTCTATCTCATTGACCTCTCCCTCAGGCTGTTCTTTGAATCCTCCCACTGGGTTGAATCAGTGCTTCTCATTATGTGTGCCCTCAGATGTGAAAGAACCAGCAGCGGCTGTCAAGCAGGGAAAAGTCGGGGTGAAGCTGCTGTTCAGCATCATGGGGGACAGGCTGCCTAGGAAGGGGTGGTGAGGCTGAGCCTGTGGGGACTCTGGGCACCCAAGGCAGAGCACGGCCCCCCCAGGGGAAGAGATGATACTGAGGACAATAGAGGATGGGGTCAATGTGACAGAAGAATGGCAGGAATGTAAAGGCGGCATGTAATCATGGAGGCAGCTATTCTGAGCACAGTTCTGAGAACTCAAAGCTCTGACAAAAATTCAAACGGAGCCACTCTTGGATATCTGCAAATATCTAGGAAAATTTGAACATGGTTTGGTTTATTTGATTGGAAAATTGGTTAAATGCCGGAAGGGAGCTTCCTGGTGGAAAATGTCCAGCAGTTGTGTTAATCAAGTCAAGGTCACAGGCCCATTCCAATGGATTTTTGTGTTGTTGGTGTCATTGTTTGTAGCATTATTTCTTTCTGGGTGACTTTTGGTGCACCTGCTGATGTAAAAACCAACTCTGAAATCATACCACCGCATGAAAATTCGGATAGGAATGATAGTTTCCACTTACAGAGAATTCCTGTCTGTCAGTTACTGATTAATCCTCAGAAGAACACTGTAAGGTGGGTATAGTTACAACAATTTGCAAATTGGAAATTTGAGCTGACGAGGAATGAAGGAATTATCCAAGTATTATATATACTACTTTACAATAAAATACTGGAGCTAGGATTTATTGTCTGGCTATTCTTATTCTTTGATTTGTCCCACTACTCCCTACATTTCTAAAGGACAAGTTCAGGTGATTTTAAACCTTTGTGATGAGACACAAAAAAACCTGGGAACATCAAAGTCCAGCCATGCTCAGAACTTCTGCCTACAATGCTGACAACCTGTATGAGACTTTTCAGATAGATCAACAGGCCATAAAAAATACAGCTTAAACAACTTGGCAGACAAATTCATTTTGGGGTCAGAAATGCATGTCAAGGTTTATATATGAAAGCCAACATTTTTAAAGCTTGTGGATAGATAGATCCAAATAGTATGGCAACTTGAAAAATCATATGATTAAATCTTTAGATCTACACTGGAAAGTTCAAGTGAATATAAAAGTGGAAGAGTGGAGGTATTCTATC
Organism: Neofelis nebulosa; assembly: GCF_028018385.1. Classification (NCBI taxonomy): domain Eukaryota; kingdom Metazoa; phylum Chordata; class Mammalia; order Carnivora; family Felidae; genus Neofelis; species Neofelis nebulosa. The sequence goes on along the minus strand of NC_080786.1, from coordinate 12,848,240 downwards.
CACCCTGAAATTTAGAAAAATGGTCCCAGCCCCAGAGCTCAAACTTCAAGGAATTTCTACAAAAAAAACCACAGATCAGGACCAGACCAAGATACATGCTAACACTGGGCAGGGTAGTAAGTTGGTGTCCCTTTAAACCCCTATTTTTAATATATGAGAAGCATTTATTAATATATGATATTAATAATATGAGGGATTGATATGAAGGATTGCCTTGGCAGAGGAGGGCTATTTGGGACCAATGTGGGGTCATAGTCTCCCCAACTTCCAATGTGTACATCTCACTCAGCAATTAAAAGGACTCACCCCTCTCCCCTACAGAAACTGTTAGTAATAATCTACTGTTACATTAGCAGGTTCCTTTTAGACTGAACACTTCAAGCAGCTTATCGACATGTTCCTCTTAACCATTCAGAGTTTTTCTTTCCTGCTGTATCCATCTGCCTCTGTGCAGCTGTGTTAATATTTTTACCACATTTCTGGTGAACGGTACTCTTTCCCTAAGGGAAGTATTGATAAATACAGGATTTTTTTTTTCATGCATAAGGGAGGAAAACTTTTCCTTTCTTCCCTTCTAGGTTCTTTGGCTGGTCTAATAGTGAAATTGACACAAAACAGATTAACACGGGGAAAACAAATTTTAATTTCATTCGTGCAGGCTCCCCAAAGATATGATGTGGAAACTCCAAAGATTGAGATGCCCCAACACTCAGTCGGGCAATTAAGGTTTTTGTGCCATCCTGAGCTAAGGAGAAGGGGGTTTGTGGGGTCTGGAGCCTCAAAGGGGAAGGGAGCAATTCACAGGAAGACGGGAAGAGCAAATGCTTGGTAAACAAATGCTTGGCACGCCACTCAGAGACAACGGGGCACAGAGAAGAAATTGAAGAATCAGGCTGTGCCAGCAAAACCCAGTTTACCATACCTAGCAGGTACTCTGTGGCTCTCTCTGGTTGATAGTTCTCTTCCTGGACTAGGCTCTCTTTCTAAATTTTAGGCAGTTAAGGGAGAGGCAAAAGCTCCTTGGGCCCTATTGTCTTCAGCTCGAAATAATCTGCACATCGAAGTGGAGCATTCTGGAGCAGCCTGTCCTGCATCTCATCACTGGTTTCTAGGGATATTTTTGCTCCACAATGATGCACCTCTGGCTAACTGTTGAGACTGGCGACCTCTTAATCCACTTCAGATCCAAAGGGCGCTAATTTGAAAGAAAAAACAATTGGTGTCTCACCACGCTGCTTGTAGATGCTAAGTAATGGGAAGAATAGTCAGCCAAAGGCTCTCATTGCCTTCCCTAATTTAAAGCTTGCTGAGAAGTGCAGGAGAGTATGAACAGGAGGAGGAGGAGGGGGAGGGGGAGGAAGAGGAAAGAGGCACATTTCAATTTCATTTATGCCCGGGAACAGGTTGCCAGTGCCTCAAAGCTAGAGGAAGCTGGGACCTAGAATGGCAAACACTCTGTACCTGCATATGGTGCCAAAGGAGGGGCCAAGGCTGCCTCCAGGAAAAAGCAGCCTCCAGGGAAAGGGGGTTGCCCTGCCTGCCCGCTTGCCTCAGGGTTGCCAATAATATACAAAGAAAAGTTTTCTGCGGAGATATCAAATTCCCTACTCCAAGCCAAGACAAGTCAAACAAACAAATGAAAGGAAAAATACCTCTCCACTCCCTTCTTCTACATTCTGGCTGCACAGCCAAAACGAAGTCCAGCAAAAATAAACTTTCCCTTCTTCCTCCATATTTACAGAATGAGTGAACAAATGGCCCCCATCAGTTATCACCTTTTATAAAACTCATCTCTAATCCCACTGCTGGGGAAAGAAACCTCTTACTGTAAGAATGAACACACAGAAGAACAGGTCAGACATTTAAAAAACGATGCTTAAATTAGTATGTAATTTGATTAATTATACTTAATTAATGAATATAGTGAGTCAAAGCAAATTTTCTACTACTATAAAGAAGTACTGTAAGAAAAATTAGACAAACTAGAGAAAAATCTCCAATTGATATGCTCATCAAAAGTCAGTAGATGTGATATTGATGAAACCCTAACACAAAAAGGAAAAAACTGGTTATAAAAGGTTCATGGTTATAATTGTTATAAGAATGTGACTGACAAATTAAGAAATATAATGAAGGCAATCAAAAGCATATTGGAATGCTTAGAAACTTGCATCGGGGAAGGGAAAAGCAGCATAATACCACATCTCTGACTTATGGCAAGAAAGCGAGGCTATAGTTGTTACTTGTGCTCTTCACTAAATATTAATAATTCTCTGCTCAGTTTTCTAGATAAAACCAAGAACACCCAGTTAAACTTAAATTTCAGTTAAAACAGCCAATTTTAAAAACTATAAACATGTCTGAAATATTGCATGGGGGCATGCTTATACTAAAAATGATTGATTTGTACGAAAATCCAATTTAACTGGGCATCCTATATTTGTATTTGTTAATTTCTGGCAACTCTACTCTCCACCTTTAGGGACTGATAGAACTCTATTTCCCTACCTCCTGAAGAAGTTTGCATCCACCCACGTTACTTGCTGTGGCCTGCAAAATGACTCGGGAAGGGTTTCAAGTCACTGAACACTGAAGGGATTGAGCCAGTGAGCAATCTGACAGAGTGAAAGCCCCAGTCAACCCACCGTAGACTTTATCTTGAGGGGGAATAAACTTTTGTGGATTTAAACCACTAAGAGCTGGGGATTATTTGTTACTGTAGCATGATCCAGCCTATCATAACTAGACAGATCATGACTGAATACATAAGTAAAGATTACAGTTGGGAAAAATAGGTATGCATGTATTTAATATTGCAAACACACTTCCACTCACAACTTACTGACCAAAAATAGTCATAGGCACCACTCAAGACTAACGGGAGGTACAATCCTACCATGTGCACTTGGAGGTGGGGAAAACCAGTAATGTGGTGAACAATATTAATATATCTACACAGAGAAAGATAGAGTCAGAAAGGAAACAGAAAAAAAAAATCTCTAAGTGAAAAGATTTAAAAATTTGATAGCAATCGTAAAAGTAAATACAAATTGTCCAAATATTCACAAATATATATTGATAAAAGAATAAATAACATTTAAAAACAAAAGACAAAAACTACCTTCGGTATGCAAGAATATTTTGAAAGTATGGCCAACATTACTGGTGGCTAGCCAAAATCCATTGTTCTCTCCATTATGAGAAACTGGATTTTACTTATTTATTAATTTTGGGGGTGTCGGAAGGCAACACGTACTTCTAGTTTTACTTCCTATCTTCCTTTTCAGACAAGAGTTGCCATGTGCCATAGCTCTGACCAATAGGAAGCTAGTGGAAGTCACAGGTGGTATTGGGAGACTGGAGGGGTGTGTGTTGGGGGAGGCTGGAGGGGGCATGTCGGGAGGGGGAGACTGGAAAGGCATGTGGGGGAGGCTAGAGAAGTATGTGTTGGGGGAGACTGGAGGGGTGTGTGGAGGGGGAGGCTGGAGGGGTGTGGGGGGAAGGCTGGAGGATGGGTTCAAGGAAAATGGAGCAAGCTCAGCAGGCACAGGCTTTTCGCTTTTGCCCTTTCCCCTCTTCATACCTGGCGCACTTTCCCAATGCTGGAGATGGCACAGACATTTGTGACAATAGGGAAGTAAGCAAGAGATCAAAAGCCCTGAGCTAAGGATAGATGAATGGAAAGAAAGGAGCCTGGATGTAGACTTCTCTTTATAAGAGAAAAATAAAAGTTTTTTTTTACTAAAGGCACTGTATGATGGATAGTCTTTTAAATGAAGCCAAATATAATCCTTAACAGATACACAGACAAAAAGAAATGTATTTTTTTAAGATTTTATTTTTAAGTAATCTCTACACCCAATGTGGGACTCGTGGGACCCGAACTTATAACCTGGAGATCAAGAGTCGCATGCTCTAAGACTGAGACAGCCAGATGTCCCAGAAAGAAATGCACTTAAAACACCAAATTAAAATGGGCGAAGTGTATCGACAGGCATCTTTGCTTTCACAGAGGCAAATTAAAATTTATAATAAAATGAGAAAATAAATTGATAGAGAGTCTTAGGGAATCACAGTTATGCCTTGCTGGTGGGAGTATAATCTGGTTCAGGGCTGGTGGAGATTGTTTTAGGGAGCACACAGGAAGCTTTTTACAATGTGCTTAAGTTTATGACAAGCAATTCCATTTCTAGATATTTATCCTATGGAAATGCTCAGGATAGGTGTGAAGAGAATGTTCTGAAAAGCTTCACTATAGAAATGAAAATCTGAACCACTGGCCAAATTAAAAGTCTGTTAAATCCATCAAAATCATTTTATCAATGCAAATTTATTATAGAATCTTATACATGAATGTATAAACTAGAGTTGCAATTACCATCACTGAATTAACATACAAAAGTCCATGATATATATGGTTTATATCATTGATAACACACATATGTGCAGATATTTAATTTTTATGGAACACAATGGTTCCATAGGCATCTTCTTTTTTTTAATTAAACATGATACCCTGCCATTTTAGGACATTCGCCTTTACCATATTCTTTCTTACCAACTTCCTAGAATTCCTTATCGTCTTTTATGCAGAGTTTTTTACAGTGGTTCATAGTCTTACTTAATCTGCCTTTTTCTTTGTGCTTGTTTCCTTTGCTTTTAAGTTTACTTCCTCCTCTTCACCCTGGGGTCGGCTTTAAACCCATGTTTCATTATTTTCAGAATAGTTTAGTTTTGTATCCCTAATTCTTTCACACTTCTAAAATAAGAATATGGCGGAGGGTAAAAAATTAAGCTAGCTTTCTTTCTTTTTTTCCTATTAGCATATTAACCACTTTTCCTTGCATAGCCCACTGAATGAAATCTGTCTGTACAAATCTTTGTAAGGGCACTTATTAAATTGGCCATAGAAACCAGAAATCTGAGTAAAGTAATATAGCCTCTCAACGTCTCTCCTGGGGGACTTCAGACATATGTATCAGTGGTAAGGGTCCCTCCATCACATTTGTAAGATAAAAGCATCCCTTGTTTGTTTATTTGTTTTCTTTCTACCCATCAATGTCACATGTGATAGAACACTAAATAGCTGCATTTGACTACAACTGGCAGAACAAGATAAAGGGTGGCTTATTCGAACAGATCAAATTGTGGTAAGATTGCCTGTTTCCCCAGTAACTACCTTTCTCAACTCCCTGCTAAAGCTGAAGTGATACCGTAGAAGGGTGGGTGGAAAATCAGAAAAGAAAGAACAAGGCAAGGTAAACTAAGGGGAAAAAAAAATAGGATGCCTTTGATCTTTGAAAAGGTTAAGTGCCTTTGGGATCAGAGAACTACAGGGCCAAGTCTTGAGAAACAGCCAGCTGCCACTTGTTTGACCAACTGGACTATTCCAGGTATATTCAGAACTCTCTGTACATTATTCAGAAAATATTCTCCATTGAAATGTGGTGGTATTCTCGTTTTCATTTTCCTGTTCACTTCTAGCCTCATGACTCAACTTTCGACTCGTATGTAGCTGCAATTCTCCCTCTGGCTGCAGAGGTCACCCACACAAGCCTGAGGTGACCCCAGGAGATACCATTTAGAAGTCTTCTTTCTAACTGAGAGGACCGTCTTAGTGCCAGTAAGCCCGGCATGTAGGTGTGAGGGAGGAGATGTCTTTGAAGTGGCTGAAAGGTCATTTCTCCCCAGACAAGGCTTTCTGAAATTATAGCCTGGGAGAAAAATGGCTGCGTGCCAAATCTAATACATGTTCCAACTCATGGTGCAGCCTCAGAGGTCCAGAAGATAGGAAGAAAAAATAAAATAAATGTACCTTTGTCAACTTTTCTTCTTTTTCCCTTTTGTCTTATTATTTTATTCCACTTGGGGTATTCTACTTCAGTTATCTCAGGAACTGAAAAGGCGTCTTAGAGCTGACCAGCGAGGAAATGTGGATACATAGCAGTGCCATTTTTGACTTGGGTTTATGGATTTTGCTAACTTCAAGTTTAAATCACTAAATTTTACATAACCGAAGTAATAACCAACACAACTGTATTTGTGGGGTTCAAGCAGTGTTCAGTGCATTTAAAGCCATTAAATTTTAGTTCTGCTGATATTTTCTATGGCACTACCATGTGACCAGTTACGGTACCTGGAGGAACAAAGAATAAATAAGACATGATTCTTACCTTCTCAAGTATTCCAATCTGGTAGTTTAAGGGGAAAATGTTAAGTTGAGCGTTATATGGGTTAATTAAATATGAATGTTCCTGTTGTTTCAGAGTATCCACTAAGGGCCCCAAACTAAGACTATTAGGGGCTAAGCAACCTCATATTAAATAAGGTACAAGATTGTATCTGTAGAATTTATAAATTCGGGAAGTCAGTGGCTCAGTTGGTTAAGCATCCAACATTAGCTCATGTCATGCACGATCTCACAGTCTGTGAGTTCAAGCCCCACATCGGGCTCTCTGCTGTCAATGCCGGGTCTGCTTTGGATCCTCTGTCTCCCACTCTCTGCACCTCCCCCCTCTCTCTTGCTCTCTCTCAAAAATAAATAAACATTGAAAAAAAGAAGCGTGGAGAGGGAAGATGGTGGTGTAGGAGGACGCTGGGCTCACCGCGCGTCCTGCCGATCACTTAGATTCCACCTACACCTGCCTAAAGAACCCAGAAAACCGCCAGAGGATTAGCAGAACGGAGTCCCCGGAGCCAAGCGCAGATGAGAGGCCCACGGAAGAGGGGAGGAAGGGCAGCGAGGCGGTGCGCGATCCACGGACCGGCGGGAGGGAGTCGGGGCAGAGGGGCGGCTCGCCGGCCAAGCGGAGTCCCCGAGTCTGGCCGGCAGAAGCGGAGGGGCCAGACGGACTGGGTTCCGACAGCAAGCGCGACTTAGCGTCTGGGAGGTCAGAAGCTAACAGCTCTGCTCGGAAAGCGGGAAGGCTGGAGGACAAAGGGAGGGAGAGCTGCCGAGCCCCCGGACGGCAGAGCTCAGCTTGGCGGGGAACAAAGGCGCTCGCCAGCGCCATCTCCCCCGCCCATCCCCCAGCCAAAATCCCAAAGGGAACCAGTTCCTGCCAGGGAACTTGCTCGCTCCACGCAAACACCCAACTCTGTGCTTCTGCGGAGCCAAACCTCCGGCAGCGGATCTGACTCCCTCCCGCTGCCATGGGGCCCCTCCTGAAGTGGATCACCTAGGGGGAGCGAGCTAAGCCTGCCCCTCCTGCCCCCATGCACCTTGCCTACCCACCCCAGCTAATACGCCAGATCCCCAGCACCACAAGCCTGGCAGTGTGCAAGTAGCCTGGATGGGCCACGCCACCCCACAGTGAATCCCGCCCCTAGGAGAGGGGAAGAGAAGGCACACACCAGTCTGACTGTGGCCCCAGCGGTGGGCTGGGGGCAGACATCAGGTCAGACTGCGGCCCTGCCCACCAACTCCAGTTATACACCACAGCACGGGGGAAGTGCCCTGCGGGTCCTCACCACTCCGGGGACTCTCCAAAATGACCAAACGGAAGAATTCCCCTCAGAAGAATCTCCAGGAAATAACAACAGCTAATGAACTGATCAAAAAGGATTTCAATAATATAACAGAAAGTGAATTTAGAATAATAGTCATAAAATTAATCGCTGGGCTTGAAAACAGTATACAGGACAGCAGAGAATCTCTTGCCACAGAGATCAAGGGACTAAGGAACAGTCACGAGGAGCTGACAAACGCTTTAAACGAAATGCAAAACAAAATGGAAACCACGACGGCTCGGATTGAAGAGGCAGAGGAGAGAATAGGTGAACTAGAAGATAAAGTTATGGAGAAAGAGGAAGCTGAAAGAAAGAGAGATAAAAAAATCCAGGAGTATGAGGGGAAAATTAGAGAACTAAGTGATACACTAAAAAGAAATAATATACGCATAATTGGTATCCCAGAGGAGGAAGAGAGAGAGAAAGGTGCTGAAGGGGTACTTGAAGAAATTATAGCTGAGAACTTCCCTGAACTGGGGAAGGAAAAAGGCATTGAAATCCAAGGGAGGCACAGAGAACTCCCTTCAGACGTAACTTGAATCGATCTTCTGCACGACATATCATAGTGAAACTGGCAAAATACAAGGATAAAGAGAAAATTCTGAAAGCAGCAAGGGATAAACGTGCCCTCACATATAAAGGCAGACCTATAAGACTCGTGACTGATCTCTCCTTTGAAACTTGGCAGGCCAGAAAGGCTTGGCACGATATCTTCAGTGTGCTAAACAGGAAAAATATGCAGCCGAGAATCCTTTATCCAGCAAGTCTGTCATTTAGAATAGAAGGAGAGATAAAGGTCTTCCCAAACAAACAAAAACTGAAGGAATTTGTCACCACGAAACCAGCCCTACAAGAGATCCTAAGGGGGATCCTGTGAGACAAAGTACCAGAGACATCACTACAAGCATAAAACATACAGACATCACAATGACTCTAAACCCGTATCTTTCTATAATAACACTGAATGTAAATGGATTAAATGCGCCAACCAAAAGACATAGGGTATCAGAATGGATAAAAAAACAAGACCCATCTATTTGCTGTCTACAAGAGACTCATTTTAGATCTGAGGACACCTTTAGATTGAGACTGAGGGGATGGAGAACTATTTATCATGCTACTGGAAGCCAAAAGAAAGCTGGAGTAGCCATACTTCTATCAGACAAACTAGACTTTAAATTAAAGGCGGTAACAAGAGATGAAGAAGGGCATTATATAATAATCACAGGGTCTATCCATCAGGAAGAGCTAACAATTATAAATGTCTATGCGCCGAATACCGGAGCCCCCAGATATATAAAACAATTACTCATAAACATAAGCAACCTTATTGATAAGAATGTGGTCATTGCAGGGGACTTTAACACCCCACTTACAGAAATGGATAGATCATCTAGACACACAGTCAATAAAGAAACAAGGGCCCTGAATGATACATTGGATCAGATGGACTTGACAGATATATTTAGAACTCTGCATCCCAAAGCAACAGAATATACTTTCTTCTCGAGTGCACATGGAACATTCTCCAAGATAGATCATATACTGGGTTACAAAACAGCCCTTCATAAGTTTACAAGAATTGAAATTATACCATGCATACTTTCAGACCACAATGCTATGAAGCTTGAAATCAACCACAGGAAAAAGTCTGGAAAACCTCCAAAAGCATGGAGGTGAAAGAACACCCTACTAACGAATGAGTGGGTCAACCAGGCAATTAGAGAAGAAATTAAAAAATATATGGAAACAAACGAAAATGAAAATACAACAATCCAAACGCTTTGGGACGCGGCGAAGGCAGTCCTGAGAGGAAAATACATTGCAATCCAGGCCTATCTCAAGAAACAAGAAAAATCCCAAATACAAAATCTAACAGCACACCTAAAGGAAATAGAAGCAGAACAGCAAAGGCAGCCTAAACCCAGCAGAAGAAGAGAAATCATAAAGATCAGAGCAGAAATAAACAATATAGAATCTAAAAAAACTGTAGAGCAGATCAACGAAACCAAGAGTTGGTTTTTTGAAAAAATAAACAAAATTGACAAACCTCTAGCCAGGCTTCTCAAAAAGAAAAGGGAGATGACCCAAATAGATAAAATCATGAATGAAAATGGAATGATTACAACCAATCCCTCAGAGATACAAACAATTATCAGGGAATACTATGAAAAATTATATGCCAACAAATTGGACAACCTGGAAGAAATGGACAAATTCCTAAACACCCATACTCTTCCAAAACTCAATCAGGAGGAAATAGAAAGCTTGAACAGACCCATAACCAGCGAAGAAATTGAATCGGTTATCAAAAATCTCCCAACAAATAAGAGTCCAGGACCAGATGGCTTCCCAGGGGAGTTCTACCAGACGTTTAAAGCAGAGATAATACCTATCCTTCTCAAGCTATTCCAAGAAATAGAAGGGGAAGGAAAACTTCCAGACTCATTCTATGAAGCCAGTATTACTTTGATTCCTAAGCCAGACAGAGACCCAGTAAAAAAAGAGAACTACAGGCCAATATCTCTGATGAATATGGATGCAAAAATTCTCAATAAGATACTAGCAAATCGAATTCAACAGCATATAAAAAGAATTATTCACCATGATCAAGTGGGATTCATTCCTGGGATGCAGGGCTGGTTCAACATTCGCAAATCGATCAACGTGATACATCACATTAACAAAAAAAAAAGAGAAGAACCATATGATCCTGTCAATCGATGCAGAAAAGGCCTTTGACAAAATCCAGCACCCTTTCTTAATAAAAACCCTTGAGAAAGTCGGGATAGAAGGAACATACTTAAAGATCATAAAAGCCATTTATGAAAAGCCCACAGCTAACATCATCCTCAACAGGGAAAAACTGAGAGCTTTTTCCCTGAGATCAGGAACACGACAGGGATGCCCACTCTCACCGCTGTTGTTTAATATAGTGCTGGAAGTTCTAGCATCAGCAATCAGACAACAAAAGGAAATCAAAGGCATCAAAATTGGCAAAGATGAAGTCAAGCTTTCGCTTTTTGCAGATGACATGATATTATACATGGAAAATCCGATAGACTCCACCAAAAGTCTGCTAGAACTGATACATGAATTCAGCAAAGTTGCAGGATACAAAATCAATGTACAGAAATCGGTTGCATTCTTATACACTAACAATGAAGCAACAGAAAGACAAAGAAAGAAACTGATCCCATTCACAATTGCACCAAGAAGCATAAAATACCTAGGAATAAATCTAACCAAAGATGTACAAGATCTGTATGCTGAAAACTATAGAAAGCTTATGCAGGTAATTGAAGAAGATATAAAGAAATGGAAAGACATTCCCTGCTCATGGATTGGAAGAATAAATATTGTCAAAATGTCAATACTACCCAAAGCTATCTACACATTCAATGCAATCCCAATCAAAATTGCACCAGCATTCTTCTCGAAACTAGAACAAGCAATCCTAAAATTCATATGGAACCACAAAAGGCCCCGAATAGCCAAAGTAATTTTGAAGAAGAAGACCAAAGCAGGAGGCATCACAATCCCAGACTTTAGCCTCTACTACAAAGTTATCATCATCAAGACAGCATGGTATTGGCATAAAAACAGACACATAGACCAATGGAATAGAATAGAAACCCCAGAACTAGACCCACAAACGTATGGCCAACTCATCTTTGACAAAGCAGGAAAGAACATCCAATGGAAAAAAGACTGTCTCTTTAACAAATGGTGCTGGGAGAACTGCACAGCAACATGCAGAAGGTTGAAACTAGACCACTTTCTGACACCATTCACAAAAATAAACTCAAAATGGATAAAGGACCTGAATGTGAGACAGGAAACCATCAAAACCTTAGAGGAGAAAGCAGGAAAAGACCTCTCTGACCTCAGCCGTAGCAATCTCTTACTCGGCACATCACCAAAGGCAAGGGAATTAAAAGCAAAAGTGAATTACTGGGACCTTATGAAGATAAAAAGCTTCTGCACAGCAAAGGAAACAACCAACAAAACTAAAAGGCAACCAACGGAATGGGAAAAGATATTTGCAAATGACACATCGGACAAAGGGCTAGTATCCAAAATCTATAAAGAGCTCATCAAACTCCACACCCGAAAAACAAATAACCCAGTGAAGAAATGGGCAGAAAACATGAATAGACACTTCTCTAAAGAAGACATCCGGATGGCCAACAGGCACATGAAAAGATGTTCAACATCGCTCCTTATCAGGAAAATACAAATCAAAACCACACTCAGATACCACCTCACGCCAGTCATAGTGGTCAAAATGAGGAAATCAGGAGACTATAGATGCTGGAGAGGATGTGGAGAAATGGGAACCCTCTTGCACTGTTGGTGGGAATGCAAATTGGTGCAGCCGCTCTGGAAAGCAGTGTGGAGGTTCCTCAGAAAATTAAAAGTAGACCTACCCTATGACCCAGCAATAGCACTGCTAGGAATTTATCCAAGGGATACAGGAGTACTGATGCATAGGGGCACTTGTACCCCAATGTTTATAGCAGCACTCTCAACAAGAGCCAAATTATGGAAAGAGCCTAAATGTCCATCAACTGATGAATGGATAAAGAAATTGTGGTTTATATACACAATGGAATACTACGTGGCAATGAGAAAGAATGAAATATGGCCTTTTGTAGCAACGTGGATGGAACTGGAGAGTGTGATGCTAAGTGAAATAAGCCATACGAAGACAGATACCATATGGTTTCACTCTTATGTGGATCCTGAGAAACTTAACAGAAACCCATGGGGGAGGGGAAGGAAAAAAAAAAAAAGAGGTTAGAGTGGGAGAGAGCCAAAGCATAAGAGACTCTTAAAAACTGAGAACAAACTGAGGGTTGATGGGGGGTGGGAGGGAGGTGAGGGTGGGTGATGGGTATTGAGGAGGGCACCTTTTGGGATGAGCACTGGGTGTTGTATGGAAACCAATTTGACAGTAAATTTCATATATTAAAAAAAAAAAGAAGCTAAATGTACATTTACGCTATGACCCAGTAATTATTCTTCTAGTTATTATTCAAAATAAGTATAAACATATGCCCATACAAAGACTTGTACACAAGTGTGTATAATAGCTTTATTCATAGTAGCTAAAAGCTGAAAATAATGCAAATTTCCATCAACATGTGAATGGATAGACAAAGTATGGTGTATCTATAAATGGATCACTACTCAGTAATAAAAAATGAACAAACTACTAAAACATGCGAGAATACATAAATGGTTCACGGAAACATTGTGTTAAGGGAAAGAAGACAAACACAAAAGAATATATACATTCTATGACTCCAGGTATATGATTCTAGAACAGGTAAAAACTAACCAATAATGACAGAAAAGCAGATTAGTGCTTGCCTGGGGATAGATGGTTTGGGGTTTAATTGTCAAGAGGTATGAGGGAACGTTTTTAAGTGTGAAAATATTCTTTGCCTCTGACTATGGTGGTGGTTACAGGTTGGTTCCTATACTCTTCAAATGGGTACATTTTATTATATGTAAAATAGACTTTAATAAAGCTACATTTTTTAAGAGCCAGTTATACCAATATTAGTTCTCCCAATAAGTATAAAAAAGACTAAGAATTCAGTAGAGATTTGAGAAAGGTAGAAGAGTTCTTTAGAGAGAGAGAATGTTTTAGAGGTAAGGGAGGAGAGGTGTTCATTCACCATAAGTGGTCAGGGACTTCGAATGAACCCCTCAGATAACCTGACATATATTCCCTAGAAACTGTGGAATAAAATGGCTGGTACCTTATGACTAAAACATCTCAATCTGACAAGAAAAATAGAGTGTTTTCCTGAGCTGTGGAATGAAGAGACCGGAGTGCTCTGAGAAGGGTTTGCACTTCCAAAATTTGATAGGTCAAGGATGTGTGTTTGCATCCTGAAGGCCAGATGTAGGCCCAGAAGGGAGCTAGATGTGTGTGGTCTTAAAAATAGCTCTATCCATCAGGACCTGTGAGAGGACTGGGCCACAGGAAGTCAGTGGCTGGGGTAAGGGACAGTATTAAGTAGTTATCTTGAAAACGCTGCTGTCAGCGGAATGTTTTGTAAGCTTTAAGAGTCTGTAAGAACCCACAAAAATGCCTTACAAATAAGCAAGGTTTGTTTCAAAGGGAGTTGATTTTTCTCAGAAGGCACTAGAGTATAAAATGTGCTTCACAAGTAAGGTGCATCTGTCCCTTATCTTTCCTTCCACCAACTGGCCAACCACCGAAGGAGCCAGGAGCGGTAAAATATAGGAGAGAGAAGAAGAGAGGAGCAAGCTAGAAAGTTGAGACCCACTCTCTACTATGAGGCCTAGACCAGAGGGTGGGGTAGTTTTAAATGTAGTAAGAAATTGCAACTTTGACATGAGGGGGCACTGGAATTTTTAATGACTTAAAAAATAAACTTAATAAGATTAATAATAATAATCACTGGAATAGCTCATGAAATTCAGCCAGCCCCTGTCTACAGTGTTTGGAAAACAAGAGTTCACAGAGTAGCGTGAATGGGACAGTGGTGAAAGAACAAAAGCAATTGCTTTCCAGTTGTATCTTCAGGATCCTGATCATTGACTGAAACCGGTTAAAATAAAAACTTCACTATAATATTAAAAACAATTACTTCTGGGAATAAATGTCATCTGACTAGCTTTCTCCGTGCTATCTCTCCCAAGTATTATAAAAAATACTTGCGAGGCCTGGGTGGCTCAGTCGGTTAAATGTCCGACTTTGGCTCAGGTCATGATCTCACAGTTTGTGGGTTTGAACTCCATGTGGGGCTCTGTGCTGACAGCTCAGAGCCTGGAGCCTGCTTCAGACTGTGTCTCCCTCTCTCTCTGCCCCTCCACGGCTCTTGCTTTGTCTCTCTCTCTCTCAAAAGTAAATAAACATTAAAAAAATACTCAGGTGGCAGGTATAAGTCTTCCGTTCACAAACATAAACTATTTTGTGTATGCAAGCCCAAATCTGCTCAATGCGCACTTTCATGATAATTATGGAGGCTCAATGTTGCCAATTCAGTGTATTGGGGAAGGGCTATAAGGGTAACTCAAAGAATTTGAGGAAGCTATCCAAGAAGGTAAAGATCTTAGATACTGAGGAATGAGACGAAGGTGGACCAAATTCTGCCCTTGATCTCCACTACAGTAGGACGGCATCTGCTGCTGCTACACTGAAGCACATCGTGGCTTTTGGTTGCATGGTCCATACAGGCAAAGTTCACTCTCAGTTTCACTTTTTTTTTTAAGTTTACTTATTTATTTTGAGAGAGAGAGAGAGAGAGAGAGAGAGAGGGCATGCAAGCAGGGGAGGGGCAGAGAGAGACTCTCATGCAGCCTCTGAGCTGTCAGTGCAGAGCCCCACGTGGTGCTCAATCTCACGAAACTCAAGATCATGACCTGAGCCTAAATCAACGAACCCTTAACTGACTGAGCCACCCGCACGGCCCTCAGCTTAACTTCCAATATGGACAGTTACACCAAACAGATAAATGGCTATGACAGGAACTTTCTCTTGACCTTTCATTATTAAGATGTTAGGAAGTCCCATTAAGTCAGATGATGATGTACATAAAAATGATTTTGAAGTATGAAGCACTGTATTTTGATCTGGTAGATAATTATTACCCTGAATCATGTTTTGCTACCAAGAATAAAAATGAAATCCTGATCCTTCTTATATTTTTATTTTCAGAGATTTATTTTAGTTCTACAAAGATTACTTCACACACACACACACACACACACACACGTGGAAATTCTTTTTCCGAAATTGGAAAATGAGCCAAACCTGCAGGACCTCCCTCTGGCCTTTCAAAATAGTAGCTGTTGGCCAAATGTTACCTCCATCATCCTCTCCCTCCTACCCCTACCTGGCCCAGAACACACTGGTGCCAAAGACTGATTCCTGTGGCTCCTAACAGGTCTGGCCAACCCAGGACTCCAGCTGAAGTGAATAGTGGAACAGTTAGCCTTCGCACATGACATTTCCTCCTGCCAGCTGTAAACAGCTAGTCAAGGTGAGCAGGACAGGCTGACTTTAGGAGAGACAGTGACATCAGTATGCCAATAGTTCCCTCCTTCCCTCTCTCTCTCTCTCTCTCTCTCTCTCTCTCTCTCTTTGTTTCTCTTTTCTTTCTTTCTCAGTTCGAGTGTATGCGTGTGTGTGTGAAAAATAGATAGCCAGCAGCAGCTCCGTGAGCTGGGAAAAAAACGACTCTGGCCGAGAAAAAGGAAACAAGGGCAAGGATCTCTACGTCTCATATGAATATGAGATATACATATTCAGTGTGTGTACAGTATGTGTATAATACATTTTATATTATAATAATAGTCATTTTTATAATTAATTTTGTTATTCATACAGTAATATGATTTGCCTATTAAGGTTGTTAAATTGTATGAGTATATAAATTTGTATTTAAATTATAAATCAATTTATAATTTAAAGATATATATATAACATATAAAATGACTATATGTTATAAAGTAAATGCATACTTACTAAAATATACTAAATAGTAAAAACATGGACGATTATAGCAACTACGACGTCTGGACCAATAGTAGTGGTGTCGATAAATAATAGCTATTTTGAATTCAGCTAATTTTCCTGCTAAGAGATTTACATACATTATTTCATGTAATCCTTACAATAATCCTATGAAGGACTAGCATTTTCCGCATTTACATAGCTGGAGAAACCAACCTTTAGAGATGTGAGGTAACTTGGTCAAGGTCACTCGATATGTAAGTGGTAAATGTTGGATTAAAACACAAATCTTCTTAACTCCAAAGTCCTCTGCTCTTATCGCCAAAGGAGGTCAAATCCTTCAGTGGAACCATCCCTTACTACTTGTCTGACATTTTCTTCTCACGTTAGGAAAGGCAAATTTATTTTTGGTCATTTGACTAGATAGATTTTCTAAAGTCACAAGAAGGAAAATACCACTCGCCAGAGAAAATAGAGATCAAGAAACCCCCAAACTTCATTCTTTTCAAGAAATTAAGTCCACATTGAGCAATGTAGTCAAATAGTTTTGCCTGATACAATCTTTTCTGGGCATCAATGACAAGAAAGCATTTTGAAGGACAAAAAAAGTGGCAGACCATTCACAAAAACTCTTGGGCTATTGGTGTTATTTACCCTTCCAAGGAACACCAATATACACAGAGCATCTCAAGGATTTAACCACTCAGAGCCATCCGAATCCAGGAATGGTAACTACACGTTTCAAATGGCCAATTAAGGATGAAAAGACACAAATACCTGTTTTATTAAAATGCCAATTATATTCTTTTGCTTATTTTAAGAAATAAGATAAAATCATAAGGTGATATTTCAATAGATGTTCCCATACTTTTGCCCATTTTCTATTGGTTCGTTTACTCCTGTCCATTTCAAAGAGAGTCATTTATAAATTCTTCTATATAGCATGTTTGCCCCAAATCTATTATTTGTTTACTGTTTTTTAAAATAATATCTCCCTTGATAGACAAAAGAGTTAAATATTTTTTGCCTAAAACATCTATTATATGCTTTAATATAATTTGTGGGTTCTTGTTTAAAATGATCTCAATGTGAAATTGTTACTACTTTGATTTTTCTTCTAAATATTGATTACTGGGGTATCTTGGGTGGCTCAGTTGCTTAAGTGTCTGACTCCTGATTTTGGCTTAGGTCCTGATCTCACAGTTCTTGGGATCAAGCCCCACGTCAGGCTCCACACTGACAGTACAGAGCCTGATCGGGATTCTCTCTCTCTGCCCATCCCCTGCTCACAATATCTCTCTAAAAATAAATAAACAGTAAAAATGTTGATTACTTAATTTTTTATGTATTCAATGATTTAATTCATCTGAGATTTATTTTGCATGCAATATACAAGAGAGGACCAACTAATACTGTCCAAGATGCATTGTGAGGTGTGTCAGCACTAATTATGAAACATTATCTTCCCAATGAATTGCTATGCCACTTTCAGTATGTATCAAATGACTGGAGTTCCTTTTTGATCTTTTCTATTATTTTATGTTTTTGAATTTATTCAATATTATGTTACACAGGTTCATTTAATCAGGGCAGATTTGTTGTACGTTCTGACAGTTGACATAGCAAATTTTCTGTCACAATTGTTTTGAATTCTTTCTTTAGTTATTCCTAGGCCTTCGTTCTATATAAATTTTAAAATTATCTTCCTAATTAACAATAACCTTTGGGGATTCTAATTGCAGTTGAATCACACTTACATATTAACTATGGAAGATTGACACTTCTATGACATTTTTACTGACAATTTTTGCTCTACAAAAATCTGAAATATATTCTTATTTTTTCCAAACCTCTGTGTCCTTTAACAATATTTATAGTTTTCGTTATATATATATCTTTCTCCATTCTTGTTACATTTATTACTAAATGTTTTTCTCTTGGGAATATATTTATAATATATAAAATTAAAATTAACACATAATATATATTACAATATATAATATAATAAAATAAAATTGATAATTAATTTACAATTAAATATGTTTATAGTTTACTGAAACAAATGAAGGCCACCTTATATTTTTTATTACATATGTCCTGTTCCACTTTTATTAAATTTATTCCTACATATTTTGCTTTTTTGTATGTTCCTCTCATAATGACTTATTTTCCCATTTTAATTTCTAGATACTTGTTGTTGGTTTTTGAATATTTATCTTATATCAGGCAAACTTACCACATTCTCTTAACAATTCTCATTCATTTCCTTTACTACAGTAAAAAATATAATTTTTTCCATTTTAATACCAGTTGCTTATATTCTTCTCTCCTTAGATCTTCTAAGACAATGATGAATATCAATGGGGACAAGAACATACCTATCTAGTTCTTGATCTTAATTTAAATAATTTTACTCTTTTTGTATTTTTGCTTTTACCTAAATAGCCTTTATAAAATACAGTTTTCTTCCTAGCTTATCTTATCTCTTTCTTAGGTTTGCTGTTAAATTTTATTAAAGGTGTTTTAATATATTTTGATTTGATCATATGAGGTTCTCATTTAATTTATGGATTTGGGGTTATTAAATTCTTTTTGCATTCCTGTTAAAAAAATCTGCTTGGCCAGAGTATATTATATACTTTATGTATTAGTGAATTCTATATGCTGAAATCTTATTTAGAATTTTTTTTATCTATAGGTGGAACCACATGAAATTGCTAATTTTGTAGCTCAAAAATAGTCAAAAATCAGCAATTACACATAATAAAATCTAATATGTTCATACATGAGATTGGTCTATCATTTTCTTTTTTGTGTCAATATGGCTAAAATTACTCAGATTTCAGAAAATAGGGAGTTATCTTTTATAGTAATTTTAAAGTAATAATACTCTTACTTTATTTTATATTTTTAATAGATTTTTGAATAGGTAATGAATAGTATGGAGTATTCACAACATACCAAGTTTGAAACATAAAAATTAACTTGTTTTTACCCCTGAGCAAGCACTATTATAGGTTTCTTTTATTTATTTATTTATTTATTTTATTTTTTTCCCCAAGAGATAATTATATAAACATAAATGAAAGAGACACTTTACTCTTTGGCACTTTAATTTTCCCACTTAACAATACTACTTGTGGGGTGCCTGGGTGACTCAGTCAGTTTATCTGCTGACTCTTGATTTTGGCTCAGGTCATGATCTCATGGTTCATGTGATCTAGTGCCTGCATCAGGCTCCGCATTGACAGTATGGAGGCTGCTTGGAATTCTCTCTCCATCTCTCTCTGCCCTTCCCATACTCACATTCTCTCTCTTTCTCCCTCTCAAAATAAATACATAAACTTTAAAAAAGTAAAAAAAAAAAAACCCAACACTATTTCTTGTATATAGAATGTCTTTATTCATTTTAGTACCTGCAAAACATTTCAATATACTGGTGTAGCAAAATTATTTTGGCTCGCCTTATAATGCCAGAAATTTGTGT
Source organism: Neofelis nebulosa (assembly GCF_028018385.1). Taxonomy (NCBI): domain Eukaryota; kingdom Metazoa; phylum Chordata; class Mammalia; order Carnivora; family Felidae; genus Neofelis; species Neofelis nebulosa. Next base: position 12,828,747 of record NC_080786.1, on the reverse strand, counting down.
TGTTTCATAACTCTTGTTGTTGCTACAGTGTAGTATTTAATACCTTTGCCCAAATAGCATTTTTTACACGTCAGAGAATATTTGAAAGATAAATTCCTAGAAGTGGAATCAGCATATCAAAGTACCTAGGCATTTCAAATATGGAATAGCTAGTTATTAGTGGATCTTGGGTTAGGAATCAGATCCCCAGATTTCTCTACAGTGGTATTTCAAACGTGAAAAATAGATTCTTCCTTGATGAATTAGGATCTTGCTTGGGACAAGAAATCAAGGCTAGGATTTCTTTGAGGTTGGGAAAAGATCCCTCTTAAGGCAAACTCTCCCCCCCACCCCCACCCTTGGCCCTCTGAATATACCAGTGAGGTGAGAAACAGGGTAGAAGTTCTGACCAATGACCAGTAGATTAAGGCTGGGGTGTTGTGGGGGTGCACTGAGGAAGGTCTCGTTATGTTCAGGTATCAAAACTTAGAAACTTGTTCAAAGGGGTTAGCTGTTCCATGCAGTTGAGTGGTTTGTGCCTCATAGAACAATCACCTTTGGAGTAGTCAAGTCAGGATGGTGGAGCATAGGAAAATAAGTTGATAATTGAAGGTTTTCCTGAAATCACATCTAATAATAGAATAAACAGGAGATGGTTTTTTATGTTTGTTTGTCTTATTTTTACCTTTCTCTCATATCTTTCCCCATAAATCGCTCTTGGTATTTCAGTTCTAAGTGTGAATATTTAGTTGGAATTTTTCCAATGAGACCAGAGCCATCTTGCTTTAGAAGACCAGTGTTTTTTTTTTTTTTTCTTTCGTGTTAGTCCTTAATGTAAGCGAAGATATTTTGCTTCTGCTCTGTCATGGCTTCTCTTACTAGGTTGACCTACTTTGTGCCAATAGCCAGAAGATGTTCTTTTTCCTTCTTCTTCCTCTGTTTTTCACCAGCAGTGCAGCAGTGGTCTTAATGTGCTATTGTGTTTTAATCGTCAATTTGGCTATTAAAATAAAATAGTAGACTGTAAAACTACTGCATAGATGAGCACCCTCCAAGTGGTAGATCTCAAGGAAATGGTGTTCTTTTTAAGGGATGACAGAGGGCACAAAGTTTGATAGGGGAGGAGAGGTACTCTGACAGTCCTGTCATCACCCTAAATTTTAGTTTATTTACCTTTCATGCTGATTTCTGTTTGTTTGCTGAGATACTTGTTTCATGTGTTATGGACAAATCACTGATACTTATTAAAATATAAAGAAGACTTTATTCAAGGCTATTGCGATGGGGTATTGCAATAGAGGAGAAAGATGGGGTTCAAGTCCGAACACAACAAAGACAGCCAGGCATTTATAGCCAAGAAGTACAGTAAAGAGTCAGGGTCTGGAAAATTGCTAAGAGAAGATGCCAAGGGTTAGGAAGATTCTTGCTAAACTGATGTAACATGTTCTTGTGAAAGACAGATCAAGGACTTGGAAATCAAAGGCAGAAGTTGGAGTTGTGATAAAGAACTTGATCAAATATCAAGGTTGATCAGATATCAAGGATGGGAGATGTCTTAGCAGGGTTCCTTGTGCTGGGGAGGTTTAGAATACTCCACCAAAATATTGCTAGAACTGATTCATGAATTCAGTAAAGTCGCAGGATATAAAATCAATGTATAGAAATCTATTTCATTTTTATACATCAATAATGAAGCAGCAGAAAGAGAAATCAAGGAATTGACCCCATTTGCAATTGCACCAAAAACAATAAAATACATAGGAATAACCCTAACCAAAGAGGTAAAAGATATGTACTCCAAAAACTACAGAAAACTTATGAAAGTAATTGTAGAGGACACAAACAAATGGAAAAACATTCCATGCTCATGGATTGGAAGAACAAACACTGTTAAAATGTTTACACTATCCAAAGCAATCCGTGCATTTAATGCAATCCCTGTCAAAATACCACCAGCATTTTTCACAAGCGTAGAATAAACAATCCTAAAATTTGTATGGAACCAATATTAAAAAAAAAAATTCCTTCACATCCGTCATTTCTCCCAAGTGGTAATTTTAGGCCTGTAAGAACTCTCAGGGTAAAATGCTTGAGCAAGATATGTCCAATGGAGTAATGCAACAATAGTGTTAGGGAAACAGCTTACATCCTGAGAAGAGAATGGGCTTTTGGTCTCCTATAAATCATATCATTTAGGCTGCTGCCTCGTATGTGAATTTACTAATTTGACCCTGACCCAAGGTTCTTGGAAGCTTTATCTCAGAAAAGATTAGGCAGTTGGAAACCTCCAGGAAAGATCATTTTATACCTGCATCCTTGCTCTTTTTCTTTAAAATTCTGGCCCAGGTCGTGGTGAATAATTTTATTAATGTATTGTTTGATCCGGTTGGCTAATATCTTGTTGATGATTTTTGCATCCATGTTCATCAGGGAAATTTGTCGATAGTTCTCCTTTTTAGTGGGGTCTGATGCAGGGCTGGTTCAATACCCACAAAACAATTAACATGATTCATCACATCAATAAAAGAAAGGACAAGAACCACATGATCCTCTCAATAGATGCAGAGAAAGCATTTGACAAAATACAGCAACGTTTCTTGATAAAAACCCTCAAGAAAGTAGGAATAGAAGGATCATACCTCGAGATCATAAAAGCCATATATGAAAGACCCAATGCTAATATCATCCTCAATGGGGAAAATCTGAGAGCTTTCCCCCTAAGGTCAGGAACAAGACAAGGATGTCCACTCTCACCACTGTTATTCAACATAGTATTGGAAGTCTTAGCCTCTGCAATCAGACAACACAAAGAAATAAGAGGCATCCAAATCGACCAGGAGGAGGTCAAACTTTCACCCTTCGCAGATGACATGATATTCTATATGGAAAACCCTAAAGACTCCACCAAAAATCTGCTAGAATTGATTCATGAATTCAGCAAAGTTGCAGGATATAAAATCAATGCACAGAAAGTGGTTGCATTCCTATACACCAACAATGAAGCAACAGAAAGAGAAATCGAGGAATCGATCCCATTTACAGTGGCACCAAAACCCATAAAATACCTAGGAGTGAATCTAACCAAAGAGGTGAAAAATCTGTACACTGAAAATTATAGAAAGCTTATGAAAGAAATTGAAGAAGACACAAAGAAATGGAAAAAGATTCCATGCTCCTGGATACGAAGAACAAATATTGTTAAAATGTCAATACTACCCAAAGCAATCTCCATATTCAATGCAATCCCTATCAAAGTAACACCAGCATTCTTCACAGAGCTAGAACAAATAATCCTAAAATTTATATGGAACCAGAAAAGACCCCGAAAAGAATCTTGAAAAAGAACACCAAAGCAGGAGTCATCACAATCCCAGACTTCAAGCTATACTACAAAGCAGTAATCATCAAGACAGTATGGTACTGGCACAAAAACAGACACTCAGATCACTGGAACAGAATAGAGAACCCAGAAATCGACCCACAAATGTATGGCCAACTAATCTTTGACAAAGCAGGAAAGAATATCCAATGGAATAAAGGCAGTCTCTTCAGCAAGTGGTGCTGGGAAAACTGGACAGCGACATGCAGAAGAATGAACCTGGACCACTTTCTTACACCATACACAAAAATAAACTCAAAATGGATCAAAGACCTCAATGTAAGACAGGAAGCCATCAAAATCCTGGAGGAGAAAGCAGGCAAAAACCTCTTTGATCTTGGCTGCAGCAACTTCTTACTCAACTTGCCTTACTCTCTGGAGGCAAGGGAAACAAAAGCAAAAATGAACTACTGGGACCTCATCAAAATAAAAAGCTCTGCACAGCAAAGGAAACAATCAGCAAAACTAAAAGGCAACCAATGGAATGGGAGAAGATATTTGCAAATGACATATCAGATAAAGTGTTAGTATCCAAAATCTACAAAGAACTCATGAAACTCAACACCCAAAACACAAAGAATCCAGTGAAGAAATGGGCAAAAGACATGAATAGACACTTCTCCAAAGAAGACATCCAGATGGCCAACGAACACATGAAAAAATGCTCAACATCACTCATCATCAGGGAAACACAAATCAAAACCACAATGAGATACCACCTCACACCTGTCAGAATGGCTACCATTAACAACTCAGGCAACAACAGATGTTGGCGAGGATGTGGAGAGAGAGGATCTCTTTTGCATTGTTGGTGGTAATGCAAACTGGTGGAGCCACTCTGGAAAACAGTATGGGGGTTCCTCAAAAAACTGAAAATAGAACTACCCTACGACCCAGCAATTGCACTACTAGGCATATGCATGGGATACAGGTGTGCTGTTTCAAAGGGACACATGCACCCCCATGTTTATAGCAGCACTATCAACAATAGCCAAAGTATGGAAAGAGCCCAAATGTCCATCGACAGATGAATGGATAAAGAAGATGTGGTGTATATATAAAATGGAGTATTACTCGGCAATCAAAAAGAACGAAATCTTGTCATTTGCTACTACGTGGATAGAACTGGACGGTATTATGCTAAGTGAAATTAGAGAAAGACAAAAATCATATGACTTCACTCATATGAGGACTTTAAGAGACAAAACAGATGAACATAAGGGAAGGGAAACAAAAATAATATAAAAACAGGGAGGGGGACAAAACAGAAGAGACTCATAAATATGGAGAACAAACAGAGGGTTGCTGGAGGGGTTGTGGGAGGGGGGATGGGCTAAATGAGTAAGGGACATTAAGGAATCTACTCCTGAAATCATTGCTTCACTATATGCTGACTAATTTGGATGTAAATTTTAAAAAATAAAAAATAAAGTTAAAAAAAAAAAAGAACTTCCAGGAGGATGGATTCAGTGATGCGATCACAAAAAAAAAGAAAAAGAAACAAATAAAATTTTGGCCCAGGTAATACCGTATCAAGAGCTAATGAAAATAAAGAACCTGGGAAGTTCTAGACAAGTTCACACTTGCTAACTCTGAAATTAACTGGCTAGCTTTTTTTGGGGGGTGGGGGAGAATATTTTTCTGAGTTTTAATCTGCAGTCTCTCAAGTCTAAATTTCATTGTGATGCAAGGGGTTGCATTGAGTAAATCTATAAGCCAGGCTCTAAAACAGAAGTTCTCATAGAGCTTATGTATGTGAAGTCATATTAATTTATATAGAGCTATGTTTATTTATGCTCAGCGAATAAATGCTAACTATAAATCTCAAAAAAGGTTCGAGCCGTGAGGAGCAGCTTTGGATGTGTTCACAGTTTACATCCTAAGAATATGCCCTTCTTTTAGAGACTGAAAATGTTCAGATTTGATGTGCCTGTGCCTCTCTGCACAACCCACTTTCCATGAATAGTTCTCAGACAACTATGGTCCCCTTGAGATTAGAGAACATGAAAGTTCAACACAAAGTTCAACACCACACTGGAAATGTCAGTCCTAGAGTTGGAGTCAGGAAGAGAACTTGAAAGCAACCATGGAGGACCCCCAAAGCCCCTGTGGGCTGGAGAGCATTCCCACTGTCCGCTTAAAGCACACTGTTGCTTCCTCACCCCACCGCAGAAAGAGTCAACTCTGCACAGAGTGATGAAATGCTAACAGGCTAATGGGATTTGTAAACTGAAGAGAAAGGATATGGCTTCTCCTATACAAAGTGCTATCCATGTGCTCCTGAGAGATTTAGCAGTTAGCAGTTGCCAGAGAGGGCGCTTTCAGACTGTGCTCCATTTCCTTTAATCACAGTAAGATGAAAACTGCAGAAGACAAAGAGTAGAGGGTAAGTCCAAACCTTCCCCTTGGCTTCTATTTCCTACTAAATAGCCATAGATTAGTGGTTCTGCCTCCAACACTTGGCTTCAAGGAGGGAACTCTTCAGTTCTCAATGTGGTCTTAAAGCCCAGGGCTGGCACTTGCCACTTACTGATTGGAAATAGATACCATGCGACTGTGCCCAAAGCAGACTACAGAGCCCCTCTAGATCCCTATTCCAGCCAAGGGCGAGCCTGTTTCTGATAGAAATTGCAGGGATTGCCCTGAAATGCAATTATAACTTCCTTTTCTGTATTCAAATATTCTTCCCTACTTTATCAAAAAGTTCAAACAAATAACACTATACAGACTTTAAGCAGGATATTTGCTGATGTTATACAACTTCCTTCAGGAAATAATGCAGCGTCTGTTTAAAAAAAAATAGCACAACGGCAATGATATAACTCACTCTGAGAATAAAGAAGAAAACTCTGAATCCCATTTGTTGACGTGAGATAGAAAAAAAATCACCCGAGGGTCCCAGATGCCTCAAGCCCCTCCTATGGGAACCCTCCTAAATCTTCCAGAAAAAAAAAAAAATTACCAATTCTATTATGAGGAGAAAATATGGAAAACAGTAACCTAACAGATTAATGAAATAAAAGTTTAAGACCTGTGAGGAATGCTAAATGATTTTGTAATTTTTAAGCTTCCTCTTCCCTCTCAGGTCTAAAATGTCCTTAAGAAGAGATCTACATATATAAAAAGGTGATTTCAGAATTGAAGGAAACCAGTTCAAAAAAAATTTTTTTTAATGTTTATTTTTGAGAGAGACAGAGACAGAATGTGAGTGGGTTGGGGCAGAGAGAAAGGGAGACACAGAATCGGAAGCAGGCTCCAGGCTCCGAGCCGTCAGCACAGAGCCCGATGCGGGGCTCAAGCTCGCAGAGCTGTGAGATCATGACCTGAGCCAAAGTCAGACGCTCAACCAACTGAGCCACGCAGGCACCTCTGAAGGAAATCAGTCAAAAAAGAGGAGGAGCCTTTGAGGGTAAGCGGTCTGAGGACACTCCAGACTTCCTTTGGGTAAAATGGATGGTGAAGAAATAGCGTAGGTGGACACAGCAAGGGATTGGATTCGGTTACTTCTAGTGGCAGCAGTTACTATATAAACCGTTTTTGGTTTTGACTTTTCTTCTGCAACAAATGTAGCTACTCTCTTCTATCTCTAGTGTAATGGACCCGAACATACCCTACTCCTTCTCCAGGGACTGGCGCATAAATGATGATGACATGAAGTCTGAAACAATACTTCCTGCGGCCATCTGATTGGTCTTAAAATTGAGTAAGGGAGCAAATGAGGTATGTCCTGTCTGTAGGGTACGAGGTACTTGTTGAGGCGGGGCATCTCCAAGGGCTCAAGGGTATGAAAGAGTGGCAGATCAAGTTTCATCTTGATTCGGGGTCCAGACTCTCCTTTTTTTTTTTTTTTTTTTTAAATAAGGTTGTTTGTTTATTTAAAGAGAGAGCGCGCATGAGTGTGTGTATGGAGGAGGGACAGAGAGAGGCAAAGAGACAAGGGAGAATCCCAAGCAGGCTCCACACCCAGAGCCCCACCTGGGGCTCCATCTCATGACCACAAGATCACAACCTGAGGTGATATCGCGAATCGGTTGCTCAACCAACGGAGCCACCCGGGTGCCCCTCCTTCGATTTTTTAAACCCCCAATCCTGCTACATCTTTCTCAAACAATTTAATTGGATTGCCACTAATTGAAGACTTCCTATTTGACATGTTACAGACCTTGTTTACAGATTGTCTTGAGATGTAGGGACCTCTTAGCATTGTAACTTCCCTGTTGCTGACCCCTAAGCTGTCCTAGGAAATGTCCTAGACCTTTCTCTAGACAACTATCTTCATGGGGCTTTCAAATTTCTGAGAGGATTAGGTATCTTCTTGCAAAGGAAAAAATCCCATGCTTCAACATGGGGTGGTTTTTCAACACTTTTTGTCATTAATAGAGAGAAAATGGGTCTTTTTTCCCCCCAAAATTAATTTACTAATTTAATTAACATATCCATCAACGTTCAAACATCAATCAAATGGTTCAAATAAAAGACATTAATAAGGGGCGCCTGGGTGGCTCAGTTGGTTAAGCAACCGTCTTCGGCCCAGGTCATGATCTTGCGGTCCGTGAGTTGGAGCCCGCGTCAGTCTCTGTGCTGACAGCTCAGAGCCTGGAGCCTGTTTCAGATTCTGTGTCTCCCTCTCTCTGACCCTCCCCCGTTCATGCTTTGTCTCTCTCTGTCTCAAAAATAAATAAACGCTAAAAAAAAGAAAAAAAGTTAAAAAAAAAAATTAATGAAAGGACCACTTTCAAAAGTGTGGACTGGGGTACAAACAATAAAAAAAAAATAATAAAGCAATGATATGACAATCATAATAAAGGCTGTTGCCACCACTAGGATTGAGGGGAAAAAAGGATAAAAGACAGTATTACCAGGACCCAGTGAGTGTGGGCACCATGGAGGAGCCATGGAAAAAGGCAGAGAAGAACGGAGAGTGGACATGGGCTAGGCAGTACAGGGAGGGTTAGAAAGTAACCAGCACAGGGAGGCCTGGGTGGCTCAGTCGGTGAAGCGTCCATCTTCAGCTCAGGTCACGATCTCACGGTTTGTGGGTTTGAGCCCCACATCGGGCTCTGTGCTGACAGCTCGGAGCCTGGACCCTGCTTCTGATTCCGTCTCTCCCTCTCTCTCTGCCCCTCCCCTGCTCATGCTGTCTCTCTCTGTCTCTCAAAAATAAATAAATGTAAAAAAAAAAAAAAATTTTTTTTTTTTAAAAGAAAGTAACCAGCACAACCAGCTAACTCAACAACAGCAAAAAAATCTAACTGGACAGTGACGACCTGCTACAGTTCTTTTCCCTCTTGTCTGAAGCGTATTTTCTCTTTTGTGTTTAAATTTCGGTGAATTTACATCAGCAAAGTTCAACAATTAAATGTTTGGTGAGTACTCTTTTACATGCAAGACTTGGCACCAGGCTTTGCAATATAGTGTTTCTATCATCAGAGAGTCTGTTGTCAATGGATAGAAGCAAAGCACACATTGTTGTTTACAAAATGTTGATGTTTTTATGTTCCTTAAAATGAATGCAAGATCTATGGAGGTTTAAACAAGAGGGAAAATCCCATTAGCTTGATAGGGATGCAGATAATCTCAATGGATAAGTAGGGGTTTTAAAAGACTTTTTGATGTGTTGGCATGATTCTGAGAGGCAGGGTATGGACTAATAGGACATTCCTAGAAGAGGTAAGAGAAAAGCAGAAATATGTAAGCCAATTTTGGGAAACAGTGAATGACCTCAAGTCCAAAGACGAGTAGGTGATAAGCCTAAGAGATTGGCTTTGACTAGATCATGGAAAGTAGAGAAACCAAGATAGTGATTTTGGAAAGAAAGATAATGGTAGGAAAAATTAATGAAATTTGTTTTATCTGAGTCTTGAGTTGTCCTGACCATTTCTATTTCACACTATAAAAGAAATCAAGCAGATCTAAGTCTATACTAATTCTAGAAAGCAAGAACCATGAGAAAAAAATATAGAAGGCATATTCAGACCAGTATGAAGAAACATTTCCTAACCAGCCTTCCGATGTAATAGGTGCCTCGAAAATAGGATTTGGAATGTTCAAAGCAGAAGAAGCCAATCACATATAAAGACTGATGCAGAGCTCTTTCCTTAGCTCAAAAAATTGAAGAGATAGCCTTTGGGATTCCTTCCAACATTGCATTTCTGTCAGAGAACAAGATACAAATTATAGTAGTGAAATTTTAAAATCTGAATATTTTATAGCCCTAATGGATGATAAATCAGAGAAAAGAAGCATAAAGAATATTTATATATTTGCTTCTTACTGAAGAAAGTTTAGGAGTGAGTGTAAGTTGAAGGGCACAGAGTCCTGAGAAAAGAAAGTGGCATCTTAAACAAGAAAACCTGAGTAAGAATCTTTTTCTCTCTTCACTTATACTTTTGGTGAGGCTGAAACAGATAATATGTCTGAGCCTCCTTTATCTCCTATGTAAGGCAAGATTACAATCACATTCTTACAGGCTTTGGGGAGGAATGAAAAGAAGTGATATATGTACATATTCTGCTACGTAATAGTTACATAATAAATGTTAGTTTGCATGTGTTAAATTTTAAAGATATTTGGACACAAATTTTCTATGTTAAATCATATAGCAAAACTGCAAATTTAATAAGAAAGGGTTTATTTATTTTATTGAATGATATTTATTTATTTTATGAATGATAGGAATACTTATTCATTTTATGAATGATAGGAATGCTTGTAAAAGTAAAATTAAACATTTAGGAATATTTTTGGTTAAAAGAAGTGATACTGTGCAATAAATTGAGACTATGCCAAATCGAAAATACGTACCTATTTTAAACAGCTTGCAAAATACAGCTGGTTCAGTCTATCACACCTTCTTAGTGTCTCAATGATGAAAAACCTACTTAACATCTTCACCTGGTTACGAGTTGAAATCTGCTAATTAACTCCGGTAATTAAGACTTCCAATGTTTGCTAAGAAAGGGGACCTATTGGGGCGCCTGGGTGGCGCAGTCGGTTAAGCGTCCGACTTCAGCCAGGTCACGATCTCGCGGTCCGTGAGTTTGAGCCCCGCGTCAGGCTCTGGGCTGATGGCTCAGAGCCTGGAGCCTGTTTCCGATTCTGTGTCTCCCTCTCTCTCTGCCCCTCCCCCGTTCATGCTCTGTCTCTCTCTGTCCCAAAAGTAAATTAAAAAAAAAAAGTTGAAGAAAGGGGACCTATTGTACCTGTGCTCCTGACATTTCAAATAGCAGCGCTGTAGCTCTTTCGAGTTTCAAGAAAGAGAATTTTTATTTTAATGAGTGGATTTTGAAAACTCAGGAAAATATGCCCAAGCTAATGCATAAGTACAGGAGAATGCAACCAATTTTTATTTTGCATTTTTCCCTGAAATAGTAGACACAAATGAATCAGTTAGCCAGGCAATCAATCAAACAAATAAGCAAGCAAAAAACAAGTAATACAACTGAAGAAAATAAAATTCAAATTTTTCCAATGTTCAAGTCTAAGCTTTCATTGCCAATATTGTTCCTGGAATTTTTTTTTTCATGTTTATTTATTTATTTCAAAAGAGAGAGGGAAAGAGAGAGAGTGCACGCACACAAACAGGGGAGAGACAGAGAGAGAGGGAGAGATAGAATCCCAAGCAGGTTCTGTGCTGTCAGCACAGAGCGCGATGTGGGGCTCAAACTCACAAACCATGAGATCATGACCTGAGTCGAAATCAAAAGTCGAGATCAACAGATCAAGCCACCCGGGCGCCACCAGAGCATTTGAAACTCCACTTATGATCTCAGATATAGCAGCATTTTTTCCACAATTAATTTCCAGCCTGCTCTTGTTTGAGGCAATATATTTAGGTAAATAGAACATGGGACTAAAATTTGCAACTCTTTTATTCTCCACATCTAATCATTCGCCAGGATTGGTCATTTCTTTCCCATAAATGACACTGAATTGGCCACCACTGCTACTGCCTTCCTACAGGCTCTCATTTCTGACCATTGCTACTCATTGACTCCACAGGGGACATCTTTAAAATTGCTACTTACTGGCTCCGCAGGGGACATCTTTAAAATTTAGATATGGCCATATCACTACAAGACTGCTTAAAAAGATAGCTTTGATGATTCCAACTTTTTAAAGTTTAGAGCATAGCAAAGAGACCCTTCATGATTGGACTTTATCAGTTGCGTGAGTGCCCACAGCCTTGCATGAGTTCCACACCACAGGCACATAATCAGAGCTATTTCACACTGTTTATGTACTCTTTATCGTTACACGTTGTCGTTTGCCTCTCTGCCTTTACACATGCCATTCTCTGTGCATCATTCTCACACCCACCATCCCTGGCTAGCTCCTATTATCCCAGGACTCGATTTAGACATCACTTCCTGTGGGAAACCTTCCTAGAATTCTCTAGATTTGATTTCATGGTTTTTACCTGCATTGTAGCTGTTTTCTACTTGCCTACCTTACCCTTGAACTGCATCCCTAGGAGGTTCATCTTGGCCTCCACGTTTCCACCCCTCGTGCTCATTACAAATCAGTCATACAATAAATGGTTGTTGAATGAATTATTTCTTCATCCATAAAATAATCTCCTTTGTCTATGGAATAATATATTTGAAGATGCTCCTACCGCCAGTAATATTTGTTGTTATTGTTGGTGTTTGCGACAGATTTCATTTTCTGCAAATTAGTAAAATATTTATTCCTTGGTGCTTAAACTTTTCTTTTTTCAAGTGTAAGATTGAACTGCATAAGCCATGTCTGTTTCAGTGGAAAAGTTAGAATTAAGGTATTCAATGCTATAAAATACAATTCTGACCTTTAAAGTTTTGCTGAAGAGTGTTTCTATGGTTAGGATAGCATAAACATTCCTTTTTTTATTTTATACTAGTGCAAATTATGAATCCATGTTTTTTACATTTTAGATCTTTTGTTTATATGCTGGATGAAGAGACAGTCAACATTTTTTTCCACCTTATTATATTTATTTCACACATTTTTGGCTGTTCTCTCTCTTGTTTGTGTTATGCCATATTCTATTTTCTAAAAATGTTTTCTGTTTGCAACATTTATTCAAACTCTAACTAAATTAATGTTTTCCCTTTACAAAAAATTTCTGTAATATTTCTGATCCAATCTACACTACCATAATTTTGCCATTTTACCCAAAAAAAGGTTAGAGTGTATATTCCCTTCTCTTGAATTAAGTGCATTTTTTTGGTGGTCTCAGTGAATAGAATGAGGCACAGATGATGACATTTAAATCTGAACCTCGCTTATAGAATGTGATACAACTTTTGTCTGCCTCATTTTCTTGGGGTGGGATTTAGAATTCAGCCACCGTAATATGAGGAAGCACAGGCCACATGGGGAGGAAAATTTAAAGACACGCTAAAACCCCATCCTTCAGCTTGATGGCTAGCATCAACTTGTCAGCTCTCTTGGGATCTGATTCCCCAATTTCTAGTCAAGACACTCCAGCTAATAACACATAGACCAGGGATGAGCTTTTTCCACAGTGACCTACTCCAATTAAAGATTTGTGAGCAAAATAAGTGATTGCTATTGCCTTGAATCACTGTTTGGAGTGGTTTGCTACACAGCAATGGATAGCCAAAAAATTGTTATAAATCAAAATAATAAGCAGTCCTGAAGAACAATCTGGTCAATATGGGGTAAGCTTGAAGTACAAATAATACATGAAAACCTTAGAAAGGTCAAATTCTAAACAATATCTTCAAAGGTCCTTGCTGGGAAATAGGTTTTTTTTAATGGGGTATTTTGTCACTTAAATATACATAAAACATCTATTTCTTACTTAAACTTGGATAAAAGTCCACACATTCCAAAAGCAAAAACTAAGAAGATATATAAATTGGCCTACCTCGGGCTCTGCCTAGCTCTGCGCATGGCCCAGGAGATAAAAAGTGTAAACCTCGGGGCGCCTGGGTGGCGCAGTCGGTTAAGCGGCCCACTTCAGCCAGGTCACGATCTCGCGTCTGTGGGTTCGAGCCCCGCGTCGGGCTCTGTGCTGACAGCTCGGAGCCTGGAGCCTGTTTCTAATTCTGTGTCTCCCTCTCTCTCTGCCCCTCCCCCGTTCATGCTCTGTGTCTCTCTGTCCCAAAAATAAAAAAAAAAAAAACAAAAAAAAAAACATTGAAAAAAAAAAAAAGTGTAAACCTCTCAGTTGTCTCAGAAGCAGCTGAGTTATTACCATGGGAATATTTTGATCATCTGAGAATACCTATCTGATATTTGATCCTGCCCTTTGGTGAATCTCTTCGGGGTCAGCAAACAATGGCTTGCAGGTCACATTTAGGTCATTGCCGGTTTCAGTCAGTAAACTTGTACCAGAACACCCATTCATTTACTTTTGGCCATGGTTGCTTTCACACTAAAACAATGATGTTGCTTTATTATGATATAGGCCATACAGCCTACAAAGTGAGACTATTTACTATGTCACCCGTCACAGAAAAAGTTTGCTGACTTCTGTCTCAGGTGAATGGTTTGGGAGCTGTATGGAGGTCAGGCAGCTAGTTTGGTCTGAGGAGAACTCATTTCCATCATATCCCAAATTCTGCCTCAGAAAAATTCACACTTCCGGTGAGTCCTGTGGTGAGTTGTTTCCTGTCTCCAGGACTGAGGGACAGAGATGAAGGTCAGGAGAAGGCAGAAAAGGCAGGATATATAGGCCTGGATGTCAGAAGGGTCTGATTTAACAGGCAAGCTAGGAAGGGATTGGCGTATCCAGAATGTGAATCAGAAATTTTGTGGCTGCAAGTGACAAACTCCCAACTTCAATACCTAGGGCATGTACCTGGATGTAAGTCCATCTGGAACCAGAGAGGCTCAAATAATTGCACAAGCTCTCTGTTTTCCTGCTACATCTCCTTTTCTTAGAGCTGGCATTATTTTCAGAATCCCCCCAGGCAGTTCTCAATTTGTGTTGTCCTTCCCCCCAGTCATGTCCCCTCTGTTTGTTCTCCATATTTAGGAGTCTGTTTTTTGGTTCGTTGTTTGCTTGCTCGTTTGTTTTCTTATTTAGATTCTACATATCGGTGAAATCATATTTGTCTTCCTCTGTCTGACTAATTTTACCAAGAATAGTACCCTCTTGCTCCATCCATGTTGTTGCAGGTAGCAAGGCCTCATTCTTTTTTTTATGACTGAGTAATATTCCACTGTACATATACCACATCTTTACCCATTCATCTCCCAGTGGACTCTTGAATTGCTTCCATTATTTTTTCTTCAATTAAAAAAAAAACACCTTGCATTATCCTGGTTTTATCAATCCAATGAGAGATGAGAAAATTTCACGAATACCTTGGGGGGAAGGGGAGGGGTTCTTCATTTCGTCCAGCTTGGCTCACATGTTTACCACTGAGTAATTACTCAGGCCAAGAGGATGAAACCCTCTGACTGGCTAGGTCTCAGCCATGTCCAGCCTTTGATCTTAATCAAACTAATTAGGAATGAAGAAGGACATTCTACTAAAGACATATGGGGCAAATATTTTCTTTTTTTTTTTTAAATATATTTATCACATCTGTTCATTGGTTGTAGCTGAAGGCTGCCCAATCAATAGAGAATGCCTTGTTAAAATTGAATTTCAGCAACAAATACAAAACATTTGTACTATGGATATGTCCCAAATATTATATGAGACATACTTATACCAGAAAAAGTGCTTATTAGTTACCCAAATTAAATTTAAATGCATATCTTATATATTCATTTGCTGTATTTTTATTTCCTATATTTCATTGGCAATGCTATAACCACTTTAGATTTTTCTTCATTGATACTGACCTAATTTAGGGAGTTCTAGATTGAGCTCACAAGATTCTTTTGATGATTAATGAAGGTAATGGTGGCAAAACACTTAATAAGTTTTAATGTACTATAGAACTATAAGAAATTAGTAGTTTTTCTGAGTTGGATTCCCAGGATTTATTTCAACCTTGGTGCTATTGGAAAGTAATCATGTACCATAATCACATAATTCTAAACTGGAAGGCACTTCCTCTCTTTGACAATTAAGTAGATGAATAGAATTAAGCTTACATATATGATTTAAAATAATCATAGCTGAAATGATTGTACCTTAGAGTCAATAAAACACATTTCTTGAAGACACACATAGATCTTCTCTCCATAATTCCAGGGCAAGAGGTGCCTGGGTGGCTCAGTCAGTTGAGTGTCTGACTCTTGATTTCAGCTCAGGTCATGATCCCAGGGTTGTGGGATCAAGCCCCCATGGGGTTCTGCCATGAGTGTGGAGCCTGCTTGGGATTCTCTCTCTCAATCTCTCTCTCTCTCTCTCTCTCTCTCTCTCTCTCTCTCTCTCTGCCCCTCTTCCCTGCTCACACACACCCTCTCTCTCAAATTAAAAAAAAAATTTAGGGGTGCCTGGGTGGCTAAGTCGGTTGAGCATCCAACTTCGGCTCAGGTCGTGATCTCACATTCAGTGAGTTCAAGCCTTGTGTTGAGCTCTGTGCTGACAGCTGGGACCCTGGAGCCTGCTTCGGATTCTGTGTGTGTGTGTCTCTCTCTCTCTGCCCCTCCCCTGCTCACACTCTGTCTCTCTCTCTCTCAAACATAAACAAACATTAAAAAAAAGTTAAAAATTTTTAAATGATAATAATTCCAGAGAGAATCAAATGCAATATTGACTACTACAAATTATAGTGAATCTTAGCCTCTGTCTCAACTTATTTCCAAGAGATTTGGCCCATAATTCTGGTTTGGAGTTTTTAAAGTCTGCCTCTATTCCCTACTGCCAAGTTTTAATTACTTCCTGCAGGGGGATCCTTCTTTTCTTGGTCCCTGAGATTATTCAGAAGAGAGACATCTGCTTCCTGCTAAACTAAAATGCCACTTCCAGCCACAAAGTTTTTTTTTCTCTCATTTTATTCACCAACCGGTGAAGAACCAGGTCTATTTTCTTTGGGGGGGGGGGGGGGCGGAAATAGTCATCTGCTCTACCACTGAAGCAATTAAAGGCCTTTACTTAGCTTCACTAATCCCCAAGTGGACTCTTTTCTTTATTCTCTTAGAAAAGTGGAAGGTTTAATCTGCATATAATGGCCAAGGTTAATTAAATAAAACCTCATGGCCAGATTTCCCTGGAAAGCTGAAAAAATGGTATCTTTTCCAGCCTGGATCAGTTGAAGAAGTAAAGCGATGGACTCTATTGCAATTGAATTACTAATTAAACTCAAAATACACTACTTGAACCCCAACATTGTATGCAGACATGACAAAGAACTGAGTTCTGCACAGGCAATTAGGAAACAGGGCACTACATAATGTGTTAATTCTTTCAGAAGTACAATCAGTGCAAGAAAATTAGAAAAGGAGAGGCGAGCATGGGATAGAGTCATAAAGCAGAATTCAGAGAGCTTTGGGGGAAGGAACTGAAGTCCCCTCTCTAATGACTTTGGCCGATGACTGTGGGCAAGTCATTTAAAACCCTATGTGTTGGTCTCCTTGTCGCTAGATGAGTGTGAAGTGATGGGCGCAAGTTTCTTGCAAAGTAAGAGCTACACAGTCTTGATAGCTCTTTGAAAACTGCCTAGTACCCAGCAGATCTGAGTTCTGGATTAGACACTGTTCTCCATCTCTGTTTGCTTTGGATTCTTTCTCCTCTGTCAAAGACTTTCTTCAAATGGTTGACAGTCATTCTTCCTTAAGAGCCAGGCACTAAAAAGCTGTTTGGAAGCATTGAGTACAGACATGGTTTTCAAAATAAGGTGATTGCTTTGGATCAGCTTTTGGCTGAGAGACATTCAAAGGTCAGTCTGAAGGTCTTTATTCAGGGACCTTTCTCGTTTTCCAGATGGTGCTACCAGTTCCTGCTCGAGTGGCATATGCCTAGCAGCTTGTAATGTGGCCTCAGAACACTTACTACTCATGTTCTTATGAACATGCACGTGTTCTGTTCCATGTCCATTCTCCATTTTCCCACATGTCTCAACTCCGGAACATCTTTAGTTCAACTGCTCCAGAGAATAAATGTGGAGTCTCTTTTGAGGGAGGAGGAGGGTAATAACCTGGCTGATTGGGGTCAGAAAAGGATCTAAGGTTATAAATGATTTATATAATGTCTTAACCAATGATTTCATCCAGTTTGGATTGATGCACAGCCTACTCTTACACATGGGAAATATAATTGCTCCCCCCCCCATAGTTACCATTTTAAGAAAATTGTGTTCTAGATTCTTATAATTGCACATCATTTTTATAATTTTAGTATGGGGAGGCAAGAGGAAGAGGGATTTCCAATATCTGTGGAAAATGAAGAGAATAATCACAAATTAGCTCAAAACACTTGTAGAAATTTGAAAAGCATATTTACTTTAGGGTAGAATCCAAGTAGATACACTCTCAAAATCCTTTTTTTTTTTTTTTTCATAGAAAAACACCTCTTTATTGCTGTCTTTTACTTGGCTCAAATATGTGTTATGGTGGTTTTATTTGTCTGTACAATATTTGACATTCTTCCAATTAAGAAGTGGAGTGTAATTTCCCTCCCCTTAAATAAGAGCTGGCATTATTGACATGACTCTCACAAACATAGGAAGTAACACTTGATGACTTCAGAGGCTAGGTTATAACAGGTGGGTCTAGGTCTCCTCGCTCACTTCTCTCTGAGACATGCACATTTGGAGGGTGGAACTATTCTGGAAGAAGTCTGGCTACTGAAGCTGCATGTTTGCAAGACCATGCGGGGAGACCGTGTAGAGACAAATAGAGAGAGGTGTTCGGGGAGCCCCAGCTATTCTGACCTCCATCTATTTATGTCTTCTCAGCTGAAGTGCCATACATGCAAGTAAAGAAGTTTTGAAGATGACTCCAACATCAGCCATTCTGTGATACCCAATCAACTTACAGAAACATGAGAAATAATACTAGTAAGTAATGGTGGCTGTTTTACATCACTAGGTTTGGGAGGCCTGGTATGCAGGAGTAGGTAACTAAACACTTAGAGTGTTGGTCCAAGTACTCACCCTGTGAAGAACAGGACATAGCCATGGAAACCAGTTTTCTCTCAGGTGGGCTCAGCTCTGCCCCCATTCACTTTGCAATCTTAGAGAAGACACCTTACAAATTCTTCAAATCACAGGTTTTTCATTTGTAAAACGTGAATTATGATACCCTGTGAGCAGGGACTTAGTGTGGATTTACTGAGAGAAGAAATATGGGGAAATGCTAGATACTATAAAACAAGACATAAAATTGTGACTTGTTGAAATTTTTAAGATGAGAAGCACTTCCCATGAGTGAGTTCCCTGAAGGTTTTCAAAAAACTTGGCCAAGGCTGTATCTTTGGATGGTTAAGGTTTGGGGGAAGGGAGGTAACTTCGGTCCATGTAATCAAATTAATAACTTAATACTTGATTGCATTTTTCTAAATGCTTTTTTTTTCTAAATGCATTGACATGTAAATCACAAGGGGGAAATAATTATATCTTCTCTATACTAAGACCCAAGAGTGGGGACAGTGGACATGTTGTTACATTTAAACTGAAAGCCCTGGGGCGCCTGGGTGGCTCAGTCGGTTAAGTGGCCGACTTCAGCTCAGGTCATGATCTCGCGGTCCGTGAGTTCAAGCCCCATGTCGGGCTCTGTGCTGGGCTCTGTGCTGACAGCTGGGAGCCTGGAGCCTGTTTCAGATTCTGTGTCTCCTTCTCTCTCTGCCCCTCCCCCATTCATGCTCTGTCTCTCTCTGTCTCAAAAATAAATAAAAACGTTAAAAAAAAATTTAAACTGAAAGCCCAGTAAAGATTTGTAGTTGAAGATTGGATGTGTTTTTAATGAAATATCCGCATTTATGTCACCATGATATGCATTCCTAATGATCAGGTCACTTACTCACCATCATATTCACACATTGTTGTGTTGTTTTGTTTTGCAGCAGTAAGATGGGATTTGCAATGATTTAATGACAAGTTCCAGGGCTCAGCAGATTTAATGACCAATAAATAGGAGTGGCAATACAGTGTGACAGGTACAATCTCAAACTACAAAATTAGATGTGCAAAGAGCGATATTTTATTTTTCTCCCACTCAATTTAATTTTCCTTTGAGCACCCATTCTACCCTACACATGGTGGTGGAAAGTTCATCACAGTTCGTTTGTGGTTTCCCCTATCTGGGATTGTATCTGATGTCTGGATTACTTAAAATATTGGGAGAATAATTTGTTCCTTTATGTCATCTGTGGTTGATAGACCTTGTCCCTCACTTTTGGAAGATGACATCACTGCATAAAATGCAGTGATCTTAAACTTTAGTGGACATCAGAATCACCTGGATTGCTGGGCTTCACCCACAGAGCTTCTGATTTAATAGATGTGGTAAGGGAAAAAAGATTTGAGAATTTGCCTATCTAACAGGGTTCCTAAGAATGTTGATGTTGATGATCCTAGACCACACTTTGAGGACCACTGACCTCAATATGAAAAATGTCAGATTTGCCTTTTTTTTTTTTAATTTGAGAGGGAGAGAAAGAGCATGCTCGAGTGGGGGTGGGGCAGAGGGAGAGGAAGCTAAAAGCAAAGTGTTATGTTGTGAATTCAATCAAATGTGGAAATTGTATGTGCCTACTTTATGAAGAGCCTAACTTGTCTTAGGAAAAATCTCCACCACAAGAAACTCCATTGCTCTGTATCAAACACTAGCAAAATGAGAAAGGTGATTCCAGGAGGATATCCAGGAAAGGAGTAAGTACATTTCAGGATTTTAGCTTTAATGTACCTTAGGTCATTCATTCATTCATTCATTCATTCATTTGCTAGTTTCAGAAGCTATCAAACAAATCAATAAAGTTTCATGTGGATAGAGAGAAAAGCTTTGTTCCCCCTTTATCTCCCTACTTACTCACAGAATGGATTATCACATGCCCCATACGGCATTAAGAAAAAATAGAGGTTTTGTCGATGATTTGAACAAATGAAATCTATCTCATCTTTCTCTCCTGAATCTGAAGCAACCACCATCACATGTGCCCTATCATTTTGCTTTGTGTCTGCAAATTGGATACAAATCATGAACAATCTACGTTAAAATATAGATGGAGGATAGATAGACATATAGATAGATATGTAGATGTAGATATATAGATTTTTTATTAAAATTTTTTAAATATTTATTTACTTTTGAGAGAGAGAGAGAGAGAGAGACAGCGTGTGAGTGGGGGTGGGGCAGAGAGACAGGGAGACACAGAATCTGAAGCAGGCTCTAGGCTCTGAGCTGTCAGCACAGAACCCGATGTGGGGCTTGAACCCATGAACTGCAAGATCATAACCTGAGCTGAAGTCGGTCCCTTAACTGACTGAGTTACCCAGGGTTCCCTAGATTTTTTAACTCTGATTCTTTGGGGGTGGTGAACACTGGCCACCCCATCTGTCTGTGAGTGCTTTCTCTCTCTTTCATTCTTTGCAGTCCATGAGTTGCATATTTTATGATTCCATTCTGCACACCCAACCCCCTTATATTTATTGAGGTTTCTGTAGAATCTATTAGGCCTACATGTGTGATTTATTGGTTTGAAATGTACTCTATTTTAAGGTGTTCTATTTGGGAGACAAATCAAAGAAAGAGGAACAAATACTATAATTGATCATGAAAATTGACAAAGTGTAATTTTGAAATAAAGAACAAGACCCTGCCTTGGACACACACACACACACACACACACACACACACACACACGGGTTAGAGTTCCTTGGTGCTCAGTTTTATGTCCTCTTCCTACTCTATTTGGTCTTACTGCTAAACCTGGTGACTGACGTGTCATAAGATTTGATTACAGAAAAGATCACAGAATGGCATCCATGTGTTCCAGAGGCAAACTTATTAATGAAGCAGAGCTCTGGTTTTGCAGTCACATACTTGGGTTAAAATTCTGGCTATGCCACATGCAAACTATGTAAACTTGGGCAAGTCACATAGGTTAGCCTTGTGACTTACCTTCTCTTTGCTTCAATAAGACGGCGTGATGGGAATGACGATTCTTGTCTCCCAGATATGGACCTCGGTAATGTATATAAAACACTTATCACAATATCTGCACAAATACTTAACAAATCATAGTTGCTGTTACTCTGCGTGCTCTGTTGCCTTTTCTGTCCGACCAAGTTTTGTCTCCAAAGAGATTAAAATCTCCTTTTCCTGGCCACTAGGTGGAGAAAGCAAGCCTTCTATAGTAATTGAATTAAACACAATGCCAAATCATCCTGACCTAAATAGTATAGACATGTAAGGGGGAGACAATTTTTTTTCTTTTTTTTTCTTCCTCTTTTGCAGAACTTCATAAGGCATGAACAGAGAATCTGGAGAGATGTTTGGGGAATTCCTGAGGAAGTCACAATGAAAGTGTTGGACTTTTGGTGTGATTCTGCCTTCAGGCACTGGATTTCACTTAAGGATGGTCTTAGGCAAATTACAAAGAAGTTCACAGCTTTCCAGCACCTTCCTATGCACCTTCCTATCCTCCATGCCCTAATAATCTCTTTTCACTTGCATTTCAAACAAGCACCTGTCCAGTGTTCTTTTCTTTCTTAAGATTCCTGGAGACATTTGCATTTTAAAACGAATTTCCTTGACAGGTTACCTTTCTTTAATCTATTGTATACTAGTAATGAGAATCCATTGTACTTACTGAGAGCTGCAGTGAGGATCATTTAGTTAATACATTTGAAATCACTTGTGAACTTTAGTTCTATACAAATAAAAAAAATTCTACTCATATTGAAGATAGAAATTCTACCTTGAAGGAAAAAAAGATGAGAAAGTCAAAAGATTCTTGAGAAGAAAGTCCGAGTTGCAAGGGGAAGAAGTGATATGAAAGCATATGGTTGAAACCCTGCTGTTAAACAGCTCTAGGTCCGGGAAGGGGGGGGGGGGTAAGAGGAAAGGCGTCTGTATTTATGGAGATTTACATGCATTTCAAAGTATTGCTGAAGATCATCCACATTCATCCCCGTATCCACCCGATACTGAGTCTACAGGAATTTCTAGGCAAAGCCATTGTAGCCTCTTGCTGCATAGGCTCAGGCACTGAGGCAAGGTTCATATTTCTTGGCTTATGTTCCTTGTCTTCTCCACTTGTTCTGAAAGTCTTCTCACTTGTTTCCACTCCTACATTTACCCTCTCAGCGTTGACCCTTCGGATGATCTACTATTTACAATGTTAACCCATTCTGGTCATTCGCATCTCCCTAAGAACGATCTCATCATCTCCAAAAACTGCAGTGACTACCCACCTCCTTGACCCAACTTTTAATAATCCTTACTATTCCGGCAAGAAACACATGATTGCCTTGTATATATAGGGATGCTCAGGGCAGGAAGCACCCGAAGATTTTTCATTTTTTAAAATGTTTTACTTATTTGTTTTGTGTGTATGAGTGAGAAAGTGAGGGAGAGAGAAAAAAAAAGAGGGAGAGGAGAGAGGGCCAGGGAGAGAAGGAGAGAGAGAATCCCAAGCAGGCTCCACATAGTCAAGCGCAGAGACCAATGTGGGGCTTGAACTCATGAACTGTGAGGTCAGGACCTGAGCCAAAATCAAGTGTCGGATGCTTAACAGTCTGAACCACCCAGGTGCCCCAAGAATTTTCATTTTCATCCATATTTTCACTTATGGTAAAAATTTTTCTATTTTCTATAATGGAAAATAACCAAGTTGCATACCAAGCTTCCAGTCTGTAATCCATGTAATTGTAGTGCAGAAATAAAAGCAAAACCAAAACCAAAAACAAAAACAAAAACAAAAACCAAAAAACAAAAAACTAATGTCTTAAACTTTTTTTTAAACAGCAGTCTCATTGCCTTTCCACTAGTGCTCTTTATTGGTACTTTTGTTGTTCTTTTGATTTTCCTATGCGATCTAAGGAGGAAAAAGACTAGGGAGAAATTTTAGTTTAATGTTCAGTAAATTTCCACTCTAGGACCTGCACAAAAGTTCCCAAAGGCAGCCAAGAGCATAGCTGGAGCCCTGGAATGATATTCCATTTAAATGTGATTTGAAATAGCACACTATTTCCACTAAATTTACTTTTAATGCATCTCATAGAATGATCATTTTTGCATAATACACACACACACATACATACACAAAAGCATCTAGGGCCTAAAATATAAGATATTAATATAAATTCCATAGTTTTTCCTTATAAGGTTTTCTTGTTCTCAATTTATAGTGTCAGTTTGCAATCATTATGTTCTGTATGCATGAAACATTCACATATCATATCAAGTATCATATGAAGGGCTTCCCCCGAAACAGATTCTGAGGCGAACAGATTCTGTTCAGATTTGGACATAAGCATTTTGTCAGAATTACAAGTAACATGGGTGGATGAGGGGAAAAGAGATACAGAGAAGGAAAGCAGACAATAAAGGCTATGTTAGAAAGCTGGCTCCCATGTGGACAACTGGGGCTTAATCTTGTGGACAGTCTCTGGAAATGATGCAAAATGCAATCCTCAGTTGTTATCTGGTGCATTTTTGCCCCTAGAGCTGTCAGTCATTGATTGGTCAAGGACTTCCAAGGGAAGGGGCGTATAAATTCTCAGCTCTTCCTATCAGATTTACACGCGGGCCAAGTGGATTTACAGCAGTTCACCAACAAAAATGCAGGTGTGGGCCATTGCAAGACAGACTGCCAAGAGCAGAAATGGTAAGGTGGTCGAAAATAAAAGGGGTAGAACATTGATGTGTCTGTTATCCCAACCTGAGGCAAAACATTGCTCATGTATCACACTCCATTCTCATGCCTACATTTGTATCAAATCCCCAAACTAAACCACACATAGTCAATTCTATCTCAATTAAGCTGGGAAAAAATTAATACAGAATGTTCTCTCTCCAAAAATCTCCAGACCCACCCAAACGGTTTCATTGGAGAATTCTACAAAACACTGTAAAGAGAACGAATAACAATTTTGCAAAATCTCCTCCAGAAAATAGGAGGAAACAGTTCCCAATGCATTTTATGAGACCATTATTATGCTAATACCAAAATCAGACGCAGAAGGTTCAGAGACAACTACAGGCCAACATATCTCAAGAACTTAGATTTTAAAATTTCTTAACAAAAAGTTATTAAACGAAATCTAATAGTGCAGTCAAATTCTCCTCCCCTGAGCTATACCCCCTTTATCTAATAATGAATAAAAGTTATACACCATTACCAGGTGGCATGCAAAACTGGCTCAACATTTGAAAATCGGGGTGCCTGGGTGGCTCAGTTGGTTAAGCGGCCGACTTTGGCTCAGGTCATGATCTCACAGTTTGTGGGTTCGAGCCCCGCATCAGGCTCTGTGCTTACAGCTGGGAGCCTGGAGCCTGTTTCGGATTCTGTGTCTCCCTCTCTCTTTGCCCCTTCCCCACTCCTGCTCTGTCTCTCTGTCTTTCTCTCAAAATTAAATAAATATTTAAAAAATTAAAAAAAAAAGAAAATCAATCAATGTACAGGCTAAGGAGAAAAATCATATAATCGTATCAGTCGGTACATGAAAAGCATGTGACAAAATCAAACATTGATTCATGATAAAAACTCTCAGCAAGTTAGGGAAGCAAGTAAGGGAAGAAATTATCTCAACTTGACAGAAAATATCTACAAAACCCCTATAGTTAACATCGGATTTGATAGCCAAAGACTGCTTTCGCCTAAGCACAGACACCAGGCAATGATATCTGTTCTCTTAATTTGTTAACTATAGTATTGGAAGTTCTACCCACTGCAATAAGGAAAGAAAAATATTTAAAAAGCATAAAGACTGAAAAGGAAGAGGTAAATCTGTCTGTTTGCAGACGATATGATGATCTACGTAGAAAATTCCAAGAAAGCTACAAACCCCAAACCTGAGAACTAACAAGTGGGATCAGTAAACTTGCCAAATAGAAGATCAACACACAAAGATTAATCATTCGATATACTAACAACGGAGTGCAGAACTTGAAATGAAAACACAATACAATTATAATTGTTCTAATACTTAAGCATGCCCTAAAATAGGTCTAGATACTGTATGCTGAAAATTGCAAATTTCTGTTGAAGAAGAGAGCATTCGTGTTCATAGACTGGAAGGTTCAACATATTAACGATGTCAATTCCCCAAACTGATCTATAGGCTTAGTGCAATTCCTTCCAAATCCTAGCAAGAGATAGTTAAGATTATTGCCAAATTTACACAGAAAGGAATAGGTCCTAGAATATCTAAAACATTCTTGACAAAGAATAAGGTGGGACTTACTGTACAGCTACAGTAATCCAGAGTATGTGGTACTGGTGGAGGAGTAAGCACCTAGATCAATAGAACAGAATAGACAAAACATAAACGGCCAAAACAAAAGCGTCCAATTGATTTTTAAATGTAAGCGAAAGAGGGGTGCCTGGGTGGCTCAATCGCTTAAGCGTCGGACTTTGGCTCAGGTTTTGGCTCAGGTCGTGATCTCACCGTTTGTGGATTCGAGCCCCGCATCGAATTCTGTGCTGACAGTTCAGAGTCTGGAACCTGCTTCGGATTCTGTGTTTCCCTCTCTCTCTCTGCCCTTCCCCCTTTCACGCTCTGTCTCTCTCTCAAATACATTAAAAAATTTGTTTTAAATAAATGAAAATGAAAGAAATTAATTGGAAGCAGAATAGCTTTTAGTTGGGAGAGTTAAAAAAATGATTTCTCCATTTTATCTTCTGTAACTAAAGCATGTCACTTTCCTGTCTCTTGACAACATCTGATTCCATTCCATTTCCTTTGAGAAGCATGATAGAGTCGTGGGTGACAGTACAGTCTGCGGAGTTCAAATACGTGGGTGTGCATTTGACTCTTCCACATATCACCTCTGTGACTCTGAGCATATAACTCTTCCTCAGTTTTCTAATCCATGAATGGGAATAATAATAACATCTCTGATCGCAAAGGACAGTCAGAAGGATTATGTCAGTCAACCTGAAAGCTTGTAGAATAGTCCTCACTACATGGAAAGAACACTATAAGCATTAGCTGCTTTCTAATATCTAATTTTTAATATTTTCTTACATTATTCATTAGGAAGATGTTTCCCAAACCCATATGTTAAAGATCTATTGATTGAAAAACATAAGAATGCCGCTTTTTGATCACTTGCACACACAAGGAGGTGATGAAACACAGGTGCATGCTTTTGGAATTTTTTTTTTTTTCCAAGGGAAGCTGCTT
Source organism: Neofelis nebulosa (assembly GCF_028018385.1). NCBI lineage: Eukaryota > Metazoa > Chordata > Mammalia > Carnivora > Felidae > Neofelis > Neofelis nebulosa. Next base: position 12,802,191 of record NC_080786.1, on the reverse strand, counting down.
CCAATACCATTTTGCCCATGAAATAACATATTTGGCTTATTGGAAGAAAACAATAGGCATCCATCTGAGATCTCAGCTTGTTACAAAGGGCAGAATTGGTTTGCAGCAGAAATCAGAGTGGAGATATAAAGTGAATAAAAGATTAAATATAGATAATACAATTATGCACTAGGATGAGAATAATACCAACAACAATAGTGCCTTAGAGTACAGATTTTTCCCATTCATATTAGAATTCATTTCTAAAGCTCATAATGCAAGACATGTAGCCCCCAAATTAAATATTTCTTTCCTGGTTCTGAGAAACACTGTTTTTAAACTAGGAATTTTCTTGAAATAAACTGTTCTTTTCAGCATCCAGCAAAAGCCAGGAGAAAATGTAATTTATTTTCATCACATGGTCACTTTCAAATTATTCTTCAGTCAATACATTTAAGAGTTTTATTTTTCATTTCCTTTGGCATCTATTCAAACTGTATGCCTTGATTTTATGCATACTCTAAAAGTTAAAGTTAAACTTCTATTTGTATTTTGCATAATCAACCTAATGCTTAATCCTTTGTGGTCTTTTTGGCATTTCTATAGTATTTCCTTAAAATGCTGATCGATTTCAAAATTATCTTTGATTGTTTTCCAACTTATAAATTTACTCTACTCACCTATACTGTTATCATTGCTAGATAACAACAAGACTATTTTGTCTTTTTTTTTTTTTTTAATTTGTTCTTCTAGATAAGTGATCTCGGCTTCTCCCAGAGACTTTAGAACTGGCATTGTATTAACACTAACTGGGGTGCCTGGGTGGCTCAGTCGGTTAAGCATCTCGGTTAAGCACTCTCGATTTCAGTTCAGCTCATGATCTCATGGTTCTGAGATCGACCCTCCATTGGGCTCTGCTCTGGGCACGGAGGCTGCTTGAGATTATCTCTCCCTCTCTCTCAGCCTTGTCCTGCTTGTGTTCTCTCTCTCTCAAAGCAAAACAAAACAACAGTTATTAACTAGTTTGTTGAGTCTCGTTGCTATTGCAATTCCAAGACTAAGGTAGCTTTTCTCTTGTTAATTTGGTACCATCACCACTACTCTCTAGGAGTAGGAACTGTATTTCCTGGACTCTTCTTCAATTTATGGTCTCATGTTGGTGTTTGCTGGTGAAAGGAACTCTTGTCTGATTTGAAAAGTGGAAGGAAAGCTGAAGGCATTTTTGGAGGCGGGTATAGCCAGATATGTATGGAGATGCAATTCATAACAGCTTCCTGGTGAGCTCCAGAGTATGAGCCACTTTTCAACTAAAGAAAATGGTAGGAGCTTCTCAGTGATTCTCAAGAAAAATGTTGAGGAATTACCAAATGTGGTGCTTCAGTCTGAGATTTTCAGTGTCAATTTCTCTGATAGCTCCCCTGTCCTTTCTGAGTAGTTTTGCTGACTCTCATACTTCTCACTACCACATGAACCCCTGTTATGCCTGGAATGCATAGTCATTCTTGTTTTCTTGACTGAAACCTTACTGAGATTTGAATGTAACATCCCAAATATATCCACGAGTCCTCATCAAGTAATCCAAGTGAGATCATTAAAAAATATTTTATGCCTTATGGTACTTGCCATGCTGGTCTTCTCTTAATGTTACCATATGACTTCCAAGGTTTCCAGCGCCCATGAGGATGCTCCTGAACCCCAGTGATGCCCATGCAAAGTTTGCCATCTCCAGATTGCTCCAAACTTCTGAGGATGACATCTTGAGGACCTCTTAGGTGCCAAAGCTGAATAGTAATCCATGTAGAAGTAGGAGAATGCCACTGTTCCTCCTTTTAATGTCAAATGTCAACATTTAAACATCAAATGAAACATCAACATATAAGCATTGTCTGTGCCCAGCGTTTCACAAAGTCACTTATGATAATATCACCTTTGACTTCTGTCTGCTGTTCATCACTTTTTTGGACTCAACATGTATAGAGACACCATATTGTATTCTTAGCCTTCTCTCTTTAGCAGACTCCCCACCTTGATTCTTTTACTCTCGAAAGCCCCCATGTATGGTGCCATTAGTCAGCTCAGCCACATAAGTTGCCTAGCATTGGGCAGAACTTCAGCTAACGTAGTGACTTCACTAAGTGAATATAGATTATTAATTATTTTGAATTCAGTGTTTAGAAAATTCAGGAGCAGTAGTAAAAAGAAAGCTGAAACCTGCCTCTTGGGAAGAGCATAATGGTAAGGCTAGAAACTTAGAGCAGACTGCCAAGGCTTATATGTCAATTAAACCACTTACTCCCTGTGTGTCTTGGATAAGTTACTTAACATCTCTGTGTTTATCTGTGAAATGCATAGAGTAACAGTATTCATATAATAGGGTTGTTATGAGAACTATTCATATAATAGTGCTTGTGTTCAAACTAAGTAACTTTGGCAAAATCCCTTTGCATGACTTTGTTTCAGGATCCTCAGTGGAAGTTGTATTAGCCCTTCTAACTCTAATATTTCATGGATCTGTGTGTACTTTCTCTGTCAATTAGGGCTATGATCAAATTGGAAAACAACAACAACAAGAAGCCAGACTGATTTTACCCATGGCCATGGCAAGCTGTATTGAAACCACTAACCCCGTCATGGAACTGCATGCTGGGCAGTAAATTTTGAGAGTAGATATTAAATAATGGGGGGACAAAAAGAAAAGAAAATACTTTCTCAGTTAAAAACGTCCTCTAGAACTAAGTGGTGTAAAAACTGATCACTGAAAATCATCAAACCTTTCCTACCATCATTCCAAGTAGAACCTATGAATTTACCCTCTAACCAACTCCCAGGTGATGCAAATGCTACAGTTTCCTGGATCACAAGTTCAATATCGCTGCCTTAGACTATTTGCTTGGATTCTTATCTGCCAAGGAGAATGACATCAAACAACGCCTTACACACACAGGTGGAGGATATTGGTCTTCATTGGTTGATCATAAACAAAATTCATAGCATTGTCTTTGTGAAAATACATGGGAGAAATTTTTACTGAATCTTGAATGGGATGTGGAATTTCAAAGAATGGAAGAAGGGATGATAAAGGAGAAGTGGTGGAATAAAGAGTACCTCAGACTCACTGAAGGGGAGAACACAGGCATGGAAGCATGGCGGAAATCAGCTGTTGGTCCTGGTTGACAGAGTGGAGCATGCTTGTATTCACACAGCCTACTACTTATTTTCCACCCTAATTGTGTGCTAGTCAGAGAATCACTTCCATAGACTTGTTCCACATTTATAAACAGAAAGAGAATTTCCATTATTTAAAGATTTAGGTTTTACTTTTAGCCTTAATTTTAAACATGGATTATCATACTGGGAGTTCCAAAGACAAACCATTCCTGTCTTCTTCTTATTTTCATGCAGAGTCGCTCATAAACATGAGGGGCAAGCACCATTGTTTAATATTCAATTTCAAGAGAATCACCCTGGTTATAAAGTATGTCGTCATCTGGGAAGCTTTCTTCTGTCTTCAATATTCAATAACACAAATACATTTTTGTTACTATTACTATAAAAATGTATGTGGATGGCAATGCATTGAGGTCTCAGTTTATTTTTGTTCACCTCACAAATTCCTTTTTTTGTGTGTGTTCCAAGGCCCTTCTGTAGTCGACCTAGGTTACCCACTGTGAACTTAGGACAAAGGCTAAAAAGTACTCAGTTATTGAGACACAAACTACTGGCTGAAATGAAAAACAAAAATTTGGATGCAAGTTTGCTTAGAAAAATTACTTTCTCTCAGAGGTGAGTGAAAAATGACCTGGGTTTGAGAAGGCGGGTGGGGGTTGGGGTAGGGAAAAGGGATACATGGAGAGGAAAGCATGACAATGAGACACTTCCAGAGCAAGCACTGACCATTGCCAAGAGGCTTTAGGAGCTAAGTGACCTCTAAATTGTCCTCCATATTGCCTTCCTGTGAAAATGCCAATCACAATCAGTAGGTTTCATGTGTCAATAATTCAATTTGGAATGATTCTACCAGTCTCAGTCTTTTTCATTCCAGTCTTTTTTCCAGTCCAGAACAGAAGTAAGCACCCCTCAATGGAGGATGTGTATACTAGATATTTCCTATTTGCCCCTCCAGATCCAATCTTCAACCTTCTTCATCTTGATGCTTGTCCACGGAGGCTGACATGAAAGGTGCATGCACAATGGCTCCTTTGACTTCTGTTTCTTCATTGGGTATGCAGGTAACAGCAGAAAATCAGAAAGTGTTCAGGTGTGTATTCCTGTGTGTTTTAGTTAGAGTGGCTGGGGGTATCTACTAAACATCACATCTCTGGTTGACATCCTGTCTTAGTCCATTAGGGCCTCTATAACATTATACCATAGACTGGGTGGCCTATAAACAACAGAAATTTACTTCTCACAGCTCTGGTGGATAGGAAGTCCAAGATTGAGGCACTGGCAGATTCCATGTCTGGTGATATCCCACTTCCTGGTTCATAGATGGCCATCTATGTGTCCTCACATGGCAGGAGAGGGTAGGGAGCTCTCTAGAGTCTCTTTTAAAGGACACTAATCCCATTCATGATGGCTCAAACGTCACGATTTAATCAACTCCTGAAAGCTTCACCTCAAAACATAATCACATTAAGGACAAGATTTCAACATATAAATTCGAGGGGATCCGCATACTCAGTCCATACTCTCTCTATGGTCTGAAAACATCTTTCTCTTTCTCCTTTTGGTAATGGCTTTCCACTGTCACTAGTTTTGGGGAAACTGCAAGATTCCCTACTAGTTTCTTTTTACCCTATATACACGTTTGACTAATACTATCAGGGATTTAGGATTCTTTAAAGGGGATAGTAGTATGAACAGATAGTCTCTCCCATGATCAAGATGGAAATAGTCCCTTGCAGTTTGACAGCCCTGAGTCAGTGGAGACAATAGTTGGGCAAGACCTTGATTTATTTACAGTTCATTAGATGGGCACATTTCTTCAGAATAAAATATATGCAAAGCATTTTCTAGGCTTATAGGTATAAGGAATATTGAGGATGGATGGAATTTTAAAAACCATAGTATGTTTCTAAAGGCCTTGAAATTTAGAGGAGGATAAGTATGCATGCACAGAACGACGTCTGTATGGCACAATGCAAGGAATGAATCTAGCAGAATGGGACTGTTGCACCAGGGAAGGACAGGTACACTGCTGAATATGCACCAAATCTAAGATACCAAACAGGACAACAGTTACATATTAGGTTCTATTTAAAAATCCCACCCTCCAGATGCTATTGGTGGTGTTTAATGCGTCTTTCCACAGGCAGTGAACTGCAAACAGGCAGTGAACAGCAAACAGAAGCGACATTTCTTAGTTTCATTCCAGGAGGGTGGCTGATGGGAACCCTTTTACAAAGGTTGGGGAAAAAACAGCATCGAGTTTCTGGACTACTTGCAGAAAAAGGAGAGACGAAAGAGAGACAGAACCCAAGAGCACCTGCTAGTTTTTTTTTTTTTTTATGGAATTTATTGTCAAATTGGTTTCCATTCAACACCTAGCGCACATCCCAACAGGTGCCCTCCTCAGTGCCCATCACCCACCCTCCCCTCCCTCCCACCCCCCATCAACCCTCAGTTTGTTCTCAGTTTTTAAGAGTCTCTTATGCTTTGGCTCCCTCCCTCTCTAACTTTTTTTCCCCCTTCCTCTCCCCCATGGTCTTCCGTCAAGTTTCTCAGGATCCGCATAAGAGTGAAAACATATGGTATCTGTCTTTCTCTGTTTGACTTATTTCATTTAGCATAACACTCTCCAGTTCCATCCACGTTGCTACAAAAGGCCATATTTCATTCTTTCTTATTGCCATCTAGTATTCCTCTGTGTATCTAAACCACAATTTCTTTATCCATTCATCAGTTGATGGACATTTAGGCTCTTTCCATAATTTGCCTATTGTTGAAAGTGCTGCTGTAAACATTGGGGTACAAGTGCCCCTATGCATCAGCACTCCTGTATCCCTTGGGTAGATTCCTAACAGTGCTATTGCTGGGTCATAGGGCAGATCTATGTTTAATTTTTTGAGGAACCTCCACACTGTTTTCCAGAGCAGCTGCACCAGTTTGCATTCCCACCAACAGAGCAAGAGGGTTCCTGTTTTCTCCACATCCTATGAATATCAACCCCAATTACTACAGAGCTCCTTTCCTAAAGGAAGAACATAAAAACTAGTCGAGGTGAGGTGTTACAACAATAAAAAAATTTTTTTGAACTGTTCAAATTCCCTCTTTCTTAAAATTTCTCCAGTATCTCACTCCCCTCACCTCAGACTTGATCTAATCTTTATTTTCACCCTCGTTCTCATCAGTTCCTCGGGTTGAATAAGTTTACTTCTTTCTTCTAAAGCTAACCCAGTCCTCTTGTTCTCACTGTATCAGGTACCTTTTATCCTCAGTATATTCTTTTTCATCTATAACATATCCCATTCTCTTCTATAATAGAAAGACTATTCTCTCAACTCCCCCCAGCATCATCCCATAATCCCAACTCGTTTAACAATTATTTCCTGACACTTCCTATGTTCCAGATGCTGTCAGAGACACAGGAGACACAGAGAGAAAGACACCATAAAGAAAAAAGAATGAATAAGAAAATTTCAGAAGATGAAAGCATCCAGAAATGCTCTGAGGAGGTGACATTTGGGCTGATGCCCAAGTGGAGAAAAGGGATTAGTCCTGCAGAATTCTTGAGGAAGAATCTTCTAAGCAAAACAGATCTGTGTACATGTACAGAGACATACACCTGCATATACACATGTATTTTTACCTACATAAGGAAAGATAAATTTCATTTGACTTCATTTCCTAACACTGCCTATTAAAGGACTTCCTTTTCAGTGCCCATTGCTGGGGTACTATGTTTCCATGGTAATTTGACATAAGACAGAGACTAGTCTGGCTTATATCGTTTTAGAATTATCTGATTTTATGTTGCCCAGAGGGAGCCTGTGGGAGCTGGGATAATGTATGTCCTTGGCCAGCCTCCAAATGGGCACTCTAGACAAGGTTAAAAGGGAAATTAAAATCTTCCCTGACCCCCAAATTTACAATCTCTTGCCAACTCCATCTCCCTAACTCCTCACTACTGTTGAAAACTTACACTGTTGAATGGGAAAATAGAAGCCTTTACGAGAAAAATCAACCTGATAGTCTAAACTTGCTCTTAACTCTGCTATTCCTGGAAAATACCCTCCTGTTCTCGCCTCTTGAGCTCTTGAATCTTGTGATATGTACCCTAGAAGCACTGAAACCTCGAGCTATTTCATCACCTTGGCAGGAATGGTGTTCCTTGAGTCTTCCACCTTCTTTCACGTCCTGGTTCAATAGATCAGATGTTATTTTTAAATGCGTCCGTCTTACCTTTCAACCAAACGAAAGGTGAAGTCAATTATTCTAAGGCCAAAAAAAAAAAAATGTGTTTCAGGAAAATGAAGGAGGGCATCGGTTGCCAAGAAGTATGAACTAGAATAGCTTGGACTTTTGATCTCTGCCTGCTGATTAAGCCGGAAGCCCAAAATAGACTCTCTTAATACCATCTGTGACCTCCTCAATCCCTTAGCTTTTTCCTTCTATTCAAGTCATGTTACTCAAATTTTCTCTTTGAAAGTCACTAGTGGCAAATGACCTTTCAGTTAGCAATGCCCAATGGTCATTTAACAATTTCATCTTCAACCTTCCAACAGTATTTGATGGTGTCAACTACCCCCAGCTACCTGCAGTTCTACTTCACTTCATGCAGCAAATGGTGTTATTCTGTTTGTCCCTTTATCTCCCAGAATCCTCCTGTTAAGTCTCATTCACTGATTTGTCTACTATACCCCATTAATTTGAGGGAGCGCCTTTTCCTTGTTGTGTTTCACCATCAGTGATGTCAAATATCATCTCAATGAGAACAGCCCCAAAGTCTAAATCTGTACCCTTAACCACTAATGACTCAGCATTGCATTGTCAATAGTTTTCTGGTATTTCCTTCAAGGTATTTCTACTAGCACCTTGTCCATTTCTAGCTCCCATATGGCCATCAGCCTGGACAAAACCACCAATGTCCTTCTAAAACAAGTGTCCTGGCTTTAGTCTCATATTGCCACCCTTAGGTTTCAATGACCACCTCCCTCCCCACCTCACTTCCTTGCATTCTGTTTGATTGCCTCCATGCTTTAGCATATGCTTCTGTTTGATGTGACTTCTTCCCCTCCTCTCTTTTCCTAGAATTCTGGTTACTGGTCTTATTCTCTTTTCTTTAGGTGAGCAGTGGCATGGTAAGTTGTTTTTTTTTGTTTTTGTTTTTGTTTTTTTTTTTTAAGATTCTATTGTTAAGTAATGTCTATACTCAATGTGGGGCTCAAACTCATAATCCTGAGATCAAGAGTTGAACAATTCACTGACTGACCCAGCCACGCACCCCACATGGTAAGTCTTTTGGTTAATATTTCCAATTGGCTCAACTCCTTTCACCACCCTAATGAAAAACTCTGTCCTGTTTAACAGAACCTGGACTTTAATTAACATGTTAAAGTCAGGTTTATTATCTTCATCTCAAACTTAGATGTATGTCTGTATTTCTCATTTTCTTCATGGAATCAATATTTCCCTATGTCTCAAGAGCAAAATTCAGTTCATCGTTGACTGCTCCCTTAACTCTCTACCTCTTAGAAGCATTCAGTCAGCCAATTTCTGTTATTTTCCTTTCTAACTTCTGATCCCTAACCTCACTTCCAACCATGAAAATCCCTAAGTATTAATCCTCTATACCACTTATTCTGGTACAGACTTCTTGATAACTGTAGCCAGAATTTGGTTTATTCTAATTGCAAATATATATCATTAGTTGCATCTTAGCTGCTTAGAAGATAGCCAGATAATTAGGTTTTTGAGGTAAAAAAGAAATATGAATTTATATGTATTCTTTTCTCTCTTCAATATTGTTTGCTTATGAAATAGTAACTCTGCAAGAAGTTATAAACTGATTTAAGTGGTATTCTGCCACTTTGGGTATGTTGGGCTTCGGCTGCACAAAACAAGGGCCTCTGTTGCAATGTTAAGCAGAAAGTGGTTAATCAAGAGAATGAGGTGAATAAAAATTTGGTAGAAGAGCTTGTGTCTTGGGCTGTGCCACGAATGCCTTTCAGAGAAACACTGTGGAATTAGTTCGCTAGGGGAACTGTAACCTCAATCAGGAAGTCACTAATGGAAATGTGAGCTCCAAAAACAAACCAGTTTGATCAGATTCCAGGGACCAGGAAACCCCTCCCATGTCTCTAGAGCTAACTCATGCGTACTAGATATTTACTTGGGGAAAACATATACTTTGCCTCTTGGCACCTATAAAGACATTGAACCATAATGCTGTGACAAAAAAAAAATATTTCAACCATGTATATGCCTCATTTTTATGTTCCAAGTCTCACAAAATTGAGTCTTATTGGTCGAACCTAAAGATATGGAATTCTAGTAAGAAAAAAGCAGAGAAATGTAATTATTAGCTAGTTATGCTCTGGAGTACACTGGAGCATACTAAAAAGAGAGAAAGACTCTCGTTAAAAGCCAATCCATCATAAAGATAGTATGGCGGTTCTTCAAAAAATTAAAAATAGAGTTACCATATGATCTCATAATTCCACTACTGGGTATTTAGAAATGAAAATGAAAACACTAATTCAAAAAGATAGATGCATCCCTATGTTTATTACAACATTATTTATAATAGCCAAGATATGGAAGCAAACTAAGTATATATGTGTGTGTATAAATATATATAAATATAAATATAAATATATATAATGGAATAGTATTCAGTCACAGCAAATAAAATTTTGCCATTTGCCACAATATGGATGAACCTAGAGGGTTTTATGCTAAGTGAAATAAGTCAAACAGAGAAAGACAAGTACCATATGATTTCATTCATATGAGGAACTTAAGAAACAAAACAAAAAAAGAAAAAATAGACAAACAAGAAAAGACTCTTAACTGTAGAGAACAAACTGGTGGTTGCTATAGGGGAGAGGGGTGAAGGATGGGTGAAAGAGATAAAGGGGATTAAGAGTAGAGTTATTGTGATGAGAACCAGGTGATGTATAGAATTGTTAAATCATTTTTTGTACACTTGAAACTAATATAACACTGTATGTTAATTATACTTTTATAAATAAATTAATAGCAAGTCAATCTATCACAGCCATGGCAAGCATTCTGGAGGACATTTTTTTTTCCTGATTGCAAAATTAACACAATCTTATTATTGAAAATGGTAAACTGGGAAAAGCATAATAATGGAGAAAAAAATTTAAATCTCCAATTAGTACAATTAGAGAAAATTACTAGAAGATTGTATAATTAATCATAATTCTATAATTATTAGAAAATTGTAATGTATATTTTTCCATGAATAAGTTTCTCAAAACTTTGTCATTAAGGGATCTTACATTCATTTGTTGTTTTTGAGACCTTTGCCATTTGAGAATTTCTGTTACGATTGGAAAATGATTTTGGTGCCCCTTTGCAATCAATGTATATTGTATTTCAAAATGTCATTAAAAAAAAGTTCAATTTTTAATTGACTTGGAACTTCCAGATAGGAGTCAGAACAACAATAACCCAATGCTCATCAACTTCTTAAAATTTCCACAATGGATTTAATTCATAACCTAACACTTTTCTTTACTTTTAACTTTGCTTTGCAAAGTGCTACAAAATACAAAAAAATATTAAATGATCTAAAGAGTATCATACATTTTTAATTAGCATATGTAATAAATAGATAACATGTGATATATTAAAAAATTAATATAAGAAAATCTCTTGCCTAAAGGAGAATTGGTCGGGATTTTTAAAATAAAATTCTATAAGTAAAGTTCAAGAATTTCATCATAATCAAATCCTATCTCCTGATATTTTGATTGATATTCCAAAATTGCTGCGAATATTTGTGAAAACAAATGTTCCTATTTCACCAGTACAAACTCCAAGAAAAAGAATATATTTGAAGAACTTAGCATGAGTAAATATCTCCAGAGAATCAAGTCTCAAACTGATTCTTTCACAATCAATGCGAAAAACCTGATCTATAATTAAAAGGAGTTGAAACAATGAAACACATTCATCAGTTGGTTGTACCACAGGTCTAAAGCGGTTGGCTGGGGGAGGTGGGCTGAGAAAGCAAAGAATATAATACTAGCTTTCTCAGACTATCTTCCCATTCTTTTTCAGAAATTGAATTGCTTGCCACTGGGATACTCAAACACTACTTGATTGCTCAGGGTAGAGGTGTTATGGACTGAACTGTGCCCCCAAACCTGCAAATTCATATGTTGACACTCTAACTCTTGGGATCTCAGAATGTGACCATATTTGGGGATAAGACCTTTAAAGACATAATTGAGTTAAAGTGAGGTGGTTAGCATGGGCTCTAATCCAATCTAACTGGTGTCCTTATAGGAACAGGAGATTAGGACACAAAGAGAAACATGAGGGATACTAATGCACAGACAAAGGCCAAGCGAGGACACAGCAAAAATGTGCCCATCTGCAAACTAAGGAGAGAGGCTTTTGAAGAAATTAGGCATGCCAACACCTTCACTTTAGTCTTATCTCCAGGCCTATGACAAATAAATGTCGTTGAAGCCATCTATTCTGCGCTATTTTGTTAGGCAGCCCTCGCAGTCTAATACAGGGAGAAAAAAAGTAAAAACTCACAATTTAAACACATAAATTTGATTCTTCTTTTGGTGTAGAAAAGTTCTTTTCAAATGGAGGCAATTTTGCTCCTGCTAGGGGACAATGGGCAATTCTGGAGACGTTTTGATTGTCACATTTGAAGGGGGTAGTGGTTTTCTACTGACATACAGTGGATAGAGGCTATGGATGCTGCTACCCACAATGTACAGAACAGTTCCCTGCTTCCATAATAAGGACGTATCCTGCCTGAGATGTCAATAATGCTGAGGTTTAGAAACCTTTCTGTAATGGCACAAACTTATGACAGGTTCGTGATTTGGGAATGAGGAGTTTAACTATTTTCTTGCTTGTTGAACCTGCAAACTAATTTCTGCAACAGTTAGCTATCTTGTGTCAGATACTTTGAACAGTTAGATACAGGATGCTTTCGTAATGATCTCCATCAGGCCAGTTGGCCCTACCTGTGATGAACACACTAGACTGAGAACTGTCCATTTTACAAGTAGCAGAATGGAAACATTTCTGCCATTTCTGTTCTCACAAAACATAGAGAAACAGAAACTAATTCGATATGTCAGATGTGTCCCCCTTTAAAGATGAATGACAAATAGACCCATTCTTTTTGCCCATTATTTACTGGACATAAACTTATTAAACCAATTAATCATTGAAGCAAATTAAAAAATGCTTTCTTTAGTGGCAAGGAATACTGAAACTGAGTTAGAACAGTTTTTTTAAGACAAAGATTATGCAGCTGCTTGAAGCTTAATTTCTATCACTTATGTCATCTGATGTTATTTTCCTGTTCTCTTCCTCCTTTACCTTTATCTGTATTTGTTCACCAAGAAGAGCAAGAAAGGAAATGATGTTCAAACTTGAAAAGCTTAATTAACACACGGATGCTTTGCTCCCTCCTTAGGTGAAGTTGGACCTTTGCTTCTGAGGCAGGCAGGGAACCAACAGATGGAAACAAGCATTTTCTCTAATTGAAGCTAGAAGACAGAGGCAGCCAGCGCTGAAATCGCCATGTCTCATCTGCTTCCAATTTACCAAATTGGGTCTTAACTGGGGACATGGCATCATTTGGCCAACCTCTCTCTGAAATTCAGCTGAACACAGTATAAACCCTGAAACTTTTGAGGTCTGGAATGACCACTGACTTGATTTAGTAGTGGAAATGGGGGCTATGATAGCTGCTTGTCTCAGGCTCCATTTTCTTTCCCACTGTTATGAAATTAGTTTTAAGGAGGTAAGGATGAAATGTTATAATTACAAAAGAAAAATTGTTCTCAACCTGAAGTAGGTAGAAGTATGTGAGCTAATATGATTTACTATCTTCCTCTGGGGAATAATTAGTATTCAGATAAAATATTTAAGTCAATTTCTGATAGAATTTAGTAAGATTACGATTTCTTCTGGGGAGTTAGTTACTGATTCACACAGTAAACTATTAGTCAGCAGTTTTAAATTCTTTAGACATTTCTTTACTACCTCTTTTGTTTTCCATACAAATGAGAAATTTAACTTTGTATGCTTAGAATCTATTCTTTTGCAACAAATTTGAAATAAAACTTTAATCCTTGCTTATTATTAATATTTCTTAGAAATTTTTATTATAGTATTCCACCTCAACAGAAGGGGACCATCCTCCTATAAGTTGGAAAGAAAGGGCCATGAGCTTTAATGACTTAGCAAACATGTGACAGTATTACAAAAGAGACTCAGATTTCCACTTCTAGCCATGGCGAACTAACTGATAACAAACTTGGTCTGTTACCATAAATAACTAGAAAATTTAGGGTGGGGGAAGAAGGCAAATCATTGTCTTTCAGATATTGGCAGACAGGCAATACAGACTGTGATTCTTGAATAAAGTAAAGAAACAATGTGAAACCAATGATTATCATGGCTCTGTGATTAGACATACTTTCTGGACAATGGTGTAGGAAATGGTGAATCCAAATAGAGCATGCAAATCTTACTGAATTGAGAAGGCAGAGATTAGAGTTAGCAGAAACTGAGGCAATTAAAACTTTTGCGACAGAGTGCATAAGAGAGTGAATTATGCAGAAAACGAGCTCCAGAAATTGGCAATAGTGGTCTCCTTATGTCTGTGGCTGAATACCCAAATGTGTATCCATGAGGCAAGACTCCACAAAGCTGGACCAGAAAAAGGGATCTGTAAGGTAAATAATCTCTAGAATTCTTTTAAGAACATAAGGACAAAAGAACAAAGAAAAATAAACAGAGCTAAGTGACCTGTAAGACACCAACAAGTGTACCAACATGTGCAAAATATGAGTCCTATAAGATGAAGAGAGAAAGTAACAAAAAGAATGTGTAGAGATATAATGACTAAAAATCCCCAAATTTGATGAGAAACATTCATCTGTACAAGCAGGATGCTCAATGAATGTGCAATAAGATAAATTAAAGGAGACTGACATCTAGAAACATCATAATAAACTATTATAAGACAAGAACAAGTAGAGAATCTTAAAAGCTGCAAGAGAGAAGCAACACATCACACACAAGGGATTTTCAATGAGATTAATAATTGACTTCTCATCACAAATCATGGATGCAAAAATGCAGTGGGATGCATATTCAAAGCATTGAAAAGACTGTCAATCAAGAATTCTATATCCAGCAAAACTATCCCGCAAATAAATGAAGGAGAAATTAACACATTCTCAAATCAATGAAAACAAAGTATTCATCACTAGTAGACCTGGCCTATAAAAAATATTAAGGAAAGTTTTTCAGGTTGAGATAAAAGGACACTAGACAACAATTTGAATCCACGCCAATTAAAAAAGAATACAAGTAAAGGTAAATATATAGGTAAATATAAAATACCAACATGAATATATTTTTGTTTGTAACTTTTTTGATTCTCCTATTTTATTTAAAAACACAACTGCATAAAGCAATAATTATGAAACTGTGTTGATGGGCCTAAAATATATTATTTGTATGGCAATAATAGCACAAAGAAGGTAAAGAAATGAAAATATATTCAAGCAAAAAAATGTATATACTATTGAAAGTAAGTTAGTATTAATTAAAACTAAATTTTTATAAGGTGCACATTGAGATCTTCAGGGTAACTATGAAGAAAAACTATTTAATTGAAAAGAAAACATAAACTGAAGAAAAAAATGAACAAAAAAGATATAAGACATACCAAAAATAAATAGAAAAATGGCAAATGTAAATTTCAATACTCCAATCAAAAGGCACAAATTGGCAGAATGGATTAAAATCAAAAGAAAACAACAGCAAAAACATGACCCAACTATGTGCTGTCTACAAAAGACACACTTTAGATTCAAAGACACAAATAAGTTAAAATTAAAGAACGTAAAAATGATGTATCAAGCAAACAATATCCAAAAAATAGTCCAAAAAGTAGCTATAATAAAATCAGGAAAGTAGACTTAAAGGAAACAATTGTTACTAGACACAAAGGACATTTAATAATGCTGAAGGGGTCACTGTATTAGAAAGACATAACAATTAGAAACACATATGCATCTTATAAGGGAGTCCCAAAATACAGGAAGCAAAAATTGACATAATTGAAGGTAGAAATAAACAAGTTAATAATAGGTAAAGAGTCCATTACCTCACTTTCAGTAATGAATAAAACAACTAGGTAGATGATCAATAAGGAAATAAAAGACTTGACAACACCTAACAGACATATATATAGAACACTCCACCCACAATAACAGAATACTATTTCTTTTCCCACGCATATGAACATCCTCCTGCATAGACCATATGGTAGGCCACAACAGAAGTCTCAATAATTTTACAAGATTTGAAATTATACATTTGTTTTCCAACCATAGCAGAATGAAATTAAACATCACTAACAGAAAAAACTTAGGGAAATTCACAACTATGTGGAAATTAAACCATCCTCTTAAGTAACTAATGGGTGAAAAATATATTACAAGGAAAGTTAGAAGATACTTTAAGGTGAATGAAAACTAAATACAACATACCAAAACATATAGGAGGCAGGTAAAGCTCTGCTTAGAAGGAAAATTATATGTGCAAATACCTATATTAAAAACAAAAAAGAAGAAGGAGGAGGAAGAAGAGGGAGAGGAGTCATCATCATCTCAAATCAGTAACTTACACATTCACCTTAATATAAAAACAGAACACAGGAAACCCAAGCAAACAGGAAGAAGGAAATGTAATGATTATAGTGGAAATTAATGAAATAGAGAATAGGATATTAATGACCAAATTCAATGAAACTAAATATTGTATTTTTGAATAGATCTACAAAATTGACAAACCTTCAGCTACATTGGAAAAAAAAAGAAAGAAGAAAGAAAGAAAGAAAGAAAGAAAGAAAGAAAGAAAGAAAGAAAGAAAGAAAAAGAAAGAAAAGAAAAAAAGAAATACATTCTGAGCATTACTATTGATTTTACAGAAGTTCAAATAATTATAAAGGAATATTACAAACAATGATATGCTAACAAAATAAGTAGTCTAGGTGAATGGACATATTCAGAGAAAAAAACCACAAACCAGCAAAAGTGACCCAAGAAGAAAGAGGAAATCTGAATAGACCACAAAACATAAAGATACTGAGTTAGTAATTGAAACACACACCTCTGGGCACCTGGGTGACTCAGTCGGTTAAGCATCAGACTCTCGATTTTGGCTCAGGTCATGATCTCACTGTTGTGAGATCCAGCCCCTTCAACACATCCAGCTCTGTGTTGACCAGGCTTTGTGCTGACTGGGCTCCGTGCTGAGCATGGAGCCTGTTTGAGATTTTCTTTCTCCCCCTGCCCTTCTTCTGATTGCACTGCACTCTCTCTCTCTCTCTCAAAAAACAAACACACACACAAACAAAAAACACAGAGCTAACTAATACAATGGTGAAAAAGTGAATTCTTTTCCCTTAATATCAAAAAACAACATAAAATGTCCCCCAAGAACCAATTTTTTTTTCCTTTGGTGGCAATATCTCTCCTGTTGAGACTGTATGCCTTTAAAGCTTCTAGTTTACAACTTCTATTTTAATTTTAACAGCTAGCTCTGATTGAACAGTGTGCTAGGTGCTTTACGTTATCTTATTTAATCTTCAGTATCAATTTTATTTTACAGATAGATTTAGAGACTTATAATAGATGGCAAGCTGTAAATTTAGATGAATTTGGAATATGGTTCTGCCATTTTCTCTGTGACCTTGTGGCACGTGACTTAACTCCTCTGTGCCTCAGTTTCCTCTTTTGTAAAATGAGAATACCGATAGTATCTACTTCACAGGGTTGTTGAATGTAAGAGATACAAAACACTTGGAAATAGTGCTTGGAACACAGTAAGGCTTTATAGAAGTTGGCCATTATTGTAATTGTTGTAAGTCACATATGTAGCAAATAGTAAAGGCATGATTTGAAACCATACATGGTAGACATGGAGATGCATGGACCACGTCTCGCTTGGAGGAAGGACTTGCTTTCCCACTGAAGGGGACACGCTAAGCAAAAGCCTCTAGCTGACACCAAACTACAGGGTCTATCTCCGTTACAGAGAGTTTCCTACCCAAGGTCCCACAATTTCCAGCACATTCCCACATTCAGTGACTGAGTGACGTCGGGATGTGAAAGTCTAGCTATTATGACCAGAGTATAATTCTGGTGGGTAATATTTATTGTTGAATTCCTTGCCTGGCTACCCAAGGCTCCACCCCACCTTCTTTACAGTTCAATTTCATCCTCTCCCCAATCCTACTTCTGCCCTCTTCCATTCATAGGGGTTGACCCCTAATAAATGTCTTGCTCCCCAAACCCTGCCCTATTTCTGCCTCCGGGCAATTCTACCTGTGGCACTACACTAACATAGCATTTAGAAACCATTCATGGAAAGAAATGAAATACCGTGACATTTAGGGTCATTTTTAAATGAATAGTAGGGGAGAACAAATAATATTTATTGAACTATCATTATAGGCTATGCTAAGTGTTTTTATTTCACAATTAAAAAAAAAACTACAACAATAACTACTATCACATTCATAATTGGAGGCATAGAGTAGTTAAGTAGTTTGCCCAAAGTTCCCCAGCGAATACATATCCGGTCTGCAATATGAACCAAAGTCTATTTGCCTTCAAAGCTCATGACCATATCATATGTTATGCTGCATTTGAAGTAGCTCTTAATTAATACATAGTGAAGACATTTTAATGCAGTAAGTTAAATCGATAACATTTGTGTTAGTTGAGGTGCGAATATGCTCATAATAATCCCGATGATTGTTTTGAGACACTTTTCCAAAGACATTTTTTCCTGATAAAATCTTGAGGTTAAATAGTATAGATTTTCCTGATTTTGGTATGATAGTGGTGTCAGGTGAGGAAAATTCTTTGGGTTTTTTTTTTTTTTTTGTCCCATAGGAATGTTTTTTGTTTGTTTCTTTTCTTTTCTTTTTTGAGAATCTTTATCATTCAGAAAAACTAAAAGAAAGCTTTCTGAGATCAGTTCTATGGTTTTGCAGTACTCCCAACCAGAAACAAAGACAATTATGCCGGTGAAAAAGGATGGTCACCTGAAATCGAAAAATACCACTCTTGCCACACTCCAGTGAGTTTAATACTATTCATAATTGAAAGTCTTGTCTAAAAACCAATTAGCCGGCCCTTGGTTAAGGGGCCATCCTTAGAGAACCACTCCTTGCTCCAGTCTTTTCTCCATAACCCATCTGGTTATGCTATTTCCTACTTCTTGCACCATCCCTACTTGAGACCCTGTAATAGATTTCCACTATTCTTTGACTAAAGAAATTTAATATGGCCCATAAGCCTGAACATAGTCTTGCATAAAAATAAATATTTGTTGAATAAATAAATGAGCAAATGAGCATGCATCTAGAGCTTTAGGAATATGTCTTACAATTATAATTTTGTGTTATTATTTTTGTATGTACCAACACCCAGCTATGGGATCATTGTTAAGGTGTTTTTATGGGCTATGGTGTTGTTTTTGGCTAGAATGAAGCATGGAATTTCCCTGCTCTTGGAAACAAACAAGGAAGATGGAGAACACCTGGCTGGATTGCCCTTCAGAATTCTGCCATGTAGGATTAAGAAAAGCTCCTTTGGCATCACAGGATCACATAGCAATGGAAGATTCTGTGAGTGCAACAGACACAGTAACTATAGCTGGCCTCATATTTCTGGTTTTGACTTGGTAAGATTTATTCAGGTGATTTCAGTGATGAGGGAACCTAACTCTGCTTGTCCTCTGCTTCTTCCCCTCATCAAAGTGCTTGCCTAAATCAAAATTTAAAGATTTGCAATTCATCAAGATGATTCTATGAGTGCATCATAAATTGGGCAGATTAGATTTTGTATATCTTTAGCTCCACAAATCATCATTTATGAGTTTCACCGTTGGGTGCAGAGTGATAAGAGAAATGTGGGAAATATGGGGACCAGGGTGAGATCATTTCATTTGAATTAGACAAATGAGACCGTGCTGGAAAGAAACACCCAATGTCTCTGGACAAATTTATGAAGTCAAAACAAAAAATAATTACAGTGCAGAAATGGCTAGTGCTGGATGAACCTGCTTCATTCCTAATGTTGGTTGGCAGCTCTTCATCCTGATTATTCCATCTGGAGATAATTGTGTGATATCATCCATAAAATTAAATCATAAATCAACCCAACTAGTGAATAGGCCAGCAAGCTGCTGAGAAAGCCACACGTAGGGAGGTGAGACTTCTCATCTTAATGAGAGGTATGGGAGCGAAATTAAGAGAAGAAGACATGTAGAGGGTGACCCTCAGCATGTCCACAGCCTCACTTGCTTACAGCTGCCATCAAAGTCTATGCCTCAATAAGTGCCAGAACAGCCAACATATTGCCTGCATTACCCACTTGCTGATGAGGAAAGAACGTTCTGTTCATGAAAGAAAACATGTATTGCTTTTTAAGGATTTCTGGTTTGAGTTGTAAATGCCCAAAATGAAAGCACTTTATTTCCTTTTTTGATGAAATGTTAACAGTGATAGAAAGCTTGTAAATGCAATAAGAATCTTATACATGAGCATTTGGTCCAACATCTTCTCTCGGCTTAGCTTTTGGAGGTTTGAAGAGTACACACCGTGGTCTTTGTTAGTAAGTGAGCTGTGGTCAATTTGCGGGTTATATTTGGAAAGCATTTTTCAGAGGGCAAGGTATAGTTTTAAGGCAATTAAGTATGATGCATAAAAGTGTAAAATAATTAAGGGGCACGTTAATTGTATTACCGCATCAGCAAGTGGGTAATGCAGGCAATATGTTGGCTGTTCTGACCCTTTTGAGGCATGGACTTTGGTGGCAGCTGTCAGCAAGTGAGGCTGTGGACAGGCTGAGGGTCACCCTCTACATATCTTCCTCTCTTAGTTTCACTTCCATACCTCTCATTGGTTAAGTGTCCACCTCTTGACTTTGGCTCAAGTCATGATCTCCTGGTTCATGAGTTTGAGCCCTGTGTCAGGCTCTGTGCTGACATTGCAGAGCCTGCTTGGGACTTTCTCTCCCCCTACCCTGATCTCTCTCTCTTTCTCTCTCTCTCACACACACACACACACAGACACACAGACACACACACAAATAAATAAATAAACTTTAAAAAAAGTAAAATAATTAAGATAAAGACAAAGGTATTGTTTAAATGGCTGCTGTTGATTTCCACAAGCTCATGCTGGGGTCAGCAAGACAGAGGGGTCAAGAGTCAAAGGTCATCCCAGACTCCCTAATAGCTCATGCTGGAGCAAATGGACTAAGGACATGTATTTCTTTCAGTTGAGTCATTTGAGATGATAAATCCCATTGGCTTTGGAGATTCCACTTGTGACCATAATAAATGCAAAATCCAGCTGTACATTGAGTCTCTGAATTTTCAAAGTGGTAACGGGAACAGATGTTGAGAGTCTGGAGGCTTGTGAACATCTGTGGTAGGAAGGTCACTGTGCCACTCAGCAGAGATGCAAGTAGAAAAACAATAATGAAGATAAATGCTTTCTTGTGTTTTTTTTTTTCTTTTTTCCCCCCTCTAAATAATATTAGGACCAGCAGAGCAAGAAAAATCACCAGCTCTGAAAAATGCATCTTCTTTTGTTTCATTCTCAGTTGTGCTGAGTACATGTAATGAACATACATTGAAAGCTATATATTTGTAAGTGTAGGAGTCTAGCTGGTTTTAGACAGTTCTAAAGTGTGGCCAAATCAGAATATGAAAAATCTTCTTAGGAACAGATTCCATTTACCTCTCTTGAATTATTTTATTCTCTTCATCTCCTGCCTCCCAAGAATCTTTGTTGTCTGTTCTTCATTTTGGCAAAACCCAACCAGAAACCAGAAAACCACATGAACCAATTTTATGGTAATGAACATTAGAATTCCATTTTATCAGGTTGATCGTATTAGTCAGGAGTCTTTTCAGCTGCAAACCTCAGGAGCCCAACTCAAACTAAAGAGAAGGAATGTATTGTCTTATGTAAATATATCTAGATATGTCTCGAGAGGTAGACTGATTCAGGCATGGCTGCATCCTTCAAGTCTCAAATAATCCTCTCCTTTCCCTCCCCTTCCTTTTCCCTCACCCCTCTCTCCTCTTCCTAACTATCTCCATTTTCATTTTCAACTATGAGTTCTACTTTTTGTTCCTCTGGTTTTGTTCTAAGTTAGTTATGGCCTTTCCATAAAAACAAAAAGCACTAAGTGGCTCCAGGCCTTAAGATCCATGATTTCCCAGAGGAAAAGAGTATATATTTCTCAGTCATCTCAGCAGACATAGTGCAAAGGAGTCACGGAGGGACATGGGGAAACATGGAAGATAAGGTTAATCGGACTGAATGTGTTGCAATTTCCTCATAGCAGGAAGCTTTCTGAAATTTTAAAGCTGTAAAATGAAATGACTGGATCTTAATTTTAGAAAGATTGCCAGGTGGCAATGTGGAGAATGAGTTGGGATTGGAAGAAACTGGATTCTGGAAGAGGAGTGCAGGAAGCAGAAGGTGAAGGGTGAGGCAGAAGGACTAGAAAGGATAAAAAGCAGAGTCAAAAGTCCTTGGAGGAATACAGCTGAAGCAACTTAGCAACCAACTAAACGTGAACAAATGAAGACAAAGGGAAATTAAAGACAACATCAAAGTTTCCAGTAGAGAAGACTGAGTGGATTTTATGGTCATTCACTGATAGGTGGAGACATCACCTAGCACTGAATTTGAAGGTGCTCCTTCTTTGTAGGTATTTAAAAGTAATTTTTCTCTCCCCCTGGGTAGAAATACCAACACATCTGATAGTTCTTGCATTCCACTCATAGCAGAGAAATTATGCAACAGATTTTAGTCAACATTCAAGTTTGGAACTAGGATAATGTTTTTATCAATGGAGCCTTTATTCAATCCTTCAGGCTAATTCCATTAAAAGATATCAAATGTGTGAATATTCCTTCTCGGCTTTGAATAACTCAGAATACTGATGTTATAAGTATTAGATTTTCCTCCAAATGGTGTGTACTATGATTGATTTTTTAATTGTTAGTTACTTATTATTAATAATTCCCGGGAGGAAGACATTTAGGAAGTATCTGATCTAGCCCACAGGTGATGCAGTGTGCAGTACCTAACATAGTAGGCAAGGAAGAAAAGTGGGACCAGTAAAACCTTATTGACAAAACCAGAGGGTGGCCAACTTTAGTTTGCCAATTTAATGTTTAAATTGAGTCATAGTATCTATTTTGATTACTGAGTTTTTGGTACTTCTTGTATATATGTAAGTATGTTTGTTTGTTTGTTTGTTTGTTTGTTTTGCATAAGACCCCACTGTGGTCCCAATTTTGTTGGTTCTAGGCCAACAGGATTTTGTCCCAAATACAAGCTCAAGGTACTGTATTCGGGAGGGAAACTATATGCAGAAAGACTGAGAGCCAGAAGAGTTTATCCAACAGGTCATCAGTATAGAAGTCCAGATTTTGGGGGGAGGCAGACTTACTTGCAGAGGGTTAGAAGAAGCACCATTTGGAGGAGAAGTCTATTTGGAGACAACGTCTTTCAAACAAAGCCAGAGGTATGACTATTAGTTCTTTGGTAGGCTTCCTGGGCCAAGAATATGCTCTTGAATTTTCTGAAATGTGCTGAACAGGAAAAATAATTTATGAAATGTGATATTTTATTCTGAGCCTTGCTACTAAAAATGTGGTCTATGGATCAAGGGCATCAGGAGCAACTGTTTGCTTGTTAAAATGTAAGTTCTCAGGCCACATCCCTGGCCTACTACATAAAATCTGCATTTTAACAATATGTCCAGGTGGTTTGCATACGCATTAAAGTGTAAGAAATAGCCTCCAAAGTGGAGTACAACTTTAAAATAATAAAACCTGGATTTATTTGTTTTATCTCACACTTTTACCACTTTAATATTATTTCTATATTATAAGATGTATTTATCATATTACCACAGTACTGCGTATCTACTGTTATTGGGGATATATTCACAAACTTGATTTTTTTTTCATCTACAGAAATATATGACCAAAAATTTTTGAGGACCACCACTTGGCAGATTTCAGCTCTGACATGCAAGTGCTTGGAGAGAGAAACAAAAGAGGAAAGAACAAAGCTTAGAGTATTCTAATCTTTTGGAGTGACCTTCAAGGTTAGTCTGTTATCCCAAGGTCATGATGACTAATTACTGCATCTATGAATTAGTTAAAATACTCATAGAGCCATCCAGGAAACTTCTTCATTTAAGTTATCCCCAAATGGTTTACTATTTTCCTTTAATACCTGATCCTGGAACACAAATTGGATTTGCAAATCAATGCCTAGAAAAGTTTCAAGTGATAAAGAACAAAGCCGATTCAGAATTTTGTGCAATCCTTTGTTAGACTGATAAAAGGAATCTTGGTTATTCATTTTTAATTGCTCTTTGTTTTGGGTAAACAATGAAATGCAAATGCTATGGTCATTAATGACTTGAGAGACGGTCCATCTTCTTGGAACAGTGAAATTCATGCAGAGAGATATATCCCATTTCTGAGCCACATTCTCCTATGTAACAAGCAGTGCTTTGACAACCATCTAGGCCCAAAGTCAGTTTCTTGTGTTTTCTTGCCTACTTTATCTTCTATCTCTCCTTCTTTCTCTTTTCTGTCCTATTTGCCATGCATTTCAGGTTATAGGTGACTCACGTTACTAGAAATAAAAAAAGATCAGTCTCTGGCTCTTGGAAAGATATTAATAATAACATTTAACTTGAGAACTACTGAGGATTACATAAGCAGACATTTTCAAGTAATATTTAAATTTATTACTTTCATATATCTGAATGTGGCTTCAGGGGAAAATTCAAATGCCAAGTCCTAGGCCAAGCGATTTTCTTTTCAGCCTTTGTACTCAGGCTGCTCAAGAATGCATGTTTATACTGCAAAGAAACCACATTTAGAAGATTGCCTCTGTTTTCCCTTCCAATTTACCATATTGTGCTTTACTCTTGCAGGATTCCATCTGGGTCTGCACATGAATCTTGTTTATGAATGCTTCCCTTTGGCTTTTCAATCACTGTTAGTAAGTCCCTTTGGCAGGCGTCCAGAATTGCCCCGACTCATATTAAATTCCAGTTTTTAGTGAATTATATTTCAGTGATTGTCGTTAGCACTCAAATGCTACAATTACGGAAATTTCTCCAAGAAAATAGAAAAATGAAAAAAAAAATTGGCCTTTGAAAGTTAAAACGTGGGAGGCAGAGTGAGCACAGGATTTGGAAATCAAAATTGGTTGTTTAATAACCTTGGACAAGTTGCCTAATCTCTTTCAACATCATCAGTAAAATGGGAACACATTTACTTACTTTATAGGGCTACGGTGATTCTTAAATGAGACAAATAAAAGTAAAAAGTACTTACGTGCTAGGAACATAGAAGCTACCTGCATGCTAACTGCTGATGTTCAAATCAACACATTATTTCTGAGCCAGATTTAAGAAGTCTTTCTGAATATAGCCCAACCGACCAATCAGCAATACCTAAGAAGAAGGTTATGTCAGGTAGAAGGGCATTCATCAGGCATGCAAGTATAGAAGAAATGTGAGTATCAAAAAAAAAAAGCACTGGCAGTGAATTTCCTGGCATGATGGAATAGAAAGGGGGCCTTAATCAAATTCAGGTATTTCCGATTTCCCCCAAAGAGTTGATGCAATGAAGTATCATAAACTGATGCTCATTAGCATTTCAATATTTGAGATATTTAACTCAATAGTTTTCAGTCTTGTTTGCTCATTATGCTCACCTAGGAAGTTTGTAAAAAAAAAAAAATTCCTCCTTCCCACCCACTACCTGGCAATTTTTGAGTTGATGGCTCTGGGGTAGGCCTAGGCATCTGTATTTTATAAAGTATTCCCAGGGCAGCTGGGGGGAGAGGCGCTAATCTAATCTTTCTTTTTCTAATGTGAAGCTGGCCAATCACCTCTTTGATTCCTGTGTGAGTCTTTGTCCACATCAACAGAATGGGATGACTAAAGAATTTTAAGTATTTACAGGCCCGTGGCGGAGATTTCCCATGATGAATCCCTAATGTGACGTTTGTGATTTGGTGCCCTGTGAAGTTTGACAACAAAAATAATGTGTGCCTATCATGCCAGAATAAATGTTACTGGTCCTTGTGATAGTTATAATTCTTACTCTGAGTGTGCAAATCACATTTCATGGGCCATAGTTTCCTATCTCTTATTTCATATGAGTCAATTCCTTGAGGTTTTGTTATTTCTAATAATAAAGACTCTCTTCCTCTTTGTTCTTTACAGCCCCCTTCCTCTTCCTTTCCTTTTTATTCCTTCCTGAATAATTTAGTCTGAAAGCCATCAGAAGCAAACAAGCAAGATTGGCATCTTTGTGTGCAGGGAGTCACAGGGGCTCAGAGCAGGATGTCAGAGCCCAAGCATGACATTCACATAGGGTGAGGAGCAGGAGATGGCCCAATGGAGGTGTCTGAGCCTATGGAGAGGGAGGTGGAAGCCCACATGGGCAGGGGGGTGCCCAGGGTTGTGATGAAATAAGATAGTAGCAGAGTAGAAGTCAAATTATACGGACCAATGATGATCCTACTTCCAGAAGAGCCGAGGGATGCTTCATGAATGCTTGAAGAACTTAATAACTCTGGGCTTGTGGATGGAAAAAAATATCAAAATAGTGTCCACATGAGCTATACTTTTAGCACTAAAAATAGCTGCTCTGCCAGTGTTTTCCTTGTATCTCTATCTCGGTCCATGAAGTGAGCATATCTATTCATCCAGTTGGCTTTTATTAAGAGCTAACCATGTCATAGCTACTGTATTAGACTCCAGCTATACAGAGAAAAATGACTCAATTCCTCTTATTTGAGTTTTCCCAGAAGCGGTCCATAGGCAAGGACTTGGATGCAGGCGATCGTTGGCAGGTGACCTCAGGACGCACAAGTGGCAGAGCAGGGAAGGTGAGACAAGAACCCTGGAAAAGCCAGATGGGTGTGTA
Source organism: Neofelis nebulosa (assembly GCF_028018385.1). Classification (NCBI taxonomy): domain Eukaryota; kingdom Metazoa; phylum Chordata; class Mammalia; order Carnivora; family Felidae; genus Neofelis; species Neofelis nebulosa. The sequence goes on along the minus strand of NC_080786.1, from coordinate 12,775,968 downwards.
TTTATGAACAGCTCATTGCTACAGGAAGCTGAGAGTCATTCCTACTGGGAATGCTTGAAAGAATCATGGAGAACATACCTCAGAGTTGTCCTAGTGAGGGACAGGGGAACTGGGCGTGCCATATTCTTTTGCCACAACAATACCTTCCCATTCTGTATGCTTTCCTTACAACGTGACCTTGAACCTCTTTCATTTAAGAACTTGGGTTAAAAAAAAAAAAAAAAGAGCTTGGCTTTATGCTTCCTCCCCTCAAATGTGGGTGGACCTGTGATTTTGCTGGGAAGGGTGCTCTACAATTTCAGAGGCTATCACCTAAAGAGCCATACGGCTTCTTCCCGTTTCCCTTGGGATGCTCGTGCTCGTGTATCCACGTTGCGAGGAAGCCCAAACTAGCCCTCCCAGAGAAACTACATGGGGGCCACACATGCCAGTCAGAGCCAGTGAGGACCAAGCCGTAGCCGGTACTAACTGCCACAAAAGTGAGTGAGCAAGCCTCCTGATGATTCTTACCCTCAGGCATTATCACCTGAGCTTTTGCATCTTCCCAAACGGGGCCCATATGTCATGGAGCAGAGACAAGATACCCTCCCTCTGCTTCTTCCAAATCCCTGACCCCCACCTTTGGTGAGCTCCCAGTTGATATCAACATGGTTGACTTGTTCTGAGTTCGGGTGGTTTCTCATGCAGAAGTAGATAACCAGACACTGGGGCATTTATCCATCAGTACCGGGCCCTTGCTGGTTGTGAAGTGTTAAGTCCCCGGCACATTGAGTCTGCCCCAAGTGGTGGAGCTATTGCCTCCAGCCTTGGAGAAAAGGACAGCATTTGGGCATTCAAAGTGGAAAGCTGTCTGAAGTACTTTTCCTGTCCTCTGCAGCTACAGGTGGGTGCTGAGGTGGACTGAGGACACAGGGGCAGAACAATGCCACATCTACCTCAGCTCTGGCCAAATTGCACACGTGACCAGATGAAAGATAAATAAGTAAACCGACAAGCTGAGATATGCTAAATCCAATGACAGAGTTAGCATAGGGCCCCCTGGCAGCTCCAAAGGAGAGTCTCTTGGCCCAGACCACAAGGTCTGAGGAAAGTTTTCCAGAACAGTTAAAAGGAGTGCTTTAGGATGTGACAAGGAGAATTTGGTAACCTCTCCAATATGCCAAACTCCTTTGGAGAAAAACATTTACAAAGACATCTGTTTTCAGGATGGCATTATGTGAGCCTAGAAATGAAATCCTGGTAGGTTACAATTAAACATACGATCGCTATTGGCTTTCTTTTCTAAGAGAACAATGTGTCAACCTGTACAAAATTGATTTAATGACCTGGCTTATCTTTAAGACAGGGAGGGATACTTTTGCTGTTTTGATGAGTAGTGAGTAAAGAGTACATGCTTTTTCATATTGAAATTCTGTAAATTCCTGCTTCTTTCAAAAAGGTATCATTTTCCAAAAATTGAAGATAGAGAAGCGGAAATAGAAACACGTCATTATCCTCTGGCTGTCCATCTGAATATGATGGCTTTGTTAAACATTGCTTTTTCTAGCTAAAATTGTGACCCCCATAATACCTAATTTTTCTGGAAATTTTCACAATATTTAATAAGCTCTTCTGTTTGCATACCCTCGCATGAATAAAGTTTCAAGTATCTTTAATTTCTTGACTCCAAGTAAATTTTTCATTAAAGTATAACATACAGAGAAGTATACAAATCATTTTGGCTTAATACCTTTTTCCAAATTGTACACACTCGTGTAACCAAAAACCAGATCAATAAACAGAATGTAACCAGCACCCCGGAAACTCTTGAGCTCGCTTTTAGGTACTATTTCCCCAAAGGCAACTACTATCCTGATTTCTAACCATAGACTAGCATCCCTGTTTTAAGCACTGTACAGGTGAAATCACACCATGGATATTGGTTTGGGTCTTCCTTTGCTCAACATTAATTTACTGAGATTCATACATTTTGTATGTAGTTGTTTATTTTGATTGTTTGGTTTTCATTGACATTTGTTAAAGTGTTTTTCACTGGAAAAAAAACAAGAGGTACATAGTGATCATCTCACATCCTGACATTCTGCTCCCAAATGAGGAAAGCCTTTATTAGGAAGAAAAAAAAAACAAAAAAAAAAAACCCACAAACTTACTGAAGCTCACTGCATTACAGTTAGTGTTTCCTCCGGAAGTCTGGCAAGGACGGAGGAAAGGGAGTGTATTAGTCACTCAGAGAGTTTTGTCCTCACATGTCCTAATGTTGTAGTTGAACAATTCCCATTGTAAGGTAGGATTAATGCTGTTATGCAGTCTCTGTGTTAAGCTAAAGTTTAAATTCAAAGTGCTACCAATGATACTTATTTGCTGGCATTATCATAGTTTGAGGTCATCACCTCTGTTAGGGCTGGGAATTTGGGGCCAAGGATGATGAAGGAAGTTTCTTCCTAGAATGAAACATGTCAGTGCCTTAAAAAGACGATGCAGAAAGATAACGTTAGTTTAGTGATTTTTACTAATACATTCTACCATACTGTGATAAAACTGCAGAAGCTTCATCTTCCTTGCTCACAAAATAGCGATATGCTGGTTGAACCTCCCTCTACAGGAAAAATAAACAATTTTAAAATGTGCAGACACTTGAAAGTCCAAAGGCAATCCCTCCAGGAAGTAGATTGCCTCAGGGGAAGTGGGCAACCATCTGCCAAAGAAGTGTAAGCAAGACTTATTTTAGGGGTGCTTGGGTGGCTCAGTCGGTTAAGTGTCAGACTTCTGTTCAGGTCATGATCTCACTGTTTGTGAGTTTGAGCCCCGCGTAGGCCCTGTACTGACAGCTCAGAGCCTGGAGCCTGCTTCAGTTTCTGTCTTCCACTCTCTCTGCCCCTCCCCCACTTGCTTGCACTCTCTCTTTCTCTCTCTCTCTCTCTCTCAAACATAAATAAATAATAAACATAAACATCAAAAAAATTTTAAAAGACCTTAATTTAATCACAGACTGAGTAAGGGCACAACCCTAGTAGCTCTGGCCACGTTTCATTATCTCCCTGTACTCCTAAATTCTTTGCAAAGAAAGCCCAGCTAACTGTGACTTCTGTATGTATCTGAAGTATAATAGTATGTTCTGAAAAGCTAGAGTGCTCTTGGGCTGGTTTACTAAAGGGAGCCAGGAGACAAACAGCAGATTAAATTGCTCCTTTTTCATATTGGTCAAATTTCCCCTGCTGTATGGTTTTTAGTTTTTAGTGCCCTATTGTAAGATGGTTATTAACAAAATTGAGTTGCTTTATGAATTATCAACCATGGTGGGGAAAGATCTTGGGGTGCCCAATAATTGTCCCAAAGATGTATTATGCACTTAGGACGTACCAGACATCCTCCAGGGATGATGGCATTTAAACCTCCCAATAACCTCTGAGGTGGTTACTAATTATTATGCCTATGTTTTCCCACACAAGGAACCAAGGCTTAGAGAAACTCACTCCCCCAAGGCCATAGCTGGAAAAGCCAGCTTTGATCAGTTGTCTGGTCAACTCTGTTGGTTAGAGTGTGGTGCTAATAACACCAAAATCACAGATTTGATCCCTGTATGGACCAGAAAGTTACCTTTAAAAAAAAGAAAAGAAAAGAAAAAAACAAAAACTTCACACTGAAAGAGCTGATTTTGAATCTTAAGTTGTCTGATTCGATGCTCATAAACACCAAACCACACAACCTCATGCACATAGTAGTGAAGGACCTTATGATTATAAAATGGATATCTGCCTCATAGCCTTCTTAAGCTATTTGATTTTTTTAATGTTTATTTATTTTTCAGAGAGAGAGACAGAGCGTGAGCAGGAGAGGGGTAGGCAGAGGGAGAGATAGAAACTGAAGCAGGCTCCAGGCTCTGAGCTGTCAGCACAGAGCCCAATGCCAGGTTCCAACCAATGAACTGTGAGGTCATGATCTGAGCCAGCCAAAGTTGGATGCTTAAGTGACTGAGCCACCCCGGAGCTATTTAAATGAGATGACCCATGTAAAGTGCAGACCAGAGGTCTTGACCACAGTAAAGCCCTCAATAAATGTTACCTGCTCTTATTAACAGAACAATGGTGAGAAAATGACTAACCTGGAGAATTTAGCGGGGATGTGGCCATGGTCTTGGAACTAACATTCTTGTAGGTGGCTGTGTATAAGATGGCAGTCAGTCTGGTGGTTGGAAGGGCATTGTTTTAGAACCAGGGCACTGGAATTGGCAAATTACTTAAAACTACCTTGAATCTCTTTCTGTGCCTTTATGATGGAGACAATAATTGCTATCTTTCAGAATTTGTATGAAGCACATATAAAAAGAGCCCTAAAAATGTCTGGCACATAATGGAAACCTTGCAGAGGTTAATTTCCTTTTCAACAACTTCCATGTCTCCGGACTTGAGGATGGAATTGTGATCAACCAGAGGAAATTTAGATTTGGTCCCAAAACCATTATCTGAATGAGTTTCCGCAAGAGAAAGTTCTGGTTCATGGTGGAAGTTGACTAAGTATTTCAGATGAGGGACGGGCTGGGTGAACTCTTTGACCCCTAAATCTTTAACTATCACAGAACCAACAAAATACTTATACAGTCTTTGAGAAAGTGCCCTTGAAAACACTCGAGCCACAAGCAGTTTTTAGTAAATCTCAGGATCCAACAGCCTTGGTTACAGCAAGCAACAATTATAAGAAAATGCATCATAGACTCATACGTCCTGTTCATGGTTTGCTTCTGGCCATCTTCTTGGCTTAGCTTTGTTTCCTCTCTAATTTGAGGGGCTGATGGTTTTAGTTTTCTTAGTCACAGCCATGTAGAATGATACTTTATTAAAGTAATTTTAAGACATTCTATAATTTTCATTTCTCCTTTTCAAACCAGGAGCTGGAGACTCTGCCTTTCCTTTCCTTAGACGTTAGCCGAGCAAAAGGTAATGAAATGTGAAGGCAGATGGGAAATAGTGGAATGGCTTTGAAGGTAATAAAAGAAAGAAGAAAGGTGTCTTCCAGTCTGGGAAGGGGTGAGACGGCACTGATCCTGTAAGCAGAGGAGACATACCCCCCCCCCCCCCGCCCTCTGCTGGGAGCAGCCCTGGGGAGACAGTGAGGTCCCAGAGGGAGCTGCCTGACGGACAACCTGCAGAAGTGAGGTCTCTGAAATCAGCCAGTGGCACCATGAGTAGAAGCAGCAGTCAGCAGTCCTGGAGGAACAGAGCAAGCCCTGCCAATGGGCATCTCACTGTGAGTCAGCAAGACCCACTGACCCAGGACAGTGACTGGTAGGTCCCTTCCGTACTGCATTAAGACTCTAGGAATTCCTGAACTCTGATGGAGAGCAGCATCCCTAAGGGCTAAAAGCCAGCTTTCCATCAGCTTGATGACATGAGGGCTGAAGTCTGATTTAGACTGATTGCTACAAAATAAGAAATTATGATGATGCCCAACATGCCTGACTGTGTAGCTACCAATTTCTACCTTCCACAAACATAAACCCATTTGAGAGTTTCCAGTCCAAAGTCATAGTATTTGGGTTTCCCATAAGGCTGAGAAAATGTTGCCACAGTAAGCCAGACAAAAGTGAAGACAGAGAGACCCTGAGAGATACTAAGCAATGGATCCAGCCAGGGTACCACCGTCAGTGGGGTCGAGGTGTGTGAAACCCGTAATTCTAGATTGCCTACCTCATAACTGCTCCGTCTCCAGATTTGAAAAATGCTGCCTTAATAGGATACCCATTACTTCAAGCAAGGTTTTATTTCTGCTCATGGTATTTATGGAAACCTGGTGGAATGTGGCAATGCAGTGGAGCTCCCTGGTGCCTTTTAGAGCCCTGCCCACCCCCTACCCCCCACCCACCCCCACTCCAATGTTCAGCATCCACATCGCTTCTGCCTGGTTCTGAGAGCAGGGGGCTTAGAGAAAGCGATTCATGATTGAAAAGGACTTTAGAATCCTGAGATGAAAGTGCTTGGTGAGCCTGAAGTGCCGCTCCTTGAAGGATTACCTCTGTTTACGCTTTGGCTGCTACTTGGTCGTGTTTAAGGGAAAGGCTGATTTCAGAAATTGATCCCTTTACCCTTTGAGCGAACCAAAGTGGGCAGAATTGAAAAGGATTTGAGACTGCTGCTGGCGGCTTTGTTGTGGAGGTCTGTTATCACCCTGCATGGGGGCAGTGTTCCAGGCTTGGCTGGCCTCGAGCAGCTCATGAAGGCTCTGGTAGTGTCACCTTAATCTCTTTCCTGCTACAGCCTGCACACTTGAAGGTGAGTTTGAGAGATGAGCTCCTGAGAAAGGAGGAAAAGGGGCGGCTGTCCAACAGCACACTGTCCAACAGCCCCTTGGCCCTGCCTCTGGTCTGGCTGCATTCAAACCTGTGACAATGAGACAGCGGGTGTCCACACCATGGGGCTCTGACAGGATAGCAACCAGCTTAGGTTGGGTGGGGCTAAGGAGACACGATGGGGAGGAGAAATGGACTCCAGGAAGGTGCTCACGATCCTTGGTCACTGCAGGATGACAGGCCCGTCTTCAGTCTTCATAAGCTGCAATGTCCATAGGGCTCCCTCTGCCTCGTTCTGCTGCCTTATTGCCACCCCTCACCTCACACAGACTTGCCTATCTTTGGCAGCCTTGCTTTTCTTGTAATTGTTATTTCTTTTTTTGTAATGTCTCAGCGGACGTAGAGTTTGTTAGAGCTTGAAGGGATTTGAGCAATCATCTGTTCAAATTGCTCACTTCATAGAATGGGAATCAGGGAGTAAGTGACTCCCCAGCCTGATGGCAGAGCCAGGGACAAGGATTTGGATGTTCTGAGTCCTCTCTAGGGCTCCTAATAAACTCTCCTGCTCCTCCGTTCTTTCGCCTCTTCACTCTTTCCCCCCAACAAAGATGTCACAGAGTAGGAAATCAGAGTTCTTTTCCTGACTGTTCCCAAACCACCATGTGACTTGCTGAACATCACCCAGTCTTAGACCTTCAGTGACTCCATCTTCAAAACGAAGGATCAAATTAAAGCATTTCAGGGACAGTGACAATTCCATGCGTTCACCAAATCCCACTCATTTTCCCTCTGGGCATATAGGAAGACGGCATTTTCCAGCTTCTGCTCTCTTGCTTCGGACCGGATGACTGAGTTTGGGCCAGGGCAGGGGTTGGCAGTAATGCAGTTCACCCAAGGCTCGGTTGGAATCCAGCCTCCTCCAAGCTCTCCATGCTCTCCATACCAAGGTGGAGAATAACAGCATGGAGTACTTTGCTCTTCCCCCCCGAACACTAGGACCTTCCTTCTCCACATCTAGGATGTTGGAACATGACATGAAAGCACCAAACCTTTGTTAATTTACTGAGAATCAGGGATTGTTAGTTACAGTAGTGAGTATACCCTGACTAACCAAATCTCTCAGATCCCTTTCAGCCACAATGTGCTAAGGTTTTGCTTATTGTCGCTAGTTTATTTTATTTTCCTTCACTCAACAATTCTTAAGCACCTGCAATGTACCACAAACGGTGTCAAGATATAGTGCCTCATTTCTGTCAGAAGACTTATTGCCCCAAATCTGATTTAAACGTGATTGGGGGAAATTCCGTGTATAAGGCAAAACCTGCCTTTGATTTCTCAGACTTTCTTCCCACCACCGTGGTAAAGAGGACACTGGGAGGAACAGCTTTCAATTGCCACTATCCAGCACCATTTTAAGAAAGTCTCAAAGCAATTATTAAGTACCAGTGGGTAATGTTACAAAGGAATGGGAGGTAAAGGTGTTTCAAATTACGGGGCGAGTGGGGCCCAGCTGAAATGATTCAACGCTATCCACTCCAGGGGACTGGACTATGTGACCCCATTTAGAAATACCTGTATTGGGCCCTTTGAGTTCTTTGGAAAACATCTTTAAATCAGGCCCATGGACAAGTGCTATCTATCCTCATTAGAACTGTCAGTTCCCTACAGGCTGTGGTGTCCACTCCCACTCTCAAATTCTTTAGGTACATTTTTCTTCTCAGCATTGCAGCTGAGCACATCCATCTGGCCAGTGAAAGAATATAATAGGGCATATTTTCAGCATGACCAATTAGATGTGCAACTCCCATTAACAATAACAGGACTTACGCTCCAGATTCTTCCTCAATAAATCCGGCCTTTCCCCTTATGAGCAACAGATGGGTTTTCCACAATGGCTCATTACCTTCTGGCTCAGCTCAGCTGCCAGAAGTGAAATATAAAGTTATTTATGGATGGAGAAAGATGCATAAGTCACTGTGGATTATTTTCTGCCATCTTTTTTCGTTTATTTAGTTAGAGTTTTCTATCGCTCAAGATGAACACGTTAGAGAAAATGGTGGTATCCCCACTGGGAATGAAGATGGATGTCCCTTCAGCTTGGTTACTTTTTCTGATGGCCACAGATCTCTAGGGTGATGCTGGGTTTCCCACAAGAAATGGTAATTGGGATATTTCCATAGAGAAGATACCCGTTCCTCAAAAGATTCTCTAGCCTCTGACAGGCCATCTCTGTGAAATTTGGTCAGCGAGGGCACAAGTCAGTGCCACTTAACTGCATGTGATACATTTGAGAAAAGAAAACAAATTGCTTCTTTAAGGAATGCCAATATATTTAGCATTTGACATCACAGCCAGATAGAGGTTATTCATCTGTCATTTGGGGGATAGGGGCAGGGAAATGGGCAAAAAAGACTGCCATGCTGGATGTTATATGGGAAAGCAACACAGTAAGAGGGTGAAAAGGTGTGAAGAAAAAGGAAGGGGAGATGGAAAAGGAGTAAGAAAGTAGCACTGAGTGCCGTGTCCTCTGTGAGTACCAAGCAGGCCATGCTATGTGAGCACATGATATGCCCCTTCTGTCCAGTTCTTCCTTGCTCAATTATGTACATGCCCCCTGCCTCAGTTTCCCCATATTAAGAATGAAAATACTAATAGGATATTGAAGGATTGATATGAAGAGCAAATGAATTAATATTTACAAAACACTTACGACAGTCCCTTCCATATAAAAGGTGTCTGTTTTTATATAAAGAAACTCAAACTTGCAGTGAGCATTAATTGCTCAGTCTTCCCATGGGGTTTGATAGATTGCCAATTATAGGAACATTCTTGCCCCTCACACCACAGGAGATACATTATCAATCCAAGTTCTTCTTTTGAATTTTTCGAATAGGTACAAAGGAAAGATGGTCAGTCTCTTAAGGTTAATGCTGTGAGTTATGAATCCAGATACTAACAGAAGCCATGTGACCTGCTTTGTGGAGAAAGCTGGTTACCCATAGAAGAGATGAACCCAGTGCAGAGACAAGCAGAGACAAGAGATGCAAAGTTCTAAGCAGTGTTCCCATTCCGAGTTTTCTAAGTTTCTAAGCCAGCCATGTCCATGCCCTTTCTGCAGTTTGTTTACATGAATTAAGATGCTCCCTTTCTGGGACAGGAGGAAGGGCACAACCAGTTCATATTAGGTTTCTGTCGCTCACAATAACAACACCAACAACAACAACAACAAAAAAACAAAAGCAAAAACTAATTTTACTGGAAAAAGACCAACATTCACTAGAAAATATAACTCCCTGTGCCCCTACCCTCTTCCTCTCCAACTTGTGCTAGACAGAGAGAAAAAGAGAGAGAGAGAGACATCGATCAACCATGGGGTGTAAGGAAGGTAGAAGTAATTTTATTTTATTTAATTTATTTATTTATTTTTTAAATGTTTATTTATTTTTGAGAGAGACAGAGACAGAATGTGAGTGGGTTAGGGGCAGAGAAAGAGGGAGACACAGAAGCAGAAGCAGGCTCCAGGCTGTCAGCAGAGAGCCCGACGCGGGGCTCGAACTCACGAGCTGTGAGATCATGACCTGAGCCGAAGTCGGACGCTCAACCGACTGAGCCACCCAGGCGCCCCAAGTAGAAGTAATTTTAAAAAGACACCTGAAGAAATGTAATCTTAGGTTACTTCTTAGTCTGAACAAGGCAAGTCACAGAATCACAGGGTGCCAGGGCTGAGCATTTCCTCTCAGATCTCATTCACATGGTATGATTGCAGACTTTGCCTAGACTTTACTGGACCCAGTGAAGCCATTTCTCCTGAAGTGATCAATACCTGTAATGATGAAGTTCTGCCTCATATTGAAGCAAATCAGACTTAATGATGTCTCCTCAGCATTCCTAGCCCTTCCTTCTAGAAAATTATCAGTTTCCTTCCTATTCATGTAAGAGGATTATAATATTTGAACAAGGTTTTTATTTCCTTATAAGTCATTTCTTCCTTGGGACCAACAGCCCTACCAGAAGCATTCCATTAGATATTACTGAGAGATAAACTTTAGGATATGAGACAGCCATCAGGGTTGGTGGAAAGAACGTTTGCTTAAGGTCAGACCAATACTGTGTTAAAGTGTTGCAAGGCTGATTGGAGTCTATCATGTGAAAAAAGAAAGAGAGAGAGAAAAAGGGTAGGGAAGGAGGAAGGGAGAGAGGGAGAGGGAGAGGGAGAGGGAGAGGGAGAGGGAAAGGGAGAGGGAAAGAGAGAGAGAGAGAGAGAGAGAGAGAGAGAGAGAGAGAGAAAAGATCATAGATCTCTGACTGTCTTTCACCAGAAAGAAGAGGTCATTGCACTGTTGTGATTTCAGATATTGGTTACCTGACTCTTGCACCTACTAAACTAGAAACTAATTGGTAATACATAAATCCCACTTAATTTTTTCCCCTAGGTTCATTTCCTTTAGAATTGACAATAATTAAAACAGATATGCTAAATGGTACCTTGTGGTGGATAATTAGAGTTTTCATTTAAAATACTACATGCTGCAGGGAGTTTATGGAAACACTAAATACCTTCCCTTTACAACCATTTTAAATGAAAAGACAACCTTTACGAAACCTCAGTTCCCTGGAGCTGTGAAGGAGAAATTAAGCACTAGAACATAGAAGATGTCTCTTCCTTCTACCTCAGGTTTTATGCCTCTGGTCCAAAAGGTTTGATTCTAGCTGGGATTTTATTCCTTCTTAGAAAGGAGAAGTAGGGGGGTGGGGCACCTGGGTGGCTCAGTCAGGTAAGTGTCCGACTCTTGATTTTGGCTCAGGTCATGATCTCACGGTTCATGAGTTCAAGCCCCATGTCAGGCTAATAGTGGGGAGCCTGCTTGGGATTCTTTATCTCCCTTTCTCTCTCTCTGCCCCTCCCCTGCTTGCATTCTCTCTCTTCCCCTCTCTCAAAATAGATAAACTTTAAAAAAAAGAAAGGATAAGTAGTGAAACAATGATAGATTGTTTTTAAAAAAGAAAAAAAATACAATCAGTGAAACACACAGGCATGAGCTATAGCTATAAAAACAAAATGAAGGAAAAAAGAGACAGAACGAAAATCTACAGCACTTACTGCATTTCAAAGGGCTGACACGTTGTCCATATAATATTGGAGGCTATGGGAAATACCACTGGACATTTTGGAAGTCCTAACAGGTTTTCAAAGGTCTCTGAAAGACTGAATAATTAGGGCATAGATAAATTTCTGCTGTCTTTATTTGAATAGCAATAGTAGCTGTGGAGTCCAGAGCACCAGGGAACATTGTACCTGGATCATATTGGCTTAATTCTTTTGTATCACTTAAGCCTTGGCACAAAAATGTTGCTCAAATTATAGTTAGATGCCATGGCATGTTAATTTAAATGGCTAAAAATCATAAAATCTGACTGTTAAGTCTTAGCAAGATGTGGGGCAACTGGAACTCTCATACAATCCTGGAGATGATAGAAAATGGGATAGCCACTTTGGGGAACAACTTGGCAGTTTCTTATCATGTAAACTTCCATATAACCCCATGATCCTACCCCTTGGTATTTACTCCAACTTAAGTGAAAATATATGTCCATATCAAAACTTCTATATGATTGTTTGTAGTGCTTTTATTCATAATCACTAAAACCAGAAATAACTCAATGTCCATCACTGGATGGATAAACTGGTATAACAACATATGGGCATACAGCCCAGAAATAGGAAAGACAAATTACCGATGCATGCAACTATGTGGACTAACCTCAAATTCTTTATCCTAAGTAGAGAAGGACACAAAGTACAACTACTCTATGATTCTATTTATATGACAATCTGAAAAAAGGCAAAATTATAGAGACAGAACAGATCAGTGATTAACATGGGCTGGGAGTGGCGGAGAGGATGGACTACCAAGAGGAATGAAACTTTTTGGGGGGTGATGAAAATGTTGTATCTTGATGTGGTGGTGGTTTCATGCCAATATGCATCTTTCAGAATTTATAGAATGGTATACCTAAAAAGGGTAAATTATACTGCATAGAACTTGTATATTAATAAAATTGCACTACACAATGAACCACACCAAAACTCGGGCTTAAAAAATACCACTTATTGTCAAGGCCCTGTGGGTTGGCAGTGTGGTTGTGGACCGTGGACTTGGCTGGACGCAGCCGTCTCAGCTTTTCTTGCTGGTGGTCTGTAGGTCTCAGTCCAAACAATAAGTTTCTCATCCTCCTTGAGCCTTCAGAATAGCTGGGGCATGTTGTTTTCGTGCTGATGGTAGGGGCACAACAGCAACTACAGAAGTTCCAACTATAGAAGAGTATTTCAAGTTATTTGCTTTTATTCCATTTATTAAATTCCCCTTGGCAAAAGAATGTCAATGATTTAGCCCAAATTCAAGAGGCTGAGAAAGAAACACTTCCGGTGGGAAGAACTATGTAGCAAATGTGGGAATTAAGTGTTGGAACAATAATCCCATCTTTTGCAAAGCTCTTTATTGAACCACAATTTAGTAGTATGCCCCATGCTTCTATAAGCATGGTATTAGAAAATGGTCATATGAAGATAATGTTTGCTTTTTCTGCCTTATCACTGTTAAAGATGTGTTTAACTTTACTCTATTTTCATTTTACTGAGGATCCTTTCTATCAATTCTTAGAATTTAGACCAGACATTTATACTGTATTCTGAAAAAAAATAGGGTCTATTTTATTAGACATTAGACATCTATAATTCATCTTTTTTATTTATTTATTTTGAGAGAGAGAGAAAGCACCAGCAAGGGTGGGGGGGGCGGCAGAAAGAAAGAGAGGGGGAGAGAGAGAATCCCAAGCAGGCTCTAGCACAGAGCCCCAATTCAGCCCCAATCTTCCAATCTCCAAGATCATGACCGGAGCCAAAATCAAGAGTTGGACACTTAACAGACTGAACCACCCAGGCTCCCCATCTCTAATTCATCTTGATTCCACTTCATGTTGGTAATGTCAATTTTAAAAATAAAAGTCAATTATTTTACTAGCAAAATGAGTTTGTTCAGGAATAGCAGAGGGATGGCAATTTGTGACGAGCAAATTATGGCAAATCATAGGTGAGTCCAAAGAGACAAAGGAAAGGTCAGTTTTGGTTACATTTCAGGGGGAAATTTAGAAAGATTGTTTTGAACAAAAGTTCACTGGAGAAAAACAAAAGTTGGAGGTTATGATGGTTTTTCATTGCCTGCAAGTGGTGGTTAGTAGTTCCTGCAGGGGCTGGGAGAGATATTTCTGTTTCTTAAAAGCAAGAGATAACCAAAGGTGGGAGACATTACAATTCCAGACTTCAAGCTGTATTACAGAGCCATAATCATCAAGACAGTATGGTACTGGCACAAAAACAGATTCATAGATCGATGGAACAAAATAAAGAACCCAGAAATGGACCCACAAATGTATGGCCAACTAAGCTTTGACAAAGCAGGAAAGAGTATCCAATGGACAAAAGACTATCTCTTCAGCAAATGGTGTTGGGAAAACAGCACAGCAACATGTAGAAAATGAACCTGGACCACTTTCTTACACCATACACAAAAATAAACTCAAAATGGAGGAAAGACCTAAATGCAAGACAAGAAACCATCAAAATCCTAGAGGAGAAAACAGGCAGCAAACTCTAACATCGGCTGTAGCAACTTACTAGACTTGTCTCCAGGGGCAAGGGAAACAAAGCAAAAATGAACTATTGGGACCTCACCAAGATAAAATCTGCACAGTGAGGGAAACAATCAACAAAACTAAAAGGTAACCAATGGAATGGGAGAAGATATTTGCAAATTACACATCAGATAAAGGGTTAGTATCCAAAATCTATAAAGCACTAATCAAATTCAACACCACAAAATCAAATAATCCAGTTAAGAAATGAGCAAAAGTCATAAATAGACACTTTTCCAAAGAAGACATCCAGATGGCAACAGACACATGAAAAGATGTTCAACGTCAATCATCATCAGGGAACTACAAATCAAAACCACACTGAGATACCACCCCACGCCAGTCAGAGTGTCTAAAATGAACAAATCCAGAGACCGCAGATTATGGCGAGGATGTGGAGAAACAGGAATCCACTTGCACTGCTGGTGGGAATGCAAACAGGTGCAGTCACTCTGGAAAATATTGTGGAGGTTCCTCAGAAAATTAAAAATAGACCTACCCTATGACCCAGCAATAGCACTACTAGGAATTTACACAAGGGATACAAAAATGCTGACTCTAAGGGGCACATGCACCCCAATGTTTATAGCAGTGCTATCAACAATAGCCAAATTATGGAAAGAGCCCAAATGTCCATCGACTGATGAATAGATAAAAAATTTATGGTGTGTATATATATATTATATATATATACATATATATGTATATATGTATTAAATATATATATATATTCAATACAATATTACTTGGTGATCAAAAAGAATGAAATCTTGCCATTTGCAACAACATGGATGGAACCAGAGTGTATTTTGCTAGGAGAAATAAGCCAATCAGGGAAAGACAAATATCGTATGATTTCACTCATATGTGGAATTTGAGAAACACAACAGATGAACATAGGGAAAAGGAAAGAAAAATAAGATTACAACAGAGAGGGAGGCAAACCATAAGAGACTCTTAACTACAGAGAATAAACTGAGGGTTACTGGAGAGGAGGTGGGTAGGGGGATGAGTTAAATGGGTGATGGGGATTGAAGAGGGCACTTGCTGAGATGAGCACTGGGTGTCATACATAAGTGATGAATCACTACATTCTACTCCTGAGACCCATGCTACGCTGAATGTTAAATAACTTGGATTTAAATAAATAAAAATAAGATAAGATCTTACAAAATATCTCCCATAAATACAGGAAGGGAAAAAAAGGCAGGAGATGACATTGCTATGAGAAAAGTGTCCACCCTTGTCAAAGTAAGAATTTTCTTCTTCCTGCTGGACAGGCAGGCTGCAGTGAGGGCTACGTGCACGAGAGCTCCCCCTTCAGGGCTTCCCGACTCCATCGTTATGAGGGTTCCTTTACCCATTTTCACAGTAGCCAAGCTCAAAGCTGATTGTATTGCTCACTTGAGAGAGTCATGATGTTCTAGGTTTCTTGCATGTTTCTCCCCCCTCTGCAGGATTGTAAGCTCTTCATAAAATCTTTATATGTATCTGCCTTATTCTCTTTGCGCCTTTATTGCAAAATTCACAAATATTTTTTTTTGAAAATAGAGATACAGAAGGAGGAAAGATCATGAATAATGCAAAGAATAGTGGATAGGGAGGTAGAATATTTACAGTCTAATCATTTCCTTGGAATATACATGTGACCTTTGCAAATCTCTTGATCTCTCTATGCCTTGAGTTGCTACTTAAACTATAAGGCTAATTATGTCTTTCTTTATTTACTTTTCAACATGATGGAGAAAACATGTGAAATTGCAATGCATTTTTTGGGGGGCACAATTGACTCTTTGGTCATAAGCCATTTTAAGCCATTTTTTTTAAGTGAATATACAAGTGTGACTTTGGCCCTAGAGGAAGCCCATATTGTTCTATAAATGGAACAAAAGCCTCTCCTTGATTCTTTGCCATGGCTTTGTCTGCTGAGTGATTCAAGAGATTTGTAATAAGCAGGAGAAGGTACAGCTTCAGCTCACATGTGGTTTCAAATCTGTACAGAAGGATGGCAATCCTTCAGTTTCTGACAGTCATGAAATGAACTGGTGGTCTCAGGATGATTTTAAGTAGAAATCTTGCCATAGTCGCAATAAGATCCTGTGGGATTTACTGTGTCAAAACCAAGGTTGAATGAAGTGCAGGGGATAAAGGAGCTTGACTGGCCATGGAAAGGTAGCATCGAGGTCACTGAGTCACTGAAACGGTATACACGGCAATCCTTATTTGAGAATGTGGGGAGGTGGCACCCAGATGAATAAAATTAGTTCCCTGACCTGCACGTACTCTCCCCCACACCCACAGTGCCACACAAGGCAAATGTCACAACTTCTTGGAGTCTCTTTTTTTCCCATGATAAGAAGCAAAAAAGCAAGAAGAAAGTGACTGAAATGGACAATTATTTAGCATTTATAGAGAAGTCTGAGCCATACAATGTATAATCTACATGAGCCCATAGTGCATGTTTGCTTTTATCGAAGTTTTAAGATCCCTGTGTTTTCAAGAAGCCTTAGTCAGTACAAAATTACCTAAAGCTCAGTGCAAAATTATACCTTAGGGTTCTGTTTTTCAAAGAGCACAACAGGTAGGAAAGTATCAATCTATCTGTGTCTGGTAATTTCAGTGTTAATTGACCAGCCGTCTCCCTTCACAGAGAGACGTATGTAAAAACATAAACCTGCATCAGAATCACCTAAACTGCATATCAAAAGTGCTAATTGGGGGCCTCCTGGGGACATCTTGACTTGGAATTTCAAAGGCCCCACCTGCAACTTTAATTTTAAACAGTCCCTCAGCTGATATTAAAAGACAACAGTGGAAGAACCATGATAAAGATGAGAACCATGAAAACCATGATCTAAACAGGAACTGCCCTAAGTCATGTTTCACAAACCTGGTTCTCATCTCCCAAGGTGCATTCGACTGCAAAATAAGCATGGAGCATCATCCCATTTTTCTTCTCTTTTAAAGTGGTCTAACTTGGTACCATTAAGAATGTCTACTTAAAAATATTCAATAGAATGCAATAGTAGCATGACTTTTTCAGATAAAACCAGAACCTGCAAAAATCATCTTTGCTTGTATGAAGCTATTTTCAGGTGTACTTCCAAGTTTCTTTTGCACTCCACACTTCCTTTAAAGGGCTTTGGGTGAGGGGCGCCTGGGTGGCTCTGTCGGTTAAGCGTCCGACTTCAGCTCAGGTCAGGATCTCGTGGTCTTTGAGTTCAAGCCCCGCGTCGGGCTCTGGGCTGATGGCTCAGAGCCTGGAGCCTGCTTCCGATTCTGTGTCCCTCTCTCTCTGCCCTTCCCCCGCTCATTCTCTGTCTCTCTCTGTCTCAAAAATAAATAAACGTTAAAAAATAAAATAAATAAATAAATAAATAAATAAATAAATAAAGGGCTTTGGGTGGAAAGCTTGAAAGGCACAGGGAAAGATACTGAAGGAGAAGCTGTCAGGGTAACAACAATTCCTTGTACATGTATTTATTTACTCTACAGACATTTGTGGAGCACCCAGTACCTAGAAGGCACCCTGAAAATATGACATGAGGTCCTTACTTGAAAAGTACCTGAACAACAACTCTGATATGAAGTGAGCATGCTGTGGGGCCCATGGTAGAGAATGGGTCAGTTCTGGCTCTGGGACAGGAGTGGGGAGTTAGTGGATCAAGGCAGTCCTGCTGTTGGGCATCATGGGGGCTCAGCTGAAGGAACAGCATCTGTGCCAGGCTGTCAGAGAGGGAAAGGATCTGGAGCAGTAGGAATGGGAAGGATGTCTTGGAGTGAAAGAACAAACACGAGCAAAGAAAAAACGGGGGGCAAGCAACTTTATGAGGTGCCCTCCGCAAAGTTCCAGTCACCACAGTATTTCCAAGTGATCTTTTCGCATTTAAAAGTCATTTTATATTATTTTAAAAATAATCTAAAAACAGGGAAGGGGACAAAACAGAAGAGACTCATAAATAAGGAGAACAGACTGAGGGTGGCTGGAGGGGTTGTGGGAGGGCGGATGGGCTGAATGGGTAAGGGGCGTTACGGAATCTACTCCTGAAATTATTGTTTCACTATATGCTAACTAATTTGGATGTAAATTTTAAAAAATAAAAAATAAAATAAAAAAAAGTCATTTTAAGCGAAGCCCCCTCTTAAAATGCTGCCACTACCTTTTTGTCCTCCGGCTTTGTTATATTGTATGTATTTTATTTTAAATACTTAATCACAACTGGTGCCATATTAATTTGTTAGTTAATCTAATTAGGCATGGTTATTTACCAATTGAGGTGCTTTCATCAGGGAAACAGACTTTCAAGGGGTGGGTGGTTAGGTTCGATTCAGAAACCTACTTTTTAGGGATTGCTGTTGTCGACTATCTCAGATCAATACCATGGAGGCTGGGGATTGTTAATTTGCTTAATGGATGTTAGAAATTATTTTTCATCAGTGAAAAAAACTGGTGTTCTAAATATGCAGACTGATTAAAAATGTTGCACAGGCACTTCTGACCTTGCAAATTATACTCTGAGGCCTACAGGTCTTGTAACATATGTCACCGCTTTTCCGGGAATTCTGTTGCCCGAACAGATCAAGGTTAGCTGAATTCCAGTATTGGAATGTCATTGACTGATTCCTTCACACAATGGAGCTTGTCTGAAGGCCTGAAACAATGGAGAACTGGGACTTCATAGAGCTTGTAAAACATCCGTGTGACCAGTTTTTTGTGCTGCCTTTTTAATAAATGGCTAACTGTTTGGCAGAATTGGGTTTCACACTTGCTATCTTTTAAACATGCCAATTGGTAATGGAATTGTAGGCACAAAACAAACAAACAAACAAACAAACAAAAGGCAAAAATGAGAAAAGGCAAAATCCTACAGCCTTCCCCTGCTCTGACTCTTCGAGACTGACTATAAATATTTACCAAAAAAGAACTTAATAATTGTGAATAATTGAATAGGGTTGCATTAGCTCATAACAAGACCCTTCCTTCTCTGATTCAAATATTCCTTATCTATGCTCTCATAACTCCCTGTATGTACACCTGTAATATTTCACTGTGATTATGGGCTTACTCACCTGTCTCCTCCTCTTGACCATGAGTATCCTGATGAGGCAAAATGATCAGCCAGTTTCATAGGTGCACATGCATTGGGTGCTTTTTGGTAAACAAAGGTAGACAGCTAAAAGTATGAAATGGATGAGATTTAGCTACATCATATTCCCCATCTTCACTCATAATATTGTAATAGGCATATATATGGTTATTAACTGGAAATCTATTGATAAATACGTCATCCCCAAAATAAGCCACATAAATCATTCCAGTGGCTCACCTTTTAGTTTGTTTAGGTATTCTAACCTTGTGTGGGGAAGATTCAACTGAGGAAACCTGCCAAAGTGTCAGACTCAGGGTGATGGTACCCTTTCAGTGGGCATCGGGCAACAAGAATCCTCCAATTTCACAGAACCGTGTAGAGGTTAACTCTTGATATCATTCCTCAGTATAAAGGGTACACACATCACTCTATTCCCACATCTATTCACATAAGCCTGGGGAATAGTTCTCAACAGCCAAACCATAGATCCTGAACACTTTTAGTTTCACCAATGCAAACCAATTCCCAACATGTATCACAGCATCAAGGTACTAATTTCATGAATAGAAACTCATTGCTGATAGTCACCATGCTAATTAGAAAACCTTTGTTGTTGGTTGAGGTAAAGATAACAGATGTACTTTAATAAAAATGGTTTCTGATAATAGGCTATCAGATTAACAGCTTAGCTGAGCAACCCTGGAGTAAGAATTCTTTTTTTTATTTTTTTTAAGTTTAGTTATTTATTTTGAGAGAGAGAGAGAGAGAGAGAGAACACAAGCAGGGGTGGGGAAGAGAAACAGAGGAAAGAGGGAATCCCAAGCAGGCTCTGTACAGGCAGCGGCAGTTCAGAACCTGACTTGAGGGCTTGAACCCACGACCTGAGCCGAAACCAAGAATCATATGCTTAACTGACTGAGCCACCCAGGTGCCCCCTGGAGTAAGCATTGTTGAGTAGAATGCATTCTGTACCTGGGTTGAAGCTTTATCCAACTAACATTCAGAGAATGTCATTCTTCTCATGCTAAACTATTTTAAAGACAATTATACATATCTTGAACCTGGCTACAGGGACCTCAGTTCATTGGACTTTATAACCCCAGGGCTTTGCACATTGTCACACAGTGGGTTGCCATTCTCTAGTTGTTGAAATTAACTAACAAACAACTGCATGAAAAACAATGCATGAATGAACCTGTGACACATTTTAATCCTTACCACCACACCCCAGAGGGACATTATCACCAGATTATAGATTAGAAAACTGACACCTAGAGAGGTTCAGAAAACTTCTCAAGGTCTATCCACTTACAAATAGAGGACCTGGTGTTCTAACCAACGTCCATCTGCTGCCAAAGTCCATATTCTTCCTACAACACAGGTGTACCTCCCACGCACACTGAGCTATGGGAGGAAGTCCATGGTATATTTGACACAAGTAACAAGTTTGATTTGTTACAGCATTAGACCACGAGAATGATGAAGAAGATAATTTGGAAAGATGGATTTGATTTATCTGAGGACCATATGCTTTATTTTATAGGTAGGGAGTGGTTCATCAAAGATTTTTTTTCTATTTTTGGTAGAATAGTGACCTAATTCAAGCTATGCTTTAAAAAAATATGGATCTGGGAGTAGTTTTGGAAATAATTTGAAGTAGGAAAGAGGCAAAGAGAAGGAAGCCTAAGCAGAAAGCAAATAGCAAAGAGAATGAAAAAGGAATAGATGGGAGAGAAATAACTAAACCTAAAAAGACAGAGTGTAGTGACTTGTTGACTGGAGATGGAGGAAATTAGGGTAACTCACAATTAAGAGCCTGGGTTAGTGAACAAATTGAAAATGTAATAATGGTTCATATGGGTGCAAGCTGTCTTCTGGAAAAATAAGTTCCAGGTTCGATGCCAAGATAACTTTTTTTTATTAATTTATGTCATCCTGCTCAAACCAAGTCATTTTTTCCTTTGTTGAGTGCTCATGGCTCCAATCTTCATAGCCCCGGGTTTAGCTGTCATCAAGAGAGATACACACCTCTTGTGACTCTCAGAAATATAATTTCCAAAATTTTTCTTAAAACCCACACAATTATACAAATAGATAAGGAACATGTGTCAAAGTTTTAATGAGGGAACCATCAGGATGACAAAGCCAGTTCGAACGCAGATGAAAGGAAATGAATTCATGCGTTACTTCAAAAGAGAAAATAAATGTATAGTCATTGAATGAAAAAAATGTTCAAGTAATATTTATATGTTAAATACTAAGATGATTAATGTCACACAACACAATAAAACAGCCTCTGTGGTTATCTTCTCTAATAGACAAAAGTCATTTGCATTGCTATCAAGAAAACTCTTTTGCATACCTATGAGATAGAAATAATTTGCTTTCATTTTTTTTTGAAATTAACATTTTTATAGAACTGTAATTTTGCAGTTGTAATATGTATATGCCCTAATTAATAGTATTAGTCAGCTACATTCTGGAGAATCTGGAGAATCAGATGATCCTTAGGCAAGCTTAATGTCCTAGCATGACATTACAGGTCATAATAATCTTTTTGTTTTATTTCCAAACTTTGGATAATTTCTTCATGGGACACATGTTGTCTTCCCTCCCTACCATTCACATTTTTCTGAGAAATCCCCTTCCCCTGACTCTATCCTCATTATTTCAGGACAGGTCACCTTGTTAGTGAGAGACAGTCCCACTCCCAGGTGGCTTCAGTCCAAGGCTGTGCAAGTGGCTCAGGAATGAGCTAGAAGGATGGGGATTTCTGTTTCTCAACTTTGCTTACTTCGCCCAAAATTTACCAAATTGAGTGAAATCATGTTAGGTATATTGATTTCAATTTGTCAACTTGCAATTGATAAAGCTGGATTTTTAGCAGTGATTGTAATAAAGATAAATTACATGAATAAATTGGATAGTCCATCTCCACTTTATTTTATACAGTCAAATATGAACATACAAATCAACATCTTTGTTTTTAGAAAGGTTTATATAAAATCGTATATCTAATAAGGTGTTAATATCCAAAATATATAAAGAACTTATATAACTAAACATCAAAAAAACAAACAATTCAGTTAAAAAATGGGCAGAGGACCTGAATAGACATTTTTCCACAGAAGACATATGGATGACCAACAGACACATGAAAAGATGCTAAACCTCACTAATCACCAGGGAAATGCAAATCAAAATCACAATGAAATATCACCTTACACCTGTCAGAATGGCTAATATAAAAAAGACAAGAAATAACAAGTGTTGGTAAGGATGCAAAGGAAAAAAGGAACCCTTGTACACTGCTGGTGGGAGTGTAAATTGGTACAACCACTGTGGAAAACAGTATGGACGATTCTCTAAAAATCAAAAACAGAAATACCATATGATCCAATAATTCTACTACTGGGTATTTAACCAAAGAAAATATAGATGCTCATTCAAAAAGATATATTCTTCTCCATGTTTATTGCAATATTATTTATAATAGCTAAGTTATGGAGGAAATCTAAGTGTCCAACAATAGACAAATGGATAAGGAAGATGTGGTATGTATACACACATTGGAATATATATAAACACACACACACACACACACACACACACACACACACACGAATATTATGCAGCCATAAAAAAAGACAGTATGGTACCATTTGTGACAACATGGATGGACCTACACAATATTATGCTAAGTGAAATAAGTTAGAGAAAGACAAATACCATATGATTTCACTTCTTTGTGGAATCTAAAAAAACAAAACAAATGAATAAACAAAAGCAGAACCAGACCTATAAACCCAGAGAACAAACTGATGGTTGTCAAAGGGGAAGGTGTTGGTAGGGTGGGCAAAATAAATGAAGGGAAGTGGGAGACACAGGCTTCCAACTATGGAATGGATACGTCATGGGAATAAAAGATACTACATAAGGAATATAGTTAATGGCATTGTAATAGTGTTGTATGGTGACAGATGACACCTGAACTTATGGTGAGCACATTATAATATACAGACTTGTCAAATCACTATGTTGTACACATGAAACTACTGTAACACTGTGTGTTAACTCAAACAAAACAGGTTTTCATCTAATGCCATATCATAAAAGACATTTTTATGTTGAGATTGTTTTACCTTTAACTTTTATCAACATATCTTGGTTTCTGTTTTTTTATATAAAGGTGTAAGGTGGTCAATATTTTCCTGAGACTCTCCTTTATTCCAAAATTATGTCCTACTTTCTTTCATGTTAACATACATTGTTGTGTGTGTGCAATGTAGATGTTTTTGTCTCTTTTATTTTCTCCTTAATGTTTTTACCACGAAAAAGACAAGTGGGCGACCCTGTGTCGGTTCCTTATTTGCTTCCTTGTTTGTTTGTTTGCTTGCTTGCTTGCTTGCTTAGGGATTAATTTTCTTATAAAAGCCAAGCCTGAATCATTCTAGAAAATCTCAGAAAGCAAAACCATGTTGATGTTGCCATAGTTCAGATTCTGGCTTCAAGCCTTGTAGTTTCAGAAATTACACCAAGTGTGAGTTAGTAGTTACTTCACTTGGGGTAGACTCGCATGAATCTGTAAAATGAACCTGTAAAATGCAACAGTACACATACAACAAAAATATCAATTGATTAAGTTAAAGTTTGGATTCTAACTGCAGAAGAGATGAGATAATTAAGTTCAGAACTGCTTCTCCCTGAACTTATACCCTCCTTGGTGCCAAATTACAACAGGGAGGGGCCAGTGAGCAAGTAAGTTTTTTGAACCACTTGAGGTTGGCTCTGGGATTCCAAGATTTGAATGGTTGATAACTTCTGGCAGCTCACCACTGGGAAGAAGATAGACATGTCAGGGAATCCTTTCTCTTGATGATGCTTGAGTGGATATTGCAAGTATTTATATCTATGCATCTTTTATTGGCCACCAGGGTAAAAAAAAAAAAAATCAAAAACAGAAACAAAGAATCTCTTTTTTTAACTGCTTTCTTTCCTTTTTAAAAAATTTTTAATGTTTATTTATTTTTGAGAGAGAGAGTGACAGAGTGTGAGTGGGGGAGGGGCAGAGAGAGAGGGAGACACAGAATCCAAAGCAGACTCCAGGCACTGAGTTGTCAGCACAGAGCCCAACACAGGGCTCGAAACCATGAACACAAGACCACCACCTGAGCCGATGTCAGACGCTCAACCAACTGAGCCACCCAGGTACCCCATATCTTTCTTTTCTGATGGATGTGATTAATACCTTCCATCAGAGTTCTCCTGGACTGAAAAACATTCTCCATTTTCAGGAAATCTTTACACATTTCTATTCTGACCCATAAAGATTGATGTAAATGTTTTATTCTAAGATGATTATCTTTCTTTGATATCTTTTGGGTTTTTTGTTTGTTTTTGTGTTTTTAGGAAGCATTACTACTCCTGTCCACCTCCTACTACATGCAGAGTTACAGAGATTGACTGAAGGCTTATCAGATGTATAAAGATATTATCCCACGATGGGCCTTCAGTCTCTCTATATATCAAACTAAAACTACTCACTGCTATAGACTGGATGTTTATGTCCCCTCAAAACCCATATATTGAAGCCCTAATCCCCAGTGTGACGTTCTTTGGAGGGCGGGCCTTTGAGACGTCATTAGGTTTAGATGAGGTCATGTGGGTGGAGCCGCCTTGATGGGATCAGTGCTATAATAAGGGGGTGAAGAGACCAGAGCCCCTTCTCTTGAAGACTCAGCAAAGAAGAAACCCCTGTAAACCAATAAGTGTGCTCCCATCACAACCTCATCATACCTGAATTCTAATCTGAGACTGAATGCCTCCAGAACCTTCAGAAATAAATTCTCTTGTTTAAGCCACCCAATGTATGTTAATTGTTATGGCAGCCCAAACGACTAAGACATTCCCACTGATACACTTTTCGGAGCTCTGCTACCTTGACACAACATTATTTTGGTGGGGGGTGGGAGGGAGGCTCTGGGTCTGTGTGTAAATGATATGTCCAGATTTTAATACTAACATTTTGCATTATGCCATCATTTGCTTAGCTCACATCACTTTGAAGAATTGTCTTTATCCCTAACGTATTCCTTCTCTGTGTATTAATTTTGAGTTTTAAAAATCTTACTTGAGTCCCTCTGGTTTTTCTTACCCAATAGTTATTTTTCTTCTGTGGCTACTTAAAAACACACAAAGAATAAATACAAAGTTCTTGACATTGCAAATACATATTTTTTCTCCCTTAGGAATTAGCTCAGTACCCAAATTAAAGCTAACATTTATGAGCTAACACCCTTACCTGTCTCTATCTTAGACAGTCCAAGTTGTAAACTTATGTGAATTATGAATAATAAAAGTAATTCCCTAACTTATAGTAAGTTAGACCATGTGAAATTGCAAAATGTCCACTAAAAATGTTTTGACCTATAAAAAAGAAAATTTCACATGGTTCAATCTGGTAGTTTTCACATATAACAATTCTTATAAGCAGTATTTCCCCAGAGCTCCTGAATTATTTATGAAGCCAATAAAAATGTTATGTGTTGGAGAAAAGGTGCAGTGAGGCCAGGTTGGGGGGTGCTATCCTGAGTTTGAGGATTTTCCTCCTACTCCAGAGTCTGCATCATAGTCACAGAGCCGAAAAAGCCATACATCTCAGAAGCTGCTTGATATTGTGCTGTGGTATCTTTGAAAGATCCTTGATCAAGGCCCATGTACCCCTTGAAGTATCTATTAGAAAACAGATGCTCTCTGATTTCCGTCTGACTTTGTACACTTTACACAGGTAGTAAGTCTCTTCCCCAACTTCCTGTGAGCCCCTTCTTTACAATTCCTAAGGCTCCCGCTTCACCTTTAAAAAAATGATCTTCTGAATACCCACAATGCTTTGTTTCTCTAAAGCCCTCAGGGATTCTGGGGTTTTGATTGCTTCCCTCCACCCGCAATCCCTGTTTATTATTCATCAATAATGTGAGCGAGTTCTTTGCCAAATTGAATAATAGTTTTCCAATACTGGAAGAGTATTTACTCAGTTTTTGTGTTATTGATAATGAAACAGCTACAGACATCCGTGTAGGCTTATCCTGCAATATCAGTATTTTCATTATGTTCTTAAATTTAGAACAGGGATTGAAAACTCTGGCCCTCTGGCCAATTCTCCCCCCATTCATTTTCGTCAGCAAATGTTTATTGGAATACAGTCATGTCCGTTCTTTTACATATTATCTATGTCTACATTTCTGCTACAACATCAGAGTTAACTGTGACTCAGGACATTTGACTCACAAAGTGGGGAATATTTACCACGTGACTATTTACAGAAAAAGTTTGCCAACTTCTGGCCCAAATGGACAGCAGGAAAAAAATAAACGGAAGGCGGGGGCCCATATTTTCAGTCAAAGAAAACAGGTCTTTCACAAAGCTGAGAAGCTGTTGTGCGAAAGATCTTAGAACACTTTCAGAACAACCACAAAGAAGGGTAAAACACCTTTGGTTGATCTGTATTTCCTGGAATTCCAAGAAATACGGCAGACCATTTATCCTCATAGCAGATATTCAATATACTTCCTCTAGATGCTTATTAAAAAGAAATTTTCAGTAGGAAGAGAGATTGAAGAGGAACCAAGCTAACCTTGAATCTCCTTGCCTATAATTTCATTACGTTAGCTTTTGAGCTTCATAGCATGCAAAGAATTGAGCAACTCTCAGAAACGGAAGCATAAAACAATGGCCAAGAGAGCGTCCCTCCCAAAATTTCGCCTTTCTTTTCTGAAACACAACGGCCTTAGGCTTCAAAGATAGCCACAAGTCTACCACTTTTCCACAGTTCTTGTTCAATGTTTAGAATTCCCAGAATAGGAAAAAAAAAAAAAAAAGGAGATCGCAAGAGCAAATGAGGGCATATGTGAGCTCCAGAAACAACAGACATCTTAAAAAGATCAATGATATTATAAGAGAAAATTGGCAAGGTAATTCTCAAAATGCAAGCCCTTAATTACTTATTTCTTTTCTGGGTATCCAATCCAATTATTGCCGGAAACAGGAACAGAAAATTCTTCATGGTGTATTTAATACTATTACTATGTGGCAGAGTGAATATGAGCAAACCCATATTTATACTGCTAATACACCAATCACAGTGGTAAACTAAAATGAGAAGCTCCCATCAAATCTCTCAAGATGTGTAAGGTGCACTTTGCTATGGGCGGATTCATTCAAGGTTAGCATCACCTACTATCATGTGTCTTACAATGACTCAATTCTCTGATTATTTTCCTGTTCTGGAAATGCTGCTAAAATGTAACTTGTTTTGATCCCAGAGTGTCATGCAATCTTGGCAAAGGCCTGGATTAATAAACACAAATGGAAACACTGGCACTGAAATCTTGCGACAAAGTCTCTATAAGACGGTCATATACATAATCTAGAAAAGGTGAATTTGTCGATGATTAATAAAATTAAAAAAATATAAACATAAAGTTAAAAAATCCTTATGGAGAACTCCCAGAGCTCTGCCGTTATGTCCAAGGATCCTGAGGAATCCATTTGTGAATAATTAACAGACAATATTTTTTCAAATGCTTTTGACTTTAAAACCATGTAGTTTTGGAGCAGCCAGTGGCAACATACTTTGGAAGAAATAGCCTCGCCTGGAGTTTATATACTCAGGATACTAAGGGAAAGCCCTTCAATCTTAAGTCGAACCATCACCTTCACACAGTCCAAAACATTTTTAAACTTGGGAAATAAGAAACAGATCGCTGTACTCTGAGTCCTGAGAGGACCCATGGCGAAAGTGTCAGCCTATTGTAAAAGGAGTAGTTGTTTTGGTGATCTGTGCCCTGACTGGGGATTGACAGCTCAGAACGCTCTCAGGAGAGAGCCTGTTCTTAAGAAACTTTCAGACCAATTTTGCAGTCCTGGTAAGTGTGGATAAAGTGAAGTCCCTTTCAGCTCTTTAGGATTTTTGTGTGATTATATCTTTACATTTACAGAGCATTTTTTTCTCAAAAAGCCTTCAGGCATTTTATCAGCTGTGTGTGTGTGTGTGTGTGTGTGTGTGTGTGAGAGAGAGAGAGAGAGAGAGAGAGAGAGAGAGAGAGAGAAGGAGCTTTTGTAAAATGAGCTTTTTGTATTAGTCCTCTTGGGCTGCCATAACAAAATACCTCAGACCAGGTGGCTGAAATAACAGAAAAGTATTTTCTCAAAGTTTTAGAATCCCGAAGTACATGATCAAGGTACCAGCAGGGCTGGATTTTTCTGAAGCCTCTCTCCTTGACTTGCACATGGCTGCTCTCTTACATGATCATTCCTCTGTGAGCACACACTCCTTGGATCTCTTCCTCTTCTTAGAGGATGCCAATCCCATTGGATTAGGACCCATTCTTATGACTTCATTTAACCTTAATTACTTTTTAAAGGGTCTGTCTTCAAGTACAGTCACAATGGGGACTAGGGATATATGGATTTCTAGGGGACACAGTTCAATCCATAACAATACATGATCATCATAGATCATTCTAACAAAATATCAAAGTATGAAAAAGAGGGTAAAACTTAAAAAATCATCTAACTCCCTATCGTTCAGAAATAAAAACTCTAGCCTTTAGGTGAGGGTCATTCTACCCATTTCTCCAATCATTTGGATGAATCACTGGTTTCATAGATTGTAAACAAGGGGAGTAGATTCCAATCTATGTAAATGGATTTATAGTATATAATTTACATTTTAATTAATAATTTGAATTTTTAGTGATGTTAAACTTTACCTTGCAATTGATTCTAAAGCAAGTGCGTGACTGTCAACAATAGCCAAATTATGGAAAGAGCCTAAATGTCCAACAACTGATGAATGGATAAAGAAATTGTGCTTTATATACAAAATGGAGTACTACGTGGCAATGAGAAAGAATGAAATATGGCCTTTGTAGCAACGTGGATGGAACTGGAGAGTGTGATGCTAAGTGAAATAAGCCATACAGAGAAAGACAGATACCATATGTGTTCATTCTTATGTGGATCCTGAGAAACTTAACAGGAACTCATGGGGGAGGGGAAGGAAAAAAAAAAGATGTTAGAGTGGGAGAGAGCCAAAGCATAAGAGACTCTTAAAAAATGAGAACAAACTGAAGGCTGATGGGGGGTGGGAGGGAGGGGAGGGTGGGTGATGGGCATTGAAGAGGGCATCTTTTGGGATGAGCACTGGGTGTTGTATGGAAACCAATTTGACAATAAATTTCATATATTAAAAAAAAATAACGTTCCGAGTCTTCCCATGATTAAAAAAAAACAAAACTGAGAACAAACTGAGGGCTGATGGGGGTGGTAGGGAGGGGAGAATGAGTGATGGGTATTGAGGAGGGCACCTTTTGGGATGAGCACTGGGTGTTGTATGGAAACCAATTTGACAATAAATTTCATATATTGAAAAAATAAATAAATAAAGCAAGTGCGTGTAAGTTATTGTTTTTTCTAACGATTTTTACATTGCCCATACAGGATATTTATTTTCATGCATAAATGATGCCTCACTAATTCTTATGAACATCATACTTGAGGCTTTCTAAACTAGACTAGAGGAAAGAAAAAAAAAGGAGAAACTGTGTGTATGTCAAGTCATTTAAACCATCCAGTAGATGTAAAAGAAAGGGTGAAAAATTATGAAGTGTTTGTAGTTACTTGCAAGAGTCATTTCTGTCTGCTTTAATAGAGTCTCTATAAGCTTATAAGTGGTGTCTTGTTTTGATTACTAAACCAAACACTATGTACGACGGCATCTAACATAGAACCATAATAGCCGATCATAGTTGGAGACTCACTAAATGTTTGTTGAATTAGAACTACATCTTACTTAATCAGGGCCACAAGTATTCTATTTTCTGAACAACTGTAGAAAAGAATGGCCACCTGTCTTCCCAGTTAGACATTTTGTGTTGGCATCCTATTGCACAACTTCTGCTCTGACGCCCCTAGGCGGTGGTCTAATGGAGCGGGTTTTTACAAAGATATTAAGTTCTATAGTCATCTATAAATTAAACTGCAATTACACTATACTTAATGTAGCAGAAGATTATAAAAAAGATTATAAGGACAATTAAGACTTTGATGTCATTTTTGTATTTTTAAAATGTGTTTCTTTCTTTCTTGTCTTTTCAATGTGTTTCTATTTTAAATTCCTTGCTACAAATGATGATGGGATTAAGCTCCCATAATTACTAATTCCTCTTCCAAACACTTAGTTTTTGTTATGTGCATGTGTGCACATATGTATTTTATTCTGATCATAATTTCCACTGCTTCTTAGATCCATTCTCTATGAATTTATTGTTCACCAACAGTCTTTTTGCTTTGTCTTCTGCATTTCCAACTTCATCAAAAACAAAATTCTCTTAGCTATTGGAAACTCACAAAGTACTTCTATTCCGTGAGGAATTTGTAAGTACTGCACGGCTATAGTTCTTGCATGTTTGAAAATGAATATGACCGAGGCGCCTGGGTGGCTCAGTCAGTGAAGCATCTGACTTCAGCTCAGGTCATGATCTCATGGTCTATGGGTTTGAGCCCCACACTGGGCTGTGTGCTGACAGCTCAGAGCCTGGAGCCTGCTTCAGATTCTGTGTCTCCCTCTCTCTCTCTGCCCCTCCCCCACTCACACTCTGTCTGTCTCTCTCAAAATAAAAAATAAATATTTTAAAAAATGAATATGACCTTTACAGTGACAACTTGATTGGACACAGCATTCGTGGGACACAGTTTTTTTCTCTAGGAATTGTATAGACCTCACTCCTGTATTCTGGCTTTGAACGTTGAAGTAGAAAGGTTTTAAAGCCAGGCTAACATCTCCCCCTTTCTCTATCTGAATGCTTGAAGAACTCATTTTCAATAAATTTTGAAAGCTTAGCCAAGTTTGCTTGAATGTCAGTCACATTCAAATGGTGAATCCATTTTTTTCTTCTAAAAAAAACTTTTTTTTCAACTTGCAGGTCAAGTCCTCCTTTTCAAGGCATTTCTTTGAATGCCTTTCTGTCTCATTTATCATGCTTCTTACTTCACCAAGAACATTCAGGGGTAGTGATTTTCCTTACGCTCAATCAGTTCCTCCATCTCCCACAATATTTTCTTTCTGGAATTGGTTTGATCATCCTGTCATTTCCTTTGTGAGTTTCTCAAGACTTTCTTTATGTTACTCTACTGTCAACCATGTTTGCTGTGTTTTGTTATGTTCAATTTATTAGGTCTGTAATGGAATCATTTTTCTTCTCAATTTGTGGCCTCAATTTTGCAATCTCCATTTTTATTTCATTCCATTGTTTTGTTACCTGTGTCTTTGTTGAATTCATGTTATTATTCCAAACCATAAAATACTCATGAAAACTTACTTCTGTTTTTTGGACTTTTTTTTCTTCTAGAATGGTTTCTTCATCCATTTATTCCTTCTTTTCCTCTCTTTTTTCTCATTTTATTCCATTTTCCTGCTAAATATTTATAAATTGCTACAAGACTACTCTTCATCTGATTCCTGTTTAACACAGGTTCTACTCTCCAGCTGTTTGTTTTTTTTTTTTTAATTTTTTTTTCAACGGTTTTTATTTATTTTTGGGACAGAGAGAGACAGAGCATGAACGGGGAAGGGGCAGAGAGAGAGGGAGACACACAGAATTGGAAACAGGCTCCAGGCTCCGAGCCATCAGCCCAGAGCCTGACGCGGGGCTCGAACTCACAGACCGCGAGATCGTGACCTGGCTGAAGTCGGACGCTTAACCGACTGCGCCACCCAGGCGCCCCTCAGCTGTTTTGTTTTAATATAGCATGCTCGGATTTTCTTGGGCCTCCTTTATTCTCACCTTATGCAAGACATGTCCGTATTCCTCTGTAATCTACAATGTGAGGATGGAGTTTTAGGTTCGATTCATTTTTCACACCCTGAGATATGGGGTTAAGATAAGATCAACTGGAACCTCCTTTAATAAAAGTTACTAACTTTCTACCTTATAGCAGTGGTACTGGAAGTAAAAATATCTCTTATTTCCATGGTTGAGAGTTATCTTAAGATTCAGGTTATTCTACCAACTGACCATGGAGCTGCAGAGTCTGCACTTAAGTCAGAGTTCACTGTGGTTATCTGTTTTCTAATTCTATCCCATCTTTACTAGTACACACTTCTGCTTCTCCTGGCATTCCTCGGGCCACAATAGAAAAAATATAGGGATATCTCTTTATTTCCAACTTTGGGGCAACCTGGTACTTTTAAGGTTTGCTTGGCTCACTAGTACTATTTGGAGTGTAGGGTACAAACAACGCTGAATCATTTCAGAGTCTTCTCTTTCTTCCCTTGCCCGTGCTTTTTGGTATTTACAATATTGGGCTGTGACCATATTTGAATGTTTGCCTTCTCTTCGTTGACTGAAAATTTATTTTGACGTTCACATATCTCATTGGATAATATCAGGTGGCGGGGACTCAATTTCCCATCATTGCCTGAAAGCCCTCAACAGTCGGGCTTAATTCCTCTCTAATGCTTCTGAGTGATAGCTTTGTCGTCTTCATCAAACTTCCAGAAATGCTGGGTTTCACCGACTAATAATGAAACCTCGTTTTTAAAAAACAATATGTATGCAGGTAAAAAACTGGTTATAAAAACCAATTTTGGGTTAATAGTTGTTGCTATAACCTCTAACACAGGACTTGGAGAGTCTAAGGTGATTCTATTTATTGTTAGAGCAACAAACACACTGGCAATTTAAGTGTATCAAAAGGCTCTAGAGGTGCTATCAGTGGGCATTTCCCTTTTCTGCAAATAGGAAAACAGATGCCCAATTGCAGTATCTTGCTCAAGGTCAGACAGCTGTAGAGGCAGCATTTGAGCTCCTGTTAGCACTAGGATTGTATCTTTTACATGTTCCTTAGGCGAGATATATTAAACAAACAATCACCACACTTACCTCCTGACTGCTCAGAACCTGGGGCAGGGAACCTTGGTGAGGCCTCCTAGAAGCCCACCACCGACCCAGGCTGTGAATTTCCAACATCAAGTCATCGGTCTCCCCCGGATGATCACACACTAGTGTGCACAGAGGTGTGGGCATTTCCCCCCACTTCTGTTAGTTAATAGATTCCTTTCTTTCACTGTGGAATTATACTGGCTTACAGACTGCCAAGTTTGTGTCTCTTAAAAAATTCAGCACATACTGTTAGTCATAAAAGTAGAAACCTAACTGATCCCTGCCCTTGTAAATTTTAAGAGCTGATTGAAAATGTCCAAAGAAATAGCTCTAAATGTTCAGCCGTATTGCATAGGGATGGAGTAAAGCAAGGGGGATGTTGGGGACCCTCCAACAAAGGAGGAAGACAAAAGAGTCTCTTCCCTTATTCCTTCTGAGCTGAGAAAACCCAGCATAACAGAATTGATGCCCTCTAGACACCTCATCCCACTCCACCCTCTCTTTGAAGTCATGATCCCAAACCCCATACTGCTTATGGGCATGTTTCACTCTCTGAGTATCACAGTATTTTTTTTTAAATCACATGGATTGTTTCACTAATGAGAACTTAGATATGCTTCAGCCAGTATCCCTTCACTGGGGTAAGTAAACTTTGCAGATGTGATTAAGGATCTTGAGATGGGGTGATTATCCTGGATTACCATTGGGTCCCTATATAACTACCAGGGTCCCTATAAGGGAAAGAGGCAGCAGAATCAATCAAAGAGGTTCAGAGTCGGAGAAGGAGATGGGATGACAGAAGCGGAGGTCAGATGGAGAGATTTTATGATGCTACACTGCTGGCTTTGAGAATAGAGGAAGGGGGCAGGAGCCAAAGAACACAGACATTCTCTAGAAGCTGGAGAAGAAAAGGAAATTGATCTTCCCCTAGAGCTTTAAGAAGGAATGCATCCTTGCAGACACATTTCAGAATTTTTACCTCCTGAACTGTAAGAAAATAAACTGGTATTATATTAAGTAATTATTTTTATAGTAATTTGTTACAACAGCAATGGGAAACTCATACGCATGCATAAATTCATGATTCAATTATTGATATGCTGATTTCAGAATAATAAAGCATGCTGACCGTAGGAACCCTGAGGCCTGGTGCCTTACAATAAAATCCAGCGTCCCTTAGAACTTACAGGAAAGAGACCCTCACCTGTAATTAACTACGAAAGAAACAGTTTTGAAGGGATAAAAAAAAAAAAACCTCTTTTGCTTCAGGTGCCTCCATTATGTTTCAAGAACTGGTAGAAAATAATTTTAAGGGACCCAAGAATGATTAATAACCATTTCCTGCCGGATTGCATGGAACAGATATGCTTCATCTCAAACTGCCACTGTTTGTACTTCTGCATGAGCAAATGCCCACTGAGCTTCTAAAGCTTTTGACTGAAGCATGACCCCAACAGAAAGCTTCTGTTTGTGCTTGTGTTTTTCCCTACTCAAGGGGGAAAACTGTCTGTTTTCAAGTACAGAGTTACCATCCATAAGCTAGAGAACATGATTT
This sequence comes from Neofelis nebulosa, assembly GCF_028018385.1. NCBI lineage: Eukaryota > Metazoa > Chordata > Mammalia > Carnivora > Felidae > Neofelis > Neofelis nebulosa. Next base: position 12,741,405 of record NC_080786.1, on the reverse strand, counting down.
TATCATGCCATAGAGAAATAAAAGGCCTTTCTTTCCTCAAAGAGACCTCAAATGGCCTTTGCAAAGAATCCTAGGGAGTTCCTGTACATTTATCTCCCTTCCCCTAAAAAGGATTTATGACTAATGCCTACTGTTTTGGTGCTGCTGATTCCAACACCAGCTTCTCCATCCAACAGTCTCCAGGACTTGCCCTGTCTGAAAGGCACGTACTACTGATCTTGTTCTGACATTTCTGTCATTGAACATTTCCAATGTCTCCTTGCCCCCTGCATGAAACTCTTCTGACTGGCCCAGAAGCTTCTTCATTAACAGCCCCCTTTGGGCGACCTCATCATCTCCTCCTTTCGGGGAACTCCCTGTTTCTCCACCTCCTGCCTCTCACTACTGTGTTATCAGTAAAGCTAATAAGATTCCAGCTCCCTGACCACAGGGAATGACACTTGACTTAACTGGAAACATTTAGTACCTGCACATGCCCCTCATCACAATGATTAGCCACTGGCAATTTCTTCCCTAGGAATTCTAAACTGCTATGGTGCGCCTTTTCTTTCCTGGTCACCAGCTGAGCAAATAAGCCCCTTCTAGTTGCCAGATACTAGCTGGAAAAAGTCAATCTGCTTTGCACAGAAAGGCAATCTGCAGTAGTAGAAAATAGAACTGAGAAGCAAAGACAAGAGATAAGCGGGGTTAAGACACAGAGTCATTCCTGAGGCCAACTTGACGCCACCCTTCCAGTAGTTTAACTGAAGAAATGCTTTTCCTTATGCTAATTAGGACGGAGTGTTTGTCATTTACAAACAAGAGCCCTGGCATCCACTGGCCTCTTTTCACAAACCTCATTTTTTTGTGTGTTGTCTACACCATCCTTTGGCACTTATCTCTGCCCGGGCCCATTGCAGACTAACGGCTTTATTCCTAATTGGATTGTGTGATGTGAGAAAAGACAGCCCCTGACTTAAATTTAGCAAAACTGCTTATCATCATGGGAGGAAACTCAGGAAATACTAGGTGGTTGATGAATGGAAGAACTTCCTGAACAGATGTGTTACATGTTTATTGGATGGTATCAGATATTATTGGCTCCATTGGGCACATGTAAAAAGAGCACAAGAGTTAGTAGATTCAAGTCTTGTTTCTTCCTCTTTGTGGACTTGTTTAAATTGTTTCACTTTTGTGACTTTCTTTCCTTATTATATTTTAAGTAGGGATGATAATGTATTGGTCATACTTTGGCTTGCACAGAAATCCAATGTAATTTGGACTAAGCAGGAGAGGACTTTACAGTCTCATCTAATTTAGAGTAGCAAAGTAAGTAGACCTTCAGACACAACTGGATATGGGTAAAAAATAATATCAGTCTCTCCATCTCTTGGCTCTAATTTTCCCCTATGATGCCTTCCTTATTCTTAGGTAGGTGTCCCCAAGTGGCAAAAGCCACAGATGTCACTTACCATAAAATCTATCCCTGCTCTCTCACATGCGACTGCAAGGATCAGATATCTCTAAAAGTACTTTGTATTCAGAAATGACCATCTGAATATTAGTAATTATTATTATATTAAAACATCAAATTAGAAATGACAATGACTGCTCTCTAAAGCAACTTTGAACACTATAATCTGATTAGGATAGTGGAATCATACAGACTGAAACAAAAATTCCTTGGACCACATTTACTGCAATCAGGATTTTAAACTCTCAGTGTACCTGGATGCCTACCCCATTGAATTTAAAAATATTTTCAGTCCTAGGAATTCTGCACCCTTAGAAACAACACGTCAGTGAGGGGCTTGCCAATTCTAGTAAGCTGGTAACTGGTAAACTTGGTAACTGAAGGTCACCAAGATGAATCTAATTAGATAATGACATACGAACAATCAGAGCCAAGGCAGGAGAAAGATTCTGGGTATTTTGCTTCCTAGACCACAGAGTTGGAGGATCACACAATTTTCTCCATCTCAGGCCAGTGACAAGGGCGATATAGCAAAACCAAGCTGATGCGGAGAAGCTCCCCCACCTAACCCCCCCCCCACCGAGACAAGAGGATCAGGTAGGTGTGTAGGATATCTTTCATCAGTAGACAGAGCATCCTTTGAGTCTGATACAAAAATTGCAAACCTGTAATTTCTAGAGAAGAAACTTGAACCCAATACAATTCTCCATTCTTTCATGCCATTAAATCTTTGATAACTACCTAGTAGTATTTTAAGTCTACTATTTAGGATAATTGAACTGATTTTTGGAATCCTGATTTCAGGGACCCTCTTCTGTTGACTTGTGTCTCCCCCATGGAAGTACACACTCCGGGGGCTTATTTGTTCTTGTCAGGGATGAAGGGGGTGTGTGAGTCATGTTTAGTCTTTGGGAAGTGTGGAAGAGGGGGAGGTGTTTCTGCTCGCTTTGTTATCATACAGATTTTCTGTTTCTTCGAGGAATTTGTGAGTTTCAGGCTTTTCTGAAAAATATGGTGTTGCTATTACTATAGTGGGAGCCATGTCATGAACAGATGGGCAGAGTATTGAGAAAAATGCAGAATGACCTGCTTAGGATGGTTTTACTGCCTTGAACTTCAGACAACCTAAACACAAATATGAAGCGACTTCATTATTCTCAAGAAAGCCCTTGCTCGTTTCTTCCTCTGAAATGCTGCTGTTCCTGCCACTGCGAGCCACTTACTTTCATAACTTATGTTCAACACTCCACTTAAGATTTCTGTAATTCTAAAGGTCAAAAATTTCCCCTCCTTAGTGGCCCCTGGGAGCCAGAATCTGGTCAGTTCTTAGAGATTTCCATTTGGTTGGAGAACTGGCATTAGGTTAACTTACATCATGGTAAAAACAACATGTCCCTTTGTTGATGTGCGCTTGAAAAATTCTTACAAGTATCTATGGCAAATAAAATGCTTGTTTTGAAAGTTTAAATACTAGGAAATCTGTGAGGTTTTCCCAGGCCACTTCTTATCAAATCCATCTTAGTCTTAGTTGATAATAATGGGCATACAAATTCACAGTGTTATTAATAGCCCCATTGAAAGTAATCCCTGTTACTAAGCACACATCACATCTGCCTTTTTAACTGCGCCTATAACAATAGATATCAATATCACTGTCAGTAATAGCATCTTCTCACACAAAGAACAACCACCATCAGTTATTTATCTTTGTCACTTATTTGTTATGCATTTCAAGTCCCCCATTAGTTCTCTTTGTCAGATTAATTATAAAGATCTCTTTCCGTTTTTCTTCCCCCCAGGCCTAGGACTGATCTCTGAATCCACAGATAATTCTTTCCAATTGTACCCTTTCCTGTTGGGGACAGAGGCCAGATGACTCCTAAGACTGGCCAGGAACGAGTCTTGCTGGCCTGAAAAGAATTGGAATTCTTCCAAAGCTTGCCCTTGCTCAGTTCTTTGATGACAGTCCTTTGCCCCCAAACCTAGGTGGGCTCAGAGGGAGATGCTTGCTTTTCTCTAGTGTTTCTTATCCCTGGTGGAGTATTAGAAACACCTGGGGAGCTAAAGACACATCAACAAACAAGAATAACAATAGGAACACCACCCTGCCTAGGTAACATCCCAGATCAGCTAAGTCAGAATCTTGAGGACTGAGCCCATGACTACTGAAAACCACTAATCTACAGTTTCATACAATCACAACGCACAGGACCCACTGCATTAGCAAATGTTGGATTGTCTATTGAGATGAGTCAGCAGAACAAACCTGTAAAGTTTCAGCATGACATACAAAAGCAGTAGTTTTCCAAACAAGGGATGCTTTTGCAGCAGACATTTGGTAATGTCTGAAGACATTTTTGATTGTCACAAGACGAGAAGAAGAAGCAACTGGCATCTAGTGGGTACAGGGCAGAAATGTTAAGCAGCCTACAATGCACAGAACAGCTTCCCGCAACAAAGAATTATCTGGCCCAAATTGCCAATAACGCTGAGGTTGAGAAAACCTGCTCTAAAAGAAGATGACCTTCTCCTTTGACCAGGACCCTGTCTGTCAGATCTACTGAACTGAAATTCAAAGCTCCCCAAAGGCCAAGGAGGCTTAGTACATTTCTTTTTAGAGTAATTAGTGAGTGACACTGCTGAGTTCTTTAAATCATCTTCATATTCTCATTCACTCTAAGGAGTTTTTCACAAAGGTGGGGATGATACAGATTTATTTCAATCTGTTCTTCCGCTGGCTAACAGAAAATCGGTTTCTTCTCCAAACACCAATACAAAGACACTGAAACATCATTTGAGGGTTTTCAGACTTGTAATGGATCACATATTTTAAAATTTCCATCTCCCAGCAGTTTCAAAACCATCCCTCTTAACAACCTTCCCCTAAATAAATACTTCCTTAAAACAAAGTAGAAAGGAAACTGTATCAAATAAACAAACTACTCAGTTATCAACATGTATGTGTAAGTCATGATCTTAGGGTAAGAGAAACCTTATTGTCAAACTGATTCAGAGGTTGACATTTTCCAGGGTCTTACAGATAATGGCAGAGTTGGGACTAATATTGAATATCTCTTAACTGTATACCCATTGCTCTTTCCACTAGACAATCTATTTTATCAAATGTGAGTAATAACCAATGATCCAATTCAGTAATGTCAAGTTTAACCATTAGAAATTAATGGCTCTTTTGGGTTTTTCCCCAAATGGGACTAAGAATGTCATCTGTTTACCCAAGTAGCAGTTATATCTCAATGGGGAGAGACGGATGCATTAGATTTTGACAGCCTGATGTTGCAAATTGTATTATACAAAGATGGCTGCCACCAATATCCCATCCTATGTGTTCTTTTCAATGATAAGATCTATGTCTCCTCCCCTTCAACCTGGAAGACCTTCTCAAACGCTTTGTCTGATAGAGTATGGTGTAAGTGATGTGTGTGACTTCCAAGGTACTTCATAAAAATGCCATGCATTTCTGCCTTTTTGCTCTTGGATATTCATTCTTTCTTGGAACAGAGCCATCATACTATGAGGAAGCCAAACAACAACGTAAATGGACCACCTACATGTATCTCAGCCAAAAACCCCAGCTACTGTCATGATAGAAAGCCAGCATCAGCTGTCAGACATGTGAGTGAATGAACCTGCAGATAAGTCCAATCCCCAGGCATCAAATCTCTTCCAGCATTCAGGCTGTTCCAGCTGAGCTGATACCCCAAAGAACACAGACATGCAGTCTCTGCTGAGTCCTTCTCAAATTACCACTTTGTGAACAAAATAAATTATTATTGATGATTTTAAACCACTAAGTTTGGGTGCTTTGTTACTTAGTAGTAGATGACTGTAACACCTGGCATCATTAAACTTTTGAATTATACAACTAACTTCTTGTGATCATACTTGGTTCACACTAGATTTTCAATAATTATTATTTAATAATGATTTAATCTATTCCATGCTCACAAAGAAGTTCCAAATCTGGTTTGGCAACTAGTCAAACCCTATAACAAAGTCAACTAATAAACTGGCATTCTGTATTTATTTATCAGTCTTTGTAAACAACTTAAATATGAATCAGCTCCTTAGAGATAACTCTACTGTCTATCGCTGAACAAATTGGACTTCTACGTCTGAAAGGACCAGTAACTGAATAGCACATTCATCACTGAAATAGATCCTAGCCTTTCAGTACTTAGTAGTGAAATAAGTCTCTCCTTTCATACCTGAACTTGACTGGATGATTTCAATCTCAACTTCAATTTTCTCCTTTTCCTCACATAATTTCATATCTAATGAATCATTATGTATGGATGAAGATGTGAAAAAATAAATAACTTTGACATGTCCTTAAAGACCATCCTGGGAGGCAGAGTCACAAACACTATTCGCCAGACCCCAGTTCTGTTTGTGAACCAGCCCAATCTCTTCATAATCAGGCATATGTTTTTATAGGAAGAAGCACCATTCTTTATGTTGGCTGTCCGCCATTAAAGCAGAATATGTGTCACATAAACTCACCAAGGAACTCCAGGCCAAGTGTTTTTGATTTATGAAGTCTTAGATGTGGTCTACAATGAGTTAATTACTCTTGGGAGCAAAATGCTATCTTATGGATGAAAGTGGTACTTAAGATTTATTGGTGCTAGTGAAATAACTCACAACAATATAAGATAATTTCTTCTAAGTCTGTGGTCTCTCAGAGTTGAGAAAGAATCCCTTTTCTGGGGAAATGGGGTTATAAATTGGCAATGGCTTCCTCAAGAAATAAAGTTTCTTGAAGCAAGAATTATTTTGAAATATAGAAATAGGATAAATGGAGAATAGGAAGGTAGGAGAAAAAAATGTGGGATGACAAGTTTAACCGGAAATAAAAACTCACTATTAATCTGAATTAAGACAACTTGATATCAGGGCAAGGAGGGACAAATAACAGACTAACAAAACAGAGAGTCCTGAAACAGACTAACCCATATAAGTTAACTGAATAAATGGCAGAAGTGACATTGCAGGTGATTGGGAAAAGGATAAAATGTTAATTAATTATGTTGAGACAATGAGATATCCAAAACAAACAAAAAATAAATTGGGTTCATATCTCATGCAATCAATTCATTAGTAGCCAAAAAATTAATTCCAAATGGGTTAACTACTAAAAAGTGAAAGGCAAATGTTAAACTTAGAGACAAAAATATAGATGAAAAAGTTTATGACCTCAAGGAAGAGGAAGATTTTATAAAAGGATACAAAATACATAAAATTGAAGGAAGATTGATGAATATAATTACATTAACATTGACAGCTTAATAAAACCCCAAAGAACGACAACCAAAAAAAAAAAAAAAACCCCATAAATGACAAGGTGCAAGAAGATACTTAAACAAATAGAATTGACCAAGCTTTATAATGAAAAATATATTTTGGACCCTTAAAATCAGTAAAAGACAACTTATTCTAAAATAGGCAAAAGATAGAAACAAATATTTCACAGGAAAAATAACACATACAACCAATTTAAAAAAAAGGTGTTAAATTTTGTTTATGGTCAGAAAACGAAAAACTAAAATCAGAACAATACACCAAATTAAATCACTGGATTGGCAAGGAGTAAAGTCTAATTATATCAACTGCTGATAAGACAGTGATCCAACAGGAAATATTGTACATTGGTGATGGAAATGTAAATGAGAAAACCACTTCGGAAAAATATTTAACATAATCTAGTGAGTTTGAACATATGCAGTTCCTATAACCCCAGCAATTCTCCCTCCAGATTTAACTTAGACACACTTTACAAAACGACATGTAAAAATACGACTTATAGCACTTTTTATGACAAAAAAGATGGAACCAGGCTAAATCTCTATAGACTTAATATGAATAAATACACTTATGGACTATTATAAAATCTTATGGACTATTATAAAGCAATGTAAATGGAGGAGCTATAGCTATATTTATCAATAAAAATGAATCTCAAATACATAATATTATGTGAGAAAATACAGAAAAAATATAGCCACTATGATTTAATACTTTTAAAAATGGTTTAAAAAGGTGAAATGAAATGATATATTTTTTACAAGTACTCACATAAAAAGCTATGAAGAAAACATGAGAATGATTAATGGCATTCAGGATATTAATTTTCTCTAAAAGCAAAGAGTAGGAGGAACCAATCAAGTACAGATACCCAGGGATCCTCAAGGCTATGTTTTCTTAAGCTGGGTGATTGGATCACAGTGTCCATTTTATCATTATTGTTTAAATTGTACATACATGGTATATATAACCTTATCTAAGTGATATATTTCAAAATATAAACAACAAAGAAAGTAGGTATTATGCTATCCAATGGAAGGTTTCACATACGGACTTTCTGATATCTTTGTAAACTGGGAAACTGGGCTGGGTTGATTAAATTTTGTTTCTGAGTGGCATTCAGATTAACTGCCCTGTGTTAACACATGAGGAGCTTGGTTCCTGTTACCAAGCTATAAATAGACAGGTAAAGGTTGTTTTGAGAGAACAACAATGCCCGAGATTTGCAATATTTATTTTAAAAGGTGTTCCCTTGACCTTTAGCATAACTTTGTCCTAAACATTCCCCAGAGGAGAAGGTCCCCATCAAAGCCTTTCCAGACATTCGACGTGCTTGCCTGCCCACCCTTTCACCTTGCTGGGCATGATCTCCCTCCTGGTTACTCATGCTCACCCTTCAACTTATTGTTTAATTGTTATTGCTATCCTTACTTTCTTTTCCTATTTTTAGATAGAATCAATTCTGAAAGACTATTTCCAGTTTTTTATTCAATCAACAAACAAAGACCTTCTGAAGCAACACCCATAATTCTTCTTTCAACATATTAAGGTATCAAATATCATACCAGATCTTTGTCCCAGGAGCCACATTTGATGGGACTACATAAAACAGTCAAAAATAGTAAGAAAATACTGAACTGTAGGTACAATTGAAGTGCAAAAAAATAACTGGGGGCATCTGGGTGGCTCAGTCAGTTAAGCATCTGACTTCGCCTCAGGTCATGATCTCATAGTTCATGAGTTTGAGCCCTGCTTTGGGTGAGCATGAGCACAGCTTTGGGTGAGCCCTGCTTCCCCCGCAACCCGTGCCCTTCATGGGATTCTCACTCCTTCTCTCTCCCTGCCACTTGCTTACTTGCACCCTCTCTCTCTCTCAAAAAAAAAAAAAAAAAAAAAAAAAAAAAATATATATATATATATATACACACACACATATAACTTTTAAAGAACTTCATTGATGATAATTGATGCACAATAAATTACAAATATCTAATGTGTAAAATATGTACCACAATCAAGATAAGCGTTTGTGGGGCGCCTGGGTGGTTCTGTTGGTTAATCATCCAACTTCGGCTCAGGTCATGATCTCACAGTTTGCAGGGTTTGAGCCCGCATTGAGGTCTGTGCTGACAGCTGGGGAACAGGAGCCTGCTCTGGATTCTATGTCTCCCTCTCTATGCCCCTTCCCCACTCATGCTCTTTCTTTCTGTCTTTCAAAAATAAATACATGTTAAAAAAAATGTAAAAGATAAGCATTGTGTCACCCCTGAAGTTCTCTCATGCTGCTTTATAATCTATCCCTCCTTTTTTCCCTCCCTAGGTACTCATGAACCTACTTAATTTGCATTCTCTGGAATTTTATATAGGTTAGTTTGCATTTTAAAGGATTTTATATAGATAGACTCACCGCCTTCTCTCTTTTGGGGGGAGAGAGTCTAGCTTCTTTTACTCAGCATAAAGATTTCGAAACCCAGCTGTATTGTTTCCGGGATCAAAACCTTTTTCCTTTTCTATTCGTGAGTAGAATTCCACTATATGGAAATCACAGTTTGCTTATCTTTTCAGAGAAGACATGATATGAATCCAAACTCTCCAGGCCTCAAAGTTTTAGAATGGCCAAGGGTCACATTTACAGTCATTATGCTGGTGAATCTGGCCTGTGCTTCTATTGATTCATAAAGTGACTCCAAATTCTACATCCCCCCCTTTCTAGCCACTCTGTCTTCAGACGGTGTCTTCGATGAACTCACGAACATTCCGTCTCAGTTAAACATCTTGTGCCCACTATCAGCTACTGGTGGTGGCTCACAGGCGCTGCCCAGCATAGTTGCAGCACTAGAGGCCTGAAGATGCCCAGGCTGCATGACGTTTCCCTGTAGGTGGGGAAATATTATGGTCTGCTTGAGAATTTCTAAACCTAACCAACTTTCAGAGCTCTAAATAAACAGCCTCTTAAGTTGTTGTTGTCGTTTTTTTCTTTTCCTTATGTAGGTTGTAGGTATTAAATTTGAGGCCATACATTTCAGTTTACAAGGAACATAAAGTTATTTTTCTGTTGGTCTAATATTCTACAGCGGAAACCAATGTCTAATTGACTCACGTTGCACCTGACGACAGAAACTTAAATTTAGTCAACTCAGTGCTTTCACAATTAAATATTCTGTTCCACTCACCCTGCCCACTCTGTTCTTTTTCTTTTTTAAAAAAATTCTTTAATGTTTATTTACTTTTGAGAGAGAGAGGGAGAGAGAGAGACAGAGTGTGGGTGGAGGAGAGGCAGAGAGAGAGGGAGACACAGAATCCGAAGCAGGCTCCAGGATCTGAGCTGTCAGCACAGAGCTGGACATGGGGCTCGAACTCATGAATCATGAGCTCATGACCTGAACCAAAGTTGGATGCTTAACTGAGTGAGCCGCCCAGGTGCCCACCCCTCTTTTCCTTTTTAACTTGGGTTTGCATCTGCTTTCCACAGGGCATGTGTGTGCACAACAGTTACAGTTTTGAGGACGGAGGCATCCAGTCTTCCGTTGTCATCTGTGTTGATGTCCCAGAGATATGTATTTTCCCATATGGTCTCCAGCTTCCAGGGCTTGCCGCTCAACCTGCCCCCCTCACTGCACTGTCTGCGAGACCTCTTCTGGACCCACACTATCAGGGCCATCTCTTGTGCCATGGAAAACATGATTATCCTCTCTTCTCTGATGAGGCTGGCTGCCTCAGTAGGTTTTAGTGGGTCTGTCTCAGACCCGTCTGAGATGCGGCAAGAATATATTTCTTGTTTCCCATTTCTGAGCCATGAAGGGATATGTATGGATAGCTGGAATACTGTCACTTTTCCGTATCCTCTCTTCTCTGTCAAGTCCCCATATTGTCTAAAAGTAATCTCTCCTGGAACAAAGGCTGAGGAGTGGTTGTCATGAGCTCAGGGAGTCTCTTCAGAGACCTGAAATTATTCTTCTCTGCTGATGAAGTCTTCGTTACTGTGTTCCGTGTGTCATGTGAAACTCCTTCTCCCCTTCCTACAGATTCTTGGTCCTCATTCACATGGACCTCTGGTACACAGCCCTTCCCAGTTTGTCATATATACTCAGATACATACACTTCCAGTGTTACCCTCCTCAAAATGTCACCAGAAATCTGCTAATAAAGTAAAACTATGCTTATTTGAATTTACTGCAGTTGGAGAGAACACCACCATGGTAGGATTTCAGAAGCAAGTCAAGGGAAAGGTAGAAGTAGGATATTTGTAGCACTCTCGGGTCTGGGCTTAGGTAGTCTAAGGTGGGCTTTTCAAGGTAGGTAATTGGCTAGAATTGGGTAAAATTAATGCTATAATCGTTCAAAACTGGCTGTCAGTCAGGCAATACCCTTGAAATATGTGTTGATAGGCACATTTTTGTTTGCTAAGCAAGCTGTTTGCTGAGGTGAGAAGACTGTTGTCTCTGATAAATTGATCTGTAGGAATTTCCTCAAGCAAACAGCGAAGTTATTTATTAGTTTACAGTTTTATCTTTCCCGGGCAAAGTTTTCCTGGAAAAAAACCACTAAGTCATGTTGACATAGGTGATCAAAAGTCTTATGCAAGTGATATTGACACAGAAGTTCTCAGAGCTCACCACATAGACCCAAACTCAGACTCACCCTAAATAAAAAATTACTTTTGCAAGCTATACCCCTAAATGTCCCAGAAATTCAAGGAAATACCTCTGTGTAATGAAGTATCAGAGAATTATTTTTGGAGATGACATCTTAAAGCGATCCTTGACAAATGAGCAGGATATAGGAAAATGGACAAAAGCAACAAGGCAATTGGCAAGGAAGAGAAGTACGAATGGGGGAATGAGTGGTGACATTTGTGAAGAACAATAAAGGAGAAGAAGGTCTGTATTTGAGAGTGTAAGGTTTTTAGTTTTGGTGAATAGATTAAAGCCAGATTTTGATGAGCCTCAAATGTATAATTAAGGAGTCCTTAAACACCTATTTACATATTTGTCATTGGGGCTTCCCAAGAACCTCTAAGTTCACTGACTTCCTCTTACTTGCATACTGTCAAACACCCCTCGGATCACAAGAAGAGAGTGCCATGTTGTGGGGTGGGGTGGGGTGGGGTGGGGATGACTCTTGCAGTATAATTAAGAAAAACAGGTGCCCCTGGAAGCCTGCATATTATTGTTGGGGTGTTTGGGTGGCTCAGTAAGTTAAGCATCAGACTCTTGATTTTAGCTCAGGTCATGATTTCGTGAGTTTAAGCCCCGCATCTGGCTCTGTGCTGACTGATGGCATGGATCCTGCTTGGGATTCTGTCTCCCTCTTTCTCTGCCCCTCCCCCACTTGCAATCTCTCTCTCAAAATAAAAAATATATATACTTTAAAAAAAGAAAATAAAAACAGTAAGTCACTTAACACAGTCTCTTGCACACAAAAGGCATTCAGTAAATGATAGTTGATATTATTATTATTAGATTGTGGTCAGAGTGATGAGATTTTGGTGGAATTGTAAGGAACAGTTGAATCTTTTGAACACAAACAGAAGTGAAATAAGAAACACAATGTTATTAATAGCTGCATATGAACTTGGTGGGTCAATGGCAGGCTTTATGTCTAATGTCCCATTTGGAGCATGAAGCTTAGGCCATTATATGGAGAAAAAAAAAAAAAAGAAAAGAAAAAGAAGAAAAGAAAAGAACAGTAGGAAAACAGTAAGAAGAATTAAGTTTATCCACTCATATACATAGTATCAGAGGAGAGAATTAGTTTGCAAACCCTCCTAAGGAGAACCCTCACTGACATTTTTATCTATTGGACTTGAAGAGGAAATTAGGCAAAAGCAGCATGAAGCCTGAGTTCGCAGTGTTTTGTTTTTTGTTTGATTTGTTTGAAAGCACAGTGACTGCCCACTGGCAATCGTGATCCAATCTACTCTCATGCTCTGGGAAGAAGCTAAGAAAATGACGGGCAGAGGCATGAAAAGAACACAGGACCCTGCTAAGTTCCCTGAGCCCTATGTTTTCCTATTTCCATCCTCTGTACAAATTTAATTTGGATGAGAATGTGGGTTTGGGTCTATATTGATATTTTCTAAGAGACCTAGGAATCCCTAATCCTGCCCTGTGTATCAACTTCCCCTCCATGGGATTCCCAAAGGAGCTATAACCACAGTGAATGATATAAGAAGGGTAACCAAGTTTACTTTATCAATAGCTGTTTAAGAATCCAATACCTAGAATGGACAACCCCACATTAAAAAGCTGGATTGGTACATACAATTTAGGCTGAAGGTCGCCTCTTTTGAAATTTACATCCTGGGATGCTTGTGCTATTTGGATGGTCATACAGAGGTAGGAACTGAAATACAGAGAACAATACGGTCATGTCTACACTAAATATCTTGCTGAAAATTCCCTGCACACCGATATGTACCAGGTGGGATAAAGAGGAACCTGCACTTTCTCTGCAGGACCTATTTAGAGATACTTTCTTTTCCTGCTAGAAATCATGACCCCTTAACATCCCAAGTTCTGAACAGTTATGCTAGCAATTCTTCTCTCATTGCAAGGAACTAGGAAAGAGGAGAGCAGTGGAACTGGAGAAGAGGTTGACATGTCTTTTCTCCCTATCAGAGTTTTGGGCATTTGCTTAGAAAGGTGAAGGAGACCTTTGATTGAGAAGGTATTGAGCAAGCGTCTGGCATCGCCACACTTTAGATCATTCTTCCTTGTACTCTACCTGTTCAGCCCCAGGCTATTGATGTCATTACCCCAGTGAGCCAACGAGTTAAGGCCTGGGTGGAGGGACATTACTAGTGGCAGCATTTGACCTATATATCAGCAGACTGTATGCATAGTTTTCAATGTATAACATAGTGCATAATAAGTATTTGTTGAGTAAAATGCATGAATACTAACCTGCATGTATTGCCTATTCTTTAAGAGCTTCTGAATTGTGAATTGCAAGGACTTGTTTTTATTTGCAGCCACATACCACCTGGGTCATCACTCATGTGATGCCCCCTTTCACTTCAATGCCACAAAAGCTAAAATCTCACTTTCCCAGCCTGCCTTGCTTCTAAGGGTAGCCCTATGACTCAGGGCTAATAAGAGCCTGCTGTCATGTTTTTGAAGAGGTTTTCCTCCACTAATACAAAGGACAGATGTAAGTCATGCTACCCCTCCCTCTTCTTCCTGCCTTGAATGCAGAACTCTGTCTACTACTTGGGCAGCCGTCTTATCTGAAGCCAAGACTGAGACAGTCACGAATGTCAGCACTGACACCTTTAAGCCACTAAACCAATACAGGGAACTGCCTACATCTATCCCTATCGCCACATGAGAAAAATAAATCCCTCATAGCTTAAGCTAATAGGAGATTTCAATTACGTGGAGCCATTAACATTCTTGACTCTTATAGAATTTATCTGGTAAGGAAACAGAGGAATATCTTGAAACTACATCACCCCAGTGGAAATTCACATCTGAGTTGGAAAGTAATCACCATTTTTCTTTCTGCAATATAAACATTTATAATTCACATCTGCATGATACTTTCTCCAGGTGTTCAAGGCAGGGAAGATGAAGAGTAAGGCTGCTCTGGATTTTTACTTGTGAGTTCAGGAACAAATACAGAAAAATGATTCTCCATAGAGAAGAAAAGGCTGGGGTTCAAATTTCAAGTGTCTGACTTTCCTCTGTGCCCAGTGCCCCAAGCCATGAAGCTGGCTCACCACTCAGATTTCACAGGCCCAGATGTCTGATTTTGAAAACCTGCTTTGTTGCCACAACAGGACTGTGCACTTTATTTCTTTTCCATATTTAAATTGGTATATGTGTCTTCATTAAGAACACAGCAGATTTACCAAGAAAGAAATCTATTAATGAAATGATGCATCTTAACGAGTTCTGGTTTAGCCTAAGACAGCTGGGCTTAATATTAAAAATTTTCCTATTCATCTAGGTCATTATGTTTCCAGGCTATGGTTCTATATTTGTGTCTGCTCACAAGCAAAGAGCGCTAGCTTTGGAGTCCAACAAACTTGAAATTGAATCCTAGGTCTACCATTTATAGTTATACGAGGCACTAGCAGCTAGTATACTGATTACTCGTTAAGATCATAACTTTGGACAAGTAATTTTGTCTATTTAAATCTTAGCATTCTCAGCTGGAAAAAATTACTAACACCTGTCATCAAGGTTGTGGTAAGAAGTGGAGAAATATACCTGACACATAATATCAGCTATTATCGTTATGAATTAGCACTTGGCAGATAAAATATTCTCTCTTTCTACGTTGCATTCTGCGGGAACTTTCCACCGGGTCACTATCCTGGATGGATGGAAGAAGGAGAATAAATGGAACCACGGAGCCAGAGCTTCAGTCCATGCTCCTGACATTCCCAGGCAGCTGCTTAAGCCATTTTGACCAAGAGCAATTTAGAAAACAGACATATTCATCTGAGTGAAGATGATCTTTGTTACCCTCTGTCCAGAGACAAAGACGTTGGCAAGGCTGAAAGTCAGAGGTGGAGGAGAGGTCAGAACCAATCCCTTTTGGAAGTTGGGGCTACAAATCCAAAGGTAGCAAGTGAAAGCCCAGAAGTTCCCTCAAGAGGCCCTATTCTTAATGACAGAGAGGAAAAGCAGATGTGCACTCACCCTCCCTCCACACCACTCTCTGCTCCTCCATAGATTAAAAGCTGAAACAGCTGCCCTCTTTGTTAGTTTATTGATCTTGAATAAAGGAATTCTAGGCAAGTTCTGTATTTGGTACAACTTGTCCAAGAGATATAGAGTGTGTCATAAAAGGATGTCTGCCAGATTGTTTCACTGAATTATAAACCAAGCTGATTTTTTATTCTGACAACCACAGAATAAGAGTTTCCAATGCTCATAACTTCATAACCTGTCTTAGTAAATACGAAATGCATGAGACAGGTAAATTACAAAGACAGATAGATGATAGATAGATAGATAGATAGATAGATAGATAGATTTCAGTGAATGGGGAAATTGAGGCTTGGGGATTTGCCTGAGTCCAGAAATTACCCTGAACCAGCTGTTATTCTCCAGAGACTGCCTGGACTTGGGCCTAACATCAGTTATAATTTGGGATATGCTATTAAATAGTCATTGTTTCCTGGAGGTCACAAAGCATTTCTAGGTCTCCGCTTCCCCACCTGTAACATGAGTTCGCCTGGATTCAGTGTCACCAAGGATACTACCAGATCAAAATGTTAGGATTCTTTGATTAAAAATAGTAGTCTTGAAAACTCAGCTGAATGGTAATACCTGAATAGTTGTGACACTTTCCCTGGTTACCATCATGACACGTATGGAATCATGCTGTATGTTCCTGGGCTGGAATACTACCTTTTCATGCACACAGATTTCTCTCTTTTAATATACACAAGCATCGTTAAGACTCAAACTTTTCTGGTAGTATATTCCTATGAGAATGTCTTCTCTACCATAGATTCATTTGCAAGCAGCTACCACATATTATTGATCCTGGGGGTTTATACACATTGGAGGCCTATTAGGCAATTTCACTGGACTCTTTGTATTTTGAATAGGAAAAAAATAAATACAGAGGAGCAGATATCCTATTGCCATAAACAATCAGGGAAGGCCGGGACCATGGAGTTCAGTTCCATGGACCCGCAGTGCCACCTGTTGGCTGCTGTGTTAATAATCACCACAGAGTCCTAAACTTTCCAGAGAGAAACAGAGCTGATTTCCAAAATTAAAAACAAGGGAGCAGGGTATCTGGAGATCAAATTGAAGTTAAACTCCCTTAGAGATGAAGAGTAAAAAATCATCCCTAGGAAGTTGATGGCGCAACCTAATTCTGGATGGCCATGCGGTAACTGCCAATTTCCATTCACTTTGAAACACTAGAGGAAAAGGAAAAGAGAGAATGACAGGATTTCAGGACTGGACAAGTGTTTAAATAATAGCACAACCTCTCATTGTAGATATTAAGAAATCAAGATGCCAGGACATTATGTATTCCAGAGTTAATGAGCTTGGTAGTGTGGGTGTTAGGACTCTAACTCACTTATTCAGATGTTTAGTTCAGGTTCTTTCTGGATAACTTTTTATTGTCCTCTGCATTTTAAGAGATCTCACATTCTCTATTTTTAATAGAATGCTAGTGAGAACCAGAGGCAGTTCTCACAACATTACTTATTTAAATTCACACCATTAGGGAAGCAATTTCACTAATAACCCCTATTTCTAGCTGCCTATCAAAAACACTCACTAATTGTTCTGATGCTTACGGAATCAAAAATTGCCAAAGAACAACTTCTTTTCTTCTTCCTCATCCTTCTCATCAAGTCATTCATTTTCTTCCCATTTAGTTTATTTTGCCAAAGTAAGGCTGTGTTCCCTTGAGACCTGTGACCCCTAGGTTGTGCTTCTCCGAGATTCTAATTGCCCACTTGACACAACCAAGAGCAAATGCAGAGACAACTCCCAATCTGCTCTCCTATCTGATCACATCATTTGTACCTGTCAGAAGGGGATGGAAAAGTAAGTGAGAAATGGATGATCCCAACACAGACAAGGTGTGTTAGGGAACAAAGTTTAGTGAGTGGCACCCTCAGTGATCAAAGAAGACCACAAGAGTCTGGTCAGACACATAAACACCATCTGGGACAGAAGTAATGAAATGCCTCCGGGAATAAAAATTTTTAGAACTCTGTAGTTTTCTAACATGCAAGAAACTGACCTCCATTTATTTTTTTTAAAATTTTTAAGGAAATTGTTCCTTAAAGGGAAATATTGGTTACTCTCCTCTCCTGAGTGTAGTGAAGAGAAACAGAACTTGGGAGATGAGGTCTTGCCTCCTAAGTGCCGGCACAGTGGTCTAAAGGACTTGATATTGGAAATCCCCAAAGTTGGATCCCCAATCTCATTCCCCATTCAGTCCACCGCCCAAACTAGATGGCTGACAGGTGTCAATAACCCTCCCCCTCTTTTTACCTCTGTTAATTGCACCACTTCCAAAATATCTCTGAATCTGCTCTTCCCTCTCTAGTCCCACTATCACCCCTTAGCACAAGTGACATATTGCACTGCAACTGTCTCCTAACTAATCTCTTTCCCATCACATCCATTTGCCACACTGTCACCAGCTTTATCTACCTAAAATGCAAATCAAACCCTGCCATCTCTCTGCTTGAAACCACTGAGCAAGGACAAAGTCAAAGCTTCTCAGCAGGGTACATAAGACTTCTCAATTTGGCTCAGATTTCTTTTTCAACTTTCTTTTCTGGCTCAACACCTCCAGTTCCCTTAAAAATCCAGCTCCTTTTTGCCACACACTTGTCTGACTTTGGCATCTTTGTGTGTACTTACCGTCAGTTCTATCCTGCTGTGTCCTTCGCTCCATCACCAGGAAAATTCTTATTCGTTCAAGGGCCATTTCCATTAACTCTGTCCCTAAGGAGGTGTCTCTGAAGTTTTCAGCCAAGGAGTTTCTCTGCCCTATGTACTTATACTCTGCTTCCTTATTACTTATGTGTATTATAGCTTGAAGCTCATTGCATTGTAACTCTATGAAGAGTTTAGTCTTCCTTACATAGACCATGAGTTTCCTAATATAAGATCCTAATAGATCTTTTTACAGTTCAAATTTTTATCATGTGTAAGTCCACAAATGTTCACTGAAGATTAAGCATGTTTCTATCGCTGCTAAATACTAGAGATGCAAAGATTAGCTATGAAGGGTATCCATAGTGATCTCACTCAAGGTCTGTCTTTTCTGTGTCCAAATTATACAGAGAGCACAGAAGTTTGTGTGCTCTACTCTGGCTGTATCCCTCTGCAAAACGTTGATTTTCTCATATACCAAAATCAGTGGTGAAACATATTGCATGTATAGCTATTTCCAGTGCCCTAGTCATTGGATATAACAGATGACATCATCAACATGATCACCTTAATTGTCACGTGTATTGCTTCATTTTTTATGTGCATTTCTTTAAAAAGTTTGAATGCATTGCCCCATGTACTTGTTAGCTGTGTACTGCACACAAGGACATGACAGCCACTGAATTCTCACTACATGTTTATGGGAGGAGTAAACATTGGATAGGTATTTGGGTTAATAAATACGCTACTGGAATTATGGACGTGTGGAGGTGAGTGTACAAGAAGTCTGATATGTCTAGAGTGTGCAGGACAAAGTACCAAGTAGGAGAGTTTTACAGAGAGATCTCCAGAGATCTGCAAAGGGATCACGCCCTTGGGTCTTCAGCTGAGTATCGATTAGAAAATTTTTGTGAAGAATCCTCTACTCAAGGGGTGCCTGGGTGTCTCAGTGGGTTGAACATCTGACTTCAGCTCAGGTCATGGGCTCACGTTTGTGGGTTTGAGCCCCACGTCGGGCCCTGTGCTGACAGTTCAGAGCCTGGAGCCTTCTTCTGCTTCTGTGTCTCCCTCTCTCTCTGCCCCTCCCCTGCTCGTACTCTGTCTCCCTCTGTCTCTCAAAAAATAAAATAAAACGTTAATTTTTTTAAAAAAAGAATCCTCCACTCAACAGAATTAGAGGAAACAATACCCAGAGCTCTTCAAGAGCCAGGAATACTGTCTGTTACCACCAACCAGAGTAGAGAACCTCATAATTCACGAGGTATCAGGAATAATACTGAGAAGAGTTTTACCCCTCATTTCACCCACCAAAGCTTGAAAGTGAGGCCTAAATTGATCAAATTGTTTTTAAGAAACTTAACTACATCCGAGAACAAGTTCCAGAATATTTATCAAAATACAAAAATATCCCGCATCTAAAAGGCAAAATTTATAATGTCTGCATTCAGTCAACACTTGCCAAGTATGTACAGAAACAGAATAATACACCTAAAATGTGAAGAAAAATAAGTCAATTAAAATGATCCAGAATGTTCCAAATGACATGAATAATAATTAACAAAAAGAATATTAAAAGCATTATTATAAGTATAATCAATATGTTCAAGGAACTAGAGGAAAGATTTAATGTGTTAAGTAGAGACATGAGGATATATATTTTACAAAGACCCAAATCAAACTTCTAAAGATGAAAATTACATTAAGGACAAATTGGAAATTATAGAAGAAAAGATTAGTGAACACAAAAGCCTAGCAAGAGAAACTATCTAAAATTAAAAAAGGAAGAAACAAACAAACAAACAAAAGAATGAATAGAGTATTAGTGGGCCGTAGGACAACTTTAGCAGCCTAAGACACATGTAATTGTAGTTCACTGTGGGAAGGGAAACAGACAAAATATTTGAAGACATAGAGACTAAACATTTTCTAAATGTGACACAAATTATAAATCCACAGATACAAAAACTCAATGAACTCAAAGGGCAAAAAAAAATATGAAGAACACTGCAGCAAGGAATATCATAATTTATTTGCTTAAAGCCAGTGCAAAAGAGAAAATATTAAAAGTCACTATAAAACAAACACAATATGCAGAGGTATAAGAGATATGGATGACAGCATATTTCTTGAAGACAATGCAAGATAGAAGAGAACGTTGTTTTAGTAACATTTTTTTTAAATTTTTTTTTAACGTTTATTTATTTTTGAGACAGAGAGAGACAGAGCATGAACGGGGGAGGGACAGAGAGAGAGGGAGACACAGAATCGGAAGCAGGCTCCAGGCTCTGAGCCATCAATCAGCCCAGAGCCCGACGCGGGGCTCAAACTCACAGACCGTAAGATGGTGACCTGAGCTGAAGTCAGACGCTTAACCGACTGAGCCACCCAGGCGCCCGTTAGTAACATTTTTTAAGTACCAAAAAAAAAAAAAAAAAAAAAAAGTCAACCTTGAATTCTTAATCCACCAAAAATACCTTGCAAAAAATGAAAGTAAAATAAAGATTTTTTTCAATCATATCAAAGCTGAAAGAATTCATTTCTAACAGACCTAAATTATAAAAAATGCTAAAGGAAGTTCTTCAAGCAGAAGAAAAGTGATATTAGAAATATGGATCTATGCTGAAGAATACAAAAATAATAACTATGTAGGTAATATAAATTTTTGTCATTTAAATTTCTGTAAAAGAAAATTAATGGCTTTAAGCAAAATAATAATGCTTTACAAGGTTTATAATATTTGTAGAAGTAAAATTTCTGACAACAAGGGGCACTTGGGTGGCTTAGTCAGTTAAGAATCTGACTTTAGCTCAGGTCATGATCTCACAGCTCCTGAGTTCAAGCCCCGCGTTGGGCTCTGTGCTGTCAGCTCAGAGCCTGGAGCCTGCTTCATATTCTGTGTCTCCCTCTCTGTCTACCCCTCCCCTGCTCATGCTCTGTGTCTCTCTTCCAAAAACATTAAAAAAAAATTTTTTTTTAATTTCTGATAACAATAGCACAAAATTCAGGAGAGGAGAAATGAATATAAAAGGTTCTAGTACAAATGAAATGGTATTATTACTGAAAGATATTATTACTGGAGGGTAAGTTAAAGATGAAAATTATAAATCCTAAAGTAAACACTAACACAAGCTAAAAGCAATACGCCAGAGATTAAATAGAATCATAATTAATCCAAAGGAAGGCAGATTATTTTAAAGTAATAAATAACAGGCAGGGGAAAAGAAAACAAATAGCAAGGTGGTATATTTTAGCATATCCATATCGATAATTACATTAAATAAAAATGGTCTAAATATCTCAGTTAAAGGTAGAGACTATCAGATCAGATATAAATCAAGACCCACTAGGCTGCCACTTTAACTGGAAGCTCACTTTAACTGGAAAGACACAGTAATTCTATAGTAAAAAGATGGGGGGGAAGGGGATAAGACATGCTAACATTAATTAAAAGAAACCAGGAGAGGGGCGCCTGGGTGGCTCAGTCGGTGAAGCGTCCGACTTCGGCTCAGGTCATGATCTCACGGTTTGTGAGTTCGAACCCCACATCGGGCTCTGTGCTGACAGCTCAGAGCCTCAACCTGCTGCAGATTCTGTGGCTCCCTCTCTCTCTGCCCTTCCCCTGCTTATGCTCTGTCTCTGTCTCAAAAATAAATAAAACATTAAAAAATAAAATAAACCAGGAGAGAGCACATAAAGATAATTCATCAAAAACATAAAAACCTTAGGTATTTATACAACTAATAACAAAGCTTCAAAATACATAAAATGAAAACTGACAAAACTTCAAATAGAAGTAGGTAAATCTACAATTATAGTTTGACAGTTCAAAAACATTTTCCCAGTTAGTGATTAGTACAAGTCAAAAAATCAGTATGAGTGTGGATGTTAACAAAACTATCAACCATCATGACCTATTTGATATTTATAGATCTCTCCATCCTCAAAATCACAGAATACACACACTTTGTAAGTGCACATCAAATATTTAATGACAGACCATATTCTGGACCATGAAAAGAGTCTCAATGAATGTAAAACTATTCTAATCATATAGAGCATACTCTTTAAACACAATAGAATTAAATTAGAAGTAATAATAGAGGATTTCTAGAAAATCCTCAAATATTTTGAAACTAGAAAACACAATTTTTAAATAATCCATAAGTCAAATAAGAGATCAAAAATGAGGGGCACCTGGGTGACTCAGTTAGTTAAACCTCTATCTTTAGCTCAGGTCATGATCTCACTGTTCAAGTTTGAGCCCCACATCAGCACAACTCTGTCAGCACAGAGCCTGCTTGAGTTCTGTGTCTCTCTCTCTCTCTCTCTTCCCATCATCCCGCTCTGTCTCTCTCTCTCAAAAATAAATAAACTTTAAAAAATTAAAAAAAGAGACATCAAAAATTAAAAGATAAACAAACTGAACAAAAATAAAAACAAGGCATTTCAAAATATGTGGGCTGCAATGAAGGCAGTAATAGAAATTTACAGCACTAAATTCCTATATTTGGCATTATGAAACTATCAAATCAATGATCTCATCTTCTACCTTAAGAAACTGTAATAATAATATAAAAATAGGTGCAAAGTAAGGAAAAGAAAGGAAATAACAAGGAAGATATCACTAAAATAGAAAACAGAAAAATAGTAAAGTAAATCAATAAAAAAAAATACTTTCTCTGAGAACATCAAAAGTTGGTAAAATTTCTAGCCAAACTGATTAGGAAAACAAAGACAGAAACCATAATTTACCAGTATCACATATAAGAGAGGTAAATTTATAGATTCCAGAATTGTTAAAAAGGACAATAAAGGAATATTATAAACAATGTTATGCCAATACATTCAACAACTTGGATGAAATGGATGAATTCCTTGAAAAACACAAAGTACTATGCTCAGTTAAGATGACATAATCTGAATAGCTCTGTATCTGTTAAGGGGTTGAACTTGTATTTAAAAACCTTCCCACAAAGAAAATTCCAGGCCCAGATGGCTTTACTGGAGAGTTCTTCAAAATATGTAAGGAAGAAATAGTATCAATTGTACACAAGTTTCTCCAGATAATTGGGGAATTGAGAATTCTTTCCAACTCATTTTATGAGGTAAGTAATATTACTCTGGTAATATTGTAATAACTCTTGTAATAAATAACTCTTGTAATAAATATATTACAAGAAAGTAAAAATATAGCCTAATAACATGCATTATCATAAATACCAAGATTGTTAACAATTTAACAAATCAAATTTAGCAACATAAAAAGTGTAATATATCACAGCTATGTAGGAAAGAATTTACCCTTGCCCAAAGAGAGATCTGGTCTCTACCCTTGACTCTTTAGTGATCATCTTTAAGCCCCTGGAATATACTACCTGATAAAAATGCCCTTGCTTACCTGGGGGCCTTGGGTCATGCCAAACAATCTGATGATATGATTTAGGGTGGAGGTTTTTGGTTATATGCTATTAAATCAACCTCTAGAGAGGCTGATGACTAAGGCCATTTGGGTAATTGATTATGTCTATGTGACAGAGCCCTAATAAAGAGTCTGGACACCAAGGCTGGGGTGAGCTTCCATAGTGGACAGTACTCCATGCATACTTCCGCACATTGTTGCTGGGAGAGTAGCGTTTTCCATTACTCCATTGCTAGACAGAACCTGGAAGATTCATGCTTGAAATTTTCCTGGACTGTGCCTTGTGTCTCTTCCCCTGGCTGATTTTAGTCTGCATCCTTTCTTTCTAACAAACCATAACCATGAATATAACAACTTTCAGTGAGGTGTCCTTTTAGGGGGTTGTCTTGGAGCCCTCAGACTTGCAACTGATGTCAGAAATGAGGGTGGTCCTGTGGATAGTTTCTTAACTTTACAAAAACTAAATGTGGTTAATCCTAGGAATGTGAGATTGATTTGACACTTGAATGTAATTCACCATATTATCAGACTATGAAAGAAAAGTATGATCATTAGATCCACGAAGTATATTCTCCAAGATTAAAATTCCATTATTGAAAAAAAACAAAACAAAACAAAGAAACTAAGAATGGAAACGACACTCTTTAACTTGATAAAATCTGTGAAAAATACTTGATAAAATCTGTGAAAAACATCTGTGAAAAAGGTAACATCCTTTTCAGTAGCAGAATTGAATGCTTTCCCTCCACAGTCAGGAGCAAAGGATGCCTGCTCTCAACACTTCCATTCAACATTGTACTGCAGCTGTAGCCAGTGGGATAAGAGAGGAAAGAAGAAGAGGAAGATGAGGAAGAAAAATAAGACATCCAGATTAAAAAGAAAGGAACTGTCTGACTTGCAAGATAGCATGATCAACTACGTAGAAAATTTAATGAAACACACAAAATCACCATGAGAATTAATAGTGAATTCAGCAGTGTTGCTGGGTACAATACCAATATGAATAATGAACTCCATTTCTATAACAACAAATTGGATATTGAAATAAAAAAATGACCATTCCAAAAACACTAAAATATTAAGTACTAGGGAATACGTTTGGCAAAAAAATGTGCAACGCCTGTACACTAAAAACTATGAAAAATCACTGAGAGAAATTAACAGGGACTGAAGGAAATAGATAGATATGCCATCTTTGTGGATCAGAAGACATTGTCATTAAGATGTCAATTTTCCAAATTGATCTATAGACCTAATGTATTCTCAATCAAAATCATAATAAATATTTTTGCTAGAAATTGACAAGCAACTTAATTTCAATTTTTGCTAGAAATTGATTCTAAAAACCATACAAAAATGTAAGTGACCTAGAATAGCAAAATAATATAACTCTGAAAAAGAAAAATAAATTTGGAGAAATTATATTACCTGACTCTCCAAGATATAAAATATATAATAATATATAATATATATATAATAATCAATACAATGTAAATTTTGTGTCAACATGGACAAATAAATTAATGGAACAGAATATGGAGACCAGAAATAAAATTATATATATATGGCCTATTGATTTTCATTGAAGTTACAAAGGAAATTAAACGGAGAAGACAATAGTGTTTTCAACAAATGTTACTGAAAAAACTGGATACCCATATGCAATAAATAAATAAATAAAACAAGACTTTGATTGATACCTTAAAATAAATATGGAAATTAACTCAAAATGGATCATAAGCATAGATGTGAAACTTAAAATTGTAAAACTTCCAGAAGAAAACGGAGAAGACTTTGTGACCTCGAGTTAGGCAAAGATTTCTTAGACACACCAAAAACATGATCCGCTCATAAAAATTTAAATTAGACTTTATCAAAACTAAGAATTTCTAAACTTCAAAGGACACTGTGATGGTAATGAAAGAGAAACTGCATACTGAAATAGCATATTCACAAATCACATATCTAACAATGCACTGTACCCAGAATGTATAAATATGTCTCACAACTTAACAATAAAAACACAAAGAGCCTAATAAAAAAATAGCCAATTTGAATGGACACTTCAGCTATATAAGCATATATAAATATACAGAGATATGCTCAACATCTTTGTTCATTAGAGAAATGCAAGTAAGACCATATGAGATACCACCCATTGATCAAAATGTCTACAGTCGAAAAAATGGATACTAGCAAATGTTGGTGAGGATGTAGGATGCCTGCAGTTCTCATACACTGCTGATAGAAATGTAAAAATGGTACCACTATTTAAGAAAATAGCTTGGAATGTTCTTAAGTTAAACATGTACCTACTATATAACCCAGCCATTCCACCTCTAGGTATTTATTCCTGAGAAATGAATGCTTAGTTTGTACACAAATGTTCATACTATTTTTACTTGAGTAGATGCAAGTTGGAAACCTAAACATCTATCAAGAGGTGAGTGGATAAAAAATTGTGATATATCTATACAATATACCGAAAGTCAATAAAAAAGGAATGCGGTGCTGATATTCAGCAACAAGGATGGATCTTTAATTATACTGAGTAAAAATAGCCAAACATAGCACATGTTGTAGGATCCCATTGATATTTCCCATTCTAGAAATGCCAAGTAATCTATAGTAACACAGAAGTGTTTACTATTAATAACCTCAGTTGTCTGAGGATGGGAAAGGGACAAGGAGGGCCAGAAGGGTAGGATTAGAAGTGGCAATGAGGAAGCCTACACTTTGTCTTGATTGTGTTGACAGTTTCACTAGTATGTACATATGTCATCCACTTAAAAATTTGTGCAGTTTATTATGTCAACTACATCTCCACAATACTGTTAAATATTTTTAAAAAGTTTTTTAATGTTTATTTATTTTTGAGAGAGAGAAAGAGCACTAGCAGGGGAGGGGCAGAGAGAGAGACACACACGCAGAATCCGAAGCAGGCTCCAGGCTCTGAGCTGTCAGCACAGAGCCCGACACAGGGCTCGAACTCAAGAGCTGCAAGATCATGACCTGAGCCGAAGTCGGACACTTAACCGACTGAGCCACCGAGGCGCCCCAAACATTTTTGAATAGGTCCAAAATGTTAGCATGTTGTAAGCGCCATAAAACAAGTGACTATCCTTTGAGACAATCATAATAATAGAATTTCTGTCTTCTACCCGAAATAAGGTTTCGGTTATCAATTGGAACTTATGATATAAGCACATAGAACTACTGTGAGTAACCCAGAGATGGCTTCCTGTGGGTTCCCTGTCGCTGCGTGTCTCACTTTCTCAGACTGTAAACCACTGAAAGGTAAGGTCAGATGTTCAGTGTCCTGTGTAATAGCCAAGATACAGTGGCCCCAGTAGCCACGGTGCTCTGATTCTCCTGCATGCTTCCAGGACGCGTGGCTCTCCCCCACACGCATTACGTGTGCTTGTCTTCAGCTGCCTTTCTGGGAGATTCTCAGGTCTCTTTCATTCAAGAATTCAAGCACTAGACCCGTAGCTCGTGACCTTTGTACACACTTTATTCCATTCTCATTTTCTCATGCTCCTTTTGTTGGGGAGCGGATTTGGATCCTTCTCTCTGCTCCCTCTCTTTCCCCTTTGAACTTTCATCTTCAGATTTGCTGTGGGTTCCTTCATCTCTTTCCTGCTTCATCAGTCTCAACTTCTCTACTTCCTTCATCAAAACCTGCTGCTTCCTTCATGTCATGGTTAAGTACTTGTTTTCTTTTCTTTTCTTCCTTCAAGTTCATTTCAACAATAGAAATAAAAGTACTCCCATCATATATATATATTTTTCTTTGATGTAAATATAAAACAAAAATGAAGTTTTCCATAAGGTAATATCTACAAATTATCTCTTAATTTCATACAATCCAATCAAAATCCCTAATGATTTACATGTGTGTAGTCACACTACATATTATATAGTAAATATCATCATACACTGCTGGTGGGAGAGAAAATTCACTAAACAACTTTGGAAAAAGCGTTTCCAGGACTCAGCAAATTTGATAATCATGCACACATGCAACATAATCTATGCAGAAAATGGGCATGGCAATATTATTTGCAGTAGATCCCAATCAGGAAACAAAGCAAATGCCCATTAACAATAGAATGGATACAGTACTTGTGGCCTTTTTGTGCAATGTATTTCAGCTTTGGATATGAACAAGTACAAATAAATCTAATAAATGTAATGAAAAGAAGCAAGGCACAAAAGGATATTCGTAGCATGAATAGACTCATATAACTAAAAAACAGACAAAATTAAACTATATTGTTTGGGGATATATATTAGGTGGTAAGTTATCATGAAAAGCAAGGAAGTAATTGATGTGCAATTCAAGATGGTGTTCACTTCAAAAAGAGAGTTGGGGAGTTGAGTTTGTTGGTTCCGTGATACAGGTAATTTTCTGTTGATGATAGAATGGACATTCAATTTAGAAATTTGTTAAACTCTTCCTTTATGTTTTTTTTAGTGTGTGTTTTATATTTCACAACAAAAAATGTAAAAACATCTCTTATGCTATACAGAATAGCCTGCTTATTTTTTTTTTTTTTTAGCTTAGCAACTAATGGTGATTTTTATGTGCACTCACCAGCACTGGCTGTCAAATGTCTTTGCTAATTTGACAGGTAACTAATCTAATCTAATCTTCATGGACACCTTAAGATATTTAACCAATAGACGCTTCCCAATATTAGGTGCTCAACAAATAATTTTTAAATAAAAGAGTTATATCTAACTTATTTGAATTGGTATATGTCACTGAAAATTTGCTTTAGTACTCTTACTATAAACTGGTATCATCACATCTTTCCTATGTATTCTGGCAAATGACCAGTATTATTACTCAGAGAATGACTCTTCTATATCACATTTGATCTTTGTATATGTTGTCTTTCTACTGCCTACTAAAAGATAAAGGTATATTCCCTTTGCTTGGTTGAGAACAGTCACTTTCTTTTTTTTTTTTTTTTTTAGGAAATAATATATTTTTTTTAATATATGAAATTTATTGTCAAATTGGTTTCCATACAACACCCAGGGCTCAACCCAAAAGGTGCCCTCCTCAATACCCATCACCCACCCTCCCCTCCCTCCCACCCCCCATCAACCCTCAGTTGAGAGCAGTCACTTTCACATCGGATCTTTAGCTGATGACTTAGTTCCAGTCACAGATTAAGCATTCCACTGGCAGTAGTCACCATGATGCACAATTAGATCACACTACAATGAAATGTTTATAGCATACATATGTGTGCGCTCTCACATATATACTTGCATCATTAATAAGGACACCAGAACCTACCGATCATGGCGAAGACAATTTTACACACAACTAGATATACCTTCCACTCCTTTGCTTAGCAAACATGTTGGAAATGTATCTACTTGAATGGAGGAGAGATAATATGATAGATATTATGTATAAAATGAAATCTTGTTCTCAGATGATCTATTATCTTTTTCCAAACACATGTTAACTCACGAAAACTTGGTGTGTGTGGGTGTGTATGTGTATGCGTATTATGTATGTATGTATGTATGTATATGAAATTATTTTGGATTCCGAAAAAAAAACTGAGAAGATTTAACATTAACTTTCAACACTGAGTTTGTAATTTGTTTTAAAGTTTTCCCTAAGAAAATAAGAAAGGATCAGGTAGTATTGCACTGATGGATGGGATATGCTCCCAATATGATACCTGGACGGGGTAGTGCTCCTAATCTGATGAGTTGGAAAGTAAAAATGCAATAGCACGATCTAGTTTAGCAGTTGATATAATTTTAGCCACATGTCAAGATTTATTTTCTATCTCATGCCTAAGAACACAAACTTTATGAGCAAACATATTTTTCCATTTATAGGATCTTAGAATATCAAGCAATCTGGCTTTTACCAGGTTAAACAAGGTTCACAAAAATTTTATTACTTGCCAATCTAATTTATATTGATTTCTTAATAAATATTTGATATAAAAAGATTTCTCAGTTTTTATCTGTCTTGAACTCTCTGTAACCTCTACTGCCATTGCCACCTTTCTTGACTTACTTGGAGAATCTGATCTTCACTTCCTTGACATATTGTCTCTAGATTTTTTTCAGTAATTCTTACCATTCTTTCTTTTCTCCTCAGTCTCCTCTTCTATTTGTTCCTAACACATACTTCCTAGTTTTCTTTCTATAGTCCTTTATCTTTCAACCAGACACCATCTCTTATTCACTGCTGCAGCTTTAACTATCCCTAGTTAAATATCTCTACTCAACTCTTTCCTCCACTTGAAGTCTCTGGCGAACTCCTTATCAGCCCAGGCCCACATTCCTTCTTATTTTCCTTCTTAAATGGTAGCACCATTATCTACCCAGTCACCTAAGTCAAGACTCTGAAAGTCCTGCTCCATTCTCACTTGGATCCCATAAATCCAATTAATCTATAATATTTTTCAATTCCAGGTCAAAATACTTTTTTCAACTCTTCTTCACCTTACTACTTTTCCATTACTGCCATTGAGAGGCTTCTCATCACTCTTGACTAAATGGCTGTGAGTTTTCCTACCAAGCCCTTTGCCTTTAGGCTCATTCTGCTCCATGCCATCTCTCAAATCTGCACAGCATAAGTCTGATAACATGTCTCGTTTACCTGAAAATCTTTACTGAGTCTTTATCACCTACAAGGTAACGCCCAAACCACTTACTCTGGCTTCCAGAGCTTTTCATGATCTTGCCTCCCTGTGTCTCCAGCTTTATCTCTTCACCCTTCCCACAACACACACTCACACACCCACTCACATACATGCCATGCACACACACACACACACACACACACACACACACACATTATAGAGGTCACATTCTACTGGAGTATTTAGTATCTTCCTCATCTCTCCAGGCTTTTTCATGCTTCCATATTTCGCATGGGTTGCTAATACCTCTGTGCCTAAAATGTCCCTTTATCACTCATATCTATCTGAAAAACTTCCTTTAAGAATTCTTTACCCAAGGGCACCTGAGTGGCTCAGTCTATTAAGTGACCAACTCTTGACTTCAGCTCAGGTAATGATCTCATGGTTCGTGGAATTGAGCCCTGCTTCGGGCTCTGTGCTGTCAGCACAGAGCCTGCCTGGGATTCTCTCTCTCATTCTCTCTCTCTCTCTAAATATAAGTAAATACTCATTAAAAAAAAAAAAAAGAATTCTTTTCCCAACTACTAGGTAAAGTTCATCACTTGCTCTATGTTATAACAATGCCTGATACATGTTGCATATAACATGCTATTTTGTGATTTATTTGCTACATATCTAATATGCTTAAATTTTTTCCCTTGAGAACAGGGATAATTTCTTAGTCATTTCTAGTGCTCAGACCATGGGATCTGCTTAAAATTATCTGTAAGAGAGAGGTGAATGAATGAATACATTTATGAAGTAGATAAGGAAGACAGCAAACTAGGTGATTTATTTATATTATTTTGCTTAACCCTTACTAACATTCAAGGTGTTATTAGAGTAGTACTTTAAGTAAGTTAGAAACATGAGTTGAAGGTTAGAGTAACATATGTGTGGCTGGGTTCGAAGCCACTGGTCAGCTGTATAACACTGGGTAAGTTACGTACTTACTTGGACTCTGGTTTTCTCATCTGCAAAATGAGAATAATTATATTACCTGTACTTAGGATATAGGTTAAATTGTTGTAAAAAGATACTCTAAAATGTGACTTAAATGAGATGCATTCATTTACTTCCCATAGCATTCTTGAAGTGGACATTCCTGACTAATTGTGCTCCACATTCCCACCCACAACACAAGTTCCAACTTGTGATTCAGCCATCCCATTGGGTATTGCCTCTATCCATCCACATGGTGGAAACTGCATCAAGGTTATGTTGGTAAACATTCAAAGAAAAATAAAATTGTTTTAAGGAAGGGCTGTAGAATGTGCACCTATCAATTCAGCTCTCATTCCTTTGGAGGGAACTTACTCACATGGTCACCTATTTCTGCAAAACAGGCTGGGAAATGTAGCTCCTGTCTGGGTGGCCATAAACCCATTTAAAACTTTATTACTGGAAAAGAAGGAAGGAGAGATATCGGGTGGGCAGCTAGAAGTTCACTCCACTACATCATAATGCTGTTATGAAGATTTAAAATGAACATGTGTGAAATCATTTAAAATAGTGTCTGGCACATAGTGTGCCCTCTATAAATATTATCTATGAATATTATTACTTTTATAGCCAAGGAAATTGAGATTCAGGGAGGTTAAATAACTTGCCTTGAGGGCCCACACGGAATAAGTGGCAGAGTAAGAATCTGAGCTCTGGTCAACCTGAGTGTAAATATTTCCAGCCTTCCTACTGCCTAAAATATGCTGCCCACTTAATGGAGTTTGGAAAGCCAGTGCTGTTTCTTGGACTGTAATTGCATTCATTTTAGTGAATGAATCCTCTGTGTTCTCTAAATACCTTATTAATGCCAATGGGCTCGTGGAGACTCAAGGTTCTACCTTACTAATTGTCCCAGAAAACATTTTTAATATATCTGAATATGCAAAATATCCCCTAAATAAGATTATCAGAAGGGTTGGTAAAGGAATTATCTATACTCATTACAAGAAGGTTAGTAGTTTCCCGCCATATATATGTTCCGAGCACTTTATCTATTATACGCAATAGAGGAGTTAACAGGTTTATCTTGGCTTTGAGGAATTCCAATCCACTTCTAAGTTATTTAGCCAACATAGAGGATTGAATGGTGGCTCCCCAAAAGAGAGTCCATACCCTAGTCTCTGGAGCCTACGAGTATAGGTTCTGGAAAAAGGGTCTTTGCATATAAAATTAAGTTAAGGATTTTGAGATGAAGTCATCCTGGATTACCAAATGGGCCAAAACCCAATAAGTGTCCTAATGAGAGTCAGAAATAAAGAAGAAACAGAGGGGAAAAAACATGTAAGAGAGAGGCAGAGTTTGGAGTGATGCAGCCATGAGCCACAGAATGCCTGGAGCCACCAGAAGCTAGAAGAGACAAAGAAGGGATTGTCCCCGAGGGCCCCAGAGGGTTGCCACACTGTTGACAACTTGATTTTGGACTTCTGGCCTCAAGAACTATGAGAGAATAAACCTTTGTTGTTGTTGTTTTAAGCCACCCAGTTTGTGGTCATTTGCTCTGATGGCTCTGGGAAACTGATACACCTAGTGTAGAAATTTAGCTGACAGCTTGTTAATAATGATCCGAAAATGAGGAGAAAGAGGCAAGGTACTGTGCTCTGACAACACCTTTTTTCTACCTCGAGATCCCAAAGAACAGGAAAGAGTGAACAAGTATGAGAGAAGAGGAGGGAAAGAGAAAGACAGAGCACGGAAGCAAGAGGGGAAGGAGCTCTTGCGCTGGTGGGAAGGATGTGGGTCACTCGGAGACCCAGAGAACCAGGCTCAGTGGGGGCTGAGCAGACAGCTGCAGGAGGCTCACCACGTGGCTCCAGGGTCAATTTTCAGGGCACTTTTTCATCCTCATAGTAATCCTCCATTGAGGCATATCGCCTTTGTCTGTCTCTCCTATAAGGCTTTCTTCCCTCCCGATCTATCTGTGTATCAGATCTATTTGTGTATTATTATAGATAATTCTTCCAGGAATAAGCTGAGCTTTCAACTTTTAAAACGTAATAAAACATATATTGAAGGGCTAACCCAGCTGGAGGGACCGCCTGTATAATCTATCCCTAGAGAGGACAAATCACTGGGGAAGTCATTGCATAAATGTCATGCCTGTGGTGTGGCCCCAGTAAAAGAGGATGCTCTCTGCTCATTTTCTGCCAGAGTTTGCCAACAATTCATGTTTTGTCAATAATTATTAAAATTGCTAGCTCACATGACGTTTCTCTAGCACTATTAGTGTGATTGTGCTTTTACACCAATTGTTTGATTCTATCTTCACAACAGCTCTTTGTGGTGAATGGGGTAGACATTATGATCCCTGTTTTTTTCTTTTTTGATCCTGACTTTTTAAGTGAGAGATCTGGGCTTTTAGTGGCTTCCCTTAGGTCATTAAGATGACCATAGATGCAGCTATAATTAAAAATGTAAGACTGGTCATTGCTTTCTCCAATGTTACCATTCATCAACTTATTTATAAACCAGTATTACAGAATATCTACTATATTTAATGTATTGGAGAAGAAAAGGATAAGAGATGTAAGGTAGAATCCCTGACCTTAGAAACTTAGCCATTTCTCAGAAACTTAAGTATACAAAGGCCTACCTAACTTTTAAAGAAAAATGAAATACATACAGCAAAATTCTGTGATAATACCCCATAATAATAACAATTTTCACATGCTATAATTGGCGATCGGCCCTTTCTTTCCAAGTAGCAACTACACTCACATGTGAGGATAAGCAAAAGTGGACATAAGGAAGTTGTCAAAGCTGGCAGGGAAATGGTCTGGTAAGTACGGAAATGCAGGGGACCCCTGTTTCCCAAGTGTTATTCTAGCTGAGAACAGGGAACTCCTGAGAGGGCAACTGCTGTCACTGTTCTGGATGTGCTAGTCGGCTGCCAGCCCCAGAATTGGCCCCATTGATATTTAAGCCAGAACAGACACCCAGGACCAGTACGAATTTCTGTTTTGAATTCGGAATCCTATTTAAACTCTTCCCACACCCAGGCAAATTCTGTCCTTTTTTTTTTTTTTTTTAACCACTTAAAAATCACTATGCAGTTCAAATAAGATATACGACAGATGAAAGAAAATTCAAATGTAAACAAAAGCTGCTGGATGGTTGAACTGCCCATATTAAAATAGCTTTAAAATCCTTTTCCAGTTAATGAATTTCCTAGTTAAAATCATTCAAAATATACTACATTTGAATTATTCATCTTGAAAATTTGATTTCAAGCCAAGTTTTCCTGTGTCTGCGTACTAGAGGCAGACAGATGTTTCTCACAGAGATGGTGGAATGTGATTGCTTTTTTCTCTTGTAGAATTTGTATCTAGATGTCAGGAAGTCAAAATAAATCCCATCAGTAAGATACACTTGGGAGCATTCCCACTATTTCATTTACTCTAAAGTTAGCAACACTGTCTCAATATTCCTTTAAGAAGTTGAACCTGTGTCCATTAATTCTTTTTCCACTCTGTCATAATAATTGTTTACATCCAGGCCACACACAAAAACCTCTTTAGAGTCTAAAAAAATAAAAGAAATGGGAGATGAACCAGGGTGTAAAACATAGGAAATAGTGGGCTTTTGGCTAGTTGGAGATCAAGTGTCCTATATAAGGCATTCAAATATTATATATAATATAAAATATAATATAATAATAATATATATATAATATAAAATATAATATAAAATATATAAAATATAAATATTTATATATTTATTATAAATATATAAATATATATTTATTATAAATATATAAATATTATATATATATATAAACCCCAACAATATTGTACTTAAAAAAAAAGGAAAAAGAAAAGTCTGCTAATCTGGTTGCTAATTTGCAACCCTTGGTTTACTTCTCCAGTTTGCAGGCTATACCAAATGACCTTCGATGCACTGACTGTGTATTATTTGTATACCCAGAAATCAGCCTTGAACTTGGCAAGAACAGATGTTTAATAAATATCCAGTGAATGAATGAGGGGAAAGCAATAAATGAATGGATGATGGTTAAATCTTAAAAACAGGAAAAGTGTTCTGGGGAAAGAAAAGTAACTTTTACTGTGTTATTGCCATAAAAACTGATATTTGCTTATTTATTTATCTCACTCAATTTTTACAAAACTCTTGTGAATGCATGAACATTTTCATTTGTCAACTGAGAACACTGATTCTCAGAGATAATGGGTGATAGGTCCAACAGCATAGAGTTATCAGTGACTGAAACTGGTTTCTTTGGGGCTTGAAAGCTCTCACATGCTTACTTTACTAAGTCAGAGTACCTTTCTGGACTAAAGCTAAAATGCCAAATACAGGTGACAGTTAACAAATCCAGAAGTTTGATTCTTTTGACTGACTGTCAATATTTTACTCCATGGCCAGAGTGTTTATGGCAGCACCGACCAAACTGGAAGCCTTATTTGCCTGGTTATTGGACTGTGTCAGTGGACTCAGCCTTGTGATGATAATACTGTTGGAGAAGGTGAGGTG
The DNA here is from genome assembly GCF_028018385.1 of Neofelis nebulosa. Taxonomy (NCBI): domain Eukaryota; kingdom Metazoa; phylum Chordata; class Mammalia; order Carnivora; family Felidae; genus Neofelis; species Neofelis nebulosa. The sequence continues at coordinate 12,705,687 of NC_080786.1, read as the reverse complement.
TGAGTGCAGTGCTACCAATTAGATGCGGGCTGGATTTTGGAATGTGCCTCAGTACTCAGTGGCACACACCCTATCACTGATGCCAGATTTTCCATGTCTTTTTCTTTCGGCTCTTGGATATGTCTTGGCAAATTGTCAGTGCTCAAAAAGAGCATTTGGAAACTAAGAGGACACTCCAAGTGCAGTGATGAGGATTTAAGGAATCCACAATGGCACTCACAAAGGAAATTCTTCTGGTAGCTTTTGATGCTCTTCAGTTCTTTAGCAAAATGTCCTTTTTGTAACCTTTGAAAGACTTGGAGAAGTATTAAAATCAAAGACGCTTCCTTGATGTTGAAGAGGGACTTTTAAAATGTGTTTTTAGAATGGCAATGATGGACTTTTCCATTTACTCAAAGGAATATTTCAATGTCAAGTGGAAAGCTGGGAAGAGAAGTTAGGGCAGGCAGCAAACTCACTCTCTGCCTTCTTGATAAGCTTGCCTGGTGCTGACCTACAAGGGTAGAGTGTAATAGTAGAAATACCAGAAGGGGGCACCTGGGTGCCTCGGTTGGTTAAGCGTCCAACTTAGGCTCAGGTCATGATCACATGGTTTGTGGGTCCGGGCCCCGCATAGTTCTCTGTGCTGACAGCTCGGAGCCTGGAGCCTGCTTCAGATTCTGTCTCCCTCTCTCTCTGCCGCTCCCTGCTCATTCTCTCATTCTCTCTCTCTCTCTCGAAAATAAATAAACATTTAAAATTTTTTAAAAAAGAAATACCAGGAGAGCATAACCGAGTCTTAGGCCATACTTGGTTACCTTATATCCCCAAGATATTCCGTGAGACGGTTGGATCCCATACTGACTTTCTGTAGTGAGTACATTATACAGCATGGTTGCACAGAGCTTGGACTTTAGACCCTGCTTAGCCACTTAGGAGGTCTTTTATCTGGGGCACATTTTTTATCTTCTCCGTCCCTTCAAATCTCCTTTTTGTCGGCAGACTCTTGCTCCCGCAGTACAGCTTGAAAATGTCATTATTCACTTTCCCAGCTTTCTTTGCACCTAGCACCCGAGCACGTCATTCAACCCACTGAAATCCTGTGGGCTCTGAGGGAAAGCCTGCTTACAGAGCTCTGAGATACATGGAAGGAAACTCTCCTGTTCTTTGCCAGTAACTGTAGCTATATGGTGATGCCAGGACCACAGCCATCTTGCAACTATGACAGACAAGGCTGAGAAAAAAGCAAATATACAAAGGATGGCATAATGAAGGCATGGAAGGACGCTGGGTCCTTAATGGTATTTTTAAATCAGTGCACCGGCTCTGGTCCCTCCCTTCCTCCAGTCGGCTTCTGGTTCTCAGTCATCTATTATGACACAATAACAATTCTTAATGTCATGCCACTTTTAGCTAGGGCTTCTATAATTATACCTGAACGGATCATAACAGATACAATAATTATTTGTAAGGTTATTACGAGGGTTAGAGGAGAGAATTCATCTAAGATGCAGTACATTAAAATATAATGATTGACATATATAGATATAGATAATGGATAATATTTATAACAAAAAAGGATCCAGCCTGATCATTTCCCTCCTCCATGAATATTGGCTCTACTGTTTTCCTGACTTGGTTGCGACGCATCAGAATCATCTGTCTTAAGATTTCGTGGAATTGTCATTATTAGAACTTGTGATATATGTCTATATCTATATCTATGTATCTATATCTATGTATCTACATATCTATATCTATCTATATCTATATCTATATCTATATCTATATCTATATCTATATCTATATCTATATCTATCAGGGCACAAATAGAGTAATGGAAACTCTTTTTGCTTCACTCCCATCCTACCTACTGACAAATTGGCAACAATTTTCAAATTACTTTGGACACCTTCCCAGGTGTCTCACATGTGCTTCCCCCAAAACTCTGACCTTCCTCGGTGTCAGCTGTGAGGACTTCACCTGCCTGATAAGCAGCCTGGAACGACTGACATCACCCACATGCTATGATCACCTCCCTCTTGGTACTGACCCCCTCCACCTTCTTACCTCCACCAAGTACCTCTGGTGTTGTGAAAACACTCAACATGCTAGGGTGCTATGTGCTGCATTCCTGAGGGTGCTAAAGCCACGGCCTGTTTAGTGCAGAAACAGGGATCACATGTTTCTCCCTATTTTGTATCATTTTAGGCATGTGGATCTGAAGGTAGTTTACCAGTGGCCCAACATCTTAATGGAACTTTAATCAAAGTACATCTTAGACCTTTATATTTATCCTCTCTCTGTCTGCTACCCTATCCATATTATCTCACTTTTCTAGACTTAAGTCTTTTTAGGTTTAGGCCTAGGAACACTTAGTAGAGGTAATTGTCATGCTTTATATGGAATATTCTCTTCATTTCTAATGACTCAGTTTTGGCTGATGGGTCAAATTTATATGCGTTTCTCTCTCTTTCTCTCTCAAATAATTTCTCAGAGGCAAATGGAATTTCAGAAGTCCTTCCAGACAAACTTCTAGGTATTTCTAGAATCATGTGAAACTCAACCATGACCAAAGCTTGGGTGTTTTTTGGGACCCTCCCTTCTTACCACCCACTTGACCAACTACCTAGAATTCTCAAACAAAAAGAACACTCATATCTTTTCTTCCCACTTCTTATCACTGAGTAGGATACATTTTATCAACTCAGACTAAAGAGAGCATTACTTCTTCCCAAAACTTCAGAGTATTTTTACCTTTTTTCCTATATTGTTCTCTGCAAATGATAGTAAACTCTAAAGCCATGGTTCACCACCTTAATCCGATGCTTGCAAACCTAAGTGCCTGAAAGAGCTTAAGAGTTGACCTGAATCTCTTACACTGAAGCACAAGATGAAATTCTTCTCATCGGATCCTCTGTGAAAACAGAGGCTGGGTGATCTACATTTTCTCTAACCTAGCATCACCATGTAAGCAAATTAAAAATTGTCAAGTCTGCTTTCCTTCAGTGTCAGTAATTCTAGATACATTAACAATTTTCTTCCCCTAGGTTTCCAATTTCCCAAGAAGTCTGTTGCACCACTTTGAATGGTGTTCCACTTCTCTTTTGCCTGTTCATCAGAAAAAGAAACTCCAATTACCTTGATCTTCCTTTCTAAGCCCTGCTTTCTAGTGCCTTCATGGTCATGATGCCACCCACTCTGTTTCTATTCTGTTCTCTCTAGTTATGCTCTTCATAAAATGGATTGCTAAAAATTTGCTGTCGGACTCTCTCATGGAGGGTCAACGGCAATAACGGCAAACGTTATTTTCCTGGGGAGATGAGTAAGTAACAACTTAATAGTCACTCCTGTCCTCCAAACAGACAATAGTTCATCCCTCAGGAGAAAGCGTGGTGGGATATGCATACAGGTACCATTCTTTAAAAATGTATTGAGTAACAAAACTAGCACAGGGTCCATAGGCGTTCAAAGCCTTTTAGGTATTTGCAAAATCAGCCCCTCCCAGAGAAAACTCCTTAAAATAGTTGATTTGATAACGTATTTCCTTTGTTGTCTAGGTGGCATTTTGTTACTGCCACACAGTAATTTCATTGGAACAATTAAGTGACGCACTGTACAGAAGTGGTTTGTGGAAATAAATAAACAGCAACAGAGAAGGAAAGAAATAGCAACACCAGAAGAGCCTGGAAGAGAATATATGAAGTGATGGGTTTGGCATGGGTCAACTAACCATGTAAAATCCAGATGTCTGCAGAGTAGCCAAGAAGATGAAGTTTCAAATCAAAACACTGTTTTACAAAATTTCTGAGCTTTTCTCCTGAGCTAAAGATGCGATAGGAAAGGGCGCTCCTTACTCAACTTTCTTTTCTTCTTTCTGTGAACTCTGGTTTAACAGAGTCAATACGCTGAGAAGGAAGAAATTAAAGACAAAATAGACAATGACCTTTCAGAATGATGAAGGGCCTTAAATATGGAAATTCCATGAGGTGTCTCCACAGGAAGGGACATTTCTGACCAGCATTGGTAGTTAGGTTTCTTGGTCTCCAGTAAGGCCATCCCTCATCTATGGGACCCTTTCTTATCTGTGACTATAGAGAAAAATATTGAGTAAAACCATTTAAGTAATAATCATCTGAGAAGATTCACTTCTCCAAAACTCTACATGCGTATTTACACATAGAGTCCAGCCACCTTTAGGGAAAGTAAATAATGTTTGAGGATCAAGTGAAATTTTTCTATCTAGTAACGTCAGGCAGAGAGTAAAAAATCACTGCTCAGGTGTCCTTTTACAGACAAACACTTCTACACCTTTTCATTATGTCAGCAATGACTCAGACTTTTATCTTATAAAGCTGTAGCCATGCCAACGTTTTGCATTCTATTTTGAGTTATATTTTTTTTCAGTTAGTTAAAAGAAATAAGGAGAGAAAACAAATTAGCTAAGTAATTAATTAACCATTTAACAGGCATTGATGCAGTGGCTCTTGTGTGCAAGGCACTGTGCTAGAATACGGGGATAAGAGGAATAAAACCCAAGCCAGGTGCTCTAGTGGCTCAGTTTACCGAAGTGGTCCTATAAGTGGAACAACCTGTGTGGCATTGTGATAAGAGATACAGGGCTATTACAAATAAGACAATGCCATGAGGAAATTTTTCCAAAACAAACAAGGGTTTTTTACCAAGCATCCCTTAACTTAGAGATATAGATATTTTTTAGGCAGTTAAGGACATGGGTGACATTCCAGGCAAAGGGAACAGTCTAGACAAAGATATAAATGATCGTAGGAACATGTGGCATCTGGGGAACTATGAGCAGTTTGGGTTGACTGGAGTTGTAGAACAGAAGAAATGGTAAGAAAGGTTGGATTACCAAGGGTCTTAGATGCCCATTAAGGGAGGGCCTTTAACTACTCATGGAGGCCATGGAGGACTATGAAAGATTTAAGCAGGGTTCTAGAACAATCAGAGAATGTAGCAGAGAGGACTTTAGGCTCACATGGACAGTGGCAGGACATGACTTTTGGGCTGAGGGGGTGGTAAAAAAGATTTGAGTTACTGAAGATATGGTTGAATAAAAGAAGGAGTTGATGATGATTCATGTTAATTCTTGAAATGGCCACGCTTGCCCAGGCCATCCCTAACTTTCTGGGGTTTAATTCCATCTTGTTTTCAACTCTGAATCCACCTGATATTTTTTGCTTGAGGCAAATTGCTTCCACCTATGGGACTAGACTGTTGAGTGAGTTCAGAAAGCATTAATGAACAACCAGAGAAATGAGATGTCCAGAGACTGGATTGGAAGAGAAGTCCCAGGGCCCCTTTTTCCAGGACTGCTGCGTGAACAAATTAGTGATTAGCTGAGGCCAAAAGTGAGTGTAATTGTGAATGCTACATGGGGTGATTGGGTTGGATAGACCAGATGTTTCCCAATTTGCTTCGGGAAACCAAAGCCTTAGGGACAGGTTTAGAAAAAGCCACAGGGGACCACTAACCTGTGACAATGGTCGATTGCCTTGATAATGATCTTTCCTCTCCACAAATGTTTCCAATGATAGGAAATGTGGAAACATAAAGCCTATGTGCCTGATCAAGTCAATGCTTAGCTAAACGGAGAACAATACACAGAACATTTTTAAAGCCTCTATTGTGATCCTGTGACCTTCCTAAGGGTGGGGGAGGGATGTGGTTATCCAGTTGGATTAAAAAACACTTTTTGCTACACAACTCCAGCCTTATATTCTTGTTGAAATTCCTCACCAGGAAAACCCACCAGACTACAGCCCCTTCCCATAGGAAGAGGGTGCTAACAATCCTCACGCTAATTATTGGGGCCAGAGGTACAGTTATTTGCTCAAAGCTTCTTACAGATATGTGCTCTTCTGGTTATGAAAAATGCTTGTAATCTGGCTAGCCAGTCAGAAAACACCATTTCTAAAATTTGATGACATAAACCTGTATCAGCTTTTACAAATATCATCTGTACCTTAGAACCAGGTGAGTGAAAGAGAAGAATGGTTAACCATTTTAAAAGAGAAAAAAATAAAGGTTGCTAAAACTTACCCTCACTACTCAGAGTGATCTACAGATCAGCAGATCAGCTTCACTAGGAGCTTAGAAATGCAAGTTCCTGGGCCCCATCTCAGGCCTGCTGAGTCAGAATCAGCATTTTAATAGGCTGATCCAGGTGACTCCCACACAGTCCACTGAAGAATCGCATGCGAGGTTCTGTATGGCACATATTGGGAGCAAAAGTAGCCAAATCATCTTTTCCTTTTAGACTTCTAACTATATGGTTTTGGTTTCCGTCTTACTCTAAGGCAGAGGTATGTATGTATGTATATATGTGTTTACTTTTGAATTATTTGTAAGTATGCATGGACCTCTTCAGCAGTCTGGTAAAACCTATGAATTCTTCTGAAGAATAGCTTTTAAATAATAAAAATAAAACACAGATGATAAAGAAAACCAACTATACTGAGATACAATCATTAAAATGGTGGTAAGAGGAAAGGAGATGTGAATTCTACCAAACATTGTAAAAAGAACTAATACTAATCTTTCTCAAACTCGTCTGAGAAACAGAAGGTGAGGGAACACTCTCAAACTCATTTTACAAGGCCAGCTTTATTCTAATACCAAACTCAGACAAGAACACTCCAAGAAGAGAAAATTACAGGCCAAAAATGCTCAACAAAATACTAGCAAACTGAAGTCAACAGCATAGCAAAAGGTTCCTAAACCATGAACAGTGCGATTTATTCTAGGGATGATTCTATTCTAGGATAGCTCAACACATGCAAATCAATAAATGTAATACATTACATTTAAAAAATGAAGGGTAAGAATCATATGATCATCTTAGTAGATGCAGTAAAAGCATCTGACAAAATTCTACAAGTTTTCATGACAAAAACTCTCAACAAACTAGTTATAGAGGAAATGTACCTGAACATACCAAAGGCCACATATGGCAAGCCCACACCTATCATACTCAATGGTGAAACACTAAGTTTTCCCTGTAAGATCAGGAACAAAACAAGTGCCCACTCTTAGTACTTTTATTCAAAATAGTACTGGAAGTCCTAGCCAGACCAATTAGGCAAGAAAGATAAATAAAAGGCATCCAAATCAGAAAGGAACAAAACTGCCTCTCTTTGCAAATAACATGATATTATATAAGAAAGCCCTAGAGGGGAGGAGCCAAGATGGCAGAATAGCATGGAAGTTTTTTGTGTCTCCTGTCCATGAAATACAGCCAGATCAACACTAAACCATCCTACACACCTAGAAAACTGACTGGAGGATTAACACAACAATCTGCACAACCTGAACCACAGAATGCAGTAGGTACGTGGCACAAGAGAGGTGAACTGGGGGAGAGAGAGAAGCTGCAAAGGGCAGGGAACCATTTTTGCTTGTGGAGAGAGAACGGAGATGGGGGTGGGGTGGGGGGAGAATATGGGAAAAGCACCCCCCCTAAAAAGTAGGTGGAGAGAAAGTGGAAAAGTGGAAACAGCCACAGGGACTGAACTAAAAATGGGGAAAGGAGAAAGGAGAGGGTTTAAATTCCATTAAGACTCTATAAACAGGTGGAGCGCAGAGTCTGAAACTCCGCAGCTCGATACCTGGCAGTGCTCTGGTGGGAAGGGCGAATCCCCAGGAGCAGAGACTGAAGTCTTCAAAGTCCTCGGGCCACATGGGGAGAGGCCGCTCCCCTGTTGGGAGGACACCTTGTAGAGGTTGTGTGACCCCTCCCACAGGCAAAGTCTCCGGTGGACCCGGAGAAGAACCACATTAGCCAGTGCTGGAACAAGGTCGCTGCGGGTGAAGCCAGGTGCCAGATGTGTGCTGTGACTTACCATAATCCCTGAAACTCTGCTCCTACACAATCACGTGAACTTGTTCTGGGGCGGGCTGGCACCCAGCCACCGTCTCTGGCCATTGCAGCATGGTCCCTCGAACGTTCCTGGGTGTGGCCAGCACCAGGCCATTGCTTGGTGAGACCCTCCCACAGAGGGTCTGAGTGGGTCAAAGCCGCAGTCCCTCAGAAGTGAGAGGTTGGGAAACACTGCCGCATCTGAGATAAAAGTCAGGAGGGAGGTGCTGCTTGGGTCTCTGTCACGGACCTTGTAAAAGTGGGGAGTGGACAGAAGCTGAAAACAAAGGACAGGTGCACAACTGCAGATGGGGAAGGACAGAGTTCCCATACTAGAGACTGGGAAGCTGGGTGACGCCATTTTCACCACTCCCGCGCATGCGCATACACACCTACAAGTGCCACAACAGTCCGCCCTAGTAAGCTAAGCAGCGCCATCTAGTGGAGAACGGAACCATTACACCAAGTGCCGTGCAACTGGGCCAACCTCACTCTTCAGGAACAAGAGTCTCTGCCTGCTTAGTTTATGGACTATTAACCTTCATACTTTGACTTCTAGGACAAAACGAAGTTATTTAAGTCATATTTCAGTCTGTTAGCCGGCCCAACTATTCAATTTTCTTTCTTTTTTCTTTTTTTCCTTTTTTCTCTTTTTCATTTCTATTTCTTGAATACAGAAAGAGAAAAAAAAATTTATTTTCAATTTTTATTAAAATATTTTTCTTTAATTTTTTCTACTATAATTTTTACTTTTGTGTAAATTTCTTCAAATTCTATTTTACTTCCATCATTTTATTTTATTTTACTTCAGTGTATTCATTTTTTCAAATTTTCAAATGATTTCCTTGTTTCTTTTTTTCTTTACTTCCCCTTTTTTCTGTAACTTATCAAGCCCCTTTCAACACCCAGACCAAAACACACCTAGGATCTGGCATCATTTATTCGATTTTGTTTGTGTATGTGTTTATTTTTAATTTTTAATATTTTTTTAATTTTAATTTTTTTTTTAAATTTTTTTTTTCAACTTTTTTTTAATTGATTTTTGGGACAGAGAGAGACAGAGCATGAACGGGGGAGGGGCAGAGAGAGAGGGAGACACAGAATCAGAAACAGGCTCCAGGCTCCGAGCCATCAGCCCAGAGCCTGACGCGGGGCTCGAACTCACGGGCCGCGAGATCGTGACCTGGCTGAAGTTGGACACTTAACTGACTGCGCCACCCAGGCGCCCCATTAATTTTAATTTTTTAATGTTAGTTAAAATATTTTTACCTCATTAATTCCTTTTCTCACTTCAAAATGATGAAATGAAGGAATTCACCACAAAAGAAAGAGCAGGAAGAAACGACAGCCAGGGATTTAACCAACACAGATACAAGTAAGACGTCTGAACCAGAATTTAGAATCACGATAATAAGAATACTAGCTGGAGTCAAAAATAGATTAGAATCCCTTGCTGCAGAGATAAAAGAAGTAAAAGCTAGTCAGGATGAAATAAAAAATGCTATAACTGAGCTGCAATCTTGAATGGATGCCACAGTGGTAAGGATGCATGAGGCAGAACAGAGATTCAGTAATATAGAGGACAAACTTATGGAGAATAATGAAGCAGAAAAAAAAGAGGGAGACTAAGGCAAAAGGGCATGATTTAAGAATTAGAGAAATCAGTGACTCATTAAAAAGGAACAACATCAGAATCATAGGGGTTGCAGAAGAGGAAGAGAGAGAAATAGGGGTAGAGGGGTTATTTGAGAAAATCATAGCGGAAAACTTTCCTAACCTGGAGAAAGACACAGACATCAATATCCAGGAAGCACCGAGGACCTCCGTTATATTCAACAAAAACCGACCATCAACAAGGCATATCATAGTCAAATTCACAAAATACTCAGGCAAGGAGAGAATCATAAAAGCAGCAAGGGAAAAAAAAAGTCCTTAAAGAGCTGGAAAAAGAACAGCAAATAAATCCAAAACCAGCAGAAGTCAGGAAATGATAAACATTAGAGCAGAAATCAATGCTATCAAAACAAACAAACAAACAAACAACAACAACAACAAAAAACCGAACAGATCAATGAAACCAGAAGCTGGTTCTTTAAAAGAATTAACAAAATTGATAAACCACTAGCCAGTTTGATCAAAAAGAAAAAGGAAAGGACCCAAATAAATAAAATCAATAATGAAAGAAGAGAGATCACGACCAACACAGCAGAAATAAAAACAGTAATTAAAGAATATTATGAGCAATTATATGCCGATAAAATGGGCAATATGGAAGATATGGACAAATTCCTAGAAACATGTACACTACCAAAATTGAAACAGGAAGAAATAGAAAATTTAACAGACCCACAAGCAGTAAGGAAATCGAATTAGTAACAATCTCTCAAAACAAGAGTCCAAGGCCAGATGGCTTTCCAGGAGAATTCTACCAAACTTTTAAGGAAGAATTAACACCTATTCTCTTGAAGCTGTTCCAAAAAATAGAAATGGAAGAAAAACTTCCAAACTCATTCTATGGAGCCATTTTACCTTGATTCCAAAACCAGACAGAGACCCCACTAAAAAGGAGAACTATAGGCCAATTTCCCTGATGAACATGGATGCAAAAATCCTCAACAAGATATTAGCCAACCAGATACAACAATACATTAAAAAATTATGCAAATGACATACTGGACAAAGGGCTAGTATCCAAAATCTATAAAGAGCTCACCAAACTCCACACCTGAAAAACAAATAATCCAGTGAAGAAATGGGCAGAAAACATGAACAGACACTTCTCTAAAGAAGACATCCGGATGGCCAACAGGCACATGAAAAGATGCTCAACGTCGCTCCTCATCAGGGAAATACAAATCAAAACCACACTCAGATATCACCTCACGCCAGTCAGAGTGGCCAAAATGAATAAATCAGGAGACTATAGATGCTGGAGAGGATGTGGAGAAACGGGAACCCTCTTGCACTGTTGGTGGGAATGCAAATTGGTGCAGCCGCTCTGGAAAGCAGTGTGGAGGTTCCTCAAAAAATTAAAAATAGACCTACCCTATGACCCAGCAATAGCACTGCTAGGAATTTACCCAAGGGATACAGGAATACTCATGCATAGGGGCACTTGTACCCCAACATTTATAGCAGCACTCTCAACAATAGCCAAATTATGGAAAGAGTCTAAATGTCCATCAACTGATGAATGGATAAAGAAATTGTGGTTTATATACACAATGGAGTACTACGTGGCAATGAGAAAGAATGAAATATGGCCCTTTGTAGAATGTGGATGGAACTGGAGAGTGTGATGCTAAGTAAAATAAGCCATACAGAGAAAGACAGATACCATATGTTTTCACTCTTAATGTGGATCCTGAGAAACTTAACAGAAACCCATGGGGGAGAGGAAGGAAAAAAAAAAAAGAGGTTAGAGTGGGAGAGAGCCAAAGCATAAGAGACTCTTAAAAACTGAGAACAAACTGAAGGCTGATGAGGGGTGGGAAGGGGGGAGGGTGGGTGATGGGTATTGAGGAGGGCACCTTTTGGGATGAGCACTGGGTGTTGTATGGAAACCAATTTGACAATAAATTTCAAAAAAATAAAAATAAAACAATCAGTAGACTGGTTATCTTAAAAAAAAAAATTATTCACCACGACCAAGTGGGATTTATACCTGGGATGCAGGGCTGGTTCAATATTCGCAAAACAATCAATGTGATTCATCACATCAATAAAAGAAAGGACAAGAACCATATGATCCTCTCAATAGATGCAGAGAAAGAATTTGACAAAATACAACATCCTTTCTTGATAAAAACCCTCAAGAAAGTAGGGATAGAAGTATTATACCTCAAGATCATAACAGACATAAATGAAAGACCCAACACTAATGTCATCCTCAATGGGGAAAAACTGAGAGCTTTCCCCCTAGGTCAGGAACAAGACAGGGATGTCCAGTCTTGCCACTGTTATTCAACATAGTATTGGATGTCTTAGCCTCAGCAATCAGACAACACAAAGAAATAAGAGGCATCCAGTTCAGCCAGGAGGAGGTCAAACTTTCACTCTTCACAAATGACATGATATTCTATATGGAAAACCCAAAGATTCCACCGAAAAACTGCCAGTACTGATTCATGAATTCAGCAATGTTGCAGGATATAAAATCAATGCACAGAAATCAGTTGCATTCCTATACACCAACAATGAAGCAACAGAAAGAGAAATCAAGGAATCGATCTCATGCACAACTGCACCAAAAACCATAAAATACCTAGGAATAAATCTAACTAAAGAGGTGAAAAATCTATACACTGAAAACTATAGAAAGCTCATGAAAGAAACTGAAGAAGACACACACAAAAAAAGGAAAAATATTCCATGCTCCTGGATAGGAAGAACAAATATTGTTAAAATGTCAATACTACCCAAAGCACTCTACGTATTCAATTCAGCCCCTATGAAAATAACACCAGCATTCTTCACATAGCTAAAACAAACAATCCTACAATTTGTATAGAACCAGAAAAGACCCCGAATAGCCAAAGCAATCTTGAAAAAGAAAACCAAAACAGGAGGCATCACAATCCTGGGCTTTAAACTGTACTACAAAGCTGTATTCATCAAGACAGTATGGTACTGGCACAATAACAGACACTCAGATCAATGGAACAGATTAGAGAATCCAGAAATGGACCCACAAACATATGGCCAACTAATCTTTGACAAAGCAGGAAAGAATATCCAGTGGAATAAAGGCAGTCACTTCAGCAAGGGGTGCTGGGAAAACTGGACAGCGACATGCAGAAGAATGAACCTGGACCACTTTCTTACACCGTACACAAAAATAAACTCAAAATGGATAAAAGACCTCAATGTAAGACAGGAAGCCATCAAAATCCTCGAGGAGAAAGCAGGCAAAAACCTCTTTGATCTTGGCCGTGGCAACTTCTTACTCAACATGTCTCCAGAGGCAAGGGAAACAAAAGCAAAAATGAACTATTAGGACCTCATCAAAATAAAAAGCTTCTGCACAGCAAAGGAAACAATCAGCAAAACTAAAAGGCAACCAACAGAATGGAAGATATTTGCAAACGACATATCAGATAAAGTGCTAGTATCCAAAATGTATAAAGAACTCATGAAACTCAACACCCAAAAAACAAATAATCCCATGAAGAAATGGGCAAACGACATGAATAGGCACTTCTCCAAGGAAGACATCCATATGGCCAACCGACAGACACATGAAAAAATGCTCAACATCACTCATCATCAGGGAAATACAAATCAAAACCACAATGAGATACCATCTCACACCTGTTAGACTGGCTAACATTAACAACTCAGGCAACAAACGATGTTGGCGAGGATGCAGGGAAAGAGGATCTCTTTTGCATTGCTGTTGGGAATGCAAACTGGTGCAGGCACTCTGGAAAACAGTATGGAGGTTCATCAAAAAACTAAAAATAGAACTACCCTATGACCCAGCAATTGCACTACTAGCCGCTTATCCAAGGGAGAGAGGTATGCTGTTTTAAAGGGGCACGTGAACCCCCATGTTTATAGCAGCACTATCAATGATAGCCATAGTATGGAAAGAGCCCAAATGTCCATCGATGGATGAATGGATAAAGAAGATGTGGTGTGTATATACAACGGAGTATTACTCGGCAATCAAAAAGAATGAAATCTTGTCATTTGCAACTACATGGATGGAACTAGAGGGTATTATGCTAGGCGAAATTAGTCAGTCAGAGAAAGACAAATATCATATTACTTCACTCATATGAGGGCTTTAACACACAGAACAGATGAACATAAAGAAGGGAAGCAAAAATAATATAAAAACAGGAAGGGGACAAAACATAAGATACTTATAAATATGGAGAACAAACAGAGGGTTGCTGGAGGGGTTGTGGGAAGGGGGGAATGGGCTACATGGGTAAGGGGCATTAAGGAATCTGCTCCCGAAATCATTGTTGCACTATATGCTAACTAACTTGTATGTAAATTTTAAAAAGTTAAAAAAATTAAAAAAAAAAACCAAAAGACGCCACACAAAAATGGTTGCACAATATATAAAAATTATTTGCATTTCTATATATCAACAATAAACTATCAGAAATAGAAATTAAGACAATAACCCCATTTATAACAGCATCAAAAAAAAGTATTTATGAATAAATTCAAGTAAGTTGACAAATCTGCTCAGTGAAAACTTTAAGGCACTGAGGAAAAAATTGAAGAAGATACAACTAAATGGAAAGATGTTCTCTGTTCTTGGATTCGAAGAATTAATACTGTTTACATGTCCATACTACTCACAGAATCTATTGGCTCAATGCAATCCCTATCAAAATGGTATTTTTCACAAAAATAAATAATACTAAAATTTTATGGAGACACAAAATACTCCAACTAGCTAAAACAGTTTTGAGAAATAACAAAAATGGAAGCATTACCCTTTGGATTTCAAACCATATTACAAAAGTACAATCATCAAAACAGAAGGGTATTGGCACAAAAACAGACACATGGATCAATGGAACAGAAGAGAGAGCCTAGAAATAAACTGAGTCAATTTATGACAAAGGAGCCAAAAATACCCAATAGAAATAAGAGTATCTTTAATAAATGATGTTGGGAAAACTGGACAGCTGTATGTAAAAGAATGCTACTAAACTCTTATAAGATATAAACTCAGACAGCATTATGTTAAGTAAAATAAGTCAGACAGAGAATGTCAGGTACTTCATAGTATCTCTTACATGTAGAATCTTTCAGAAAAAAACGTCTAGCCCATAGAAACAGAGTAGAACAATGGTTGCCAGGGGCTGAGGGGTGGGGGAAATAGGGAGAGCTTGATAAATGGGTACAAATGATCAGTTATAAAATGAACAAAGTATAAGGATCTAACGCATAACATGGTGACTAGAGTTAATAACCTATATTGTGTGGTTGAAATTTGCTGAGGGCGAATTTATTTATTTTTGTGAAGTTTATTTATCTTTTTATTTTTTTATTTTTGTATTTTTTTTAATATGAAATTTATTGTCAACTTAGTTTCCATACAACACCCAATGCTCATCCCAAAAGATGCCCTCCTCAATACCCATCACCCACCATCCCCTCCCTCTCACCCCCCATCTACCCTCAGTTTATTCTCAGTTTTCAAGAGTCTCTTATGCTTTGGCTCCTTCCCTCTCTCTCTCTCTTTTTTTTTCCTTCCCCTCCCCCATGGTCTTCTGTTAAGTTTCTCAGGATCCACATAAGAGTGAAAACATATGGTATCTGTCTTTCTCTGTATGACTTATTTCATTTAGAGAGTGTTATGCTGAGGGAAAATTTAAATGTTCTCTCTCTCTCTCTCTCTCTCTCTCTCTCACACACACACACACACACACACAGACACACACACAAGTAAATTTGTGAGATGGGGAATGTGTTAATTAATTTAGTTAATTAATCTAATTTCACAATATATACATATATCAAATCATCATGTTTTACACTTTAAATATCTTACAATTTTATTTGTCAATTATATCTTGGTAAAGCTGAGAGGGGGGAATGTGAAATATAGTAATATATATGTTTTATATTCATGCGTTGAATCATTAGATCTAGAGGCAGGGCTAATCCTCTCATAATATTGAAGTAGCGATAAATGTCAACTCTACTTGGGAATATCTGCAACAGTTATAATGTAATATAAAAATACCTGTGACAAAGTCATAGATACTGCAAATACTACTGTGACTTCTTAGCAGCACTCATAATTGAAGGATACTGTACTAAGTATCAGTTTGAGATTAGCAAAAATTAAGAGACGATTTTCTTCCAACCAAGTTAACAAACACCCCTGAATTCGATCTACAGGCCCCCAGTTGAGACCTGCTGTTCTAAGCGATTAATGCAGTGTCTATTATGTGATGTGTTGTAACGTGGTCTTGCTCTGAGGTGGGTAGAGACACCCTGAGCGGGATCCATCCAGTCCCCTTCAAGGGCATGGCGGAGGGAGGGATAAGGGGGCCGGTGTCCTTTCATAGCTACTATTCTTTTGAGTGTCCGAGCCCCCCCCACCCTCACTGAGGGCTTAGTGTTTTGAACCCTAAAATATTGTGCTGAGTTAATTTTTTTTTAACGTTTATTTATTTTTGAGACAGAGAGAGACAGAGCATGAATGGGGGAGGGTCAGAGAGAGAGGGAGACACAGAATCCGAAGCAGGCTCCAGGCTGTGCTGAGTTAGATGGAGAATTTGCAAGTCTTAAGTTTTCCTCATCAGATTTATTATTGCAAACATATATACATAAGTCACAGGAATATTTATAGGAAGGACTATATTTGTAGTTATCCCAGTTTAATATGTATTCATCTAGAATTTTAAAAATCTCGTCTGGGGTTTCGTTTGGCTAATTCAATTAATGGTGTTACTTCACAAACAAAACAAAACAAAACAAAGTATGTATAGTGAAGTCTTCATGAAAAACCAACATAATAGTGGTCTCAAGAAAACTAAGGAAAATAAAGCAACTTGATGGCGTAGCAAACGTATTATCTGCTCAGTTATTAATTTTAAATAAAACACAATACAAGCAAACAAAAACAGAGCCTGACACTTAGTAAGCAGCCAATAGATATTTGGTGAATGAAGGTACCAGAAGAAAAAAAAAAAAACAATTCAAAAGGGCTTTCCTTAATAACCACTACTCATTTTGATGTATCTACCCCTAAGTGGCTTGCAATGTTTTTGTTTTAAGAAGGAATTCATTACAATAAGTGAATGGAACACATCCTCAAGTTTATTTAAGTTGTAAAATTTAATAATTTTTTGGTTCAAACAGATGGACCTGAGGGTCAGCAATAATCTGATATCATGTTCAGGAAGTGGCTTTAGCACTGTCACGTATAAAGATAATTTAAAACCAGCAAAGCATTCTCACTGTTAGTATCTAAGGAGTTCTGGGAAATGTGTCCATTTATTTCACAATCTAAAATAAACATATCCTAACAGCAAACTTTCAGTATCTCTGGACATAATTATCACCAGGCACCATTAGAACTAGCTTTATATTGTCTATGAATCCACATCTAGGAACTCAAAATTCACTTCACAAATCAGCCTTTCAAGCATCAGACCCTTAAAATACATCGCTTTTCACTGAGAATTGCTTATATTCATGATAGATGTTGAAAACGGACCAAAACAGGATAGAGGGCTCAAGCTTCAGTAGGCTACTAGTTGTTAACTTTGGGAGAGAGTCAAGGTTATACATGGATTTTTCACTGTGTGGAGGGGGCTGGTACTCCTGACTTCCTTGCATCGTTGAAGACTCAATTGTATACTGATTTTATTTAAATAAGTACTTTACTGTCGTGTGCCAGGAAATTTCATTAATAATTTCATGAATTTGTGGTGCCTTAAATGAATGAAACTCCTTAGGCTTGCGCAGTGCACAGCCTGCACATAGGTGCCTGCAGAATTCAAAGTCAGAGTCTTAAGAAGAAACTGGGCAATGATGACCACCACTAAATACAGCCTTAGATTCTTTTCCATACATGATTATTGATAACATCCATTCTCACTCTGAAAAGTTTACTGATTTTTGAAAAATAAATCATTGTGGATAACCTACCAAAGAGATATAAACATATGGAGGCAGGACTTTTCAAATGTATAGGTGGACAGAAGGCTTACTGGCATCAATGCTGTTGTTGCTCTTCCCATCCCCCCCCTCCGGCCATACATTTCAGTGTGATTTGCCCATGCTGGACATTTCATGCATGTATGATCGTACAATATGTGTCCTTTGGTATCTGGCTTTATTCACTTAACATGTTGTCAGGTTGCATCCATGTTGTAGCATGAATCAAAGCTTCCTTCCTTTTGATGGCTGAATGCTATCCTGTTGTACAGTTACACACTTTATCAGTTAACACTTTTTTGCTTTACTGATGTCTACTCTTTGGTTACTATGATTAATGTTGTCATGAACATTTGTGTCCAGGTTTTTCTGTGGATGTATGATCTCAATTCTCTTGGACACATACCTGAGGGTGGAAATATGGAAGCTTATGATAACTCTTAAGAGGGGCCGCCCAAGTGTTTTCCAAAATGACTTTATCAATTTATATTCTCACCAACAAGGTATGAGCATGCCAATTTCTTCACATCCTCACCAACCCTTGTTATCGCCCATCTTTGTTATCACCATTATAATCATCTCACTGTGATTTTGATTTGCATTTCCCTAATGACTAATGCTGCTGACCATCTTTCCCTGTGTTTCTTGCCCATGTATATATTTTCTTTGGAGAAGCATCTATTCAAATCTTCTCCCCACTTTTCAGTTGGGTCAGTTGTTCTTTTAATTGTTGAATTGTAAGTGTTATTTAGGTATTCTGGTCCAGTGTACCTTCTTCCTTCTCCATGGGCTGTTTTTCTTTTTCTGTAGTCTACATTGTTTTCATCTCATTCTGTCTGGTCTGCAGTTCGTTAGCTCCTGGTTTATGGTCATTATTGAATGTATGGAACAACCTTAGTGTTTACATTTATATTTGCTCAAAGTTTATTTTAAATACATAGCTTTGATTGATCAATATGCTTGTAAGGATGATTATGTCTTCAATACTCTTTGTCAAAGGCAGATATCTTTTTTTTTTAATTTTTTTGATGTTTATTTATTTTTGAGAGAGAGAAAGAGACAGAGCATAAGCGGGGGAGGGGCAGAGAGACAGGGAGACACAGAATCCGAAGCAGGCTCCAGGCTCCGAGCTGTCAGCACAGAGCCCGACGCGGGGCTCGAACTCACGAACTGTGAGATCATGACCTGAGCTGAAGTTGGACGCTTAACCGACTGAGCCACCCAGGCTCCCCAGGCAATCTTTTTAAATGTTCACCCTGATTTCAAATGTTGTCTGTTTACTGTTTATGCAACTCACTTGCTAAGTGGAATTCTCCGCCTTGTGTCTATTATCTGCAGCAAAGAGGGCACTTACTACCTGGCAGTAGAGAGTAGGAGAGTCACATAGGCTCTGTGGCAGGAAAAGTCACTTCCAGATCAACATGTGATTTGAAAATAAGTATCCCTCTGCAAAGAATTTTCTGTGCAACATGATTGCCATTCCTTCTTCACATGAAGCTCAGGGAAGAGTATCACCATTTCACTGCTTTGTGCCTCATAGCATAGCAGAAGTTTCAACTTCTTGGCTTGAAAGAAAAACTTCTCTGGCTCTCTTCCCTCCCCTGAATTAAATCCAAACCCTTTAGCCTAGGATTCATCTATTGCTGTTTCTCCAGTGCCTATCACACAGTAGGTACTCAGTAAAATATTTGCCAGATGAATTAATTCAAGGACTTTAATATGCATTCTAACTTCATTCCTTCTTAGAATCAGGCTATAATCCGAGTTCAGGGATTTTCCCTCTACTTCCTTCTCTCCATGTGTTTTCCATATTATTTTTCTTATGAAATTTCTTCTGTCTGAAATGTCCTGCCATGAGCCCTTTCTGCAGTGCTAATTGTTCCCATGCTACATGATGTATACCTCCATTATGACTGTCACCATAGGCTACCTTATATTCAAATTGTAAATACTATCACTTACATGCCATGAATCACACATCACTTATGAGGCATTTCAGATTCTCTACGTCCTCATCCCCTGGTCCATTCACTGCTGTGTAGACCAGCTCTGTGTGGTTTCAGACCTTCAGCAAGTAGGATCTTCCAGAGCCTCATCTTATACCCATGGTTAGCCCTCTCTCCTCCTGCACTGGGTTTTCCCTACAGATGCTCAGGCATTAAATACTTTAGGAATTTAGTTGGCTTTCACACATGCAAAATCCAGAAGGGTGAGCCACTTCAGGCCATATGGGGCAAAACTCACCAATGGAAGACAAAAATTCATAAATAAAATTTTCCATCCTTTCCTCAAGGAAAGATTGTCCTAAAAACTCTCGTTCAGATGACCTCCCAAAAGACTCTCTTGTGAGATCAAGCAATCTTTCACATTTGATAGCAGGTAGAAAGCCAGCTTCATAACATTTTTTCCTCTTTCCAATGTCCCACTATGCCTTTCCCTCCTCTCCTTGAAATTTCATATTCCAATAAAAGTGCACATAAGCCATTGCCATAGGCTTTGATTTCTGGGAAACCCAGACTATGGCATAATATGTGCCAACTCTCAATGCTAGTAATAAAAAAAAAATGGAGAAAAGGTAGTTTCCACCCTGAATGATGTGACTGGGGAAAGGAAATATAAATTATTAACCATATTTAAGGGTACCCTGTGCAATAATTGAAATATGAACAATATACTAAGGGAACAAATGAGATGACATCAAATTTTGCTAGTAGGCATGGGTTTGAAAGATTCCATAAAGAAGATAACATTGAATTATGCTTCAGTGAATGAAAACCATTATGCCAGGTGGGTAAGTGAGGTGAGGAAAGGCAATTAAGACCAAGAAAGAGAGTAGCATGAAAGAAGGGAAAAGACGTAGAAAAGTACACTACAGACATTAGAGATTTAACCATGTTCGATTATGAGTTCTTTTCAAAAATGAACAGATATACAACTTGGTATAATGTATACTTTCATTCATTCACTAAAAATATTGCAAAGTGCCTGGCACTTAATACTTGCTCAATAAATTGCTATTGGTGGGGTCTGAGTTCTCAGCTAGCATTTATAAACAAAGAGTAACATGAATATCCAACTGTTGTTTGTTATCCAAAAACAGAGAGAAACCCATTGCTCTGTTGTTTTTACAGGGTTTTGGAATTGACAGTGAAAAAAAAAGTTGTACATGATTATAGCTGTGCAAAGGAGTCTCATAATGGCTGCTAGGAGCATTTATGTGCATAAAAACCTTTTTTCTTCATATGCAGCCAGATGACTCTAATTCTCAGCATTAGGGGAAATGATCTGAAGGATATAGAAGGTCTCAGGGACAGAGGATGTGTAGAGACATAGAAATGTTTTGTGTTTATAGCTTACCACATCAGATCTTTTATAAATTTTGACTCTATTTTGCTTAACCTTCAATGAATAAAAGACGTATTATTTAAAAATCACTTCATCTAGGGGTGCCTGGGTGGCTGCCGGTTAAGTGTCCAGCTTCAGCTCAGGTCATGATCTCACAGTTCATGAGTTCGAGCCCCGCATCAGGCTCTGTGCTGGCAGTTCAGAGCCTGGAGCCTGCTTCGGATCCTGTGTCTCCCTCTCTCTCTGCCCCTCCCCTGCTCATGCTCTGTATCTCGAAAATAAAATAAACATTAAAAAAAAATCACTTCATCTAACATTTGCAGGACACCTAACCATTTTTCAGAACTGTGTTCAATGATAGGACAGGAAAAGCAAGTCAATTTATTCTCCTTTGCCGACACAGTAGGTTGGTTATGGCTACCTGGAGCATTGGGATGAGGGTTTGCAAGCTAAACCGAAGCTCAGACTAAAAAAGTTCTGGGGTCGGTAAGTGACATGTGTTTCTGATGTGGATGTGTGTCATTTGCCTCCTGCCTTAGGAGTACAGGTTAAGGGACGATGCTGGCCTTCCCAGAACTCATAATGTAGTCATTACAGCTGTGGATTATAACCAATAGAGTGTAACAAAATGGCACTGGACTCTGGAACTGGGGGTGCCTCAATAATTCACACTTTGAAGGGCAAGCTTAAAGATATTTCAAGGAAAGCTATTTTTATCTATTTTGTATCTAGTGATTTTCTACAATATTACACTTAAAATTTTTTAATGTTTATTTATTTTTGGGAGACAGAGACAGAGCATGAGCAGGGGAGGGGCAGAGAGAGAGGGAGACACAGAATGGGAAGCAGGCTCCAGGCTCTGAGCTGCCAGCACAGAGCCAGACGCGGGGCTCAAACTCACGGACCGCGAGATCATGACCTGAGCCGAAGTTGGACGCCTAACCGACTGAACCACCCAGGCACGCACCCTTCAAAATTACACTTAAGAAACATTGCTACAGAATGTAAAGTATGTGAAAAACATTGGTATAATCCAACTCTTCCCAAAAGTTATTTTCCAGAGTATGAATTTGTTCTCACATGGGCAGCCTCTTAAATCTTGGTTTTCTTTTATGCGTTTGTATTTAACCTCTCTTAGGAGAATCTGAGCTCCCCAGAGACAAGGTCCACAACACCAGGTTCATTCCTTCCCTCACCACACATAGGAGGGTAGCATCGAATGAATTAACGAAGAGCTAAGGGAATCTAACTTCATTTGCCTCTAGCATGTAGTCAGTCAGCCTCAGCAGTTGAATCCCAGAGATTAGGATAAGAGGGGTGGTGAAAAAAAAAAAAGTTAATTCTCTTTCAACCTCAAGGAAATCTCATGTTAGTATCCAGCAAAGTCCTTACCTGCTGCTCACTTGAACAGCAGCATTTTTTGCCAGAGGGCCATTCAAGAACAGAGAGAGTTAAATTGATTAAATTTCAGCTGCAGGGCCAATAAAATCATGGAATACTGTGGTTATACAGGGACAGCATAAGGCTTATTGAACTTGAACCACATGAGTAATTTAAAATGACAACAAAAGGCTCATTTTCCTTGACAGCAGGCAGAGGAACCATCTAGCCTGGCTTCTCGGTGTTCAGGTTCACTTTGCCAGGGTCACTCAAGCGGCTTCCTGCCCTTTGTTCTATGCAGAGACTGGTGGGCCATGTCATGCCTCCTGGTTGGGCAAGCAGGACACTTGCAAGTTAGACCACAGAGCTCTCAGCTCAAGAAAGGGCATAAACTTGGACGTATCCCACAGACAGATGATTGCCTTTGGTTTGATTCCAAATGAGAATCAATGCGGCATGGCAGCTGATGGGAAGGGACTGCGCAAAGTAGAGATAAATTGATAAGATAACTACATAATTTTGTAGTCATTTGGCACTTGGCCGGGCCAGCAGGAGTCCCACAGTAAATTATGATTGTAAGACGGCCACTGGCTGGGAAGCATGGAAAAATTAGCATTTTCACCCAAGCTAAATGAAGGTCTTCCTTTTCTCCCCCCTCCTCCCCTCTTGTCTCCTCCCCTCCCCACCTCCACACGTAGCGTGACATTTTCACAACTATGTAGTACGGCCCGTGTGAAGAGACACCATTTCAAACCTGAAATGTTTTCCACAGTAGCCTCCCCTAGTGCATCAATCCTTAAAACCTCACAATGCAGGAATGTAGGTGTAAAAGAGAGGCATGTGATTTACTTTTTGAATTCCTAAAGCTTTGCCAAAAGGTGTAATAAAGTCAAAATTTATAAGGCTTTTAGTTCAGCCGTAAAAAAAATAGACTCAAGCAAATTTTAAGTCTAACAATTTTTGCAATTTGGTTGGCACTGAGTCAATCAATTCTTACTTTATAATCAGGGAGTTGCTAACCCCATCCAGTTAGGAAGACTTCGATGGAAATACCCATCTCCCAGTGAATGGGCAGAGTATTTCCCACAAATTAGATCCTCAGTTGATCAGTAGATGGAAAAGAGTAGACATATCCAGCTGCAAGAGTTTCTATAGGAGAGAGCTGAGCAAGATATGTATCTAAGGAAGTCTTTAGCAAGACAGGTTGTGTCAGGTTGGAAGAGTCTGTTACTAGCTTTATTTCTTCTCCATTCTGCCTGTGGTGCCTTAGCAATGTGATTTTGCACTTCTTCCCATCACTTCCCTACTGTTTGATGTTAGGCTCAATCATGAAAGTTGATTTCGTGAATGGGATGTCAGTAGATTGAAGGCAAGTGGTGAACCATCATTGCCTGGAGGTTCACTCCAGTCCTATGTGTTCTATTTCCCCATTTATCACCTTTGTCTCTTTCCAGTCTCCCTTGGTGGCTCCCACACTTTTGATTTCAAAATTAATCATCTATTTTCAGAATCCTACTGAGAGGAGTCCCTTCCTCACTTTAGCTCAGGAGTTCATGACAGGACTTGACTTTGTCATCCAGTTTCCGTAACTTCAGTAGAATCTGAGCAACATTTTGGGGCATTTTGTCACGTCTTCTAACACATACTTAAAAACACAGGCCTTAATGTTGAAGTGAAATTACTTTAAAGAAAAGAGTGTCCTGCAACACATCCTGTGGGATCTAAAGAAGGAAAACTTTTTCTTTAAAGGGCCAGATAGCAAATATTTTAGATTTTGCAGGCCCAGTGGTCTCTGTCATAACTCTTCAGCTCTGCCTCTGCTGAGCAAAAGCGACTATAAAGGATGCATGAATAAATGGGTGTGGGTATGTTTTAAAGTAAAAAAAAAAAAAAAAAAAAACAGATAGTACGCAACATTTTGCCAATGCCCGATTTAAAGCACAGCCCAGTACTTTTAAAATCCTTTAAAATTAATGTAAAACCTTTACATTTTAAATGTATACAAGAAAAATATGTGTTATAGCAACTATTGAGTCATTTCAAACTTCCGCTCATCTGACTGTAAGTTAAATTTTGCCTCACATTTCAAAACTGTTTTACTTTTAATGAATTAAAATTTTTATGATTGAGTGCAGGTTGCTATAGAAGAAAACTTGGGATCTTGGAGATTCATAAAGCAATTCATTTGTCCTAGTGATGGTGGCCTCATAAAAATAGAACATATTTTCACAGCCATCCAGTTTCAGATTTACCCATTTGCGAGTATTTATTTTGATGTTTTTGCTTGCTTGTTTGTTTTGTTTGAAAGCAAGCACATCCTTAAACACTAGATCTTTTCTTGGGGATTTATTTCAGTCTTCATTCCATGATGAAGATGGTAACTGGTTGCCATGGAGATGGTGACCCAAGCCCCACTGAGGTCTGGGATTTCTGGTGGAAAATGATCATCAAGAACAAACGAATTTTTTATAGCACTTTTAAATTTCAGAACTGACCTTTAAACTGACCCTATCATATTATCGCTGGGATTATCTAGTCATAATTACTTCTACTGGTCACGAAAAGTTGTTAGATATTAATACTACGGCTGAGCTGTACAGAACACAGAATTAGATACAGTCATAGGCCAGATCCCAAATTCAAACCACAGTTCTCTCTGGGGAGAAAGAGCTAGAAGAATGACTTCTCTAGGTTTGTGAATTTGGTTCACAAAGTTTGGAAGATAGAAAACAAAAATTTGAGAGTTTTTGCCTCCTGACATATCTGTACCAGTGATTTTCTGGGTAGACGGATAGAAAGGAAATTGAGTTGGTCATTGAAATTAGGTTCAAGTCTTTGTTACAAAGTCTCATTAGACGAAGGTTGCCACGTTAAGCAAATGAAAATACAGGATGCCCAGTTAAATTTTAATTTCAGATAAACAATAAAGGCTTTTTTTAGTATATGTATATCCCACATAATATTATGCTAAAAATTATTCACTGTTTATCAGAAATTAAAATTTTACTGGGCATCTTGTATTTTATCTGGCAACTCTTTCTTAGAGGAATCACATAATCTTTCTGAGGCTAGTATTTTCCTATTAGATTAATTTTTATCTAAATACTTTCTAGCTGTAATAGCATTTTTCCAGGCTAGAAAGGCTAACAACTCTAACAAGTGATCCCCACTTGTTAGCGGCTTAATACACCATGTGGTATCCTTTACTCATATCACATCCAGTGGGGTTCAGCAGGCTGCCTTCCCCATGGTGATTCAGGGACATAGGTTCCTTTGTTTTCTGACTTTGTCATTTTCAAAATATGGTCTCAATAAAACTAAGCAATGAAATACACCCCTCCCATTGGTGAGATCGAGTCATGGTTACCACCTAGACTCCCTCCCACACACACCTGCCCAACATCTTTATCAGTGACACTTGATTTGACCTCAAATAGCATCAGCATCACCAGGGAGCATTTTAATAGTACAAATTCTTGGCCACCATCCTGACCTACTGAATCAAATTCTCAGAGTATAGTGCCTAGGAATTGCATTTTAACAAGCCTTCTAGGTGATTCTTATGGAGTCTTTAAGAAGTAAACTTAGCGTCTTCCTTAACATAGTGTTTGTTGCGCACTTCTCTTTTCTCTTGCCCCTGTCAGTACCCACCACTGTAAACACTTGTAATTAGGGCGACATGTTCTCTGACTTGGTCTCTTCCTATCTTCCAAACAGAAATTACCTTCTTCTGAGCCCCAACATGATATTAGCAGATATCCCCCCACCCACCCCCCCCAAAAAAACCAAGTCAATAACCAAGAATGATCTAGAGTGTTGTTCTTCAGGGAGTACTTGCTTTTTAACCATGTTTTGAAAAAATATATTCTGGGAAAGGAACTCTAAAGTAAGCCTGAAAACAACCCAAAATTCAGCACCCTACATCATTGACTATTAAGTAAAACCTTGAGTCACCCACCAGTTTAATCGCTCATCTAGTGGGCATTTACTAAGTAGTCTGGGAAGAAAAGCACACAGTCACTCTTTCAAGTTATAAGAAATTCTTGCTTATTCCTACCATCTTTCTAGGGCCCATTTATTCTATTTACTTTTAAAATCATCTAGGTGAAAAATAAGTTTTCTTATTTCCAATGCTTCTGAAAAATGTCAATTCAGAAGCTGCTGAGCAAGATGAACTTTCCGTTCATTAAACAGGTTGATGTTCCTGGATTTTTTTAGAGATGTGGCTTAAGGGGGATCAGGTCTGCACACTCCAAGAATGTCCTCAATCAAATTTGAGGACCGTACAGAGCAAGGCACACCTGAGCAGTCCTAGGAGGAAGGTGAACTATTTTCAGAAGCCTACCGCTCCCTATTGTGATCCTTCTGTCCACTTCCTATCTCTCCACCCAAAAGCATGCCACACATTCACAGGTATCTAGGGTCCTTCTGTTTCATTCCAAATTACTCTCTGGAAAGTAACTAGAAATAACAATAGCTACTGTTATCACATTTAGTATACTCCAAGTGCTGAGTTAAGGGCTTTAGAAATGTTATTTCATTCAACCTTTGCAATGGTTAACGTGAGATAATTATTATTAGACTTATTTTAAAGAGTCTTAGGGAAGGTAAGAGAAATTTGTCCATGCTTATCCAGATTGCACACTCAAGTCTACTGAACTCAAAAGCCTGATTTGTTTGATCTCACAAATGCTGCCTCTATGACATGCTATTTTGCTGCTTTTCCATGGGTTAACATAATTTATGATGACAGAATGGGTTTGCGCCACCTTGAAGGAACTTGGGCATTGATGAGCAGGTTGAGGTGATCTGATCTGAGGGCCATGGGAGCCTTCTGAGATCACACTATGGGTACTTGCCCTGACAGATGAAGGTAAGACTCACAGGTAAATGTTTGAAGAAGACAGAGACATTTTTCCTGACAAAATGAAACCGGCTTGTGAATCTTTTCTTCTTACAATTCAAGGCATATCTGAGAGACTATTAGAAACATCCCCTTGAGAAAGAAGGGATTCTTTGCATATAGGCAGGTGTTGTAACCAATCTAAATTCTGTTTTTTTTTAATTTTTTTAAATTTTTTTCCAAATTCTACTGTTTTTTAGAGGAAAAATGTCCCTCCCTTAAAAAGTTCCCAAATACTCCAGCACTGTATAGTTGTTGGGTATGAGTGAGTCTAAGCAGGTATGAGACACCTGGGCTTTAGTACACATGCTAGTTATAATTAGCACATCAGACTATGGGGCACAAAGGTTAGACATCCAGAGGTTCAACTCCCAATTCTATAACTTACCGAGTATTTCTCTAAACCTTGGTTTCCTCATCTGCGTATGAAGAGAATACATTTTAGGGTTGCCCTGATAATTCATACCGGTAATTCATAAACGGGTGCCATGTTGCCCAATTAATGGTAGCTTTCAAGATTATAAGCACCAATATTGACAGAATCTAGACACCTATAAGACACTAAAAATTGCTTCTATAGACTCCTGGACCCAGAAAACATGTACTGCTAAGCTATAGGTAATATTGTGATGTCAGCAGGCTAGCATGGAGACAATTACGGTAAGAATTATTAGCATTTTTGAACTTCACTACGTACCAAGTCCTGTGCTAAGTACCACCCATGTACAATATCTTATTTAAGCCTCATAATGACTCTATGAGCTACTGTTACCCCCATTTCACAGATGAAGAGGCTGAAGTACAGTAAGCTAATTACCCAAGATCACAAACTAGAATGAGGAGGAGCTAGGGTTTGAAAAACTCTGTGGATACACTCTTCCCTGATAAGCCTATAAGAGAAAATATTTGTAAAGCACTTGCTAGAGGTAGAGGTAATCTCTCTTTATTAATTTAAGGGAGATTGTTATTATTGCTTTTAGTCTTAAGGTGGTTCCGTAGAATAAACACTGAATATGAGCTTGCATCACCGAGATACTTTCTTGTGAGTAAAAACTTGTTACCTGGACACTCAGAATAAAGTATGGCCTCATTTCCGTTAGTTATATCGGCTGTTGAAAGGTATTACTATGAAATCATTCCCACTCCATTTAAATGGGACAGACTGTAAACTGATGTGGTCTTATTGTCTCTATTTAGATGATATCCCAGTGTTTAGTCAGGGTTAGGAGGTGGATGGGGAAGGAGACGGGGTCGAAATGAGACCACTATCTAACAGATTAATCTATCCTTTACATTATCATACATGGGCAGCTGACGATGCACCAGGAAAGCCATCTGTGATGTAAATAGGTCAGGAGTGGACACAGTTTTTCACAAATCTGCTATTTACCTGAGAGAGGCATCTTTTGGGGTAGCCCAAAGGAATTCGCTTTCCCGCTTGGTTTGCCATGGAAGGGAAGGAAGACCTTACAAACAGAGCCCTTGGGTTTGCTCAGCTGCGAGATTCCTATTAACCAAACAGAGGTTCACCTGGGCACACTGTGTGTTTGCACAGCCCACAGTGGCAGCTTTTCAAGACCCACCATCGTCTGGAAAGCCCATCAGAGTCCTGAGTCCATAATAAAGTAAACAGTGTGCGTGGCCATTACTGACTGCCAGGCTGTTTTTGTAGCGCAGCCTATGAATGTCACCAGTTGAATTAAATCTCAACAAGACCAAACACGACGCGTGATAGTTAAAGGTGTTCTTGTACTTGTTGGCACATTAGCCGCTTCCCACAGGACACCGTCTCCACCAAGCTATTACAAAGTGCACATGGAGAGAAACCCAGTCTCTGAATTTTACTAAGGAACTTTTCTCTACCAACCATATTTTCCCTTACGAGTTCAGATGGGAGTGCATGGTCGGATGGTATCCACAGCCAGCAACTATTTACACAGCCTGGCTTTTCAAAACCACTTGCCCATGGATTTTCCCAGTTGTTTGGAACAAGTATCATCAGTAGGATCTCGTTTGGTTCATTGGAAAACTACTGCTCAACTGGATCAAGGTTTTGTAAAAGTATTCATCTAATGAGTGGTAGAAACAAAGTACCTACAGTTTTGTCTCTAGGCCCTATAATCTTTCCACTACTCACCTTCGTAGATGAGCCTTCAACATCTTTGTTACTCAAGGTGTGGGCCACAGAGCAGCACTGTCCCCCTCAGCTGGATACTTGTTACAAAGAATCTCATGTCCTACTCGGACCTACTGGATCCAAACCCACATTTTTTTCAAAATAATTTTTTTTCTATGTTTATTTATTTTTGAGAGAGAGAGAGAGAGAGAGAGCAGGGGAGGGGCAGAGAGAGAGGGAGACACAGAATCAGAAGCAGACTCCAAGCTCCAAGCTTTCAGCACAGAGCCTCGACTCAGGGCTCAAACCCACGAACCATGAGATATGACCTGAGCCGAAGTCTGACGCTTAACTGACTGAGCCACCCAGGCGCCCCCAAACCCGCATTTTTAACAAGGTCTCCAGCTCACATAAAGTTTGAGGAACACTCTACTTCCAAGTCTAGCATCCCATTTCTCCAAGTGAACAATGTATTAACACACGTGGCATTTGAAATCATGTATGTTGAATACCAACGGGGTGGAGGGATCACGCCATTTCTTAAGATATTATATGGGCGTAAGGTGATCTTCACTTGTGGAAATTACCATTTTTATGCAAATACAACTGTATCCACAACTGCCCATTTGCCACCTAAGCAAGGAAACAACGCTGTGTGTCTGTAACTGTTTGGGTAACAACGTCCCTATTCATCAGTGCAGTGCATTGTGGGGGTAAAGCCATTTGAAGCCTGAGCCAGATATTCCATTAGGGGCTTTCCAGTTGATGCAGACTTTTAAATTAAGTGTTCAATGCCAAGTCAGTGCTTGTGAAATTGCAGTCCTCCTGCCATACAGCGTGCTGCTTACCCATGGATTATATTTGATGTTCCTAAGACAAATTATCTATTGGAAATCAATGCTATGTCCAATAGCTTTGCTGATAACCACTTAAATGAGCTCAGATAAGTCATTTAAATGCCTTCCTTCTTCTCTCCTTGCCTGTAATGTGAGATCAGGCAATCTCTATGTATCTAACCCAAGTTTCAACACAGAATTGGAATTTTAAAAGTGGCCGAAGATTTAGGGAGTCTAGAAGAACAAAGTGAAATCACGGCCAAACAGTATCTTTCCCCACTGTGTTCTTTTGTGAGTGGAATCTCCCTAGCCCTTCATTAATTACACTTAAGGCAACTATTTCCTTTCTTAGCCCTAGCATGAAAGAGCTTCTACAAGCTCAGCAACACAGTGTAGCTCAGCCCCACAATGAAGCATGCGTGATGGAGTGCTAAGGAAGTTCTGAAGCTCTCCAAGGAACACACAGTATAATCACAGGGCCAGGTGCTGCTAAGTTAGGGCAGTGGCCTGAGCAGGAGCGTCTCGATAAAAACATCCTACAACAACAGAAACGTGGATCCTCAGAGACAGGTAAGTTTGCCACTAGTCTTTTTGTAATAGCATTCCTTTAAAAAAAACTCTAGGGGCGCCTGGGTGGCTCATTCGGTTAAGCATCCGACTTCAGGTCAGGTCATGATCTCGTGGTTCATGAGTTCAAGCCCCGCATCAAACTCTGTGCTGACAGCTCAGAGCCTGGAGCCTGCTTCTGAATCTGTGCCTCCCTCTCTCTGCCCCTCCCCCACTTGCATGTACTCACTCTCTCTCTCTCTCTCTCTCTCTCTCTCTCTCTCGAATAAATAGCATTAAAAAAATAAAATAAACTCTAGAAGAAAGGCCCATTCTCAATTTTTAGGGTGGTCTAGGCCCTTTTATTCAGAGGCCTCCCTTTCAGTTTCCTGCCCAAACATGGCCAGTTTGTGAATAGACATTTTAGACAAGACCCAGACTCCTGAGGTGACAGGGTGCCACCTGCTGGTGCTGGTGTCTGAGAGGTCACCTGCATCCTAACCTCAGATACCTGTCCCCTGGGATTGTTCAAAAAGGTGTGTATGTGTGTGTGTAGCTACTAGGAATAGAACAAGTTTTAGAAAGAGAACACTCATCCCTAAAGTCTAGAAAACACCGGACTGGGTGAAGTCTAACAGTACTTATCACAGGGCCTAAAGTATTTCAAAGGATATGTCTCTAAGTTTTTATAGACATGATTTTGCTTCAGTTACTATGGTAAATTCCGACTCTGCACTCATTTTAGTGGACAGGGGTGGGATGGCCTGATGGCCCCAAAATAGAGCAAGCGTGGCAAGAGACGAGGAAAGCCAGGGTTGGTGCAGAAGCTTCAAGAAATGGAGGCAGGGTCCAAGGACCACAGACTGGCCATGTATCCTCAGGCCTTCCTGGGCCCTCCATTTCCCAGGTTAGGGGAGCCCTGGGACGATCTACCGAGAGTCCTTTCAGTGTACAGAGAGCCTTTAAGTCTGAATGAATAATGGTACAGTCATTTGCACAGAAGTCTCATGTGACTTTACCTGAATCCTAAATGTCAACCTCCCTCTGCTCTTTCATTTTTTTCCAGACACACAATCAATAAAAGAAAATCATTTTAAATTACATGCCAGTCCACACACACACATGCATGTATGTGATACTGAACAAAAGTTTCATGAGCTACTCTCTTCCCTTATTACATGTGAAAATCTACCTGATTAGATTCTAGTTTGTTGTGAAGAACGAAGAAGTTAGCCTAATCTCGCATAGATTTGGGATAGAAGGGGGGGTTTTCTCCTGGGTGTCCCAGCTTATCTCCTTGTCCCCAAGGCATCCCCCTGCTCCTTCCTGCCATGGTCAGCCTATCTCCAAAGTCCTCTGCTGTCTCTCCTGCTGGTCTTGTTGGATACACTCAGAATCACTGAACAGCTTGAGGCAGAACTGCAGTCCCTGTGCAGGTCTCATCAGAGAGATGATGTAGACAAACCCCTAGTCTCTTCGTTCTTTTGAGGTCCAGCCAGCAAAAAAGATACCATACTGGTTACTTTAATGAAGAGAATGTAATATAAGGAGTTGGTTAAATGTGTACAGAGGACTAAAGAGTCAAAAAGGGAAACTGAGGTAATACAGATATAATAACCATAGGAAGCAGCTGCCACGCCTAAGACAAGCAGGGGATAAAGGGAGGAAACTGGGCTATTGGAAGCTTGGGGCTCAGAGCCCTGAAAAGGGGATGCTGTCGCCAGCACCAAGGCCTTCGGAGCTTGGACGAGGTCCCCTACGGAATCAGAGCACAGGTCTCCAAGGTGATAGCAGCAGCCAGCTGGTACTGATCTCTTTGGTAGGGGTGGAGTGTTTCCACCATAGCATTGGTTCAGGGAAAAAGGCAAGAATGACAAATAGAGGCTAACTGCTGCTCCTTAAGCCAACTGTTGCTGATGGTGAACCACTGCCCAGATGACACAGAGAAGAAGCAAACAGGAAGAATAAAGCCCTTCCTCCAGCCTTGAGGTCTCTCTGAATCCCTCTAGGACCCTATTGTCAGAGGCTAAAAAGAAACTCACTGGCAAAGCAGAAATAAGTTCTCAGCCACAGTGCCATGGAAGAAAGGAGTGTACAAAGTTGAGAGATGATGGCTTTGTTCACCAGCACAGCCCTTCCTTATCCCCACAGCACCACCACCCAGAACATATAAGGGTAGTAGATCTAAGAAAATTGGGTAACTGGGGCGCCTGGGTGGCTCGGTCGGTTAAGCGTCCGACTTCGGCTCAGGTCATGATCTCACGGTCCGTGGGTTCGAGCCCCGCGTCGGGCTCTGTGCTGACAGCTCAGAGCCTGGAGCCTGTTTCAGATTCTGTGTCTCCCTCTCTCTGTGACCCTCCCCTGTTCATGCTCTGTCTCTCTCTATCTCAAAAATAAATAAATGTTAAAAAAAATAAAAAAATAATAATATAAAAAAGAAAATGGGGTAACTAACAAGAACTAAAGTATGGAGAACATTTACTGTTTACATTGAATTTGACAGTCCCCATAACTCAAGGAGAAATAATTCAGCAACAAGTAAAATGAAATCCTTCACCAGGCCCCCACTTATAATACCTAGCTCTGGAATGGAAGGCCAACCTTCAACTTTGTTCTTATAGAATGTTGCCTCTTAAAAACTTCTATCATGTGAAACTCAGCACT
Organism: Neofelis nebulosa; assembly: GCF_028018385.1. NCBI lineage: Eukaryota > Metazoa > Chordata > Mammalia > Carnivora > Felidae > Neofelis > Neofelis nebulosa. The sequence continues at coordinate 12,672,400 of NC_080786.1, read as the reverse complement.
CACTTAGAGAAAACCATTGCCTGCCACCAGGAAGCCTGGCCCTACAGTCTGTTTCCTTCCTTCCCCCACTCCCACCAGTATAATCTATACATCACAAAGCTCCCCAGACCTCCGACAGTGTGGCTCTGAATGTCTGAGTTAAGTCTAGAATAGCACATGGGAGTGGGGCTTGAGGCAAGGGGGCCGCTGCAGAAGACAAAGCAAAGTGATCTTTGACACTCCAACTCAACAAACAGCTTTGCAAAGTCTTTCCGTCACGTGAAATAAAGATAAGTGTCCTCATTTTCCTGGTCAGTAAGCAGGTAGCCACACACACACACACACACACACACACACCCCACATACATGTACACAATCATTGTTGGAGACAATAGAGTTTGGTTCAGTGGTTCTCAACCAGGGACAATTTTGTCTTCCAGGGCACATTGGCAATGTCCAGACATTTTTTTATTATCTCAGTTGAGGGTAGGATGCTACTGACATCTAGAGTAGAGGCCAGGGATGCTGCAAGACATCCTACAATGCACACATAGGCCCACACAACAAAGAATTATCCAGCCCTAAATGTCATTAGTGCTGAGGTGCAGAAACCCTAATCTAGACACATAATATAATTGACTCAACCAAGAATCCTTACCCACAACGAAACTAACATTTTATGTCATTTTACAGAGGAATGTGGGACTCCCAGCATAACAACACCAATCCTCTCTAAGGAAATGCCCCCCCACTACTCAGGCTACCTCTGATCCCTTTTATAAGGTGAGATAGACAATCCCGTGTCTCCAGACTGGTTCTCAGGGAACTCCTTTGCATTCCTGCTTTGGTAATCTAACACCATGCATAGAATGTGGGCATGTGCACATGTTCATACTCTGGTGCTATATACTCTTCAGAATAATGTGGGCTCCTCTCTGGAAATGTTCAAGAGACCACAGGAGCATCTATCAGGAAAGAAAGTAAGAAGAGTCTTTCATGGCCTAGAGAGTTCCCTCCAAATTCAGGATTTCTGATTGCATTCCCAAGACATCTACGAAACAAAATGTGCATGAGCCAGTGAGTGGGAAAACCAGTGGTCAGAGGCCACAGTCTTGGTTAACTCTTACCAGCACATGATGCTTCCTCAGTATAGGAGAACTTTGGGCTCCTGGGTCTATAGCAGCAGCACGGTGCACCAAAGAGCAGGTTGAAGGCTTGGCAAGACTCAAAGAAGGGTCTTCTGCTAAGCCTGCCTGCCTTCTGGCAGTCCCAGCATTCCTGAATGTGCCCCTTATCCTTGCCAATATTTCCTGGGCATTAAATCAAGAACATTTTGAGAAGGTTTTGAGAAATAGCTTTGAAACCAGCCCTGGAGAAATCCAAAGTTGATGTCTCTCTGAATGTGACACATTCACATGAAGGTATCCACCTCCCTCTAGAGCAGGGGCTATTATAGTGAAACCCTGTGAGCCAGTTAGAAATCAGGAGAATGTGGGGAGAAGAGGGGCCTGTGGCTAAATTTTTGCCCTATGCTGTTTTCTCCTATTTTATTTCTGTAGAAAAATAGTTGAGGTTGGTGTGTGTTTTGTATAGTTCATGTGGAATTCAGTAAAGAAGGAGAAAGAAATGCCGCATTTTAATATGTTCCTTACACAAATTATAAATTCTACTTTCTCTGCTTGTGGGGTGGGCAACCTATTAACATACTGTAGGGCGAATTACCTTTGGCTTAAAACATCTAAAGGCAATAAATTCAAGTTTCATCAGGTGACTCATAGGAAAGGCACGTTCCCCTTCACACTACTCCTTGGGTGTGCATCATCACCTGAAGAGCTTATTAACTCCCAGATTGCTCTGTTTCTCATTTAGTAGCTCTGGGTGTGGCCCAGGAATTTGCATTTCAGACAAGTTCCTAGAGGTGATGCCAACACTACTGGTCTGGGATCACTCTTTAAGAACCATTTTCCTAGACCGTATGATCAGAGTTCTTGTAAACCAAAGACTATTCATGTGACTCCCTCCTTATGAAACTCCCATGGGCTCCAGTAACTTATTGAATAAAGTTCAGAATCTAGCCCAACTTTCAAGACCCTTTAAAATCAACCCATGTCCCACCACTCCTTTCTAAGCTCTACTTACACTGGCTTATGGGGTCTTTTCCATTCTCCGGAGTGTTGTGACATGTCAGTGTTGTGACTCTTCTCATGCAATGTCTTTTTCCTCCGTGCTTGCCTGAGCTGAGTCCCACAAATGCTTTAAGAAACAAGCCAAGGGGCGCCTGGGTGGCTCAGTCGGCTAAGCGTCCGACTTCGGCTCAGGTCACGATCTCGCGGTCCGCGAGTTCGAGCCCCACGTCGGGCTCTGGGCTGATGGCTCAGAGCCTGGAGCTTGCTTCCGATTCTGTGTCTCCCTCTCCCTCTCTCTCCCTCTCTCTCCCTCTCTCTCCCTCTCTCTCTGTGCCTCTCTCTGTCTCAAAAATAAATAAACATTAAAAAAAATTAAAAAAAACAAAACAAAACAAGCCAAGCATCACCTCTCCCCCTACCAAGCAGAAACCCTGGTTTTGTCACAACCATCGCTCTACTCCCTTAGCAGTTTGCCCCTCACAACTCGAACCTCTTCTCATTTCCTTTAAACACACACACCTGCACTGATGCCACCTTCATGCAGGACAGTGTGTCAGGCACTACAGAGTCAACACAGCTATGTAAGGAAAGGAGAAAGGAGCTTGCTCTGCAGCTGGCAAGTTCTCAGCCCAATAATTCAGGTGTGCAAGACACGTCACATTTCTGTATTTTTTTTTTTTATAGTTTTTAAAGTCTAATTAAAGTCCAACATCAAGCCTTTACTGAAATGGATAGGAAATATAAATGCAGACATTTTAGGGCCTTCCCCCTCTCTCAAGCCCTCACCGGAATCCAGGAGGTTTATGTGGTGTCTGGACAGCAGGAGTAGGACTCCTACGAGCCAGTTCCCAAATGCTCTGACATCCTCATTATCCAAGCCACTGTGGTGGATCTCTGCTTCCACGGCAGCTTTGAAACATGGGAATCATCACTGAGGCTGGAAACTTCCTGCCCGGGGTCCTGCCTCCCTGAAGTCTGTTTACCACCTTGTATAACTGCCAGTGTGGCTCAGGAGTCACTGTTGCTCTTGGAGCCCCTAGCCCTCTCTCTGTTGAAAAACTTTCAGAAATAAGTACAGAGAGGATCTGCTCTCCTGTGTATTTTCCTATCGCTTACTTTATAAGCTCCCCCCAAGCAGTAAAGAACCGCCAGTCAGTAACTCCAGACTTATCTTCTACCGGATTTGCAACCCAGGTGGAGACCCTCCCAAGCAGGTTACTCATTGGCTGACTTGAGTCATATGTTAACCCCTGAACCAATCATTGTCATTAAAGGGATTTAGTATCTTGGTGGACTCGCCCAGCCCTGGAGCCAGAGGTGGGGTCAGCCCCACACAAGCTTCCTGGTGGGCAATGGGGAAGGTGCAGTTCCCCCAAAAGAAGGCATGGATTGTGTTAACAGGGGAAGGAAAGCTGGTCAGACAGAAACCATACAGTTCTACTACAGTGTGCCAGAACTCAAAGACTGATCAATTTACAAAATCTTGGCTAGCAAAATGATCGCAAAGAAGATTCAGTGGCCTCCAGTTGCAGTGGGTGAAACTGATGCACAGAGAACTTGAAAATTTTTCCCAGAATTGCACAGTAAGTTAGAGGAAGAATGGTTCCACTTTTGGTTTTGGTTTTGGTTTTGGTTTTTCGTGCTCCCTACCTGTTTTAGGTCCTCCACTTTGGGGGACTTGCCTGAGCCTGTCTTACTTGCTCCAAAGGTCAGGACAGGGTTGTTTTCCCTCTCTACAATCCTGCATGTAACCTAATGTAATGATGCATTAGAGCGTTAATTGGATATTTTTGGGTACTATTTGCATATACATGCTTGGACAGTCTTCTCCAAAAAGGTAGCCACTGAAAATAATTAATACAATGATGGACATTTCAAATGCTATTGGCCAAGAACTCTACTTCAAAGCGGGAAGTACTCTCAGTCAGTATCATACACTGATTCATCGATTCAACCTCTGCATAGCATCTGTTCTTGTCAAGGAAGATATTGGCATCTTGAATAAGTGGAAAAACATTCATGAAACATTATCATGTAACAACTGTATTTAATGAAACAATATGTCTTACGTGATCTTGTTTATGCCAATATATATGAGCATGAGCACAGAGCAGGAGATGTTTGGAAATATACTTTAAAGTGTTGGGTACCTGGGTGGCTCAGTTGGTTCAGTGTCCGACTCACGGTTTGTGAGATCAAGCCCTGCCTCTGGCTCCATGCTGACACCGCAGAACCTGCTTGGGATTCTCTATCCCCCTCTCTTTCTCTGCCCCTACCCCACTTGCACATGTGCACGTGCACTCTCTCTCTCTCAAAATAAATACACTTTTTTAAAAAAAAATAAAAATTAAAAATATATAAAAAGTTAATTTTTTAAGAAAATATAAAAATGTTTATATTTGAGTGTTGAGATTATGGTTTTTTTTCTTTATATTTTTGGGTTTTTATTTCAAGAAATCTTATAATGAGCACATATTGCTAATACAATGTATGCGCGATTTTCCTGAATTTTAAGACATCGTTGATTATAAGAGCACCGTAAAGTTAACAGCTTCTTAGTTGAAAAAAAATCACTATTATTTTATTTCTATATATTATTTGTTATCTCAACCAAATGTATAACTTGTTCTTGAAGGAAATAATAAAAATGTAGGTTTTGTTTTTTTTCATTAAAAGGGAGAAGTAATAATATGAGATCATACCTTGGTTAAAAGTTAATGGTCATTTTCTACACAATGTGGATGTGTCAACATTTTAAAATTTTAACTTTCAGATGGACATCTGCCATTAAAAATAAACGCAAATCACTTGCCAAAGTTATAAATCCACAGACACTGAAATAACCAAAAATGAGTATGTTTAAACACTGAAGTCTCTCAACAATGTTCATAGGCCAACCCAAATGCCAAGTACAAATAATGTGACAAAAAATGACATCATCAGCTAATTTCCACTTCACTTCTTCATAACATACTCTCTGGTACTGCACATGGGAATTGCAAAGACTAATGACAAATCATTTTTAGTAGCCAAGGTCATCAACAAAGAATCTTAATGATATGTACAGAGACCCAAAATTTCCAAGTTGGATTGTGGGTGCCATAGTTTGGTTCCTCAGAAGCAGACGTGAAGCAAGAATTCAGTGTAAGTAGTTATCTGGGGGTTCCAGGGAGCCCTAGCAGGCACTTGAGGAAGTGAGAGAGGAAAGAAGTGGCTATTGAGCCATCCACCCATCACTTGGGCATCTGGAGCTTAATTCCATGAAGAAACATTGGGGAGTGGAGAACACATACCTTGGAATTACGTTCACTACAGAGGGTCATTGGTTGAGTGCTGGTCCTAGAAATTGCTAATTTTCTGACATTTCTGGCTTGCTACCTATGCCTCTGGCTAGAACAGTCTTCTGTGGTTTTGAGAAAATAAGCCCTCACGCACAAAGATACAGACACTGATGAACTTTGGTATGAGCAACCAGCTCGTCTGAGGGATGTGGCGAGAGCACCGATGGTGCCACACAAGGTCTGCCTTAGCTCAGAGAATATGGCAAATTTCCTTCTCACCATTCATAAATATTTCTTACAACATTCATCTCTTGCCTTTCCATCTCCTTACTGCAATGGCCGTGTCGCTGCTAGTTTTCTGTGTTACAGTCTGTATCACGAACGCCTGGGAGCCACTTCTGGCTCAGAATCTCTTTGCAGCAGCTCTGGGTATGTTTGGATCTGTTGGTTTACAAACTGCCCCCTGTCCACAGAGGGCGGGGAGAGGTAGGAGAAAGAGGCCCCCCCCCCCCACTCCAGATTGGTAGGCAGCAGGTCTAAGAAGTCAGGGAACTTAGATGAGAGGCTTGTCTTGAGTGGCCGCAAGATGAGCAGATGTCTGTCCCCACTTCCAGGATCTTAAAAAGTTTATGTAGAGGCATTAACTGCACTCAGTCATGTGTCCCCTGCAGATAGTCTCAGTGCCACATTGCTCTCTCAAGGCTGTATCCTTGAAACAGCTCCCACCGTGGAAACAGTGGGCGGAATGTACATTCCAAGGACGGAGGAGGGGGTCAGGAGTCTCCGACTGCCCGGATCCGGCCTGCGGGTCACACAGAAGTCACGTCCTCTCCATGACCTCCAAAAGGATTGCACATTCTATTTTGACATTTTAAAAGTGAGTTTCTGCACTATTAATTTCTGATTGTTTAATAGAAGCTTCACTGTCCTGAAGTTCATTCCCTTTTCTCTCTGAAATGGCCACATTAAGGTGTGTCAGACCTGTGTTATCAGGCAGCTGGAATTCTGAACCATAGTCCACACGGTCCCATATTCTCACCAAGCCACAGTGGTTGAGCATGTAGGTACAGATAAGACCCGTCTTATGTGTGGCCACATAAGACCTGTCAGAACTGAAGATCCAGCAGTTGATAAGACTACCATTAATTACTCCCTGAAATAAGAAGTAACTATCCTCCTGAGACAGAGAAACCAGCCTGGCTTTGCATTGGCCATTTGAGGCAGAGAGGCAAAAGCAAACTTACTTTTCTTTTTGAAAAATGTTATTTGAGTCATTATCGCTACCTTCTAGCTCCAGACCCATAGTCTTTGATTGTCAAAATAGTTCACTATTACCGTATATATACATACTCATCTGGATTTCAGGAATGCTAAAATATGAGAATTGTACATCTTAGAATAAAAAAAGGAGAAAACTTGGGGCTCCTGGGCAGCTCAGCTGGTTAAGCTTCTGGCTCTTGATTTCAGCTGAGGTCACGATCTCATGTTGCGTGAGATGGAGCCCTGAGTCAGGCTCTGCGCTCACAGTGCAGAGCCTGCTTGGGATGCCGTCTCTCTCTGTCCCTCTTCAGCTCACACGCTCTCTCCCACAAAATAAACATTTAAAAAAAAGAGAAAGCTTTGTGCAGAAAGAAAAATGCCTTTTTTAAAAATTTTTTTGCACAGCGGACATCTTTCGGGAGAGAAGGTATCTTGATCTGGGACATACTTGGGTCTGGTCAGATACCAAGTCTGCTGGACTGGGATGGGGATGCTCTGTGTGATCACAGATGGAATCTGAACTCCAGAGCAATGCAGAAGGGAGGGACTGAGAAAGAAATCTGAGAAACCCAAGAAGGAAAGACAGGAGAGAAGCTGCAACTTGGTGTGGCCAGCAAAATGCCACTAAGGAGGAATGATACCTACTTACTCCTTGAAAAGCTGTTTTTGTTGCTGAAAAGCAAATCCCTACTCTGGTGTTCTAAACTATGCTCTTCTTCCCCAGGAAAGTCTGTTACGCTTATGAATAGTTTGATGCATATGAACTCCTTTTAGAGATTAAAAAAAAATGAATCGAGCTTGAAGTCAAGTAGATGTGGACAGGCGGCGGAGAGAGTATATGAGATCCAAGGACATGGGAGGCAGCAGTAGCCCTGAGACTATCAATTCCACCTTTGGAGCCCAAAGCAGCGATGCAGTGAGGACTCTCTACCTGTACCTCCCTAACCCAGGGAACAGGAGACAGTTGAGCCAGTTGTACCTAATATTAAAGGTTCAAGTGACCTTCCACTGAAATCTAACATCCCTGTGTGTGTGCGTCCTAATTACCCTATGTCTTAGAACGTCGTGGTGAATCTCTTTTCTTTAAGAAAACTCTCATAAAAAAACATACTATATGTTGATGGCATTTAAAAATCAAGTCACACGTTACATAGTCCTATATAGTCAGGGTTATATTTTTGCCACTTTTCTTGAATTATCATACATCTACCTTTGGCTTTTATTATCTGACGTGAAGCCAACTCATTTGTCCATCAACACCACTGAGGAAACCAGATGGCAGGAAGAAGACGAGAGAAGACTGTAGTCTGTTTTAATTTTTTAAACTATTATGCCTTCTTTCTTACAAAATCTCATAACCTTGTCAATGTGAAGAGTGTAGAGAGAAACCTAGATGCCAAATATTATTCCAGTTATGATGAAGATATTGTACTGCTAATGGACAATATTTATCTTTCATCTTAATTGTAAAAATATGAGTAGGGAAATGATACATTTCATAAGCTTATATATGAAACCCCCTTATATATGAGGAGTGTCATTGCTTACTGAACTATTAATAACTCCTTGAGTTTTTAAAATTAAGTAAGTTATCTATGAAAAAGATTTAGCCTTATGTTAATGGAAACAAAGTGAATTGGTATGCATTTTATTGTATACCTTATGCTAATGTATTCATGTTTGAATTAATTGCTTGTGTTTTACAAAAGCACACTCTCCGTATAGAAGTATAGAGAAGTTTTTGGCATGCCACCTCGTTAACAGTGGTTAGCTAAGGATGGCGAACTTCTCTTTTTCTTACTTTCCTAATTTTGTTCTAGTTTACAGTAGGAGAAAATTGACTATTTGGGTTTTATCTTGGTTGTGTTCGTTTTATTTGAACGTGGCATACAAGAAAATGCCCTGTCATAAAATTCAAAAGATCTGTGATCTAGTCAATGCTGAGCAACTTAGCAGGTCACCTAAATTTTCTGTGCTGTGGTTTAATCTTCTTCAAAATAGGGAATGATCTTCTCAGCTTCTCATGGAAGAAAAGGCAATGCCTAGCTTTTATTTTTTCCCCACCCCTTATAACCCTATTGCCTAGCACTGAACCAAACCTGTGTTTAATAAATACTTGATGTTTAATACATAAGAGTCAAATATAATAATCAAATAATATATAATTAATGTATACTATGTACTTAATAAAAATAATAATTAAAATGATATTAAAATACATGCTTGGTATTTAATATTTACTGGATGGCTGAATCAAGGAATGAGGCATGAACGAGTGTTTTGGATTATTCAACAATATGTCAAACAAAGGAATAATTATTATATAGCTAGTATTTAACTTCCCCAGTAACTGGATTGCCAGGAGAATCTTTAAGTGGTCAACACCCTATTGGCAAGAAAGGATGAATCCGCTCTTCTCTATTAGGCATGTAAGTCTTGACCTGGAAAATTCTAAAGATTTCTCAAACTTCAGTGCTTGAGGACAGAGCAAGACTGCTTTCCTTATTTGTTTATTACTTAAATATTGGTGTACAGATAATATTCATTATTTAAAATTAAAAAAAATCATCCATAATCCCACCATCCAAAGATAAATGTTGTAAAGATTTTGGTGTATCTCTGTAGGTGTATATGCATGTGTGTGTGCACACATGTGTGCACATGTGCAAAGAGGAGGAGTGGAGAGAGAGAAGAGAGAAAGGAAATATATTTGCCTGTATTCACATGTAATGTTTCTACTATGAAGACAGAATCACATCAGCTACACTCACCTTCACTTTAATTTTTCATCCAATATATCATAAGCATCTTTCCATATAAACACATTTATTTCTATCACATCATCCTTAATGATCACCCTATATGGATATATCTCATTATTACGTTGTATTTAACCAATTCTTTTTAATAGGTATTTTGTTTATTTCCCATTTCTTGCTGTGATAAGCAATCTAAGTTGAAAACCCTTGCCCATCCATCTGGGCCTTTGATTAACTATCAGACTCTCAAATCTCTTCTTTGCACATATTTCTGTCCTTAGGCAGAGGCTGTTGCCCGACACTACAGGCAATCAGGGAATTCAACAGACCTCGTGGCAGATGGTCTTCTATGTGTCCATACGTGGGGGTCAAATGATATTTGACTAAACTGAATGGACAATTAAATATAGAATTAGATTGGCTCTTTCCTCTCATCTATTTTATTTACTATCAATCAATATGGATTAAACGATTGGTTCTCATGTTTTTAAGCTGGCTTTGCTTTCCCTATATCTTCCTTCTTTCCTTTCTCTGTATAAATTAGGAAATATATATGTAAAATAAATATACTGAATATAAATTACAAGTATATTGAATTATAAATATGTTAAATATATGGCATAGTCAGTAAAAGTATAAATAGATTAATTTACAAATATATATTTCAATTTTGAAAGCTCTTAAAAGTTCTCTACCAATTATGGAGTCAGTCATTTTGCATACATAACCTCTAGTAACTTTCCCAAGGTCACACAGCTAATAGTGGCAGAGCAGGAAATAAAACTCAGGATCCTAAGTCTGTTTGTTGTTGCTGTTGTTTTCAATTTTTTATTCAAATTGTGCTTAGTTGGGACACCTGGGTGGCTCAGTCAGTTAAGTGTCCCACTTTGGTTCAGGTCATGATCTCGGGTCCATGAGTTCGAGCCCCGCATCAGACTCTGTGCTGATAGCTCAGAGCCTGGAGCCTGCCTCAGATTCTGTGTCTCCTTTTCTCTGCCCCTCCCCCACTCATGCTCTATCTCTGTCTCTCAAAAATAAATAACATCGTTGAGAAAAAATATTAAATTCTAGTTAGATAGCATGGAATGCAATGTTGGTTTCAGGAGTAGAATACAGTGATTCATCACTTACAGATAACACCCATGCTCATCATAACAAGTGCCCTCCTAATACCCATCCCCCATCTACCCCATCCCCCACCCACCTTCCTCCATCAACCCTCAGTTTGTTCTCTATCTCTAAGAATCTCTTATGGTTTGTTTCCCTCTCTCTCTCTCTTTCCTCCTTCCATATGTTCATCTGTTTTGTTGCTTAAATTCCACATATGAGAGATATCACATGGAGTTTGTCTTTCTCTGACTGGCATATTTTTCTCAGCATAATACACTGTAGCTCCACCTACATCCTTGCAAATGGCAAGATTTCATTCTTTTTGATGGCTGAGCAATATTCCATTGTGTATAGATACCACATCTTTATCCATTCATCAGTCGGTGGACATGTGGGCTCTCTCCATAGTTTGGCTATTGTTGACAATGCTGCTATAAACATCAGGGTGTATGTACCCCTTCAAATCTGTGTCTCTTCTAGATCATAGAGTAGTTCTGTTTTTAACTTTTTGAGGAACTTGCATTTTCAAAAGTAACAGTACTTGTTGGGGCACGTGGGTGGCTCAGTTGGTTAAGCGTCAGACTTCAGCTCAGGTCATAATCTCATGGTTCTTGGGTTCAAATCCCACGTTGGACTCTATGCTGACAGCTCAGAGCCTGGAGCCCACTTCAGATTCTGTCTCCTTCTGTCTCTGCCCCTCCATCGCTCGTGCTTTCTCACTTGCTCTCTCTCTCTCTCTCTCTCTCAAACAAAATAAATATACTTTAAATAAATAAACAAACAAATAAAAGTAACACTGCTTGTACTACTATTAAGACGGGAGATGATGACAAAACTGTATGGAGCTTCAGAACCAAGCTCAGTTTTTTATTTTGTGTGACAAAAGTACATGAGTAGCCTTACAATAAGATCTCGCCTAATTGCAAATAGCCTTTGATGTCTGCAGTGTGTGTGTGTGAATTCCCTTTGTGGGGGAAAAAGAATTTAGTCACATAAAAGCCTTTGTAGTTTAAAACAGTGGGACTTACCATTTAAGGCTGATTCACATCCATCTTTACTCTGGAATGAGGCAACCAATTAACTATGTGGACCCAGAAACAACCTTGCTGCCAGGAGGGATTAAAGAATTTATGAATCACTTCTTGTACTCTTAAACAGGCGACCAAAACAAAGCAAACAACAACAACAACAACAACAACAACAACAACAACAACAAAGTGACGGAGAAATAATGTTATGATTTTTAATTTTTTTTTTCAACGTTTTTTTATTTATTTTTGGGACAGAGAGAGACAGAGCATGAACGGGGGAGGGGCAGAGAGAGAGGGAGACACAGAATCGGAAACAGGCTCCAGGCTCCGAGCCATCGGCCCAGAGCCTGACGCGGGGCTCGAACTCACGGACCGCGAGATCGTGACCTGGCTGAAGTCGGACGCTTAACCGACTGCGCCACCCAGGCGCCCCAATGTTATGATTTTTAAATTGAAACGTTGAAACCAGTGGTTGAACAGAATCCCCTAGTGGGAAATGGGAGTAGTTGGTGGTTTATACTCTACTGCCATTCAAGAAAACTATGTAACCTTGGGATGAGATAACTTCATTCTTTCATTTCTCTAATTAAAAACAGTAGACTTTCTTATGTCCTTTTTTATCTTTACTTTCCGGGTACCAAATAATAGAATTCAACAGTGGCAGGAGCATAAGGGATATTCAATATATATTTTTGTAATTGAAGAATCAATTAATACATGACCACTAACTATGCTCTAGACATTGTTTTATGTGCTGAGAATATAGCAGTGAAAAGAATAACAAAAATCCTTCCTCTTATTAAGCTTACTTAGATTCTAGTAAAGAAAAAAAAAGGCAACAATAAATAAAAAGCAAAATGTATAGCATGTAAAATACTGATAAGGGCTTTAAAGAAAAGTAAAACTAGAAAGGGCAAGAAGTATATATGGAGAGTATGGATGATATTGAAATTTTATAGAGAGTTGTCAGAAAGCGCACATATATTCCTCATACTTGTAGGACCCGGAGCAGGAATACCAATGGTGTCCACATGCTATATACTTAAGCATTCTAAAATTACCAATAACAATAACAAACTGTTAAGTAAAATATATTCCATCCTCTTACTCTGAAATGTGTATCATAATGACAAACTTGAAAATTATACATAAAGTTATGGCTTTTTTTGACAGATAGTTTCAAACATTTATTTTTTTTTTAGCGTTTATTTATTATTAAGAGACAGAGAGAGACAGAGCATGAGCAGGCGAGGGGCAGAGAAAGAGGGAGACACAGAATGTGAAACAGGCTCTAGGCTCTGAGCTGTCAGCACAGAGCCCCACGCAGGGCTCGAACTCACAAACCACGAGATCATGGCGAGATCATGGCGAGATCATGGCCTGAGCCGAAGTCACACGCTTAACCCACTGAGCTACACAGGCGCCCCTAGTTTCAAACATTTCTGAATTTAACTATCAATGTGTGTTTTTGTGTGTTGTATTGATGGGCCAGCCATGCTTTTTTTTTTTTTAATTTTTTTTTTTTTTTAACATTTATTTATTTTTGAGACCGAGAGAGACAGAGCATGAGCAGGGGAGGGTCAGGGAGAGAGGGAGACACAGAATCCGAAACAGGCTTCAGGCTCTGAGCTGTCAGCACAGAGCCCGACGCGGGGCTCGAACTCATGGACCGCGAGATCATGACCTGAGCCGAAGTCGGACGCCCAACCGACTGAGCCACCCAGGCGCCCCATGGCCAGCCATGTTTAAGTAAATGATAAAATAGAGTTATATGCAATTCATAACATTTGATATGTTTATTCCATGAAATTTATTATATTTTTCTTCATTTCAGCAAAATCTTTATGTAAATAATCACATTTTGATATAATTTTGTTTTAATCATCTACAGGATCAAAAAAAAAGTAATTGTATTCCAAATAAACAAATTTCAATATTATTTCATCAAAAAATTAAAGTAAAATAAATGTAAAACCTTCAAAAATGAAATTATTATACATATGATTTTAAACAGATTTTATTAAAAGTATATACTAATTTAACAAGCAAAATAGAATTACAATTCATGAATATTGATTTTACAATGAAATTTATTTAAATAACTTTTAAAAATGTCATCGAAAACATTGGGGTGCCTGGGTGGCTCAGTCGGTTAATTGTCCGACTTCGGCTCAGGTCATGAATGAGTCTGAGCCCTGCATCCAGCTCTGCATCCAGCCCTGCTGACAGCGCAGATCCTGTGTCAGAACCTCTGTTTCCTTCTCTCTCTGCCCCTCCCCAGCTCGCTCTCTCTCTCTCTCTCTCTCTCTCTCTGTCTCTCTAAATAAATAAGTAAATAAATAAATAAATAAAATAATAAAAAAAACCTAAAAAATGTTAAGTACAGAACAAAATATTTTTAAATGTTTTTTTAAAAGTAAAAAAATTCCTAATTCTAACATTCAGTATATGTCTAGTTTTTAGTGAAAACAAGTTTATCACATTTCATATATGTTTCACCTAAACCCACATACTTATAGACTTAAGAATAACGCAAATTCTTTAACATTATGAACTGTTCATCAACCACTAAGGGCAAATGTGAATACTATGCTGATTCATGAACCCTGTATCGTAACATAAAGAGAAACAAGGAAAAGGATTCCCAGCAGTATTAGGAAAGGATAGTTCATCAAACAAGACAATATCCCTTCCATGCTATCTGAGAAGGATTTAACAAGCTGATTACATTATCTGTATCTTTCCCCAATATATTAATCATCTATCTGTTAGTACATAACAAATTGCTTGAAAACTTAGCTACTCCAAACAACATTTTATTATCTCACCATTTCTGGGCATCAGGAATCTGGGTGTGGCTCAGCTGGATGCCTGTGGCTAAGGTCTTTCACAAGGTCTGGATGACAAAGGTGTTAGTCAGGAGGCACCTCCAGGTTCCCAGAGGGAGAGGAATTCTATTCCAAGCACACCACATGGCTGTTGGCAGGCCTCACGTCCAATCTGTCTATTGGCCAGAGACATCAGCTCTTGGCTATCGTGCATCTCTCCACAGGGCTGGTCACATGTCAGCTGCTTCCTCCCAAGAGGTAGAAACACCCCACAGAAAAGTGTAATCCATTTTTCTTCTTAACGTATACTTTCTGAAGTGGTATCCCATCACTCTTGTCCTATCCTGGTTGTTAAAAGTTAGTCACCAAGTCCAGGCCACATTCAAGAGAAAGAAATTCCATAGGAACACAAATACCAAGGGCCTGGGACCGTTCGGGGGCCATTTGGAGGCTCTTAATCACACCCAGAATTTTTCACGGCTCTCAATCTCTACACATACGGAGGCTCCTACTGTTTGGAGGCCCTTTCAATGTAAAAGAACACACAATCACAAACACCAATTAGGAACAAAAATAAATATTTAGAATGAGAAGATAAATTACAACAACTTGTAAATCTAATAAAATGTGCAACTATAATGATGACAAAATCTAGAAAAATTAAATATTTGTATTAATTAACTGCCAGATACTCTTTCATACTTTTCCTCACATTTTTGACAGTAAAATCTTGGATCATTTCTTTTTATGACAGTAATTTTATTATACATCTTTTTATAGATAGTATAGAAAAATAATGTAGTCTTTCATCTGGCATGGTTAATCAAAATTTATTTATTTTTTATTTTTGATAGTTTGGCAAAGTTTTTCTCAACTTTACAACCTTTTATTGGCAAGGTCATCAAATTTTAGGATCAAATTTTTCATCATAAATCCACCTCTGTTCTTGACAAGGACATCAAATTTGAGAAAATATGTGTGATATTTCTTGTATGAGCTGTAAGCTATGGAAGATTTTTCTTTATATAGACTAGTTTATAGTACTAGACATATTAAGCCTTGTTTCTGCTCCACTACCTACATATTTCTTTTAATGTTTATTTATTTTTGAGAGAGACAGAGAGAGAAAGAGAGAGAGAGAGGACAGGGAAGGGGCAGAGAGAGAGGGAGAATCAGAGTCTGAAGCAGTCTCCAGGCTCCAAGCTGTCAGCACAGAACCAATATGGTGCTTGAGCCCGTGAACAACAAGACATTGACCTGAGCCAAAGTCAGACATTTAACCCACTGATCCACCTACCTATATATTTCTTGTGCCAGGTGCCATGAGATACCCTCAACTCATAATACAACCTCTGGAACCTGTATAACTGTGTGCCACAGCTCTGAGTAAGTTGGTTGAGTTGAAATGGGATTTTTCTAGAAGCCATTCCTATAATGGTACAACTATCAATAGATACACACCTATGTCAGCAAATCATGTAAATATGTATTACTATTTTAGCTGGAACCCTAATCTGCAGCCACTTGTTACAAGGAACAGTATGATGGAGATGCTGACAGAGTGGAAAGAGAGAGTGGTCTAGTTTTAGTTGAAACAGAGCAGTTAGAGTCATGTTACAAAAACATGACTGTAAAGACATGGCCTTTACAAAACCTTTCCCATGGTTTTGGGAAAGTCTCAAAGTTTAAGCTTCATTAGTTTCATCATAAATCCACCTCTGTTCCTGACAAAAACAAGCCGGGTGGGGGGGTGTGGGGTGGGGGGAAGAAATCCATATGGTACTATACAGATCTTTTAATTTTCAGAATTCAATAGAATTGAAGTTACTCTTGACTTAAAAATATAGTCATTGTGTGGCTCTATCTTTTCTGAGGGAAAGAACAAGGATATGGACCAGCCTGTCCCTTCCAGCTGCCTCCAGTTTCCATGATTCTGTGATTCTTTTTTTTTTTAATGTTTATTTATTTATTTTGAGAGAGAGAGAGAGCCTGTGCATGGGTGGGGGAGGGACAGAGAAAGAGAGGGAGACAGAGAATCCCAAGCAGGCTCTGTGCTGTCAGTGCAGAGTCCAACATGGGGCTCCATCTCATGAACCATGAGATCAAGACCTGAACTGAAATCAAGTGTCAGATGCTTAACTGCCTGAGCCACCCGGGCACCCTTGTGATTCTTTTTCTAGTACATTCGGCATCCGTAGTCCATCCAACATCTTTCAAAGTTATCCACTTGAAACAAGCAAGGTACAAATAGAAGAGTGAAGGGGGCAGCTGGCTACAGTGCTAAAATCTAAATAACGCTCATGGTGCTGGCTCCAAGAGCAGGTGCCTCTGTTGGGAAAGTTGAAGCACCCACCCAGACTGGGGCCTCTGACACAGGGAAACTTCTGCATCACAAATTAGATTGGACTCAGTTTTACCTCTGAATCATGGCTAGGCTCAGTTCTTCCTGTTTAGTTTTACTCTCATTATTTGTCTCTGTTCAACCTGGCATTAATGGATTGTTTTCACTCAGACGGTACCATGCTCAAAAAATGAAGCGGTAACTCTAAGGGATAAAGAATTCACGCAACAACATCTGCCATTCTTTAATTAATTAGAGTGTCTCTAATAAGACTCAGAAGAAGGAATAATATCACATCTGAACATGATCACATTGTTTCTGCATGCTGACCTGCATCTAAAAGTTCTGGGCTTCCTGCTTCTCCATATGTTATAGAAATACAGGCAAATCAGAGCATGTCACAAATCTAATCCGTGTTAGATTATAGGAACCAAACCTGAAGACAGGCTTTGGAATTCCATTTTGCAAATAGTCAGTGGAGGGACTTTTGTTGTTCACAGAGGTCTCAGCGGAAACTGAAGCAAAGTAATTAGCTGTAGGTCAGGGAATTATTTCAATGTTTTGTAACATGATCATTTTTACTAAGTTCCAGATTAGCCTAAAACGTGGTAAATTCACGTCCAGACTTTTTGGGAACAGTCCTGCTTTCAAAGTTATTATTCCCCACCCCCACCCCTTAGAGAGGTTCATGTTTGTCACATCACTGTGACCAAATCTTTGGTTTAGAAAATAGGAACATACAAAAGTTTGGCAAAAGAAAATGTGTGCTTTACTTCCTGAAACGGTTTTCTTAATTGCTAAAGCGGCAAAGGCAGAAGGTAGAAAAGTTGACATCAGTTCTACGAATCGATAGGCAGTCCGTATATACCTCTGTGATATGAGGATGAGGTTTCCTTATTAATAGTGAAATGCAGGAAGAATCTTGAAATCGGCTTTTAAGAAATTCCCTACAGGTTGAGCGAAATGTGCGAGTAACATTCAGTACAGGTTGATTTCTGCTGCTACTTTTACTGGCAAACAATGGCCAACTGCCAAAGCATGGTCAACTCACACAGCTGTTTTCAATGATTCATTTCCCTTGATTTCCCAGCTGACCCATTCAGAAGGAGAACAGCAGGTTTCAGGCCCCAGTTGCTAGCCTCATGGCTGCTAGGAGCCCTCACCCCTCCAACTGTGGGAGTATTTTAAAGGCTAAAGTGAGGGACAGTTGCCCTCCGGAACAAAGTCGTTTCCATGACTCAAGTGTAAGCACGCAAGAAAGGTCAAGAACAAACTGAAATGTTGATGTTATGGTGAGGTCCTCACCACGGCTCTGAATCATAACGTGCCTACCCCTCCAGCTTTCTGTCACACCACGCCCTGACTCCGGCCCAACGTTCCGACCATTCTAGCAGTTTCCAAAATACAGAAGGTTCTTTCAGCCATTGGTCCCATTGCTATTCCCACTGGCTGGAGTGTTCTTCCCTCCTTTTTGTTTGAGAACCTCCTCCCACTTCCAAGGTGCAACCCAAGTATTACAGTCTCTTGAAGCTTCTCGTGAACCTTCCTAGGTAGGTTAGATCCTACATTCTTAGTGAGGGGATATTGCCCACAATGGGATGAAAATTCACTCTTGGTAGGAGAAAGATTCCTACTATTTTTTATGTACAAAGCACAGACATATAGTACATAAACAGATACACAATTTATCTATGGTATGAAACTTTCATTCGGGGTAAACATTAGAAGAAAATCTCTCAAAACGCTCCTTAAGTGGGCATTAATGAACAAAATTTTGAGAAACTCTGGGTTACATGCTCCTTTGTTTCCCTTGTACATCCTTTTTAGCTTAAGTCATTGATTTTGACACAGCC
This sequence comes from Neofelis nebulosa, assembly GCF_028018385.1. Classification (NCBI taxonomy): domain Eukaryota; kingdom Metazoa; phylum Chordata; class Mammalia; order Carnivora; family Felidae; genus Neofelis; species Neofelis nebulosa. The sequence goes on along the minus strand of NC_080786.1, from coordinate 12,653,832 downwards.
TATGTCTCATCATTACTACGGCAGAAGCTGACTGATAGCCCTTTTCGTAGAGCCCTCCTGCCTCCCGAGCAGTCACGATCACAAGGTGCGTGAGAGCTGGAACACTGCCTGGTGCTCCAAAGCCCCCTCACAACCAGGCACAGTGCTGCAACGTGGCAGATGCTATGAAGAGGTTGATTCAGCAGTTGTGACGAGACTGTGGCTTCTCAGTCCTGCTCACAATCCAGCGTGCTCTAGAAAGGAGGTTTCAATCCTTCTCTCCACACCAGCCAAAGAAGTGGTGACTGTAAGTTGAGCTTATAGTGTGGACGTGTCCTGTCCAAACATCTAATGTGTGCTTTGGCTCAGCCACTGTTTGACGTGCTCTATTTCTGAAAGGGATGGTGAATCCCGGGTAACCTGTGTCTCTGTCAAAAAAATTTTCACTGCAACATCAGTTGAATCAGAAGTACTGAGGGGCGCCTGGGTGGCGCAGTCGGTTAAGCGTCCGACTTCAGCCAGGTCACGATCTCGCGGTCCGTGAGTTCGAGCCCCGCGTCAGGCTCTGGGCTGATGGCTCGGAGCCTGGAGCCTGTTTCCGATTCTGTGTCTCCCTCTCTCTCTGCCCCTCCCCCGTTCATGCTCTGTCTCTCTCTGTCCCAAAAATAAATTAAAAAAAAAAAAAAAAAGAAGTACTGGGTGCCGGTTTGCAGTCATATTTGCAGCTTTATATCATGACACAGAAATCTATGGCTGCTTTAAATTACTTAAAAGTCAGTATTGGAAAGCTCTCCTTGCAATGACTGGTACATATTATCCTTTAGTGTTATATAGCTCTTTTATCAATATCCCACATTAAAATGAGGATGAAGATAATGACGGAGGATAGCTAACACGATGCAGCTTGTACTATGTTCCAGCCATTTTGCTAAGTATTTTCCATCCATTGGCTCATTTAACTCTCCCATGGTTCTACGAGAACTGTATTGCTATTTCCTGATTTACAGATGAGGAAACTGACGCTTAAGGCAATTAAGCAATTAGTCCAAGGACTCACAGCTAGAGGGGGGGAAGCTGGAATTCAATCCTAGAAAAATCTACTACCGGAGCCTAAGCTTTTAAAACACGATACCAATTAAAAAAAAAAAAAACTCTGTTTCAAAATTACATGAATGAAATGCTACCTTCTAAAAGCATCTAAATGATGGTGATGATGATGACTGCTGTTACCAAGATTAAATAGATGGACAGGGCATTTCAATGTGCAAAAGAAGATGAAATTCCGGCTTGGGATATGTGGATAACATTGCAGTTACAGGACGATCTATGGAAAATTGCCCATCCCCAACAGGAAGGAGTTGAAATAGATTCTAAGAAAAATATTGAGATATGTTGGAGAATTTGCATAATCAATTTTGTTGATAGAAAAGTATGAGTGTGTGTATTGGGGGGGAGGGGTTGGCGAGATAAGACAGAGAAGGAAAGAAGGGGGAGATAAAACTGAAAGACCAAGTTCTAATTCTTTGCTTTGAAGAGTCCCCCCTGCCACCCTCCCCACCCCAGTTGCTTGCGTACAGGAATATTTTTCAAAGTTGGCATTATAGAACATCAGATCAGATCCTAAAAAATAAAAAGAAAGAAAAAGAAAACGTACACGTGGAAAGTGAGTGCGTGGCTCAGAGGGAGTGAAATTAAAACAGACCTCCCCCCCCCCCCGCTTTTTTTAATTTTATTTAAGACCTTTCCCCTTTCGAAGAGACATCACCATTTCCAGCATTTCATTTCCACCATCAGCCCCTTTGAAAGATTCAGCACATTTTGCAGCCTTTCAAAGCAATATGGAGAGGGTGATATTCCTTAAACTTACACAGAATTATTATTATTATTTTTTAATAATGGAAGGCCTTAAAGCCACAAAACCATGAGATTATGACCTGAGCCGAAGTCGGATGCTTAACCTACTGAGCCACCCAGGTGCCCCTGCAACAAAAACTTTGAAAGTCGCTCTGTAAGATCTAGCTAAACAGATATTCCTCAAGAATGCCAGTTGGAAAGGATGATAGAGAGCTGTGAAGGACACAGAAAAAATATACCAAGGGTTACAAAGAAAAAAAATGATCACTTCATTAGCTATTTGTTTAATCAGTGGGCACTTTATCAAATATGCCATGTGCATTACATTGTGCAATCTTCTCAATAACATAGGATAGAAACATTTTAACCCCATTTTGCAGATGAGAAAATTGAGGTTCCAAGGCGTTAAGTTTAATCATCTAGTAAGCACTTAGGCCAGGATTCCAGACCAGTCTGGGGCTCCAAATGCTTTCCATTTTATATGCTGATTCCCAGTGATATATAAGCCAGAATGTATAATTTAAATCAGTTTAAGCATATAAAGGGAATGTGTTGTTAATTTCATAAGCAAGTTATGAGAGAAGGAGTAAGAAGAACCAGTTCTAATGGATACATACACTGTGGGTAGCCCTATGCCTTCCCTCCCTCCATCCTTCCCTCCCTCTATCCTCCCACCTGTGCTCTCACTCCCATCTCTTGGCTATGCCTCAGTGAATGTTAGTTTCATTCCCTCCATCATCTTTTCCCACAACCAGAACATGGCCGTAGGCACCTTACAACCACTTCACAAGGGAGATAGAAGCCTCCTCTGCCTTCTTTAAGACAAACTAATTAAGAGAAAAACTGTCACTGTTTTGGTTCAGTTGCATATCCATTTCTGAAACAACAGAAGTACACCTGGAGGTGGTTACAATGACTGGCTCACACTAGGTCACGTGCCTACACATGTGACCATGGGTGTGCAGCTTGGGAATTGGAAACCCCTTGCAGAATCACAACCTTGGAAGAGAAGCAGCTACTCAAAAATGATAGAAATTGTTGTTTGGGGACAGATAAAACAACAATGACCACTCTCTAGGTAAGGAAAAACTCCAGACTTTGGAGGTGGGTAGAAATAAGATTTAACTCTATTCTGCTGCTTCCTTGAATGGATGACATTGAACTTTAGTTACAGTGTCAAGTGAGATACAAAGTAACAAATCGAAGAACTGTCAGTGCTAAATAACTAATTGCTAAATGAAAGAATGATAAAGTGCTAAGTAAATACAAGCTCCTAAAATTAATACAATTTTGCTCTGTAATGTAGAATTTCCCTATCAGGGCTTATGATTTCAGAACTCCCTCCCCACCCCTGCACTGTGGCCACTTTCCCCAGGCACTGTTTTCAAATAGATTCTAAGGTCCCAGAGAGCAAGGACAGAATTTTCTGCATCTTTTGTGTTCTCAGAACACCTCAAAAAAGACTAGGCATAGCCCTGTGTCAATAGCACTTTTTTAAAAAGTCCTTTTTAACTCGTCATTGAAAAGATTTACAGACTCATCACATTGGGAGTTCATACTCAGATTGAACATTGCTTGTGCTCTTAGGTGTTCTAGGTCCTGGGCAAAAAAAAAAAGCATTTCTGAGAATAGGTAGTCAGAGTGTTAGTGTTCATTTTTATCTAAAATGTGAAGATGAGTGACATTTTATCAATTTTGTTGGCCTAAAGTTGCAAGGTTATGTTAAATCGTTTTCATATTCGATAATAGCGTTGCCTTAAAAATGAGGAATATTATGAATGTTAAGCCCTTGCAACTCGCTCTGCATTATGAATTCCCATTATTTAATTCTGTTTTTCTTATGATCATTCTTCATACATTTCCATGTATTAATTATGTTCACACTGATGTTAGGAAATAACCTCAGCCAAGCTCATTATATATGTTGATGGAAAAGCACTTAAATCTAAATGACAATTTACATTTACCTTTCTAAAATAGATTTGTAATGATGTTAAAGACTTTTCCCTAAATAGACACTGATTTTGAAATTCTAATTGAATTTTATATTTTGTCCCACCAAAAAAAAAAAATAAGCACATCATTATTTTGGCTGAAATCACTGGGTATCTTGCCCAATTATGCATGGCTCTGAAACGCGAGTTGCTATTTCTTGTCCTTTTCTCAACGGATTGAAAACTCTCTTCCACAAATGCCATGACGTGTGGGTGAGTCCTGAAGAGACAAAGCAATCTAAGGATGATACCTAAGGCTTATCTGTATTGTGTGTGGACTAAGTTCAAGTGCTAAAGATGCTAGAACATTAGTTTGGAGGTCAACGTTTATTTTGTATGATAATGGAAGGCATGAACCTCCTACCTTGCACTGCTGATCATGTCCCACAGGCCTGATTCCCTTTTCTTCTGATTACTTTTCAGCGTTCAGTTACTCTAGAATACAATCTAAATTGCTAAAGGTTGCCCTGAAGGACCTGTGGATTCTAGCTTTGCCCGAACTCCGGGGCCCCATCTCCTGTCACTCTTCCCACATTCCTCCCATGCTCCCGCCACATTCTCCTTCCGTTGCTCTGATGAATGTACCATGCTTCCCGCTCCTTTATACAAAATGTGTTTGCATATCTATTCCTCCTCCCTAGAATGTTTTCCTCTTCCTCTCCTTTACCTGGTGAACTCTCACTAGCTCCTAAGTTCCTGCCTAAATAGCATTTCCTCCTGACCCCCGTGTGAGTGGCTTCAAAGAGCCATGTGTTTTAGGTGTAAATTTCTAAAATGAACTTTTACAGTTGTTTCCTTAGTATTAGACAGTTTTGTCTCAAGACTAGTGGGCACCAAGAATAAAGAGCACCCCCGTGTGAGTGGCTTCAAAGAGCCATGTGTTTTAGGTGTAAATTTCTAAAATGAACTTTTACAGTTGTTTCCTTAGTATTAGACAGTTTTGTCTCAAGACTAGTGGGCACCAAGAATAAAGAGCAGAAGAGCAGGCACATGTGGATTCCTTAAAAGCTAGTTGTGTCCTTTTCCCTCTGCTAGTTTTCCAGAGGACAAAGTCAAGGAAACAGGAACTGAAAAGGCAAGGGCTCCAAGGATGGAGGCTGTCACAGATGAGCCAACAAATCCAACAGCTTTCCTGAGCTACTCTGGGAGCAACACGGGAAGGTGCTCGTGAACACACGGCAGGGAAGTGGTCCATGAAACTACTCCATCCAGGCAGATTATCAGTCCTGCCCATCTGTGGGGTCTCCCCACGCAGCTCTGAGCGCTGGGCTCCTTGCTGTTAGCGATGATGCCTCTGGGCACACTGTCAGCCCAACCTATGCTTAGCATTTTTAGCCAGTGCACTTGTCTGTCTTTAAATAGTTTACAGAAGTGAAGAGTGCGTGTGCATGTGTGGGTATATCCTAATGACTACAAACATATTCCAGTTTTATAATTTTCATATACAGTGTTCCACATTCACAAATGACATTTTCCTACTGCTTCTGAAACACAACTGCTGATATCCCCAAAGCCCGGTGAGGATATAAGAGAAGAGGAAGCCTCTACTGTATTGAAGACTGAACTCCATCTGCAACTTTCTACCTGCCACACATCCCATACTTTCCCTATTGACAGTGTCCCAGTAATTAATCATTTAAAAAAAAATTATTCGATGTCTCCTCAGAACGGTGTGTATGCTAAATGTCTTTCTTGTTCATTGCTTGCACAAAATTCAATTCATTCACTGAACATAATAGATACTCAGTAAATATTTACTAAATGAGCAAATGGTAGACTCACATGGGGAGCGGGGAAGGCGAATGCAGGAGAAATTCTAATTTTGTGTTTCCATACAGTTCTGGGCCTCAATATCATGTGCTCCTGAAACACCATACTTTCTTCTCTTGCTCCTCAACCCCAAGTGTGAATTTTAATTTCTTTATCATGTACTTATTATTTAAATGCTCTGTAACTGAAAGAATTAAGTCACTCATTTTTGTGACTGTGGAAGAACCACTTTAAATTATTCCAAGTTTTCAAATTTGGTTAAATCTTATTAACACCTATAGGGACAGAAGCTCTTTCAGAACAAGTGCTAAAATCTTTGCTGTCCTTGTTCACATCCAGGCCATCAAAGGTGATTGTGATTAATTATTTGCATATGCTTAAAGACTCATTCCATATCCATTTCAAATAACACAGTGGCCAGCAGATAGATTCTAGGTGCTTCTTTGAAATGCAGAGGAAAAAGTAAATGCTGCCGTGGGCTAGAAAAATCATTTGTAGTGACACATATGACCACGAAGGTCACTTAAGAGACCGCAGACTGCATACTTGGGCTTCCTTTGGAGGTGAAGATGGAAAAGAAAAGCCCGGATTGAGCAAACAGCACATTACAGCAGGACTTCCGGTTAGCTGAAGACAGAGAGGGATGTTATGGGTAGGCTATTTTTGAGTTCAGCTAGCCTGAAAGTTAGAAAAGATAGTCAGTCTAAAACATCAAAATGAGTTGCCAAGAGATTCTAATAGAGGTCTAGAGAAGAAGTGGACAAGATGGGTGAACTCTGAGTGCCAGCCTTCGTTCCAGCTGACTGCTCCCTATTAGTAAAAGTGCTCCCTGTGAGTGGACAAGGAAGGATCCAGACAGAGGCCAAGCAAGGACTGCGGGTCAGCTCCCACTCTCCCTCTTGGGCGAGTGCCTTTGTGCAGTGCACAAACCATACAACTAACTATAAGCTGCAGCCCTGCTTCTGGTTTTAGCAAGATACAAAATAAATTGATGAACTTTGATGGGAAAGGTCCCTATTGGACTTTGATACTTTCTTTCTGTGTTTGTTTTCTTTTAATTAGCATGAGAGCCACTTCAACAGAATGAATAAAGACTTGGGCTTTGACATGAGTGAGAACTACAGGATAAAACCTGTATTTATCACCCAAGAATTCAGTGGCTTTCTACTCTCCTCTCAGCCTGGATCACTTCAACCACAATATCAAAATGATAGTGTCTTCATTAGTAGTTTGTTGTAAGGATTCAATAAAATGAGGTCCGTATTGTGCCTGGTACACTCTTTCGTACAGAGTAGGTGCTCCATAAATCATGTTACTGCTATATTGTTTAGTTTTTTGTTTGTTTTGTTTTGTTTTGTTTTATGGTAGGATTTAATAAGGAGCCTTGTTTAAAGGAAGGATGCTTATCTTGACCTGAGTAAAACCACATGGATTTCCTTGCTCCATGCAACTCTAACAATTGGTGGCAATATATCAACATGTCAAATTAATTAAGTTAAAACATTTTCTTGAATACTTAACTATGCACAAATAATAATGACAACTTAATGACTTGGAACTCTTGGCTGATCTTTGACAATACCAAAAGATATAACAAATTGTCCCTATTCATGAAGTGACCTAGATATCAACTGATCATAAAAATGCAAAATGCCCTCAGTCTAGGAAGGGATATAGACTATGCCCATAGCGATGTCCCCCTGACTTACACGAATGAGCCAATATTACAAGTGCACCTCTTTAAACACGTATTTCATCGTATCTTCATTTTTTCCCCATGCAGTGAAGAAGTTTGTTTCACACACACACACACATGCGCGCGCGCGCACACACACACACACACACACACACACACACTGCTTATGCAGAGGTGAGAGGGTGTGGGGCTGGTACGTTATACTGCAGCCCTAGCTTCACAAGCAGTTATGTTGCAGATGGATTTCAAAAAATAATTACATTAATCAAAAGTCTATTTATTCTTCTGCATCGGTATTGATTTCACCTACACTTACCAAATTTATATTCTGCCTCTTCAACTGCCTGCCTCCTACTGCTTCTCACTTCCCTGGGCTAAGGGTACATACAGATCTGTAACCACAGATATGCTCAGCGTTCTTTGAAATAAGATGTCTCTGAAACCCAAATACAAAGAAGCAGGAATTAGGCCCATTTTTTTCCTACCCTTATTTCTCATCAGACCCACTCCTGACATTCTTTGGTTTACATCTATGTTTTATTTACATATGCTGGATAAGAAAATGATGGGTGTGTTATATTCAGTTCGCTGAGAATTGATAAATTACCTCGCTCTTGGCATGACATTTTAGACGATGCAAATTACATGGGAACTAAGATTTTAAGCAGCAACTTAACAAGCTAATATTAAAATGGTAGGAGATATCAAAGGAGAGTGTCCAATTCAAAAAGAGAAAGAGAGGAAATAAGTAATAAAGGTGATAAAGGTTGACATTTGCACGAACCTTAGCAGAAAGTAAACAGGAATTCTGTGTACCGTTACTGATATCTTGCTGTTAGTCTGAAATTAGTTCAAAATTTAAAAGTTTTAAAAGATAATGCCAGATAAGATTTTAAATAATGATGACCCATGACCATTTAAGGATGGTGACTATTTAGTGTGAGTTTACAGAATGGGGGTAATTTATGAAACTCACAGGTAAAGTACACGGTATGAAGCCATTAGATAACATCCTACACCAAAGCTGAAGTCATCTTTAAAGACTTTCAGCTCAGCTTAGGAAATCCTGGTTAAGATATAAATAACTTCGGGGGGCACCTATGTGGCTCAGTCAGTTAAGCATCTGACTCTTGATTTCCACTCAGGTCACGGTCTCACAGTTTGTGAGTTTGAGCCCCACATCAGGCTCTGCACTGACAGAGTGAAGCCTGCTTTGGATTCTCTGCCTCCCTTTCTCTCTGCCTCTCCCTTGCTCACACTGTCTCGCTCTCAAAAAATAAATATACAGTAAAAAGAATTTTTTTTAATCTAGATGATTTCAAAAATCCAACACTAGTCTTCTAAGTCATCACCAGCAAAATAAAATAAGATGAAATACAAAATAAAATAAAATACGAAGGCTTTCAGTCATATTTTGCTTCGAACACAATTCCAGCCAATATTAAATATCCTTGCTTACCATTACCAAAGCATATACCAAAGAAAAGCAACCCAATTTGCGAGCCATACGCTGGCAACCTCACCCATGTCAGACTTAGGAGCAATGTTTTTTGGGTTTTGTTTTCTCTTCCAGTTACTGGGCCTTTTAGGTATCTCAGTGGTCTCTAGGAAACCCACCAGGCATCCACCACCCGCAGCACAGCTATCCATTCATACCTCTCCCGGGAGAACAAAGCCATCTGCACTGCAAACGTGGCATTGTACGCTAATGTGCTGGGGAAATGACTGTGCCCCTCTGCACAGTCTCTTAAATCCTTTACTCATTTCAACATCATGGCGTTTTATGGCTTCCCTCAAGAGACAACTCCAGCGATTCTCTCGGTTTATCTAGGTTTCTGGAAAAACCTGTTTGAAAGTTGCCTTCCTACCCCATGTCCCCTGGCGGGAGGTTTACCGAGGAATGCATACTGCCTTTACATTTTTATTTCTGAGGAAAAACTGCTCACTAGACATTTGCTTTCCGTGTGGTTCCCCGAGAGAGACGCACACAAATAGGAAGCCTATAAAATAGAATAGGATAAATTGGGAGAGCAAGATAAACATGTACTTCAGCTCTGATATCCTGACCTATTTTTAAAAGCTAAGGAAAGAACAAGATCTGTTCTTCCTCCCAGAATTCTCTCAGTGCGGTAGTAACGTAGAGCACAAAGTAGCCCTCGCTGTTCCTGGAAGGGAATTTCAGCTTTTTAAATTTCCAAAAGAAAGGACTGTCATTGCTCTTTACTTCTCAGCAGCTATCTCTTTTTGGTAGCACAGTGATAGCATCTGTTAGACCTTGGACTTGAGTACAAAAGTAAGGTCACTATTTTCCCAAGGTTCCTTAATTTTTGGAGTTTTCAAGTCAGAATGTTTTGGTTAAAAATTTTTTTTTTAAAAAAGGACATTAGACCGTTCAAACTCTCTCCATTGCCTGCTTGTGTAGACTGGTCTCTTTTGGGAGACAGAAACTGGGAATCATTTGAAACATGATTTCATTCTTTTGAAGAGAATGCAATGTAATTTATTCCAAAGAACACATTTGATCAGGAACCTGTCAATTGCCATTAAGTCCACACTACCCATGAACACTGGCAAGAGAGAGGACAGAGCCAGTGAGATTCCATGATCATCTGAATCCTTCATTTGCTCTTTTCTTCTTGCTGTCCATGATCCTTCCTGCCACAGGGTCTTTGAGTATGCCATTCCCTATTGCACACAGTAACGAGTTCACCTTTTCATTATTTCTGTTCTTGTACCTGTATTTAAGTCTTACTGTTAAACCAAAGGATTGAATCAATAGAAGTGGCATTTACTAATTCAACAACTATTTACGTAGCCAACAATGGGCAGTACTTTTTTGACATTTGGAATATAGGAATGAATAAGACAAAGGCTTTACATCACCAAAGGAGACTGTGCATGACATCTTCAGACATGAAGTGTTTTCTAGCAGGGTCAGTGCTCTGACAGAGGCACAAGTGGAATGGAAAGTGACAGAACAGGGCGGCTAAGAACTGATGATCTGTAGCCAAGCTGCCTGAGTCTAGTGCTCTGTCATTTACTAGCTGTGTGACCTTGGACGAGTTATTTACCCTCTCTGGGCCTCAGCATCCTGGTCTGAAAAATGCAGTTAATGGCAATATTGTATCCACCTCGAAGGGTGGTTTGGATGATTAAATGAAGTAATATATGTAATGTGCTTAGACAAGTACCTACATGTAGTAGGGTTTGTCTTATTACCAATGCCATAGGAGTTCAGAGGAATGGAAGACTAAACCTACGCAGACTTTTCAGGAAACCTAGCATTAGAACTGCACCGTTAAGAGCACACCGGTGTAGAAAGCATAGACTTCTCTTTCAATATCTTGACAACCCCAGAAGGCATTTCCAGGTTGCAGAGCACTGACTCATGAGAGCTATATGTAGGTTCTAAGTTTCAACCTAACACTCTTGGCTTTGAGTTCTTTTCCTTACTCTTTAAAGAAATCATTCTTTTCTATTTGGAACAAATGCCACAAAATCATCTCAGAATTCCTTCACGCGTGATCCTCACTTTGGAGAAAGTATTTGTAACCATAATTACCAAACGTATTTCAGCGTAACCCATCTGGAACATGTGTCCTAAATCTCCCTGACTGTACCTGGGCTTCCAAGTAAAGGAGGGTGATCTAACTGTGCTTGGGATGTTCTGAAAGAGGCCACATTCTCAAACTAACTGGAGACACTTGCTGAGAATGAAAGGTGTCTGGCTGGACTAATCTACCATTAATTATCATTTCCTCTGTATACTGAAGGATCTCAGATGGTGAACAAATACAAATAATTGTAAGTGACTTTCGGTCACATCCAACCACCTAAGAGTAATGCTTTGTGTATCAAAAAGAAGACAAACCTCAAATCGGTGAGTTCTTTTTTCCTGGACAGAGTCCGTGCCACATGATACCCGAAAGATTAAAATGAGAACATATTGAAGGTTGAAGCTACCTTAAATTTCTGTAGAATGTAAACATGACAAAATAAACTGAAAATTCCAAGTAGTTAAAGCGAACAAAAAATTAAGTTTACGTTGGGATTTAAAGATCCTGAAACTACGCGTATATTTTGTTTGGCATAAAAGGCAGCCTGGATAACGGAGGAAATGTTATAAAGCAATCAGGCCTGGGGTGATCGAATGAATGTGAATGTGACGTATTGCCCTATAGAAAAATTCAAAATCAAAGCTGAATACCATACACTTTTTATATTCCCATCAACCGATAGCCCTTGCAATTATTTCTGTATGTTTATGAATTCTCCCAAACATCATTTAAAATGTTTAAAAAAGAGGGGAGCCTGGGTGGCTCAGTCGGTTAAGCGTCCGACTTCAGCCAGGTCACGATCTCGCGGTCCGTGAGTTCGAGCCCCGCGTCGGGCTCTGGGCTGATGGCTCAGAGCCTGGAGCCTGCTTCCGATTCTGTGTCTCCCTCTCTCTCTGCCCCTCCCCCGTTCATGCTCTGTCTCTCTCTGTCCCAAAAATGTTTAAAAAAGAATAATTAAAAGGTGGCTCTGAGGATGGCAGCATAGAAGTACATTAATTGTTTTGTGATGAAAAAAAAAGGAATTTGAGTTAGTATCACGTGAATGAAGACCTTTGACAAGGTAGGAAGTGGTCAATCCGGGATCTATTTATTTTTCTTTCACTCAGGAAGCATACTTTTTCAGGACCCACTATGTGGTAGGGTTTCATATGTGAGGTAGCTTTATTTTAGTCCCCAGGGAATGTGCCGGGAGGCAGATGACTAACAGGTAGATGTGACACAGCTTAGGAAATGCCAGGCTGGAGGCACTTATCAGGTGCCATGGGGACCTCGGAGGGGTCGAACTCAACTCAGGTGAGAAAGAAAGGTGGTCTGGAAAAGAATCCCAGAGAAGGCAATTCTGAACTCCCACTCAGCTTGAAGGAGGAAGCAGCACCAGCAGAGGGAAGGAGAGTCTTGGGAAAGGTCTCCAGGCATGAGGAAAAGCAAAGGAGCAAAGTCCCAGAGCAGTGATTCCAGGATACATTCAGGAAAGAAAAAATTACTTCTGCAGGAAGTGCAGTATGAGAATTCAGTATTAAATGCAGGGCTTGGCAAGGGGGTGGAATTAGAAATCTAGCCTGGGGCCAGGTCTTTAAAACTTTAAAAACTTAAGGAATGAGGGGCGCCTGGGTGGCTCAGCTGGTTAAGCGTCTGACTTCAGCTCAGGTCATGATCTCACGATTCAGGTGTTTGAGCCCTGCTTTGGGTTCTGTGCTGACAGCTCGGAGCCTGGAGCCTACTTTGGACTCTGTGTCTCCCTCTCTCTCTGCCCCTCCCCCACTCATACTCTGTCTTTCTGTCTCAAAAATAAATAAACATTAAAAATAAATAAATAAATGGGGCTCCTGGGTGGCTCATTTGGTTGGGTGCCCAACTTTGGCTCAGGTCATGATCTCGTAGTTCATGAGTTCGAGCCCCGTTGTCAGGCTCTGCACTGACAACTCAGAGCCTGGAGCCTGCTTTGGACTCTGTGTCTCCCTCTCTCTCTACCCCTCCTCCACTCACACTCTGTCTCTCTATTTTTTTTTTTTTAATTTTTTTAAACGATTATTTTTATTTTTGAGACAGAGACAGAGTATGAACGGAGGAGGGGCAGAGAGAGAGGGAGACACAGAATCGGAAGCAGGCTCCAGGCTCTGAGCCATCAGCCCAGAGCCCGACGCGGGGCTCGAACTCATGGACCGCGAGATCGTGACCTGAGCTGAAGTCGGACGCTTAACCGACTGAGCCACCCAGGCACCCCTCTGTCTCTCTATTTCAAGAATAAACATCAAAAAAATTTTTTTAAATAAAAAAATTAAAAACTTAAGGAATGAATATTTCATCCTTCAGAGCAATGGGCTATGTGGAAGAACCAGGGGTAGAAATGATGGGATGAAATCGGAAAGCGACATCTGGCCACAGCGAGAAAAGATAGGGAGAACGGGACACAGAGATGAAAAACAGGAAGGCTTCTATTTTTTTAAACTTTAAAAGATATTTTTTTACTTTGAAATGATCATATGTACACAATAAGTGGCAAAAATAATACAGAAATCCCATATATCCTTAAGCCAGCTTCCCCTAATGGTAGCAACTTACTTAACAATAATACATTAACAAAACCAGGCAATTGACATTGCACAATACTATTGACCAGACAACAGACCTTACTCAAATTTTATCAGCTTTTGCATGTCTATAGTTTTATGAAACTTTTGTCGCATATATAGACTCCTACCATGGCCACCGCAATCAAGATCAAAGCTGAGTCAGTTTTTATAAAGACTTGAGCAAAGAAAAATGAAGAAAAGAGGAGAGATTCAAAAAAAATCGCTGGAACATAAACTCTAATAGTTAAGAGTGTGGATTCTGGAGCCAGACTGCCTAAAGGCGACAACTTGCTCTAAACGCTTTCTAGCTCTGTGACTTGGGATGCTGTGTCTCAGTTCTCTTATCTGCAAAGTGAAGATAATCATAGTAATTTCTAGAAATGTGGTGAGAAGTAAATAAGTTAATGTTTGCAACAAGCATAGAGGCCTAGTCAACATATAGTAAATGCTATCAATGTGTTATCCATTACTGGTAAGTAGAATCTAGAGATGGATGGGTTGTGGTGGTGAAGAAAAGATCAAGAAGAAATCAGAATGTGGGCTTAGGTTACCTGGTAAAGGGCATTGATATCCAATGAGATAAAAGGATAGGTCTGGAAATGGTGGGGTCAGTAAAATTTGAGGTGCCTTTTAAAAAAATGTTTATTTTTGGGAGAGACAGGGAGGGGGGGCAGAGAGAAAGGGAGACAGAGGATCCGAAACAGGTTCATGCTGACAGCAGAGAGCCTGATGTGGGACTCGAACTCACGAACTGTGAGATCATGACCTGAGCCAAAGTCAAATGCTTAACCGATTGAGCCACCCAGGCGCCCCAGGTGCCTTTTTTTTTTTTTTTTATCAGTATTTGCAATGGAGTTGAGGTTTAGTATAATGTTTGTGTCAATTTGTATCCCCTATGAAGTGTAGTATGAAGATCATCTAGAAAGAAATATGCCTTTCGTTCTGTAAGAGGTGCTTTTTCTCTAGTCCACATAGCTGATTTGGTGTCTAACATAAGCATGATCACAAACAGGAGACTACACAGGATACAGAACATGATTTGGGAAACCACAAGCAGGCATGACTGAGGGAAATTTGGTCACCATTCTTTACTCTTAGCGTCTACATTATTGGCTGGTATTCTCAGGAGTCTCGATAACATTCTTTATCTCCGCAGGTGATTCATGCTCCAAGAAGAGCAGTAAATGCCTCACTGCTCTCTTTCTGTAGATTTAGCTCCAGTTATTAATTTGGTTTCAGAACGGACCATGGGAAGGTTGAACATAAAGTAGAATTCATCCCCCAGATGGCCTCTCTTTGATGTGCACACTGTGGAAGCCATCTATTTCTTCATCTATTTCTTCTTTGCTCTAGCCTCTGGTGGGAAATGGGCAATCAAAATACACTACTGCATTGCCCTGCAGGCAGTGTTGGGTCCAGGGAGTGAGCAAGGGGCCAGGCCTTCTGGGAATTTAAATCACAAAGATATAAAAGGGGGATGGGTCAGCATCTCCTTCTGGGAGATCTCTAGAGAAAAGAATAGCCCCCTCCCCCCTTGGTCATGGGTCCATTGGCCATTGGGTAACTATGAGATACCTCAGTCCCACTTTTACTATATCCTTTTCTCCTTTAGATAGCACTCTTTTTGGCTGCTTGCAACCAAAGAACCTTAATTTATAAATCACTGTTGGATGGGGTGCCTGGATGGCTCAGTCGGTTAAGCGTCCGACTTCATCTCAGGTCACGATCTCACGCTCCGTGAGTTGGAGCCCTGCGTGGGGCTCTGAGCTGATGGCTCAGAGCCTGGAGCCTGCTTCCGATTCTGTGTCTCCCTCTCTCTCTGCCCCTTCCCCGCTCATGCTCTGTCTCTCTCTGTCTCAAAAATAAATAAAAACATTAAAAAAAAATCACTGCTGGAAAGGCTGTGCTGTTGTTTGGGGAATAAAGTGATACAAACCTGGAGATCGTGCTATGACACTATAGGTCAGTATCACAAACATGCATAGATTTGACTCAGCAGTATCGCTTCTAGCAATCTGTACCAGAAAAAAATGTTCAGACCAGTTCAGAGAAACACATACAGAGGATGCTTATCAAAATAAAAACTGGAAACTAAATGTCTGAGAAAATGATCATTCACTGAAAAGAATAGGATATAGCAATATAATTATACAACCATTAAAAATGCTGATGTATGAGGGGTCCCTGGGTGGCTAAGTCGGTTAAGCGTCTGACTTTGGCTTAGGTCATGATCTCACGGTTCGTGGGTTCGAACCCTGCTTTGGGCTCTGTGCCGATAGCTCAGGACCTGGAGCCTGCTTTGGATTCTGTGTCTCCCTCTTTCTCTGCCCCTCCCTCACTCATGTTCTGTCTCTGTCTCTCAAAAATAAATAAACATTGAAAAAGATTTTTAAAAACATGCTGATGTATGCATATACTAACTAGAAATTAACTCCACAAACATTCAGTAGAAAAAAACAGTATAAAATATATAGTATTGATCCAATTTTCAGAATGCAGCATGATTATATGTGAGTAGGTGTGCAAGCACGTGTGTGTGTAGCTGGAGAAAGAAGTTTGAAAGGATGTAGGTCATATTCCAAAAACTGGAGATTATTTCTGGGTGATGGGATCATGTCTTATTTTTATTTTCATCTTTATTTCATATTGTCTGTATAACCTCCCATGCATGTCATTTATAATCAGTATTGTTTTCTGAAGCAGGAAGTCCGTATGTATTTTCTTCTGCCATGTGGACATACTTTGCCCACAGTTGTTTTATAGTGAGGAAGACGTTTGAATATATGATATGCTCGGATGTCTCGTATGGATTAAGAAGGTTGATCCCAAGGCTTTACGTGTGTCGTAAGTCGAGAAATAGCATGTGCATTGGTTTTCTTTGGTTGTTGGAACAGATTACCACAAATTTAGTGGCTTAAAACAGAAACTTATTCTTTCACAGTTTCAGAAGCCAGAGGTCCAAAATCACTACCACTGGGTCGAATTCAAGGTGTCTGGAGAGCTCCACTCCTTCCTAAAGTTCTGAAGGGGAATTCATATCTTGCCTCTTCCAGCTTCTGGGGGCTGCCAGCACGGCTTGGCCTAGGGCCACATCCCTGCTTCCAAGGTCCCACCACTTACTCCTGTTCTGTCTATAGTAATAATCTCCTTCCCTCTCTTATATAGATATTTGTGATTACATTTAGAGTCCACCGAGATAATCCAGAATACTCTCCCTTTCTCAAGATCATTAACTGAATCCCAGCTGCAAACACCCTTTTTCTGTATAAGGTAACATTTACAGATTTCAAGGATTAGAAGCTGAAAACTCAAGAACACATTTTTTAGCCTCCCACAATATGCTATCTTAAAAATAAGAATCCCACCCTGCATTTGACAAGATTATTGATTACTATTAACCAAAATGAGATGCCGTTGCCACCACCATGCTGACATGCATATGGCCTAGGAGCTAGCCTAAAGGTTTAATGCAAGAGCACAGATCTGTTACCCAATTTACAAACCCAGTGCTTTCCATGTCCAAGAGAGGCTTCAGCCTCTTCCCTTTACTGAGGGAAGTATATTAAAAAATCAAGAAATCCCAAGCAGCATCAGAAAAACTGGTATATAGTGCACATACCTCATGATCTATCTTCCTAAGAGGTTCTGGCAGGAACTCTGTGCTTTCAGAATTGACCATCCAGCTTTCGGACTGTCATCTTACTCACAAGCCTGTGCAATGAGCATTTTCATTTGGCTCATTCTGTGTCACCCATAGCCAAAGCTGTCATGCTGCCCTACCAGACCATACCCAACCCAGCTATTGTGCATCCCCAAGATGCCACATCTGTGTAGGATCTGGGCGATGAAGCCATAAACAGGTAAAATTGTGTCCAGGGAGTTCTAAATATAGAGCTGAATGAGTACTCCTGGGAAGTTAAGGATAAGCCAGACATAGGACAGATGGAGGCACAGAGTACAGTCGAGGTCTAGGCTGACCCAGAAACTAAGTTCAAATTAACAGAACCTGAGGCATTGGAGCAGAGCTGTCAGCTCAGGATGTGAGGATAAGAAGCAGAAGCCAGAACAAGTCCCCAGAGCTGGAGTATTGAACGCTACGTACTTTGCATCCATCACTGGGCTCAGTGCTTTGTACTCATTCTATCGCTCAACCTTAAACAACCTTGCAACATACACATTTCCATCTGCATATTACAGAAGATAAAACTGAGGCTTAGAGAGGTAAAGTAAACTTTTGAAAGTCATCTTGGAACAGAGACTAACCCATGAGTGGAGAGGGAGGCATTAGGGGTGCCAAGTTGGCTCCAATAACTAGAATACTCTTAACTCCTTTCGTTGGGCCTCCCTAAATTTATGTTCAAATTATCACCCAGTCATACAAAATGGGTGATAATTGGCCATCACATGGCTGGGAGAAAAGCAAATAAATGACAAATTAGCTAATTTTGTATCTGAGAATAGAAACAGGCTCTAATTGTGAGCGGTCTAGGTTTGTCCTGGCTCTTCGCCTCCATAGACACAAACTATACTTTCCAACTCCTAATCCAAAGGAATCCTATGCACCACTGCCCTGGGTTTTCCCTGCCAATAAAGCCGTAGACACTCCTCAGGTGTGTACCCTCCTCTATTTCTGTTTGATCTCCCCACGGCTCTACTCTCTTTTGTTTTTCTCAAGTTTCTGACTTGAAATGGTTCTCTCAGCCATGCCAGCATCGAACCACAGATAGGATTCTACTCTCCTCTCCTGGGCCTCAGGACCCCATGTTCAGCTCTGTCCTGTTGTAATCACCCAAACCAGTGACCTAGTCCTTCTTCAGGAAAGAAAGACTATCAGGAACTGGCATGGTAGAAGATAGCCATCACCTCTTTCCAAAGCAAATACTGTCTCCCCAGTACCACAGTCTGCTCCAACACGCAGAAAGAGCCGCTCTCCTGTGTGGCTTGTGGAGAAAAGAAAAACTCATTTCTACAACCCTGCCGATGGACAGCCAAGGCAAGGGAGATAGATTCTAAAAGGTCATGTCTGAACTGAAACGGACTGAAGGCAAGAATGATTCTAAAACCCAGACAAGAGTACGGGACAAATAACAAATGACAGGTGGGTCTTGAGGCAGCACGTGAGATACAGACAGAAGGCTCTACGTGTGGTGTTTGAGGACAAGCCTATGCATGAGGATGGGGGCAGTTAAGGGCACTGTGCTGATCTAGAGAACGAGAAATCTAGGGCCAAGGCTAATGTTAACTTCTTCAGTGACTTCATTCTGAGGTCTGGAGTCTGAGGCACGAAGCAGCCGTTCTGCACGTCTCCTCCCTGCTGATCGTGTCTTCTTGGAGGTGAATGCAATAAGGTTACAGAAATTCTTTAGAGAAGCAGGCTTGCAGTCCAGGCAAGTGCATGATGAAGTAACACTTCCGGGAGGTGTACATTGCAGGCTTTTTGCCAATCCCTGAAGTATTTTAGCTACAGAACATTCATCGGGGCCACAAGAATGTCTCTGGCTAAGGGCCATTAAAATAAAAAACTTAGAATACCTGATCCTCTGAAGGATTTATTTAACAGGCAGAACAGTCTATTGGAAGGAGAGTAGACCCACTCAAAGCTACCTTTGGAAAATCTTTTTGCAGTGTCCTTTTTTCTAATCCGGCCAGTGGAGACCATCATGTCCTGTTTTTTTGTGTGTGTGGTGTTTTTTTTTTTATGTTTGTTGGCTTATGAAGAGCCCGCTAGCTCACTGACTGCATGTCTAGTGGATATAATTTTGACCAGCCTGTCTTCTCTCCTCCTTAACATAGCCCGAATGTTGACTTTTTGCCTTTTTAAGTCCAGACATTTTTTAAGATGCTGTCATGCCACTAGAGAAAGTCCAGAGGAAATCCCCCGGGGAGGTGTGTGTGTCCTCCAGTCAGGGAAGCAAAGCTGTCTCCTTGGAGCATTTGTCCTCTTTGATCGGCTGAGAACTTCTCTGTGGTCAGGAAGAGAGGGCAGAGGTCTGAGACCATAAGGCCCCCGCTATCTCCGAGTAGGAAAGGGAAATGGTATTCTATCAGAGATTTGGCTGAGAAGCCTCCAACCAAGTCAGGTCAATGACCACGGCTTTTTTATCCTCTAAACGCCTTCCTTCTTAATTCCCTTCCCTTCAAAGAAGACAAAAAAAGGTCTTATGTTTCTGCTTGCAATTTCAAATTTAAAAGAACACCTGGCCCTTCTGCTGAGGTCGATTCAGACATCTGGTGCAGCCATCAGGAAGCAGCACCAAGGGCTGGCGGGGCTCCAGATCTTGTTCGCTTCTCAGCTTACTCCACATTTTCTAGGGTTATCAGAGCATCCCTATGAGTAAAGAACAGTACGCACTTTCTTCACCCTTATGAAACGCTTACTATGGTTTCTGCAAATGGCAAGTGAAGGAATGAGTGCTTTAAAAAAGTATTCTATGTTCATAAATTTTTTAGGTTCGACTCTCTAATAAGGTAATATTGTGATGGCAGCATGGGTCACTTGGGGCCGCCACCGGTCTGCTTCAACCTCATAGGCACAGACACGAGTTCAGACAGACACTTTCATCCCTAGGTTTTTGTCGCTTAAACAGAGGCTCTGAGCACTGAAAGGAATTCTGTTTGGAAGTGTTTCTTGATTCCTTTCACTTCTTGTTTTTCTAAGGTCAGAAGCAACCAGTAATTACAAGGAAAAAGAAAAAAGTCTCAGTTTCTGCTTAAGATGGAAATGATGGCTTCCTCAAATTCCTGTGACAGAGAACATACTTGTGAGATCAGCAGCCTGATGTGTGTTAGTGTTTCCGGGAGGTTGGAAGAGTGGAATAAACTCTCTCCAGAACAATATCCAGGTTCCTGCGATTTGAGAAAAAAGTGTTTATTATACAGCTTCTCATACCAAGTTGAATTGTTATCTGTATTTCCATCTCGGTCCTCCCCATGGATGAAGAGACCCCAGAAGGCAGGACTGTGGGTTACTTGACTCATAGGTCAGAAAGTTGCACAGAGCCGAGGGTACGGCAGATGGCCACTAAAGTTGTTAAATAAACAAAAACAGAGGGAAGTTGAAGAAAATGTCTCTGGAAATGTCTCAAATGTACATGTTCTCTGGTAGGATGGAGGCAATTGGAATAACTTAAATCAGCAGTCAGCAACCTGAGAACCAAATCCAGTAGCTGTCTTTATTCTTAATACAGTTTTATTGGCACACGGCCATGCTCATTTGTTTACATAACGTCTGTGGCCACTTTCACACCACAACAGCAGCCGAATGGTTGTGACAGGGACCAAAATATTTAATATCTGGTCCTTGATTGAAAAAAAAAAAAAAAAGTGCTAACCCTTGACTGATGTAAAAAAAAAATGCAGCACACAAATAAGGAACCAAGAAGAAATTGCTGAATGCTTGTCATGCACTTAATGTTATTGCAAGATTTGCAATAGACACAACAAGATGCATCTTGTTTGCTTGGTTAAAGGACCAAGCACTTTAACCATTTGAGGGCATTGATTTTAGCAGCTGGGCCAGTGAAGAAGAGAAGGCATCATCCATGTATTGGAGTGAAATGGACCTCACTGAGATGGGACAGCTGGTAAATCAAAGAGGACGTGAGCAGAGGGGACCAAAGCAAACGCAAAGCTGGAAATTACTTTGAAGAGAGCAATGATGGTAGCAACCAAAACAATGCAATCATCGTCCAATCTCTCCCGTTCTTATTTTCCTGAAAGAATACTGGGGAAGGCATTGCCTTCTGCATTCACTGTATAAAATTCGATAGTATGAAGTGCCACAGTATAAAGATTGGAACGATTTTCCTTGGATATTGAACGCAAATGTGATTTCAGAAGGCTGGAAAACTTGGTGACAGGTTACGGATATTTGATCTCTGCCGTATGTAGTTGTTATCTTTTTACACTTTATTGAGCACATACTGTGAAACAAATGGTCATAATAAGTGCTTTATACATATTATTTAATTTGATTATAGTTTTGTGGGGGTAGCCTTATTATTTCTGTTGTATAGCATCAATATCTTCATAGAAACTTCTGAAGCCACACTGTGTATCAGTCAGAGTAGGCCAGGTTATGCTTCAGTAAAAAGCAATTCCCACATCTCAATGGCTTAACATGACCCTTGTTTATTTCTTGTTTATGTTTCATGTTCACTGTAGGTTACCGGGGTCATTGTCTTCTTTAGTAGCTCAAGGAACCAAGCTGGCAGAAGGTATTTTGACCACCATGCACGGACAGAAGAGTATTACAGCATTTCCTATGCTATAATATTCTATAATGTCTATAATAGACATTCCCTATGCTATAATATGCCATAATATGCTATAATAGTCTATAATATGCTTCCTCCAGAAGTGACACAAATCACCTTTACATCTCATTATCGGGATTGAAACCCACTTCTATCTGAGTCTATACCCATTATAATTCTACCAGCATTCATAATTATGCAATATGTTCATATTAATATAATAGTGTACCTCCTAGGTCTTTTTCACCCAAACTCTAAATTTACACAGGCATGGGTCGACATTTACTAGTTTAAGAAATATTTATCAATGCCTCCTATTAGCCATACACTATCTTAGCTATTAGGACTTACATTCTACCAGGGAGACAAAATAAACACATCAAACAGATGACTTAGTAAATCAAAGTTCGTAAAATATGAAGACACATGGTGATAGGTAAGGAGAAAGTAAGACCTGGAAGGTGGTAGAGAATGCTGGAGGCCAGGAGCTGAGATGCTCCCCCACCCTACAGAGTCCTGAGCATTTAGGCCTGAGCATGCCACATGCACTGAGGATCCTGGAAATCTCATGCTGCTTGATGGAGACTGGTACAAGGGGTAGATCTGTATTATTTCTGGCGATCTGCAGTCCAATAAACGATCGGAGGCCACAAGTGGTAGAGAATCGCAAGGGGACCACCTAGTTTCCTTAGACCCCTTTCAGAAGGAGGTGAGGAGGTTGTAAGAGGTAGTTGCACAACAATATTAACAACATGGCCTCTTCTATGCCTCCTTAAATATAAAATAATTGTGGGGAGAAATATAAGGGTCCATAAAACAAACCTTCAAGGGATATCCCAAAGAGAGAAGGAGGGATCTGTTTGGCATTAAAAAAATAGGAATAATAAATAAAAGATCTGTGCATGCGCCTTTGGTCTGTGTGTGTGTGAAGCTGATATACACCTGCTTGGGGCTTGGCTGGTAGAAGATTGCAATGTTTCTCATTTGTAATGAGTGACATGTTTATAATGAATTTTCTTAACCCAAATTTTGGTCCCTGTTTCCCTTCTCCTAAAATAACTCTTCCATTTGCTCCGTTCCACTACAGTGCCCTCTGGCCCTTTCAGTAGGTCCCGTTGATATCTCATGAGGTGTTTTAAAACCAAATTATACTTCTTACGTTCAGTAATGCCTTTCCCTTTTCCCCTGCAATTTTTCCAACTTGCTATCAATCTTCATGCTAAGGTTTCCAGCAAAGTGTGTGGATAAAGAATATCCCCTTTATAAGTGGCTTTTTCTATTAACCTGGCTCATCCCACCTTGTCAAAACACTTAGCTGTGAGATAGTAACTCCCTTAAAGTCCTGGCTTAGATTTCAATTTACCAGTGACCTTGGGTGGATGAATCACTTTGCCATTGTGACAAAGGAGGCTCTTTGGGGAATATAGGATTATTCATTTTCTGCTCAGCTGCAGAGTCAGAATTTGAGGATTTCTTAATATTTGAACAGTGCCCTGTAGTTGAAAAAAATGATATAAACATCCTATTTGATTACTTTGATAAGGTAAAGATACGGGGGGAGCTGGTGTCCAGCACACCCCGAGAGCTCAGGATTGCTTCCAAAGACCAGAGCACCATTATGGTTTCTCAGCTGCACCCTCATTCTTAAGCCAGCATCCCACCCTCATAGATTACCTCCCTCTCTCCCTACCCTCTCTCCCTACCCTCTCTCCCTACCCTCTCTAATCTACTGCACAAAGTATGAGTCATCTCTTACTGAAAGCTTACCATGTGCCAACCATTGTGCCATGTTGCATAAATAATCACAATTATTCACACCTCTACATACCCATGGTTTCCATGACTTTTGCCACATGACTTTGTAGTTCCTGTCTTGGAGGCAGAATGCCCTTCCCCGCTGATATTGGGTTTGGTCATAGGCTTTGCTTTGATGGACAGAATATGGTGTAAGTAACATACCACTTTCAAGCATAGGTCTCAAGAAGCCCTGAGTATATGCACGTTATCTCTTTTTAAAAAACAATTAATGTTTATTTTTGAAGGATAGAGAGACAGATTGTGGGGGGGGGGGTGGTGGGCAGAGAGAGAGAGGGAGACAGAATCTGAAGCAGCCTCCAGGCTCTGGGTGGTCAGCACAGAGCCCCACACGGGGCTCAAACCCACAAACCGAGAGATCATGATCTGAGCAGAAGCCGGATGCTCAACCGACTGAGCCACCCAGGGGCCCCTATGCACGTAATCTCTTAAACTTCTGTCTCTGCTATGAGAACACGCCTGAGTCAACAATCTGGAAGATGAGAGGTATGTGGCCCACTTAACTGAATCACATTAACAGCCAGCCAACATCTGGTAAATCTCCTGGCTGGTGAATGAGGCCATCTAGACCAGCCAGCCTCCACCTGATGACAGAAATGTGTGTGAACCAATTGGCATCAACCAAACTGATACAGGCAGCAGCAAGATCGAGCGGCCCACAGTCTCAAGAGAAATGAGAATTAGTTTTCATTTTATTCGGTGAGTGTTGGGATGTTGGTCATGCAAAGATAGCTAACTGGCAAGCATTTTATAAAGATTAGTTTATTTAACCCTCCTAATGATCTTACACAGTAGATTCTATTTTTTAGAAATAGAATACTATTCCCATTTTATAGAAGAGGAAACGGAAGCTCAGAAATTTTTAAGGTCACACAGCATTGAAATACAAGAGTTAGGATTGCAAGCCCAGATATCTGGTAATTCAAACTCGGACATGTTTCGCCATAGATTCCTGTGGACATCCCTCTCCTTACTCTTTTGTTCTTGATCATTTTGGAAGGGAAGGGTTCAATTAGAACCAATTGAAATTTGCTAAACCTCAGGCTTTTCAAGATGAAGAATTCCTTTTCCTTACACTCAAAATGAAAACTTCAGGTAACTGACTTTCCTTGGGCTCTCTGTTGTCTTGTGCAGCTTCTTGGGGAAGAAAGAGACACGGGGCATTTTTGAACACTTACAGAAACATTTTTTATGGTAATAACTTGTTTATGCAAATAACACTAGTGTGTACTTCACAAATTCCCAGTGTCCTTTCCTCACAAGTTAACATAATTGGTGGATCCTGTCACTCAGTCAGAAATGTGTTTGCTCTTATGCTGAATAACTAATTGAACAGGTCAATACAGATCATCAGGGACAGCTTTGTTGAGAAGAGAGAAATGAAGTGTTGCTGGAAATTGCTTAAGTTTCATGGAGGTAGTGGCTGGCATAAATCTTGGCACGTTGCTTGGGACTCACTACTCTGGTTCTCTATGAAGTTGCCCTCAATCCATGCACCTTTCCTAGGATAGAATAATGAAATGATTATTCTTTATTCTTGTATGATACACGTAAGAAGTGCTTTCACTCTCTAGAAACATGAATTGGTTTTATTCTTTAAAAGTCCAATAAATAACCTGTTCCCTTAAGCACTCATCTGTTGTTCATTTGCTTTTCTTCTTTGCAAAGTTCAGCATTAAGATTTCCTTTATTTCAAGCATTTTTGTTTTAAAATATTTTTTAATGTTTTAGGGGCTCGTGGGTGGCTCAGTCAGTCAAGCATCCGAGTTCGGCTCAGATCATGATCTCGCTTTTCCTGAGTTCGAGTCCCCCTGTCCGGTTCGTGCTGACAGCTCAGAACGTGGAGCCTGCTTTGGATTCTGTCTCCCTCTCTCTCTGCCTCTCCCCCACTCACCATCTGTCTCTAGAGACAGAGGGAGAGACAGTGCACAAACAGGGGAGGGGCAGAGAGAGAGACGGGGAGACAGAATTCAAAGCAGGTTCAAGGGTCTGAGCTGTTAGCACAGAGCCTGTCACGGCCTGAACTCGCCAGCCGTGAGATCGTGACCTGAGCTGAAGTCAGACACTTAACCAACTGAGCCACCCAGGCGCCCCACAAGCATTTTTGTTTTAAACACTCCATAGTTGCTATTCCATCTTGTTTGAACATTTTGTAGAAGTGCAGACAAGAAGTTTCAGCATTTCTACTATGTCACGGAGCTTTTCTATGGCTCAAAGAGAAAGGAAAACAGCTACTATCTTTCTGCTCACAGCCAGTAAATCTGTTCTATTACACATTGCTATAATTACTTTCCAAATACACAGCTGAGAGTGTGAAAAAGTTGAATGCATGTGATGCCTGAATCATTCAGAGCTTTCGTGTTTGTTCCGTTGGCAATGACAATTGCATGACATTTTTCTGATTTTCCATTCTATAAAAAGTTGGATAAGTTGACATTCTTCTTTTGACTCATTCTCACAAAATGGGAACAATTCCTCAATAGGACTTTTTCTTGCCTGAGTTAGGGCTTAAGTATAATTCAATAAATGAAAACTAAATACAATTCTTAAAAACTATCTTGTTTAATGTTGTGAATATGAATACACCAAATAATCCTATAAGGTTTAGAAGCATGATTTAACTTAAACTTTATTTTTCTGCCTCGCATTGTTATTTAACTTTCATAAATATAGTTTGATCTGAAAAGAATATAACACTCTTCTAAGTTAGGTAGCTAACATACTCCTTCATAGTGTTAGTATTTTCTGCCAATCACTTTCCACTCGTCTAATTACTTAAAATGTCTTAATAATGTTTAGCATACAATACTAACAATTTACAAGATCATTATTAATTATTATAGCATTTTACGGTTAGAATAATAAATGTACATTTACGTGCAAGTGACTGCTGTTTTATCTTATGTAAAGCACATAAGATTTTTCACCTCAAGTTACATCTAAAATATGTACTTATATTTGAAAGTGAATATCCATATATGAACAATGAATTAGAATGCAATCCCTTGATCATTTTATTGCTCTGGTTATGTTGTTTTATGGATGATGGTAACTTGTGTCATCACATGGCTCTATCACATGGTTAAGGATACCAAAAAAGGTATGAAATTGCGCGAGTCTTCAGCCTGAATCTTTCAAAGGCCAATGTTGAGGCCAAGGCTAAACATTTTGTCCAAATATCTAGGTCAGAGCCAAATACTGATGCATCCCTAAAGAGTTTCCATTGGGAGATGGCTAAATTTTCAGACATAAGAAAGTATATTTTCCCAGAACATTTGGGATTTCTATTTTGTATTTGGGTGCAGTTCAGAAAACATCAGAATCTTTTTCCACTCATTCCCACCAAATTTAAAAGGCAGCAGTTAGCATATACATAACCATGATTCAGTCTAGTAAATCAAACCCTTTGCCTATGGGTAAAATGACATTCAGAGAAGGAACAAAAAGAATGACATAGAACGGAGCATGAAAAACACACAGAAATGAGGTAATTGAAGGCAGGATAGTTAAGCAAGGCCAAGAGAGTTTCAGCCCTTCAGGATCTAGAGTCTACAGGAGTTTGGGCCATCAGAAATTTGCAATCCAGGACCACCACTGGATCCTAAGATGAATGTTGTCTGTGCTGAAGGTGGCAAATGGAAGTAGACTAAATGTGACCCCAATTCTGTCTCCTTGGGCTTGTGTTCTTGCAGTGATAGGTCTAGGTAGAAGAAACTATCTGGAACCAAGCACTGTGGAAACACTAAAAGAGACGTGTAGTACCACTTTGAGCAGTTAGAAGGATTCTGAAGAAAGCATCTTTAATGCAGCCTGACTTTTTTCTCTTCAAGCAGAGCCAATAACCAAGTCCTGATGTGGACAAAGATATAAAGATAACCATCTGGCAGTTCAATATTCTCCTTTAAACTTTAACTATTAATATATTTTGTGAGTATCTGTGAGTCCAAATGAGAAGTGAATGTACTGAATCCAGAACTGAAGCCCACAGTGATGTCACTCAAATTGTTGCTGAAACAATATGCATCCTGTGTTACAAATCAAGATGATTAAGTTAGGCCGCTTTGGGGTCGAACAGTATTTCACATCTCTGACTTACTAGCTTTTTGATGTGGCCCAAATTATCAAGATTCCTTTCATTTCAGTATAATCTCCTCTAAAATGAGACTAGTAATGGAGTTTCTGGAATGGTTAAGTGAGATAATGCATGAAGAGTATGGTCACAGTTTAGTGCGATACAACCTAGAATGTACATGGAATTTAGATTCCCTGTCTCTGTAACAAATACAAACATTTTTGCCATTCTTCTTTCCAATGATGGCAGAAATAATGGCATACTTTCTAATCACAGCTGATGAAGTTTCTCCTATTATAAGCAATCTCATTTAGGGTTAAGGTAAGACAAGGTTTGCATTTCTTTCTGAAAGTCCTCTTCCTCTCCCACCTTCTTCCAAAGATGGCATCTAGACACAGGGAGAGTTCACATAGCCTCAGGGAATCTCCCGTCTCCATGCTGCCATTCCCCATGGCGTCTGTTGACCCACAGGTGAAGTGTAGCTCCTTGTGCCTGTTCTCTAGGCATCGGGCTCTGCCTTCCTTGCATTCACTTCTGAAGTGTTCATGGATGCTGCAACTCATGGGTTGGCCTCTTGGCACAGTAAAGACTTGGTTTCCTCACATCGCTGCCTTGGTACCTGTTCAGCTATTTCTTATTGTACAGACTGCCAGGAACTCAGCAGTCAGCTCACTTCTCACCATGGACACCCTCTCAGCCACTGCCCATCTTGCCCTTGGTTTACTTCTCAATGTATCTGGAGCCTATGGCAGGGAACACTCTGTTACTGAGTCTCAGGCTTTATCTTTATTTCATTTTATCCTTCCAAATCTCTTTACTCCTCCCTTCTGAAAAGGTGCTATTTGCTCTTTCTCTCTGGGAACGCTCCCTACATCATACCTCCCTTGGAATTCTTTATTCTAGGGTTAGCCCTCTTTTCCTTTCTTCACATGATAGTATTCATGACTTAGATGTCAATTTATGAAGGGGTGCAGAAGGAAGTAAGAGGGATTATAAAATATCTGTTAGGAGGTTTTGCATAAATATTATTCCATTATATGCAAAAACTATTTGGAACATTAAAATATAGCAAATAATAAATAGAAGCAGTTATTTATTCAAGATTAAAATAGCACAGTAAAGCCAAACCTCAAAATCTTCCTTTTCCTTTCTTTTTTTTTCTTTTCCTTCCCAAGAGGAAAAAGCAAGCAAGCAAACAAAAAACGCAGCTATAATAAACTAGTAGCAATCATAAGAATATAGAATAAGTTGGTTGCCAGTAAGAAACTTTGAGAGTATTAACAATCAGCGAGTCTGAGTATGGTAGGCAGGATTATAAACAACTCCACACCCACAATTCCCAACCCGTTATGTACGTACATGAGTTATATAATGACCCCACCCCTGTTAAGTGTGGGTAGAACCTGTAAATATGAGGGAATATCACACCTGTGATTAGGTTACTAACCAGTTGACTTGAAGTTAATCAAAAGAGAGGGTATCCTGGATTGACCTGATTCGATCAAGTGGAAGAAGGGGTCTTGAAGAAAATGAACAACCGTCTTGTAAACCACCTACAGGGTTTGGGGGCAAGGACCTGAGCATGGCTTCTGGTTGCTAAGAGTGGTCCCTGGTTGGGAGCTAGTAAAAAGAAGAAGGAACTCAGTCATACAACCACAAAGAAATTAAAGCTGCCAATCGATCAATAAAATGAACAACTTTTTCCAAGTGCATCAGAGGTGATCCGAGGATCCAGCAAAGCCCTGGGTCCTGGCCCATGGACATTGTAAGAGATGAAATATGTACATTGTCGTGAGGCACTAAGTTTGTAGTAATTTGTTATTTGGTAATAGAAAGCTAATATACTGGGCTTGGCAAGCATCCAAGCGATTCCAAACCTACCTTCCACAGAAGACACGCAAGGGCCAATGTAAGAAGAAGGTAAACATACCCTACCCTTCTCTCCTGACACACACATCCACACTCACACACACAGAAACACACAAAACTTAAAACACATATCCAACTTGGAAAGGGGTAGAAGGACAGTTACTGTAGTCAGTTCCAGAAGAAGTAACAATTTCCATGAAAACTCCACCCTGACCACCTCTCAGTCCAAGCAGAGCTAAGAACAAGACTTCAAGGTTTTAATTTTAGAAGAAAGATAGGAAAATAGAAAGACAAAAGGATTATTACTTCCCAATCTAATTGTCTCCAGCAGTATATAGAGGTTTAGACAAAGAGGTGGCAAGAAGGAGAAAGGGAAGAAAGATGAGAGGAAGGAGAAGGAGGAGGCTAAGGAGGAGGCTAAGGAGGAGGAGGAGGAGGAGGAGGAGGAGGAGGAAGAGGGAGGAGGGAAGAGACAACCACAATAAGATTTTCAGGGGAGCAGGCAGCAGGGGGAAGAGACACTCATGAAGTTAAAAATGATAAATTTACAATTATGATTTTACAAGTAATAATAGATTATGCCACACATTCCATAGAGTCAGTTGGTTCTCATAATATGTTTTCGTTGAACTTTGCTGAACTCTTGTACCCATGACTAAACTATGGTTGCAATTAATAAACAGGTATAGTTCCCACATGAATGTTCATTGATATTTTTCTTTATTTTATTAAATACAAATAAAGTGAAGCCACAAGGATATTCATCATTTGTAAGTAAAGCAAACAACTTCTTTCTGAATAGGATAGTAGTTTCCAAATACTGAAAACAGAGAGGGAGGCAAACCATAAGAGACTCTTAACTACAGACAGCAAACTGAAGGTTGCTGGAGGGAAGTGGTTAGGGGATTGGCTAAATGGGTAATGGGTATCAAGGAAGGCACATGGTATGATGAGTACTGGGTGTTGTATGTATGTGACGAATCACTAAATTCTACTCCTGAAACCAAACTAGAACAAACCAGAACAAACCAAAAAATATTTTCTCAATTATCTTGCTAATCACAATGTAATGGTAAAAGACACAACACATTGAAATCTTACCTGCATTATTAACATTCTTTCCATCACTTCATTGAGTCTAGATCATCAACAAAACAATAAGTCAGGGCCTGATCTGTAGCATTTGCCAATTTCCACGATGGAAAAACTGATCATGGCCAATTTCAAGCAACGAATGTGATGTCATGAAATGCAAAAAACTGTCCTAAATAACCTCAATAGCATGGATGGTAGTAAATAAAGTCATCAGGAAAGATGAGTTTTGAGGATGTGTTACCTTTTTTTTTATATAATGTAAGATATTTATATGTAAACTAATATAATTTAATTTTTCATAATGGCCATGTTTCTTAACAGCTGTCTCACAAAAAATACTGAATATTTAATAACCTATTCTCATTGCTGGTATGAGCAGGCTCCAACATCCCAATGTTTCCCACTCTATTCTACCCCTCTGGCTAAATAAACAAGACCTTTAAGTTTTAAATTCTAAAAAAATAAAAACAGTTTTCAACTGGATTGGAAAGGGAGTCATTGAGAATCCTCCCACCGTTTTAAATTCAGACACTACTGCTTAGTTAAGTGTTTCCAGTATAAAAGAGACATAAAAAAGAGAGGGGGCCATAATGCATCTCTCCAAGCGTGGGCAGTAAAATAATGAGGACGAGACCTATAGCATGGCAAAAATAGATGAAGACTCTGTTGAAAGGTGAAAATAGAAGCCTTCATAAGAAAGCAAAAGTTCCTAGAAGTGCTTCAGACTATAAATAAACTAAATGAGACCATGAATTTAAGAAATAAGGGTTCAAAGATAAGATAAAAATTCAGAGAAAGAAAAATGAACAAGATGAGATTAAGATGGAGATTTCAGTGTTAAAGAAAAAAATCGAGGACAAAATTTTACAGTTATAAAAAAATTAGATATACATTTTTAGACAAACATAAATAAATTAACATGGATGGCAACCAAACTGCTGACGAGAAGAAAATGCTAACGTGCAGAATATAAGATACAGAGAAAAAAATACTCATATATTAATATAACTACAGAAAAGAGATATCACAGTGGATAAAGGTGTCCACCAAAAACCTAATTGGTGTCCTTAATGAAAAAAAGCCCCCAAAATGAAAGAGAAAATATCATTAAAGTCAAAATAGAATAGGGAGTGCAAGATGGCGGAAGAGCATGGAGGTTTTTTGTGGGTCTCGCGTCCATGAAATACAGCCAGACCAACACTAAACCATCCTGCACACCTAGAAAACTGGTCGGAGGATTCACACAACAATCTGCACAACCTGAACCACCGAATTCAGCAGGTATGCGGTGCGGCGAGGTGAACTTGGGGAACCAGAAGCTGAAGCTGGAAGGGAGGTACTTTTGCGGGTGGAGAGAAGTTGGACACAGCGGGGAGAGTGTGGAATACGGGGAAAGCACCCCTCCCCCCAAAAAGAGCTGGAGAGAAAGTGGAAAATTGGAAACAGCTGCAGGGACTAAACTAAAAAGGGAGAAAGAAAGCAGAGGGTTTAATTCTATTAAGACTAAACAAGGGGAGCGCAAAGGCTGCAACTCCGCGGCTCCATACCTGGCGGTGCTCTGGTGGGAAGGGCGAATGGCCAGGAGCAGAGTGGGGTCCGGGAGGTTCTCGGGCCACACAGGGAAAAGCGGCTCCACTGCTGGAAGGACATTTGGTAGAGACCGTTGAAGCCACCTGGTCCCGGCAGACCCCGGAAGGCGGCCACATTCGCTGGTGCTGGAACAAGGTCATTAAGGGTGAAGCCTGGTGCCGGATGTGCGTTGTGATTTTCCATAATCCCTGCTGCTACACTGTCTCGTGAACTTTTTCTGGGGAGGGTGGCACCTGGCCACAGTCTCAGGGCACCGACAGCAGCAGGGTCCAGCAAGCGTTCCTGGGTGTGGCCGACATTCGGCCCTTGCTCATTCGGCCACTGCTCGGTGAGACCCTCCCGCAGAGGGGCGGAACGGGTCGAAGCCGCAGTCCTTCAGAAGTAAGGGGCTGGGGAAAACAGCTGCATCTGAGACAAACTCGGGAGAGAGGTGCTGCCTGGGACCTGGTCACGGAGAGTGAAAGAGCAGGGAGTGGACGAAAGCTGAAGACAGAGGACGGGTGCGTGATTGCTGACCCTGGAGAACAGCCTGGGTGTCTGGGTGACGCCATTTTAACCGCTCCGGTGGATGCGCATACGCACCTACAAGCGCTGCAACGCTCCACCCCAGTAGGCCAGCAGCGCCATCTAGTGGAGAGCGGAGCCATTACACTGAGCCCCGCCCAACTGCGCCAACCTTGCTCTTCAAGAACACAAGTCTCACCACCTGCTTAATTTATGGCCTCTAAAGCACTACATAGACTGACTTCTAGGGGAAAACGAAGCAACTTCAATCTGTTCTGTTCAATCTGTTAGCAGGTCCATCTATTCAATTTTCTTTCTTTCTTTTTTCTCTTTTTTACTTCTTTTTCTTGAATACAGAAAGAGAAAAAATTCATTTTTATTTCCAATTTTTATTAAATATATTTTTCTTTAATTTTTCTTATAGTATTTACTTTTGTGTAAATTTTTTGAAATTATATTTTACTTGCATCATTTTATTTTAGTCTACTTCATTGTATTCACTTTTTCAAATTTTCAAATGATTTCCTTTTTTTCTCTTTTTCGTTTCTTTACTTTTTCTTGAATTCAGAAAGAGAAAAAATCATTTTTATTTTTAATTTTTATTAAAAATATTTTTCCTTATTTTTTTCTACTATATTCTTTACTTTTGTGTACATTTCCTCAAATTCTATTTTACTCCCATCATCGCATTTTAGTCTACCTCAATGTATCCATTTTTTTCAAATTCTCAAACAATTTCCTTCCCTTCTCCCCTTTTTTTCTCTAACCTGTCAAACCGCTTTCAACAACCAGACCAAAACATACCTAGGATCTAGCATCATTTATTCGATTTTGTGTGTGTGTGTGTGTGTGTGCATGTGTGTGTGTGTTTTAATTATTTAATTTTAATATTTTTAATTTTTTTTAAATTTTAATTTTTCAACCTCATTAATTCCTTTCCTCCCTTCAAAATGACAAAACGAAGGAAGTCACCCCAAAAGAAAGAGCAGGAAGAAACGACAGCCAGGGATTTAACCAACACAGATACAAGCAAGATGTCTGAAACAGAATTTAGAATCACAATAATAAGAATACTAGCTGGAGTCGAAAATAGATTAGAATCCTTTGCTGCAGAGATAAAGGAAGTAAGAACTAGTCAAAATGAAATAAAAAATACTATAACTGAGCTGTAGTCATGGATGGATGCTGTGGTGGCTATGAAGGATGAGACAGAACAGAGAATCAGAGATATAGACGACAAACTTATGGAGAATAATGAAGCAGAAAAAAAAGAGGGAGATTAAGGCAAAAGAGCACAATTTAAGAACTAGAGAAATCAGTGACTCATTAAAAAGGAACAACATCAGAATCATAGGGGTCCCAGAAGAGGTAGAGAGGGAAATAGGAGTAGAAGGGTTATGTGAGCAAATCATAGCAGAAATCTTCCCTAATCTGGGGAAAGACACAGACATCAAAATCCAGGAATCACAGAGCACCCCCATTAGATTCAACAAAAACCGACCATCAATAAGGCATATCATAGTCAAATTCACCAAATACTCAGGCAAGGAGAGAATCTTGAAAGCAGCAAGGGAAAAAAAGTCCTTAACCTACAAGGGAAGACAGATCAGGTTTGCAGCAGACCTATCCACAGAAATTGACAGGCCAGAAAGGAGTGGCAGGATATATTCAATATGCTGAATCAGAAAAATATGCAGCCAAGAATTCTTTATCCAACAAGGCTGTCATTCAAAATAGAAGGAGAGACTAAAAGTTTCCCAGAGAAACAAAAATTAAAGGAGTTTGTGACCACTAAACCAGCCCTGCAAGAAATTTTAAGGGGAGACTCTCTGAGGGGAGAAAAGATGAAAAAATAAATAAATAAGTAAATACATAAATAAGGAAATAAATAAATAAATAAATAAATGCCAAAAGCAAAAAGATTAGAAAGGACCAGAGAACACTACCAGAAACTCCAACTCGACAAGCATCATAATGGCAATAAATTCATATCTCTCGGTACTTACTCTAAACGTCAGTGCTCCAATCAAAAGACTCAGTGCTCCAATCAAAAGACATAGGGTAACAGAATGGATAAGAAAACAAGTTCCATCTATATGCTGTTTACAAGAGACCCACTTTAGACCTAAAGACACCTTCAGATTGAAAGTAAGTGGATGGAGAACCATCTATCATGTTAATGGTCAACAAAAGAAAGCCCAAGTAGCCATACTTATATCAGGCAATCTAGACTTTAAAATAGACTGTATCAAAAGATGCAGAAGGGAACTATATCACAATCAAGGGGTCTATCCACCAAGAAGACCTAACAATTGTAAACATTTATGTGCCAAATGTGGAGCACCCAAATATATAAATCAATTAGTCACAAACATAAAGAAACTCATCGATAGTAATACCATAATAGTAGGAGACTTCAACACCCCCCTCACCGCAATGGAGAGATCATCTAATCAACAAATCAACAAGGAAACAATGGCTTTGAATGACACACTGGACCAGATGGACTTAACAGATATATTCAGAACATTTCATCCTAAAGCAGCAGAATATCCATTCTTCTCCAGTGCACATGGAACATTCTGCAGAATAGACCACATACTGGGACACAAATCAGCCCTCAGTAAGTACAAAAATATCGAGGTCATACCGTGCATATTTTCAGACCACAATGCTATGAAACTCGAAATCAACTACAAGAAAAAATTTGGAAATGTAACAAATACTTGGAGACTGAAGAACTTCCTACTAAAGAATGAATGGGCTAACCAAGCAGTTAAAGAGGAAATTAAAAAGTATATGGAAGTCAATTAAAATGATAACACCACAGCCCAAAACCTCTGGGACGCAGCAAAGGCAGTCATAAGAGTAAGTATATAGCAATCCAGGCCTTCCTAAAGAAGGAAGAAAGATCTCAGATACACAACCTAACCTTATGCCTTAAGGAGCTGGAAAAATAAGAGCAAATAAAACCCTAAACCAGCAGAAAACAGGAAATAATAAAGATTAAAGCAGAAATTAATGCTATCAAAACCAAAAAAACAAAACAGATCAATGTAACCAGAAGCTGGTTCTTGGAAAGAATTAACAAAATTGATAAACCACTAGCAAAGTTTGATCAAAAAGAAAAAGGAAAGGACTCCAAAAAACAAAATCAAGAATGAAAGAGGAGAGATCACAACCAACACAGCAGAAATAAAAACAATAATAAGAGAATATTATGAGCAATTATATGCCAATAAAATGGGCAATCTGGAAGAAATGGACAAATTCCTAGAAACACATACACTACCAAAACTGAAACAGGAAGAAATACAAAATTTGAATATACCCATAACCAGTAAGGAAATAGAATTAGTAATCAAAAATCTGCCAAAAAACAAGAGTCCAGGGCCAGATGGCTTTCCGGGGGAATTCTACCAAACATTTAAGGAACATTTAAGTTAACACCTATTCTCTTGAAGCTGTTCCAAAAAATAGAAACGTAAGGAAAACTTCCGAAATCTTTCTATGAAGCCAGCATTACCTTGATTCCAAAACCAGACAGAGACCCCACTAAAAAGGAGAACTATAGACCAATTTCCCTGATGAACATGGATGCAAAAATCCTCAACAAGATATTAGCCAACCAGATCCAACAACACATGAAAAAAATTATTCACCATGACCAAATAGGATTTATACCTGGGATGCAGGGCTGGTTCAATATTTGCAAAACAATTAACGTGATTCATCACATCAATGAAAGAAAGGACAAGAACCATATGGTCCTCTCAATAGATGCAGAGAAAGTCAAACTTTCACTCTTCACAGATGACATGATACCCTATATGGAAAACCCAAAAGATTCCACCAAAAACTGCTAGAACTTATTCATGAATTCAGCAATGTTGCAGGATATAAAATCAATGCATAGAAATTGGTTGCATTCCTGTACACCAACAATGAAGTGACAGAAAGAGAAATCAAGGAATCAGTCCCATTTACAGTTGTACCAAAACCATAAAATACCTAGGGCTAAATCTAACCAAAGAGGTAAAAAAATCTATACACTGAAAACTACAGAAAGCTTATGAAAGAAACTGAAGAACACACACACAAAAAAAGGAAAAATATTCCATGTTCCTGGATGGGAAGAACAAATATTGTTAAAATGTCGATACTACCCAAAGCAATTTACATATTCAATGCAATCCCTATCAAAATAACACCAGCATTCTTCACAGAGCTAGAACAAATAATCCTAAAATTTGTATGGAACCAGAAAAGACCCCGAATAGCCAAAGCAATCTTGAGAAAGAAAACCAAAACAGGAGGCATCACAACCCCAGACTTCAAACTGTACTACAAAGCTGTAATCATCAAGACAGTATGGTACTGGCACAAAAACAGGCACTCAGATCAGTGGAAGAATATAGAGAACCCAGAAATGGACCCACAAACGTATGGCCAACTAATCTTTGACAAAGCAGGAAAGAATATCCAGTGGAATAAAGACAGTCTCTTCAGCAAGTGGTGCTGGGAAAACTGGACAGCGACATGCAGAAGAATGAACCTGGACCACTTTCTTACACCATACACAAAAATAAACTCAAAACGGATCAAAGACCTCAATGTAAGACAGAAAGCCATCAAAATCCTCAAGGAGAAAGCAGACAAAAACCTCTTTGATCTTGGCCACAGCAACTTCTTACTCAACACGTCTCTGGAGGGAGGGAAAAAAAAGCAAAAATAAACTACTGGGACCTCATCAAAATAAAAAGCTTCTGCACAGCGAAGGAAACAATCAGCAAAACTAAAAGGCAACCGACAGAATGGGAGAAGATATTTGCAAATGACATATCAGATAAAGGGTTAGTGTCTAAAATCTATAAAGAACTTACCAAACTCAACACCCCCCAACCAAAAAATCCAGTGAAGAAATGGGCAAAAGACATGAATAGACACTTCTGCAAGGAAGACATCCAGATGGCCAACCAACACATGAAAAAATGCTCACCATCACTCATCATCAGGGAAATACAAATCAAAACCACAATGAGATACCACCTCACACCTGTCAGAATGGCTCACATTAACAACTCAGGCAACAACAGATGTTGGCGAGGATGTGGAGAAAGAGGATCTCTTTTGCATTGTTGGTGGCAACGCAAGCTGGTGTGGCCACTCTGGAAAACAGTATGGGGGTTCCTCAAAAAACTAAAAATAGAACTACCCTACGACCCAGCAATTGCACTACTAGGTATTTATCCAAGGGATACAGGTTTGCTGTTTCGAAGGGACACATGCACCTCCATGTTTATAGCAGCACTGTCAATAATAGCCAAAGTATGGAAAGAGCCCAAATGTCCATCGACAGATGAATGGATAAAGAAGAAGTGGTATATATATACAATGGAGTATTACTCAGCAATCAAAAAGAATGAAATCTTGGCATTTGCAACTACATGGATGGAACTGAAGGGTATTATGCTAAGTGAAATTAGTCAGTTTGAGAAAGACAAAAATCATATGACTTCACTCCTATGAGGACTTTAAGAGACAAAACAGATGAACATAAGGGAAGGGAAACAAAAATAATATAAAAACAGGGAAGGGGACAAAACAGAAGAGACTCATAAATATGGAGAACAAACTGAGGGCTACTGGAGGGGTTGTGGGGGGGATGGGCTAAATGGATAAGGGGTACTAAGGAATCTACTCCTGAAATCATTGTTGCAGTATATGCTAACTAATTTGGATGTAAATTTTAAAAAATAAAAAATAAAATTAAAAAAATAGTCAAAATAGAATATATTTCTAAAATGAATGGAAAACTACACAAATTAAAAGGAAAACTGTTAGGAACCGATATGTCACTACACGAAGACGTAGTCTAGACAAATACTGACAAATGCTGGTGTGGATATGGAGCAACAAGAACTCTCATTCAGTGCTGGTGGGAATAAAAAATGGTTTGGAAGACACTTTGGAAGACAGTTGTGGTTCCTCACAAAACTAAAAATATTCTTACACAATCCAGCAATTTCGCTTCTCAGTATTTACCCAAATGAGTTGAGAACTTGCGTCCGTACAAAATCCTGCACCTGCACTTTATTCAGAGTTGCCCAAACTTGGAAGCAACAAAGATATCCCTCAGTAGGTGAGTTGATAAACTGTGGAATGTCCAGACAATGAAACATTATTCAGAGCTAAAAAGAACTGAGCTGTCAAGGCATGAAAAGACATGGAAGAAACTTAAATACATATTACTAAGTGAAAAAAAAAAAACAATCTGAAAAGGCTACTTACTATGTGATTCCAACCATATGATATTCCAGAGAAGATAAACTACGTTGCCTGTGAAAATACAGTTATTGCCAAGAATTAAAGTGGAGGGAAGGATGAATAGGCAGAACTCAGGGGATTTTTAGTGAGACTGGTCTGTATGATACTACAAGGATGGAAAACTGTCATTATGTATTTGTCAAAACCCACAGTTTATATAACACCAAGAGTGAACGCTTATGTAATCTACGGACTGTGGGTGATAATGATGTGTCAGTGCAGGTTCATAGACTGTAACAAGTGTATCACCGTATAGCACAATGTCGATAATGGGGCAGGCTATGTCTTCTGCTCAATGTTGCCATGAGCCTAAAACTGCTCTAAAAATAGTGTACTTAAAACAAAATAAAACAAAACAAAATTATCAGCATAGATATATTATTGAAGTATCCATCCTTTCAGATCACGAACTGATATGTGCCAAAAGAGAGAATGAAGTATTTTTATGAATTGTAGAATATGATGTATTACATAGGTCACCACGAGACAAATGGATTCTAAGGAGTGATAATGGATGTAGGAATGAACTCTTCTTTTAAAAAAGGCATTTCAAGATTAAAGGGCACAGCATTTGCCTTTGGAATTGGATGTTGTCATCACTGTCCTTCTCACTGAACCTTTAATTTCCCTTCATGGTTTAACAAATAGAGGTTTCCTCTCCTTGAGACTGGACTGGTTACAGACTTACACATGTACACATAATTCTAAGGAGTTCCGTTGTATATAGGAATATCTATTATTTCCAGCTAATGTTAAGAATTCTATGTCCTTACTGAAATAAGAGATTCTTTTTAAAAAAAAAATAAATATTTAATTGTTTTTGAGAGAGTAAGAGAGCACAAGCAGAGAAGGGACAGAGAGAGAGGGAGACACAGAATCTGAAGCTGGCTCCAGGCTCCGAGCTGTCAGCACAGAGCCCGATGCAGGGCTCAAACTCGCAAACTCCCAAACTGTGAGATCATGACCTGAGCCAAAGTCAGACGCTCAACCAAAGGAGACACCCAGACGCCCTCCAATTAAGAGATTCTTAATAAGACAGTGCCAAATTAAGAAGGAAATGTAAATCTAAGGAGTCAATGGGGTAAACACTGAGCAGAGGTTTTGAGTACTGTCGCTCAGGTTCTAATACCACCCTTAAGAAACGTTCTCATATTTACAGAAATCATCATATTTATATATAAGAAGTTTCATTTAGTGTAACATGAAAATATTAGCATCCCTCTCCACTCGTGTGAACAATAGCTAAAGTCTAATCTAAATAACAAAACTGTTTTTTATTGATTTTGCTCTAAGTGTGAGGCATTGCACTAAGAACTTCATAGATGTTTATCTTATGTATTCTCTTAACCTACAAATTAGTAGTTAATCCCAATCCCCTTTTCCAAATGAGGATACCAAGGATCGGAGAGGATAAGTAACCTGTCCAAGTTTGTACAGCGAGAATTTGGAAGATCATTTTTGAAACTATTTCTGCCTAAATGAAAAATGTGTTACCAGCTTTGTGAGTCTTCTAGTTCCCTTAATATCTCTTTCTTAGGATATCTCATTAAAGACAGAGAGAGATGAAACCAACACTTCTAGAGTCTCCATTGGATGCTTTAGATTCTTTTTCTGTTTTTTTTAAATTTAATCCCCACAATAATTTTGTGAGAAAATTGTATTATTTCTGATTTACAGCTGAAAAAAATAATAAATCTGTTAGGCTTAGGTGCTTGACTAAACGCACTTTGTCCGAGATAATTTTCCATGTGGTTTGAATTGGACCTTGCTTGACTCCAAATCTCTCGTTTATTCTATTAAATATTGTTTCATTATGCTAAGAAGGGTGTCACAAAATTTTAAGGACATGTAATTTCCCAGGCCAAGGTGCTAACATGGGACTTTACTGAATGAATGATTTATTTTCTCGCTGTACCACAACATACACTTTTCCCCTCCTGCCTCTAAGATTTGGGGACAAATGAACAATCTTAATAGAAAATGCCCTCAGGAATCAGCACAAAAACTCCTATTTAAGAACTGTCCGAGTTTGAAAATGGTGGCAGGCTGGCAGAATGCGATTCTTTGAAAAATCTCATCTCAGAGTCTCAGAAATTCTTCCCAACTTTGAAACCTTCAAGAGAAGGCGCTCTGAAGCAGAGCTTTTCAATTGTGGCAGGATGGTTACTTCCCCGTCATCAGACCCCTTCCAAAATGAAGGGCTTTACAGGTGTAATGAAGTTTTCTCTCAGTCTTGCCGCTGTAGACTTCAGCACAGACTTGAAGATAATTAGTGGACCACCCTAGCAGTGATGTGCTCCTTTCTGCCAGCAAAGCTCTTCAGAGGCAATCATTTGCCTCTCCTCAGGAACATCAGACTCTTCAACTGAATAATGACAGGCTGGAAATACATGGGTCTGAGGTAGGTCAGTAAGAACGGGATCCTTGAAACCTGTAATCCCATTTTACTGCTTCGAAAGCAAAAGGTCCGGAAGAGTGATGACACCATGAGCACCGAGAGCCTCTCCTCACAACAAAAGCACAGGGGTGGAAACGCAGGCCTCATTCGACAAGATCCCTCTGGCTGTGAACCCTCTTCTGCTCCCTTTACCCCACTGGCAAATATATCCTACTGTCCTATGTTCCTCCTTGCTAGCGGCCCGTGCTTTGGAATTCTGGAAATCACTTTCCTCCTTAATATGAGACACCTAGACTGTTAGACAAAGCTATCCTTTTATCCACTTTGCTCTATGTAGTAATTATTAAAACAACCCACGTTTACTGTAGAAAATCCTGAAAATATTACAAGTATATAGACGATAAAAATTGCCTTACATGGTAAAAGTCAGAGAGTAACTCTCTCAGAAAGGGTATAGAGGAATGCAGGGGGTTATATTGACTAAAAGAGACACAATGGAGACTTCCAGGTAGCTCAACCTGTAGGTTGTCGTCCCTATGACGACATAGGGAACACATGTTTAAAAAATTAATTAAATTATATAGTTTAAACACTTTACACTGTACCTCAATAAATACTGAGCTTTTAAAACCATTCATCACCTCAAAACTCAGTGCTACCTTTACATTTTGGAATATTTCCTTCATATCTGTGTGTGTGTGTGTGTGTGTGTGTGTGTGTGTGTGTGTGTGTATGACATATAGCATGCACTCATGCACTTGGTCTGGAATTCTTCTATTTTTACCTAAAATATATCTGTATACTCAATAACTTTCAACTTGCAAATATTCATAGATAAAACAAAGCTCTGTGCAGAATGAATGGATACCACCTCTGCTCTCACTGAGAGCTATTAGCTCTCTTGCGTCATGATTCTATTCAAGGACTTTTTTTTTGTTTTCTTTTCCTTTTCCTTTTCCTTTTTCTTTTCTTTCTTTTTTTTCTATTCCTTTCCTTTCTCTCTTTTTCTTTTTCTATTTTGTTGTCTCTTTTTCTTTCTTTCTTTTCTTTCTTTCTTTCTTTCTTTCCTTCCTTCCATTTTCCTTCCTTCCTTCCTTCC
Organism: Neofelis nebulosa; assembly: GCF_028018385.1. Taxonomy (NCBI): domain Eukaryota; kingdom Metazoa; phylum Chordata; class Mammalia; order Carnivora; family Felidae; genus Neofelis; species Neofelis nebulosa. The sequence continues at coordinate 12,611,385 of NC_080786.1, read as the reverse complement.
TTCCTTCCTTCCTTCCTTCCTTCCTTCCTTCCTTCCTTCCTTCCTCCTTTCCTTTCCTTTCCTTTCCTTTCCTTTCCTTTCCTTTCTTTTCCTTTCCTTCTTTTTTTTTTTAGCCTGCAGGAGTTCTGCTACGGTTGTGTTTCTTTCTGAGGTATTCTACAAAGCTTATGATTCCATTTTCTCCAATAATTCAAAAGCCACTGAGAGTGTTGAAATTATCAGCGGGATGAGGCAAATGATGTGGGTGGAAGGAAAAGAAGAGAAGCCCATGGAAGTGGAGCCTGACTCACGCAGAGATGGTTGGCTGGACTTCACTTTCTCAGGACTCAGACTTGGGGTTCAGCCAAGTTGAACCTAATTTCCCTGCACAGCAGGGCTCCAGGTGACATCTGGACTGCATGAGCAATTAACTTTTCTCCCTAGCCTATAACTTTATATAGAAATCCCCAAACCAGTAACCTAAAAAAGAATCTAATTTTGCAAGAGCATCCAGATTTTGTGGCAGAATGGACTTTATTTTGAAATTGACATTGATTTATCCAGTGATCTCCAACACTGGATTCTTAGCAAGTGGGAACATTCCATAGTCATCGCATCACCCACGTGTCCATTCTAATCATGCCTCTCCCTAGTGGATATTTGTGTCCAGTCCAGTTCTCTAGATGCAGCCTTGGAGACATGAGCTTGTGTGCTAGCAGTTTATCAAGGAAGCTTCCAGGAGAATCCTGTAATGGCATGGGGAAACAGGACAGGGAAAGGAAGAGTCTAAAAGAGAGTGTGACTTCAGGCAAAGTCCCAGTCAAACTGAGACTACAGGAACTCTGGAGACCAATTTACGTCTCACCATTGTCTGGCCTCAAGGCACAAGAGTTAGGCTTTTGCACAACTGCGGGAGTCAGTCCTAGCGTGGGGGTCTTCCCTAGAGATTATCTTCTCCCAAGCACCTCCAGATTTCCATGCAAAGTGGAAAAGTGGCACCATTAGCCTAAGGGGCAAACTCTGAAGGGAGCTGTAGGAGCCCCTCCTCCCCCATACTGGAAGCAAAGGCACACAGAAGCTGGAGGAAGGATGCTGAGTAAAAGGGATCCTGGGGATATGGGTGAGCATGAAGGGTCTGCTACAGTGACCACGATACTTCCTTGTTTTAACTCTGTGTCACAACTCGCCCCAGAGGACGAAGGACCTAACCTCACTTCAGTGACCACAAATGTCTCTTTTGTTTTCTCATTTTCAGTGACCAAGTGACATCATTTCTGTGAATGATTTTGCCTCTACATTGAAGATGTTTGCTGTTCTTAAAAGCCTTAATCTCTACAGAGCAACCTGGAGGAGTCTTGAGCGGTTAAGTTTTATTATTCTCCTTTTACCACTGAAAGAAGTCAAGTCTCACATATGAAAACCTGCTACAAAGTCCATCCTTGTTCTTTCCTTGTGTTCTCAGTCTGTGTGTTGAAAAGAGACATCTAAGGTGCCTGGGGATGCCCCCTACACAGTGCCAGCTGGGTTCTGTACCCTTCCTGGAGGCACCATTCATTCACCCAGACTACGCGGTGCGTGGCCCTCCCTCAAGGTGTCTAACTCCACACATTTACCCCCCACTCCAAAAGTGCCAGCGTCAATATTGAAGTTTCTTTGGGAAGAAGAAAGGTGAACTTTCAGTTCTTTGCTGCTACTTAGATCTTTCAAGCCATGCAACATCTTGATCGATACTTCAATTGTTTTCGCCTATTTCCCTAATTTGAAAACCTCAGACCTCCCTCTTCAAATATTACGGTTTGGCCTCCTAAAGGGACTATATTCTTGTTACAAAATCATCGTATCTTCTCTGACTCTCCATTAAGAAGGTACAGTAAAACTTTGCATTGTGAGTAACTTGTTCTGCGAGTATTCCACAAGATGAGCAAACATTTCTAATAAATTGTAACTTGATAAACAAGCAACGTCTTGCAATATGACTAGTAGGTGATGCCGAACATTGCATGATCCCAACTGAGCCAATGGTTCTCTGTTTCTCACTGTGGGATTGCGGGTGATCCTCAATCCAATGTCACATTTCTGCGAAATCCTCAAAAGGAGGCAAAGGCAAGTATCATTGGATAGTTTCCTGTTTGCATGAAAAGAAAAAGATTCCATTGAGCCAATAGACAGTGCTGATTCCCTTGGTGATAGTGAAAGCCGTCCTACTCAATAACCCTCCTCTGTCTTGCCCTCTCACACTAGCCATAAAGGTTTTCAAAGGTAAGTGCATGTTAATTTGTCTTTATATTTTGTATTTTCTTTATTATTTTGTATTGTATTACAGTATTGTAATCATTTTTATATGAATACTTTTGGGCTGTGGAATGAATTGTCTGAATTTCCATTATTTCGTATGGGGAAACTCACTTTGACATACGAGTGCTTTGAATTACAAGCATGTTTCTGGAACAAGCTATGCTCGCAAACCAAGGTTTTATGTTATTTTGAGTTTCATATCATAAAAACATTTTGGATGTTTTTTCATATATTTTGAATATATATTCTAAAACTACAAACTTTTACCCCTGAAATACATATATGTATCCTCTCCTAATATTTCTGAGACTTGATGGAGTAGACAGATCCTGTTTTCTATCCCAGGATATACTCTAAGAGTTCTTTTAGTAACTGTCTTATGTGAGTCATAATGAGAGAAAATTAGGCAGTATGATGATCCATGTGTATATACAAAACCCAAAATTTGATGATTTTGGAGATGTCTTCAAAAACCATGCTATGTGCTGCAAAATACTCAGGGCTTTATTCTCTTAACATCGGAGAGCCCCTTGCAAGGCCAGGTCTGCCACAGTGTGTGATGGCCTTTCGCAGTGACTTAAGTTTTTGTATCTCAGTTTCCTTATCTGTAGAATAGGAAAAGAATTTCTACTTCTCAGAACCCCTGTGACCATGTTTGTAAAAGCACTTTGTTAAGCTGTAATGCACTGCCCGTGTATAAAAGTCATCGGCCACCACATATATGTACACAGCAACATTTGTACGTATGTGCACATGGACTAGTGCTCTAGAAGGCACGTTGCACTAGGAAGCAGGGATGCTGCGCTCTGGTGCCAGCTCTGCTCCTTATAAGCAGCTTGCCATGAACACACATAAGCCCTTTTCCATCTGTGGATTGCAATTTCCTCACCTATATTGTAACATGGTTGGATGAGCTTACTACGAGGTTTCTTCGTGACCTAAAAACTTTTTCTAAGGTTTCCATAAATCCAAGTGTCCATTCTCTCCCAAGTATATCCTTCAACCTCAAACAAACAACGGATGATAAGTACACCTAAATAAAGGCTCTGTTTCCTTGTTCTATGGCAACTGATCATAAAATATAGATCTATTTCCTCATAGATGACCAGGAGCAATCCAGAGTATGTGATTCCAGAGTCTTGTAATCTTTGCAATGTTGCTAAGGTAGCAGATACCACATAAAAACTTTAAAGCAATTCAATAGAGACAGATTTAACTAAGATGCATCATTGCTACTGGCAATATCTCATTATTAATTCGAGGAAGGACGCTTACCTAGACACAGATATGTTTGGCATCAGCGACAACATTAAACTATTATAAATTTTAGTAGGTCACTAGATATGCATTTACATTTACATGTCCAGGGCAAGAAATAGTTCACAGCATGCCAGATAAACATTTATTGTAAATTTTTATTTACTTTATTGTCCACCCTCTGTTTTGAGCTCCTTGAGGGCCAGTACCATGTCTCTCGTGTCTGTAAGACATTTATTTACCGCTTACTAAGGCTATATACATATAGTAACTTATTTTACCTGTGCAACACAGAAAAGAAGTACAAAGAAGGCAATTAGGCTTGTACGGATGCTCCACTGTGCGGATGCCAGGATCTGGGAGCATTCTATCTTTCTACTTTACCATCCTGGTGTGTGACTTCCAGCCTCCAGACCATCCCAGGGTTCAGTATGGCTGCTGGAGCTCCAGCTATTACGTTCTTGTTCCAGAACGAAAGAGAAAAGAAGAAGTGGATACAATTCTCAACTGTGTCAGAAACTTTAAAGAACCTTTTTCAGAAGTTAGGAAGGAACACTTAGGCTAACATCTTATTGGTGAGAACTTAGTTACAAGGACACTGAGAAACACATGTATTCCTGGAGACCGTGTGCTGGCTTAAAAAAATTGAGAGCCTGTAGCCAAAGAAGAGAAGAATGATATTTAATAGGCAACTGATGTCAATGTCATCTCCATGTTACAGATGCAGACATTAAGGTTTGTTGTGGTCAAAAAGTTGTGCATAATCATAAGATGTTACAGCCAGTGATCCAGTTATTCCTAAGCCAAAGCACTTTTCACAGTGTAACACACTGTCATCAATGTTACCTTGCAAACAGTTGCCAGGTAGTAGATATTCAATACCCATTTGTGCAGTGAGGTAGCAATGAGCGCCTTGGACCACCAGCAGCAAAATGGTGAAAGGCACCGTCTCGTGAGCTGTTCTTGTCAAACTCCAATGTGCACATGACCTCCGCATCTCTTTAAAATGAAGATTCCGATTCAGTAGAAATGGGGTAAGCCTGAGAGCCTGTATTTCTAACAAGCTTGTAGGTAATAGCTAAGCTGCTGGTCCATGGAACGCTCTGAGAAACAACTTGCACTATCCAGTATACTTGAAATGTGGCTACTCTGAATTGACCCGTACTGTGCAGTAAATGTACAATCCACAGGGGATTTCAAAGAGTTAGTATGAAAAAAAGAATACAAAATATCTCATTAATATTTTTATAGCATTTTGGTTATACTGGATTAAATAAGGTATGCTATTAAAATTAAATTAATTTCACTTATTTCTTTTTTACTTTTTTAAATTTATTTTTTATACTTTATTTATTTTTGATAGAGAGAGACAGAGCACAAGTGGGGGAGGGGCAGAGAGGGAGACACAGAATCCGCAGCAGGCTCCAGGCTCCCAGCTGTCAGCACAGAGCCCCACGCGGGGCTCAAACACACAGACTGCGAGATCATGACCTGAGCCGAAGTCGGACGCCTAACGGACTGAGCCACCCAGGCGCCCCTCTTTTTACTTTTTAAATGTAAAATTACATATGTGGCTCGTATTCTATTTTTATTGGAGAGTGCTGGTCTAGGTTGAGTAATGCTACTTTGTTCAGATTCTGAATCCCTAGTTACTGGCAAAAAGATTGTGATCAGATCAAATTCGCTGAGTTCAGTTCTCCCTTGCAAACGGGGAATAATAAAAGTTTTTTCTTCCTAGAGTTACCATGATGACTCTTGGAAGTTGAGCTATAGCATTGGCATTTCAACAAGGACCACCAAACAAAAATCATTTGAAGCTTCGTATTTTTAAATTATGCCAAATAAAGTAATTAGGCACTTTAGTAATCTTTGTTGCCATTTTTTTTAAACAGTTTATTTATTTATCAAGAGAGTAGGAGTGCAAGTGTGAGCCGTAGAGGGGCAGGGGGAGGAGAGAGAGAATCCCAAGCACTGTCGGCAGAGAGCTGGACTTGGAGCTTGATCCCATGAACCAGGAGATCATGACCTGAGCTGAAAACAAGAGTCGGACACTTAACCAACTAAGCCACCCAGGTGCCCCGTGTTGCCAATTATATTTAAAGTAGTTTTGGTTATACACATCACAGAAACTTTGCCGTGCTCATTCTCCTTATTTCCTGAATTCGATAAAATTGATGAGGTTCCCAGTGAACACAGAGATACTAAGTCACGTTCAATCATCAGCGCTGGACATGACTAGAGCACCTACATATCCAGGCCGGGGATCAGCTAAGCCATGCCACTATTGCTTAGACAGAACTACATTTTACTGTACATTCCCATGGCAATTTATGTTAAAAAAAAGCAAAAACAAAAAAAAAACTGACCTCTTCCAAGCTCCATGTGTTCACCAGGCGACCTCTTTTCACAAAACCCAGCATCTGGATGAAGTCAGTAGAAGTCCATTTGCTGAGTGGACAATTCGCCTAAAGCCAGTTAGTAGAAAAGAGAATTCGCCAAATGGCTGATACATCGAATTTACTTAGACTTTTCAACTATTTAGCCGTGGCTCATGGGTTTTGTTTTTGTCCTCGTTACAGCATTTTAAGGAATGCTTAACTTGTTTTTGTCACAGTCACCACTGCTCTCGCTGGAGCCAAAGGGCAAAGAGAGGAAGAACCCAAAGAAACAGGGGAGGAATGAGAACTGGGAAAGGGAAGGCACGGGGCAGAAGAGAAACACTGCAGATGTAAGAGGGACATATTATCAGACTATATTCTCAAATATGAAGCATTCCTATGAATATATTTTTCAAGAATATATCCTTACTCATACAAGCAGACAATGGTAATCGTTCCTGATATTCAAGAAAATATTCCAGAATGTGTATCTTTTTTGAGTATGTGAAGAATCCCTACCAATATAATCTCCTCGTGCATAATGATATATGCATAGCCATTTTCATATTCAATAATTACCCAGGTGAAATATCTTCCTTATGTCTCCCGTCTCCATGTCTCTGTCTCTGTCTCTCTCATTCTCCAGCTAGTAGCAGCAGAAAGCAGGGCAGAAACATATTGAAGATGTCTTAGCCCACCGTTACGAAGGCAAAAATGAAAAGTAGTCCATCAAAAATAGCTTTAGAAAATGGAAGTTTTGTGGATCGGTCACACTGAATGCATTTGACTTGGGCATTCAGTGAATCGGCTTCTGGAAGTTGGCTTGCATCTGGAAGTACGAAGAAAGTTGACAAGGGGTAAGCCGAGAGGGAAGATGGAGGCCCCCAAAACGAAAGATGATAGCGCATATTCTGCCTCCCACTTTCATAAGAAAAGGGTTTAGGCAAATAATTATCAGACATGCAAAAGGCCCAGGCTGTAGTGTAGGATCTAAAGCAGTGTCAACAAATGTTCTGCATTCAGCCATCACCCTGAACCCTGCCCAGCCAGCCCTTCACCCACCCATCACTTATCAGCCATGCTCCTCCCTTCCCACTTAAGGGGATGTGATGTGAGAACCTTCTCACACCCTCCTTAGTCACTGCACTTTTTCTTATTATTCAATAAGAAACCTAATTGCCATCTTGAGTCTCCCAACTATTAAGCACGTAAGTGTAAAGAGAGGTGTACTTTCCCAAAATAGATCAGAAAAGGAATGTAGCACTATTTTAGTGAGAGAGCTTATCAAAGACCAGCAGAGTGTGCCTAGACCTAGACTGAAGGTCTTCACGAATGCAAGAATGTGTCCTGGCACAGGGGTGCAGAGAGATCGGAAAGGAAACGCTGTCAATGCTCACTGAAATCAAGAATGCCCCTTCTCTGTGTCTCCACCTGTGTGGTCCTGGATGCAGATACACTCATCCTGTGAGATGGGAACCTTGGGTCATCATAACCTGCCTCATGTAAAAGTTACACACTGGATTTGATTGCCTCTACCCTTTAATGTTTGCACAACAAAGCTTCTAAATAAAATTGAACTCACGTGAGTTACAAGTTATAAATTTCTCAGCCTCTTAGCAGATATGTTTTTTTTTTCCTATAAATTCTGCCTTATGATCATTATCAGGATAATCAGAGCCACCAATTTTACTCCATTTTATCTGCTGTATGCATGTGTGTATACATTAGGCTATTAGGTCTTTACAACTATGTTGTGAGATGGATTTTGGATCCTCGTTTACAAGAGAAATAACCAAATCTCAAACATGTAAGGAATACTCTCAGGATATCACAGCTGGACGAAAAACTTGGGTGAATACGTTTGACTCCAAAGTCCCTGGGGTCCAACCTTTCCATGCTAGTGTCTTCTAAGAGTCACTAACAAGTCACTCTTGGGAGGGACAGATCAGTTATCTAAGCCTGATTCCACATTAGGGAAAATCCACACTTTGTCAGGCAATCTTGTCCGAATAATATCACCATCACATTACCTACTTGCAATGTCCTGGTTTTCTTATCATTTTGAAAGGTAAGTTATTGTGAGTAATAACAGCTATTTATGTGTGCTCTCTTTTTCTCATAGTTGATATATATTTAGATTATTAAAGCAAAAAACAGCTGGCATCGTTTTTGTTTGTTTGTTTGCAAAACACCCATTAACTTCTCACAAAGTAATAGCACTCTTTTGTTTTATTATTCCTTTAATGTTTATTTTTATTTCAAACACAGAGAGACAGAGAGAGCACAAGCAGGGGAGTGGCAGAGAGGGCTGGAGACAGAATCTGAAGCAGGCTGCAGGCTCTGAGCATGGAGCCTGACGCAGGGCTCGAACCCACGAACCATGAGATCATGACCTGAGCTGAAGTCGGACACTTAACTGACTAAGCCACCCAGGCGCCCCTAAAGTAAGAGCACTCTTAAGTAAATGCATGAGATATGATAACAAAGTGACCTAGACTCCAGTGATCAATCCTTTGGGTCAGGATCAGCTTTTGGCTGAGGTAAGGAGTTATGCCTTGCCAACCACCAAAAGAAGTAACAAAAATAAAAGCAACCAAAAACTGACTAGCACAGGAGTCCAGCCAACAGTGAAAAACAAATTCTAGAGCTGACAAAAATAAACATCAAGATGAAAGTCAAAAGCAAAAAAAAAAAAAAACTCTCAAAACCAAACAAAATAAAATTAGAGTCAAAGCAAAAATAGTACCAGGATTAATATATCGGGATAACCTTAAAAATGCTCAATCATCAAAGCTTCCTTCTTTTCCCTTGTGATATAAATATTTGTCTTTCATAATTTGTGAACCCTTGAGTTAAAACTTGGATCCCTTGGAAGGTAATGAGGACGGACCAAGGGTTTATCCCTTTCTCAGCGAAGAGAGTAGAAGGTTTCACAATGGGAACCTTGATAGGTACATATGATAATTCTCAGAATATTGAATTTATCAGGACATCCTGTTCTTTGGTAAAATAAGGCTTTCCTGACACAAATATTCTTGACCTTGGGAAAGTATTTATGATTGTTATGTGCAAAAGGATGTGTTTTTGTGTTTGCATCTGTGAAATGAGAGCAACGAATGATGCTAGGAAATTGTGGGAACATAATTCATTGGTGGGAGTGCTTCCAATATTTTTAAAGGCTCAAATTGGCATTAGAGGATAACATGAGAATTTACCTTAACACCACTTAAGTCTTAACAAAGGAAGAATGACAACTCACTTAGGAAAAAGGAGTTTCTTTCAGAACACAGGAAACTGAGTCAGAGAAAAATCTGTGCCTCAGATTCCAAGTTTCAGTTTTTTGTTTTTTTTTTGTGGGTTTTTTTTTGTGGGTTTTTTTTTGTTTTTTTTTTGCGAATGAGATCATTAGGAAGTAAGAGCATGTGAATGGCAAACTTTCATTTGAAGGAAAGGTAATGATAAGATGGGTAAAGGCATATAATTCAACCAACAGTCCCATTTGGTATTGAAGTATCAAAAAAAAAAAAAAAAAGGAGGGCAAAACAAATAAAAATAAGCAAGCAAAATATCCAGCAAACAGACAGACAAAAACCAGAAAACCGTGTAAAGGCATGGTTCTAAACATAATAGTAGGATCAAAATAATCCCCAAGACAGTCCTTGGCAGGCAATGAAGAAACAGGACCACGGTGGTAGGTGAGGAATCTGAGGCCTAAAAGGTCATATTTACAAGGGCATCAGCCAAATGTGAGCCTCCCTTGGTCCACATTGACCATAACTTCTTTTGACTTGGAAATGGGAAATTAATGTCTAAGGTACATTAGTTTGTATAAACTCTAAACTCTTACTAAACAAAAACCCTCACCTGGTGCCATTGGAAAGATGGTTAGTTCAATGAAAAACAACATGGCAATTTGCTTTATAATGATTCTGTTTTACAGTTAAATTTCCTAAAATATATTGTTTTGTATTAAGCCATTCAAAACCATCATGCTTTTTGGGGGGCAGTATCAGGAACTTCCAATTGTTGGTGACACAGGAGGGCCATTGGCCTCTTTCCCAACTATCGTGACCAGGTTGCAATGGAAACAAGTCTAAGAACCAATTCTTTCACACATATAAACATTTATTATCAAACAGGTGTAACAGTTTATAAACTAATGAGTAAACTCAAAAAGCATCAGCCCACTGTCCTAAGTGGTCTGACAGCAAGATCCCCTTAGGATAAATGTAACAATATTTCACTGGCAGGAGTCAGGCAAACAAAAAACCTAGGAATCTACAACTGTAAATGGGCTATTTTGGAATCTATCTACACCTCTGTCTATCTATCTATCTATCTATCTATCTATCATCTATCTTTCCTTTAGAATCTAAAGTTCCATTCTGAAGCATACAATCTAGGTTTAATGGATTCTTATACCCTATTCATTTAAGCTTGGAAAGGCCTATAAAATGTGACATATCCTAAGATGTAGAATAAAGTCATCTAATGCAAAAGTATATATACCATGCCATTTCAACTGAAGCACTTCAAATTACAAACAACACTGGAAATAACGCAAATGCCCATGAACAAGAGACAACGTGTTATATTCACACAATGGAATAGTCCAGGAATGAAAAAAAACAGATGACTAATGCCTGCAACAACATGGACGAATCTCAAAAACACTACATAGAACTAAAAAAGCCAAAAGCAAAAAGTGTTTTCTGTATGAGTCCATCTCTATGGAAGTTCAAGAACAGACAAACTGGTTCACAGGGATAAAAGTCAGAATAGGGTTTGACTCCAGAGGAGAGGATGACAGACTGGAAAGAAATACACAGGGACGTTTTGGGGTGATGGCAATATTCCATATCTTGATCGGAGTGTTAGTTACATGGATATCTATCTACCTGTCTGACTAGCTAGCTAGCTAGCTACCTAAGTACCTATCCGCATATGCATATATGTGAGTCCATTCAGGCTGCTATAGAAATATGCGATGTATATAACAATACCACAGACCGGGCAGCTTATAAACAACAACTGTATTGCTCACAGTTTTGGAGGCTGGAAGTCGGAGGTCAAAAAGCCGGCTTCTGTGTTGTAGACTTCTTGTAGTATCCTGGAAGATTCAAGAGGCTAGGGAACTCTGTGGGGTCTCTTTAGCACTAATCCCATTTGTGAGGGTTCCCCACTCATGACCTAATCACCCAACAGGCTTTGCCTACAAATATCATCATCTTTGGGGTTAGGATTTCCCCAAAGAATTGAATTTGGGGTTGGCGGGTACAAGCATCGCAGCAATAACAATACACACACATACATATACAGGTGCACATAAGTATACGTATACATACACATATTATATGCTGAATAGACAGGTAATGATACTGTGATAAAAAATTACAAATGACATAACACATATCTCTTCCCTGACTAAAACCTCTGGATAGCTTAGAGGTTACCATTTTATTAAGGAAGAAAATATTCATTTGGTCTCTTGAAAGTAGTAACGGTAATTCTTGTCCCGTACTAAGCAGTTCCAATGGGGCAGGTGTTACAGTAGCTAATTGCCCTATATAATTCGAATCACTGAATTCTCCCAACAACTTCATGACATTAGATTGATCATTATTCCCATTTTATCATGATGAAATCGACACCAGAGAGGTTGAGTATTTTTCCCAATGTCACAGCCTAGCAGGTGGCAGTGTAGTTCATTAGATCCAGGTGAGTTTTTTTAATTCCGGATTTTTCTTAGTGCCATCATCACAGCTCCACGTGACTCCCATGCTACTGAAAGCAGGAGGAGGAAACTGTTAGAGAAAAGTTTTTAAAAGGTAGACCAAGAGATGAAGTCAAGGGTAAAGGGAGAAAAAATTGGCACTGAAACAGGCTCTCTCTTTTTTCCTGCATTGTAATAAATGACCTCTCCTGCCAATTTCGAATTGCTAGACAATATTTTTTTTTTATTATTTAGAAGGACATCAATTCCGACAGGAGATGAGTTTCCATCCTAGTGTTACAGACCACTTCTAACATGTTCAGCTGATTGAGTCACCACGATTTTACCCTTGTTCAACTTAATTCCGGTTTTGATCTTTCCCAAGATGTTTTACCAAAACTCATACTAAAATCTCTGGTTAGTATTACAATCCAGTCTATAAAAATAAAATCAAGTTTGCTTTTTTTTTTTTTTTTTTAAATTGGGGCAAATTCCTTTTAAATGGTAGAGCACAGGAAAATACCCAAATAAAGGAAAGATCTCACCATTTTCTTTATTTATTCTCACATTATATTTACTAAACGCGCTTCATTTTGAAAGACTTCCCAAGAAACTAAGCAGGCGGGCACATGGCCTAGACCAGTCCCCAGAAGTCCGGTTCCGTATGGGGTCAATGGCAATCCTTGGGTAAATAACTTGGTTCTGAACTTCTCTAAGGAAGAGGTGGTCCCTGGAGTGGTCATCAGTGCTTCCTCAGTGGAAGCAAACATTTGCGATGTTTTTTTTTTTTTTAATTTTTTTTTTCAACGTTTTTAATTTATTTTTGGGACAGAGAGAGACAGAGCATGAACGGGGGAGGGGCAGAGAAAGAGGGAGACACAGAATCAGAAACAGGCTCCAGGCTCCGAGCCATCAGCCCAGAGCCTGACGCGGGGCTCGAACTCACGGACCACGAGATCGTGACCTGGCTGAAGTCGGACGCTTAACCGACTGCGCCACCCAGGCGCCCCTTGCGATGTTTTTAAAGAGGTATTTTCAAAAGGCTTGGATTTTTTGAGTAGGTTAAATTGTACATCAAAGACAATTACCTTTCTCCGCTGGTCTTTGCCTGCTCCTCCACACGCCCCTTCTTGCACATACAAAGCGAATGCTCACACACACCCCTACACACATTCAGCATTCTGAACCAAACTGCGTGTCCATAGGGACAACTGAACAGCATTGGAAGCTCCATGTGCAGCTCTGAACTGACAACTTATGCCTGCAGGTGGCTGCTTGCAAATGCAATTAGGCCCTGCTCCCACTGGGAGGGCTCAAGTACACCTCATTAACTGGGCCAAGACTGTATTAATACTAGTAATTTTCCACCTGCAAGAAAAGTGGACAGCTTACGCCAAAGGAAGTGAAATATATGGCCAGGTGTCTAGGCCATGTAGCCAGGGCTCTTTTGTAAAGACAAGTATTCAAGCCTCAGTCCCTTACGTTTACATGGAGTTGGATCATCTGAGGCTCATCAACAGAGGTCTTTCTCAACAGAAAAAAAACTCCTGTTCCTGCCTGAAATTTTGAAAAGTACAGTGTGTGGTCCTCTCAAAGTAAGATGTTTACAGTTTAGGGTGGTGGTGGGGGGGGGGGGAACAGAGGCTTTGTTTGTAGTAAGACTGACCTATGTTCTGATCATATCTTGAAGATGTTAGCTTAATGATGAGCAGAGAATCAGATTGCTTTATGCTAGTCTCATACTTTTTTCTTAATGTACCCAGGATCCAGGGCATAAAATCAAATGAATGAATGTCACGTCCTAGGAAATTAATAATTAAGGCCTTGGCCAGTTTCATTTAACCCTTTAAAAAACACAGGTTTATAAAGGCAGGTTATGTTATTTTGAAAAAACATCTTAGAAGATCTTTCTGGGATTACAGTGTATCCTGAAGACATCATTCTCAGATACAACGTAACGAATGTTTATTATGATGAGGATTTCTGGCTCGTTGAAGTTGTATGTTTCTATTCTATGTCTATTAGCTGGAAAATAAAACTCGAAATAAAAATCACTGAGATATTAATCTCAAGTGAGTCCTAATGTGAGTCAGAAAAAAAAAAAGCAGGTGGCTTTGAGGGTAAGAGCTGGGAGAAGAATCAAGTTCTTACTGCACGGTAGCAAGAGGGGGAGAAAAGGGCTCCAGGGATAATGTGGAGCATGGAAGGAGAAAGGATGGTGACTCACTCTAGTACACAGCCACACCCAGGACATGAGTCTGCTAGGTGACAAAAATGAGCAGTCAAGGCTGGGCCAGTGCAAATTTCAGATCCACCTGCGTTAGAATCGTAGGCTATCAAGTTCTCTGTTAAGGCAGCATTTTAGTGTATTGAAGAGTTCAGTCTCCAGATTTAGACGGCCAGGATTTGAATCCTTGTCCCATCACCTGCTGACCATGTCTTTTGAAAGTTACCTGATCCATCAAAGCCTCAAATAGCCTCACTTGCAGGTTGATGGCAGGGGTTAAAAAGTCCGTGCCAAGTGCTTGGCAAAGAGTAGGTAGGTATTCAATGTTCGTTAGCTCTCAATATTACATCCTGCTCATTACCTGAATCTTTGCTCTGAACTATAGCTTGGCTTAAAAAAACACCCCTAAGGGGCGCCTGGGTGGCGCAGTCGGTTAAGCGTCCGACTTCAGCCAGGTCACGATCTCGCGGTCCGTGAGTTCGAGCCCCGCGTCAGGCTCTGGGCTGATGGCTCAGAGCCTGGAGCCTGCTTCCGATTCTGTGTCTCCCTCTCTCTCTGCCCCTCCCCCGTTCATGCTCTGTCTCTCTCTGTCCCAAAATTAAATAAAAAACGTTGAAAAAAAAATTAAAAAAAAAAAACACCCCTAAGCAGTGTTCCAACATGTTCCAAAACAAGAAAAAGATGATGAAGAAATATCTATAAGAAAATGAAACAAGAGGTCTTGGTCCAGCCAATGCTATGCGTTCCTTTAAATCAGTTTATCCATCTCCTATCTCCTTTCTACTTATTTTCAAGGCTGAGCTCAATTCACCTTGACCTTAATAAAGCTCCAGCACCTAAAATCAGAGAAATCATTCCTCCTTTCTCTAAATTCCCAAAACGCATTGTTTCTGTCCCTACTTGCATCACTTAGTTCTTTCTGCTTGGTACTGTGGTTAATTGCATTGACCATCTCCCCAGCTAATTTAGGGAATTCTTGAGGACTCATCTCTGATTCCAAATAGAGCCTAATGCTTTCAGCACAACAAATAATGTTAACTGTGCCTATTTAATTAATATTGAGACCAGAAAATATTTTTTTTTCTTGGACAATAAGACACTGAACACACACACACACACACACACACACGCAGGTAACTTATTGTAGTTCAGCAAACTTGTCTCAAAAGTGAAAATGTACACATAGCTTCACTGGACAATGCAATATTTTGAAGGGAACAATGTATTATTCTAATCAATGAAAGACACAGAGGCAACTCCACCCTCTTCCCAAATTTGTAGCCTTAATTAACCTCACAGAAAACATCAAGGAAGGAAAACAGACCAATAGTCCTGTACATAGAATCCTATTGTGGAGAGGAAATTCCTGTAGCTCTCTGTAATAAATGAAAGATGGGAATCCACCTGAAAAAAAAAAAAAACAGTTGAAACACAAAGGTAGTGATGAATTTTCTTGTAATTGCAAATGTACATATTTTAACATATGTTTATATTAAATATATTTTTTAAACTTCTGTCTCACAAAGGTTATCGTTACAAACACCTCAACGAACACCTACAAATTCCCAGTTTATTTAAACCAAAAACTGTAGGTCTTGTGTTTGAAAAATATTTCAGATTCTCTCTCTCTCTCTCTCTCTCTCTCTCTCTCTCTCTCTCTCTCACACACACACACACACACACACACACACACACACAGTATAATTTAAGTGCACAGAATGATCCAAAATGTACCACCAGTCACCACTAGTACAAATTTTTCTCTTGCTCTGTAAGTGGAATTTAGGTTATCTTTTTAAGTCAGTGTTTGGATCCAGAAAGGCTTTTCTTTTTAGTCTTAAGAAACAATAATCAATTCCTTTAAGAGAGAAAAATGTGTTTTTCCCAAATATGTTGCACAGAAAAGATAAGGCAGCTTCTCCCTGGGGAGACGGGAAGAACAAACAGTGTTGTCAACACAGGAAGGCTGCTACAGAGGTGGACACATCCCCCTGCCACCCTGAGTAGAGAAAGCCAGGAAGTAAGGGCTGTTTACTTGGGAACTGCCATGAGAACCAGGCGGCAGCCCCAACCGCAAGGGGGGGCAGAAACAACCCAATCTGGGAAAGGCTGTGATCCCGCCAGGGCTTTCTCCCATCCTCCGCAACATGATCTCTTTCTGAACTTGGGACTGCGGTGCTCAGGAAGAAGCCACCATGCCTGTCCTCCCCAGGACACAGCTGGGAATTGGGCCAGAAGAACCTGACAAGGATTTAGGATGGGGAAAAAATAAATAAATAAGACAAAACTCTAAGACTCTTAATTCAGACTGTCTCTAGGGAGAAATGGGCTTGGGTGGATAATCTATGTGGCACATTGATGCTGTGTCAATTGAACTGAGCAGGAACTGTGTTTATCAGGATTGTTTCCATTGCATAATTCCATGTTAGCATGGGCCACAAGAAATACATATAGTGGCATTTGGAAATTAAGCATAAACCATATTCTTTTAAAGCTCTGAAGGTCAGCACATATACAAGTGGGTTTGGGCAGAAGCCAGGCACACGGGCCCTTCAGGTCCCCAAACACAGCCCCTTTTAGCTTCCCAGCTCCCAAGCCAATGCGTGCTTAGCACTGCGAGGAAGCGCAGGTTTCTCCGGTGGGTTGTTCACATCATTGAAGCTGGAGGCTCGAGACACAGGCTGCTGGGCCCTTCAGTTTGTCGTTGGAGATTCCAACTCATCCTCTTGCATTTGTTTGTCTTTTTTCCCCCTCTCCTGCTTCACGTCTGTCTTTCCTTCTTGACTGCCCGCCTCACTGGCTTCAGACTCCGGCCGCAGTGTTAGAAACAACAGCTTCCAGTAACCTCTTAACCTCCTCCCATAACTGTGAATGGTTAAATTTCTGTAAAAAGACAGTTTATTCTATATCACTCCTAGTGGTTCTTCTTCTCTGGTCAGACTCTGCCCGACACCATCTAAATTCCAGAAGAGAATTTACCAGTGTTCTTGGTGCTGGGCTTGACCTGGTTATTTACCAGATGATTTGATATAAGGCAAAATGGAGCCCTTGAGCTTTCGGATAAAATTAACTCATGAAAACATAATTACAGAGTTGAAGAATGGGACAGGAGCAGATGGCAATAAACTCTATTCTAAAGCAATGAAACTGACAGCTGAAAACCTTGAGAATTCTGGATTAGATAATGTTGCAAGGAATGCATGTTCATTTAATATGTATAGACCTCTATATATTTATAAACACACATATGAGTGTATATACACACACAGAAAGTTAGAAAAACAACATGTTCACTAGCAAACATCTCCATGGGACTCATTTCTGTAAATAAATATGAATTGATAGGGTGCCACAGGAATACTGAAATGTGAACCTTTAATCCAGGCTGGCTTGAAGAAAATAACATTGCTCTCTGTAACTTTGAGAAATAAGAATGATTGGCTACAGTGTTTCATATGTTACTTGTTTATACTCCATTTCATTTCCAAAAGTCTTTGAGGGAGCTTGCAAAATAAGTACAATAAAATAAAATAACATAACAAAATAAAACAAAACAAAACAAAACAAAACAAAACAAAATAAAATAAAATAAAAACAGATGATGAAAGCAGAACAGAGGAAAAATATGACTCAAAATATAAAACAGAGCTAGTCTGAAGCAAAATTTAAATAATGTACAAATTTAAAACAATACAAGCAATTAATTCCTGTGCTATTGGGTACAACAGGTAACAGCAGCATGAAGGCCTGAAAAACAAATGTAGGGTTAGACTAAATTAATAAAGATTTAGTATCCTGTATGTGGAAATTTATCATTTAATTTTACTGTAAATTAATCAGGTCCCTTCTATAATATTTATTCCATTTATGGTTCTAGGTCCTAAAAGATTCAGGCAATCAGCAGAATGTTCAGTGAAGATTACCAAAATAGTGAAAAGACTTAAAATAGTGCCTCGGGAAGAATGGCTGAAAAAGCTGAATGGTTTCAACCTAAAGAAGAGAGATTTTATGAGACAGAATAACTGTTTTCAATATAAAGAGCTCCTACATAGAATAGGGCAAATTTGAAATGAATTGCCTGGGGATGAATTATAAAGTGAAAGAGTTAAAGGTAGAGGAAATAAGTGTATTCTGAATATAGTATTGATATCCCAAAAAATGTAAACATGAAATAAAATGCTTTGAGAGGTTTTGAGCAGCGGTCTTCAAGGAAGTCAGGCTCCTCCTTTCTGGGGATGTCACCAAGAAGAGGCAAACACTGGGCATGAGGCTGAAAAGAGATGATGTCAACAGTCATTTCCTGTCTTAATCCATATCATAAATACCATCCCAGGACTGCTAGTACATGCTCTTTCCAAAAATCAGAGGTCAAGTCCTTACGGCTCAAGAAACAGGACAGAGCCCCAAAATGTGAATACTTGGGCGCTTTGTTCATTTGTCTGGGGAGCTGACAAGCAAAAAGTCACCTACTGGGACACACCTTTTACTCAGTGACACCCTCCCAATTCTCCTTGATGGCTGCTTCTACATTTTATAATCCTTCCAATCTCCCTCCCTAGATTATCCACTAGAGGTTACCCAAACCAGTTCCAACCCACAGATAGATATGCTTAACCCTACCTGGAACTAATAGTTTTAAAATCAGTTTCCAACATTTAAAAATAAGAAAAAATGGGGCACCTGGGTGGCTCAGTCAGTTTAGTACTCAACTCTTGGTTTCAGCTCAGGTCAGGATCTCATGGTTCATGAGTTCCAGCCCTGCATCAGGCTCTGTGCTGACAGCAAGGAGCCTGCTTGGGATTCTCTCTCTCTTTCTCTCTCTCTGCCCCTCCCTCTCTCACATTCTCTCCTCCCCCTCTCTCAAAATAAATAAATTAACTTAAAACAATAAAATAAAAATAAGGAAAATTCACACAAAAATGCCTGACAGTTAGTCTTGAAAAATAGAAAGATCTGAGACTACTGAGCCCTCTTTCCTGTGTGGCATTGTCATGACCAAAGCCAAATTTTATTTCCCCTCTTTATATGAAACGTGGGTCTCCAGTTTACCACCACCCCTGACTGTCTAGTGCATTTATGTTAGCTACCTGGCCCTTGCTTAATTTGCAATCCTTACCATGTATTTTGAACACACTGGTAGACATTTTTCTTTTTGACTGGGAAACTTTTAGTAAATGTTTATATATATTCTTAAGAATGTCTTAGCTGTGTTCCCTAGAGATTAGAGCCTGAGGCAAGGATTAAGTGCTGACGCTTTATTTGACAGGTGCAAACCTAGGGCAACAAGAGTACAGAAAGAGGAAAGTGAGAGAGGAAATCACAGGAATCAGCTGCTAGGAGATGTATCATGTCGCTGGGCATAGCACTGACCTTGGCAGGTGCAAACCCTCAGCCCTGTGAGATGTCACAGGTCAATTTGTATAAGAAACTGTGTTATCACAGGTGGAAGAAAGAGAGGGATTGGCTCTTTCCCACCTACTGGGTCCCACTGGTCCAAGTTTGTCCCATTGGAAGTTAACCTCTCTATGCTTCTGAGTTATATGATCTGGTCCCTTCCATGGCTTCTATCATGCCAGATTTATTCTCTGAAGTGCAGGTTTTTTAACCCTATTCTAAAAATGGGAGGAGGAGACAAGAGTTCCAGGTGTGTGACTGGTGAGGCTAGCTCTACAGTAGTAGCCAAGGGCAGTGCAAGTAGGTGCTTGGCCCCAGGTGGTAGAACTCACCATGGACAGATCTGAATGGAATCAGTCAGCCACTGAGGAAAAGCGAGTGAATGAGAGGCATTGGATAGTGATGTTGAGAGAGTCTAAGGCGGGCGTCAACCAACTATGGCCAATAGGCCCAATGTGCCCTGCCATTTGTTTGTGTATAGTCCATGAGCTAAAAATGACTTGACAGCTTTTAAATGGTTAAAAAAAAAAGTCAAAGGAAGAATGATATTTCATGACACATGCAAATTATATGAAATCCCAATATCAGTGACCATAAATAAAGTTTTATTGGAACACAGCCACAGCTATTCATTATGGATTATCTACGTCTGCTCTCAAGCAACAGAGACCACATGGCCTGCAAACCATAAAATATTTACCACCAGGCCTTTCAGAAACGGTTTGCCAATCTCTGGTCTAAGGAAGCCCATTTAGTGTATCTGAATCAAGAAGCAAAATGAAACATTCTCAGCAAAATGCAATAGGGCTGTAATTGCTCAAAAATTATGGTAAAAGCTACTACAATTTACACACGCCTACTTATGTTCTCATAATTGTGAATGTAATTGCACTCCCATGTGCAATCCAAAGAGCTCTCCATGGTTAATGTCCCATGATCTATTTATTGAATCACCTACAAAAAGGACAAAATAACTTATATGGGTTTAACCCAAATAGCAATACGGTAACTATTCCAGAAGAAAATAATCTCAGGGCATTATTCTTACAGATGACCGAGAAAGAAAGAGAAGTAATGTTATTTATTAAGTTTCTAATTCAAGACATATGTTTTGAATTTAAAAATCCTACTTGGAAAAAAAAAGCGCACACATGGAGAAGCCACCGCCCTGAGCACGTCCTTCCGTACACATTAGCAGGCACACTGCTTCCTGCAGTTGTTATCTGAGCTGAATTAAAGGTCCACAGTGTGCCAGCTCTGTGCCAGGTGAAATGATACACAGCCACAGTAATAATAGGACCAATTTTGCTGACAGCTAGAACACAGAAGCAGTCTCTGTGACTGACTATATTAAGAACTCCAGACAAAGAAAGATTTTGAGCATTTAGAGGATATCTGGTATTCGGGGATTAGCTAAAATGCTGTTTATTTACTCAGAAGGCATCCACTGCAAGCCTATTGTGGACTAGATGCTGGAGGAGATGCTAAGGGTAGTTGAACACACAGGACGCAGCCCCTGCCCTGGCACTGGGGGTATGATCAACTAGCGCTCCAGCCCCCATGACCTGGATGCTGTAAACTATGCATTCCCTCCCAGAATAGCCCTCTCTGGGGACCTGGGCTCCCAGTGGAACGGCATCTAACTATTCTTGGCTCCCCTTCCCGAGACGAGCCTGACCTCTCATGGCAGCTGGAGAGCATGAGTGGCTGGAGTCATGCAAGCCTCTCCCAGGGTATGTGCCCCCAAGCCAAGCCTCTGCAGGGCCTGGGCTCCGGGAGGCCTCCTCTGCACAGTCTGCCTCTCAGAAGCTAGTTTGGGACAACCACGTGTTCTTGCGATCTGTCTAAATGTGCATATTCCTCAGGAGTCTTAGAGGACCTTGGACTATGAAGCTGGGGCTTGATTTATTTATGCGCTTTAAGAGCGTTGGGCTTCTTCCTTTCTGATAGGACTGACTGGGCATGGTCAGGGGTCTCTTTGAAACAGCCACTTGACCACACTCTGTGTATATGATAAAATGTTCTCAATACTGGCTCTAAGAAACAGTGTTTTTAAAAGTACTTCGGTATGAGGCAGCATGGAACAGAGCACACATACATGCTCTGTGATTACTCTGCCGTTTTTGGCCACGACACGCACATCATTATTTATTCAGTTCTGCTCTAAAGATGCACGAAAGCCGTATTCCTGTGTGAACTGGAGGAGGAATTCTGTCACTTGAATACACTGAAAGCAGCTTATCTTATTATTTCATAATTTAAAGAAAATTATAGTCGTGACATTCTGGAAAAGGCAAAACTCCAGAGACAATAAAAAGACCGGTGGTTGGAGCACACGAGTGGCTCAGTCAGTTAAGCGTCTGCCTCTGGGTTTCGGCTCAGGTCATGATCTCACGGTCATCAGATCGAACCCTGAGTTGGGCTCTGCACTGACATCGTGGAGCCTGCTTAGGATTCTCTCTCCCTCGTTCTCTGCCTCTCCCCACCCCTTCTCTCTCTTAAAAAGAGGGAGAGAGAGAGAGAGAGAGAGAGAAGATCAGTGGTTTCCAGGGGTTAGGGAGGAGGGAGCGATGAATAGGCAGAGCACAGAGGAGTTTTAGGGTAGTGAAAAAAATTTGCACGACAGTATAATGGTGGATAGATGCCATGGTACATTTGTCCAAACCCATAGAATGTACAACACCAAGAGGGAATCTCCATGTAAACTCTGGACTTTGGGTGATAATGATGTGTCAATGGAGGTCCATCAATTATAACAAAAGTGCCACTGTGGTGGGGGAGGTAGAGGTGCCTGTGGGTGGGGAGGGAGTAGATAGGAACTCTCTATGCTTTCCTCCCCATTATGCTGTGAACCCAAAACTGCTCTAAAAAAATAACAGTAAAGAAGTCTTTAAAAAAAAAAAAATGGTGGTAACAGAGAACACTGGATGAAAACGAACTGAAGAAATGTAAAAAGAGGTTTCCATGTAGAAATAAAACAACATCTTTGTTTAAAAAACAAAAAGCTTTTAAAATGTGTATTTATTTTTGAGAGAGAGAGAGAGAGAGACAGAGCATGAGCGGGGAAGGGGGAGAGAGAGAGAGGGAGACACAGAATCCGAAGCAGGCTCCAGGCTCCAAGATGTCCGCACAGAGCTGACATGGGGCTTGAACTCACAAACTGTGAGATCGTGACCTGGGCTGAAGTCGGATGCTTAAACGATGGAGCCACCCACGTCCCCCAAAACAAAATCTTTCTAGGAAGCAAAGCCTTTGCCTTCAATTATACATTGGTGTCTCATGTATAACTGAATACGTTTTGGCCACCTTGGGCTTTAGTGTCCTTATTTCTAAAATGACAAAGTAGGATAAGGCTGCTTGTCTATGAATTTTTGAAGGCTAGACGAGTGCTTGGTATACAGAAGGTACTCAATTATTAAACTTAATTTATTGTTAATTTGATTCACTGAACTTAATCCAGCTCTAATCTTCTATGGCTGGTCTTTTATTTGAGTCCAGAGTACTTTAGGCTAAGCTTGATTTTTCTTTCAGTTGACTGTTGTGCATGGCTTGCCTGCTGGACTCAACTCTTGTCTTTCTGCTTCTGTGTCTTAATTGCCCCTCTGTGGTTTACTGCAGTCCCAGCTCACCAGGCTTCTGACCCATTCCAGCTGCAGGATTTCAGACAAGGCCACAATCTTGAGCCCAAATAAAGCGTTTTGAGGAAAACATTTCCTGGTGTTTTACAAGGATTCTATACACATTCTGCATCCTGCTGAGTGAAGCTTTATCGCACAAACCACTGGGAACAGGAGGACCCTGATTGGAGAATGGGAGAAGCATCATTCTTTCCCACATCATGCCAAGAGTGTCAGAGGCGAGGCTTTCATATGAGCCTTTGGGAGAATACGTAAGTAAAAACCTAAAAATATTTGCAACAGATTCATATTTTATACTGCAGGGTAGGCTCTAAGCAATAAGGCAAAAATCATGGATAGTCAAAATAACATTAGAGAATATCCAAGACTTCCCATAGCTTCTAGTATGGTATAAATTCAACAGATGTGTCTACGGCCATACCACCCTGAACGCGCCCGATCTCGTCTAAATTCAATAGATGCCTTCCACCCCCAGCCCTTTAATTCTAAGCACTGAAAAAAAAAAATCATTCTTTAGTTGAATTCCAGAGTGGACAATTGGCTTGCATTTAGGGGATGGGTTATGTAAAAATATGCATATTATTTAAAAAAGCACAATTAGGGGCATCTAGGTGTTTCAGTTGGTTAAGTGTCCGACTCTTGATTTCCTCTCAGGTCATGATCTCAGCATGGTCGTGAGATTGAGCCTTGTGTCCGGCTCAGCGCAGATCCTGCTTGAGATTCTTTCTCCCTCTTTCTCTCTGCCCCTTCCCCTTTCATGTGCGTTCTCTCTCTCAAAATAAATAAACTTTAAAAACGTAAAAAATGAAAAGCAGAATCATACTCAGTTAAACAATATATTCTCACTATGGGATGTATGCTTACCCTGGGTCTTATACTCATTCCGTGAAATGACAAGTGAAAAATGAGCTGTTTTCCTCATTTTCTTTTTCTTTTTCTTTGCTGACCTGTAAGAGTTGGGGTTTATGTTAAACGTATACATTATGGCACTCCCCTGTACCTATAGGAAACCTAACATCCAGCCTAAATGGGGTCAGTACACAGAATCAACTGGAAATGTGTCCGGGGGACCTTGAGACTAGGCAGAACCTTTACAGTCTGATAGGTTCCAAAAGCAGGAGAAGCAGGGTGCTGAGGACAGGAGATAACCAGTGATGGGTGCTGGGCTCATGCTACGAGGGATGATGTAGGTCATCAGTTCAGAAGGTCCAGCACTGGGTATGAGAATCTGTGAAGCTGGGCCTGGTGTAGAGCCGGAGAGTCCCTAACCCCAGAGAACAAGTATGAGAGATGGGTAGACCCTGTGGATTCAGAGCATCCTTAAGTGAATTCGAATAAGGTACTACTTTGGCAGACAGCCCTGCCCCAAGGCACACAGCTCGGCACCAGCCTGTGGACCAGACTCCTGCCCCATCCCCAGACCCCTGCCCAGCACTCTTGTATAGTGCTCAGACTGTGCCACGCAGTGGCCCAGATGATGAGAGCCTCACCAAAGGGGGGGCGATGGTCAAGATCTGTCTTAATCCTCCCACTTAGTGAAACCAAGTTGGTCTCAGGGTTTGGGGCGTCTCAGCAGGTGGGGGCTGCAGAGCTCTGAGGCAGGCCGCCAGGTCTCTCATTCTGTGCACTGGGCTCCAGAACAATCCTTTAATCCCACCAACAATCCCTGCAACAAGAAACTCGGATTCTCCTTTTATTTAATTAGAGGACCGTTTTCTCACGAGCATTCGGCCTGATTTGTTAATACCTATTGTTTAGCAGGTAATTGCGTATTCAGCACTGCTCAATGGTGGCAGCGTCATTTAGGCTTGTACTGCTTGCTTTACATTTTTTAAATCCTTTCCTTAAGCGCATATGATTCATTTTATTACGATGCATGAAATCAAGGCATTCCAGGAGGCACTCTTGTGGTTACGCGTTATTTCTGATAGTTGTTAAGACACATAAGAGAAGACCTTGCCAAACCAGTTAGAATACCACCAGGCTGATTCAAAAGTCTTGCAGTTTTTTTGTTTGTTTGTTATATTTTAACGTTTATTCATTTTTGAGAGAGAGAGACAGAGACAGAGCGTAGGCGAGGGAGGGGCAAAGAGAGAGAGGGAGACACAGAATCAGAAGCAGGCTCCAGGCTGAGCTGTCAGCACAGAGCCTGACACGGGGCTCGAACCTACGAGCCATGAGATCATGACCTGAGCCGAAGTTTGATGCTTAACCAACTGAGCCACCCAGGTGCCCCAAAAGTCTTGTGGTTTTGAGCGATGGCCAGAGCTAAGACTGAGTCTTGGAGATGCCTGCAACCTTCAGACATTTACTCATTGAAAAGTAGACCCATTTTGAATGAATGAAAGAGTGAATCGAGCATTTAGTACCACACAGCAGCAATCAGATCCTTTTTCTCCCAGTTATCTTGATGTTCTCTAGACACCCAGATACATTCTAGAAAAAGCTTTGCAGGTTTCAGGAAAATTGAACATAAACTACCATGGGGCCCGTTCATCTCATTGGCCTTCACTGTGGCATTAGGGGCCGGAATGATGGCATGCAGGCATGTGTGAGCTCAAATGAAAAGGGCGGAGCTATCATTTGATGTTGAATGTCACACAGTGGCCTTATCCTAACTTTATGATTTCTACCATTTTCCATCCTTAACTCCCTCCCTTCCCCCCAGCCCTGACCCTTCAGCCAAAAGGAATTCCTTACTCACTCTTCCCCACACAGAGCCAGGCTGTTCCACACCCTTGCCTTTGGCCAGTGTTGTTTTCTTCTGCCTCATCTCTGTTCCCAAGGCAACGAGAATGACAAAAATGTCCAGTAGGCTAAGACTTATTTACAATTGCAACACTGCATTTAATAGACATGAAGTAAGATTGTCAGCCACACCCTAGTACGGTCACCATCTTCTCCTCTCAGAGAGCAAAATACTCAAATACACATTTACTCTTTTTCAACAGCTATTTACCTGGCACCTATTATGTCGTAAACATTGTTCTGAGAACTGGAGATATAGAACTGAACACAAAGTAAAACCCCTTCATTCACCAAGGGTCCCGAATGAATCTTTCAGTGTTTTACTCTCTGAAACACATTTAGTTCCCCATTATAACACTAAAAAAATACACTAAGTTATACAGTTAACCTGAAGTCGTTCCATTAATAGCCAGAAACTACTTATAGTTGACATTCTATTCATTGTATACATATATATTTAGGTGAAGGGAGTGTTTGCAGAACGTTCCCCAAAATTCTAGTTAAATAGTTAACATTGCTTTCCATTGTCTGTAGGATAATTGTATACACTTTTAATTTTAAAAATAAACCTGTTTTGATTTTAAAAACTGAGCTTTAAAATATTTTTCACTATTAAAAATTTTAAATAAAGTTTTCTTGCTGGTTTTTTAATAAAACACACATATAGAAAAGTACATAGAACGTAATTGTGAAGTTCAATGAATCACACAATGAACTTCTCAGAGCAAATGCCAATGTTACCATCACTAAGATGTAGAGAGAGAATATTACTGACACCCCCAGAAATAGTGCTTATGTCTTTTATCAGTCAAAACACCCACCCTTCTCCCCAAAGTTAACCATGATCCTAGTTTCTAATACTCTTGTTAAGTTTTACTTAGTTTGGAACTCCATATAAATGGAATTCACAAATCTATAGTCCTTTATGTCTGGCTTCTTTCTTGGTCTCAACATGTTTGTGAGATTAACTCATATTATGGCACGTGGCTGTATGCCATTGTATGAATATGCCACAATTGATTCCCCTATTCTACTCTTGACCTTGTTGACTCTGGTATGTCAATTATGCCCCTGTGCCTAGGCTGAATTCATCAAAGTATGGTGTGTGTATGTATTTTAACTACCCTAGATAAGATACTTTACCAATCATTTGCCTTCCCTAAGCACAGTAAATTTTCTTCATCACCTCATCCCATACTTCTCAAAAGTCTATTCCCATGCAACAGCACATAGTTCAGATTGATTGGAAATATGCTTCCACCTGAAGAGGGGTCCCATTTGTGGTTTCTAAACATCACGTATTCTCACCCTGTCTTTTAGAAATCTCCAGCTCTTGTTGAGTGGCCGCTAACATTCTACACGTGTTCTCTTCTCATAATGTTATCATCTTTTTGTTACATGGATCGCTGCCTGGTCAGAACTCAGCAGAAAGCAAACAAATAAAATAAAAAATACAAGATACAAATTAAATCACCTCAGCAGGCTGGTGATTAAACACAGGCTGGTCACTGGGCAGCCATGCCTGCTAAGGCCACAGGAGTGGATTTAGGATACCTGCTGCCAACGAAGTTGAGCGCGACCTCCCAGTGTCTTCTTTATGAAGCACCCTGAGGAAAAGTCCCCGTCAGAGCCTTGTTCCAAAATCAGCTATCCTTTCCCTGGGCAGTTGTCTGTCTTTACCCTAAGGAGCTAAAAAAAAAAAAAAAAAAAAAAAGTTTAAATGTGGTTTTCAGAATACGCAAAGCCAGATTTATGACCCCAGAGTGCATTTTTCATCTTATCTCCACCTACATCTGAATGCCAATTTTATGTTCTACCTCTCTCCTTTTGCCCTAATTTTAACTTGCAATGATGTGTGGCATTGCCACACATTGAACTTCTGAAATATATATCTGGAAGAAAGTAGAGTATACAGTTGCTAGGGCGTGAATCGCCTCTATTACTGGTTTGGTTACCGAATGTTCTTATGATTCAGAAGCACCACCATCTTGACCAGGACACAGGTGTGAGGAATGGAGAAGCCATATTCTATTTGCAAATTTATCATAGTCTTTTGGGTTTAAAAAATGTTATTTTCTTGGGGCACCTGGGTGGCTCAGTCGGTTAAGCGTCTGACTTCAGCTCAGGTCACGATCTCGCAGTCTGAGAGTTCGAGCCCAGTGTCGGGCTCTGGGCTGATGGCTCAGAGCCTGGAGCCTGCTTCCGATTCTGTGTCTCCCTCTCTCTCTGCCCCTCCCCCATTCATGCTCTGTCTCTGTCTCAAAAATAAATAAATATTAAAAAAATAAAATAAAATAAAAGATGTTATTTTCTCAATCTATGACAATCTTTCAAGTTTTAAAATTCCATTTTTTTCCCCATTTAGGGATTACTTGATAACTTAGGAGAAAAATTACTAAAAAGTAGGTTTTTCTGAACATTTTAATGCTTCTGCCTCTCATTCCATATTATTGTCTGTTACAGAAAGATCTTTAAGATATTCTATTTAAACAAGAAAAATATGGGACACCTGGGTGGCTCAGTTGGTTGAGCGCCCAACTTCAGCTCAGGCCATGATCTCATAGTTCATAAGTTCAAGCCCCGTGTTGGGCTCTGTGCTGACAGCTCAGAGCCTGGAGCCTGCTTCAGATTCTGTGTCTCCCTCTCTCTACCCCTCCCCTGCTTGTGCTCTGTCTTTGTCTCTCTCCCTCAAAAATACATAAACATAAAATTCTTTTAATTTTTAAAAAAAATTTAAAAAAGAAAAGAAAAATATGACCCTATATTTGTATTGCCTTGAATAAGCAAAAAGTATTTCTAAGAAGATACACTAGTAACTAATAAGAATAGTTACCTGTTTGAGGGTTGGTGACTGAGTAAATGAAAGAACAGATAAAGGTGAAAGTTTTCACTGACCTTTTCTTCATATTTATTGGGTTTTGGCATAGGTTGGCATGTTTGGCGGGTTTGCTAAATTCAAAAACTTAAATAAACAACAACAACAAAATCATACACAAAATGAAAGCACCTCTACCCCAATAAAACCAAAACAATTGTCACAAAACAGCGTATTTTTATGAAGCAGTGTTTTTATATAGTAACAATCATGAGAGTTGAGAAGTAGATCAGGGATAATTATGTCAACATGCCAAGTAATAGAGTAAAATTATACACACACACACACACACACACACACACACACATATCTATATATATCTTCAAAGGGAAGGGAACGAACTTGCTGCCAGCCCTTATGGAACAAGTAGAACCAGACTACCACCATAAAAACTAGAAAACTGGAAAAAATACATGTAACATCTTTTAAACATTGGGCTACCGGAAAAAGCAGGACATTCTCCTTGAGACAAAGAAACTAATGATGGGAGCCCTAGAATTACCACAGCTCTCTGCCTCGTGGCATATTCCAGACCACCGTGCAGGGAGGGCAATCCAAGTATATTACAGCATTTGGACTGAGCTAAGGAAACGCAGATGAGAGGGGGGAGGCTGGGGCAGCTGGAATCTGCAGAGCAGAACGGAAAGGAGGAAGCCATGCAGCGAAATAGCTCCACAGGTCTACATAAGGGTCTTGAATGCGTTGCTGAGTTCTAAGCCACATAATATAGGGTGAAAATCTATGAGGCTGGGCAAAAATGATTGGAGATCTGGAAACTGACGCTTCTCTGGAGATCTCACAGAGCTGGCAGAAGTCTGCAATTCTGGGAAACCAGTGGGGAGGGTCCTTAGTGAAGCCGGAGCATTCATATAGAGTAAATGGTATAGTAATAGGACTAAACCAGTCCTAGAGTAAAGGCTACTTGAGGCCAGCTCTGTCCTGTAGAACTTGCTACATTTATGGAAATGGGTTGCATTTGTGTTGCTCAAAGCACTTGCCAAAAGACACTGGTGGCTCCTTGAATACTACTCAAAATGTGGCTCGTGTGACTAAGGAAATTAACTTTTAATCATATTTAGTATTAACAAATTTATTTATTTATTTATTTATTTATTTATTTAATTTATTTTTTTAACGTTTATTTTTGAGAGAGAGAGAGAGACAGAATGCGAGTGGGTTGGGGCAGAGAGAGAGAGGGAGACACAGAATCCGAAGCAGGCTCCAGGCTCCGAACTGTCAGCACAGAGCCCAGCTTGGGGCTTGAACTCACGAGCTGTGAGATCATGACCTGAGCTGAAGTTGGATGCTTAACCGACTGAGCCACCCAGGTGCCCCGTATTAACAAATTTAAATAGCCGCATGTGGCTCATAGCTACTACCCGTTAGCCACAACCTTAGACTCACTATAGCAACATTACAAAACTTGAAAACAAGCTTCAGAAGGATCAAACTGATTCTGAAGTCACTTAACTTCCTTTGAGAACAAAGTCTAACACTCTTTTGGAAAAGACAACAAAATAGTCGATCGCGGCTCACCTGTGTGACAACTAGCAGACTGTGGAGGTAACAGGGTTTGACCTCTAAGGCTAGATCAGGAAAGCATTGGAGCCTCCACCTTAGTCTCTTAGACCTCATTAAGAAAAGCCTGCCGTGTTGGGGAAACTGAGACCTCCCCCACCCTTGGGCCACCAAAACCCAGCACCAACTTGAGGGTCATGTGGTTGGGCTATGTTGAAAGAGATCCGCTGACCCCAGTCATACTCTCGGTTAACTGCAGCATGAGGGACTTCTAACCACAAGCTGATGAAAAACTCTGAACCAGGACCAATCAAGCCACTCCTGAATTCCTGGATCACAGACACTGTTAGCAGTATAAAAATATATTTTTTGCTGCTTTCAGCCCCTAAGTTTGAGGACATTTTAAGAAACACAACATCAAATAACTAAGGCAATTGGGAATTATTCAGTGACAATATATTTGACAACCTAAATGGAAAAATTACAAATTCCTCCAGCCGTACAAATAATCACAACTGTCACAAGAAAAAATAGAATATGTGAATAGCTTCATATCTGTTAAAGAAATGGAATTTGTAATTAAAGTGTTCCCACAAAGAAATTCCAGGGTCTGATGATTTACTTCACTGGTGAATTCTATCAAAGTGTTAAGAGAAAATTGTATAAATTCCATACAAACTCCTCCAGAAAATAGGAGGAAAAAACATATCCAAACTCATTTTACAAGGTCAGAATAGCTCAGATACCATATCCAGGAAATACATTAAAAGAAAAGAAAGCCAGACTAATGTCCCTCAAGAACATAAATTCAAATATCCCTAAGAAAATATTAACAAATTGAATCCATTTATAAATAGGATAATGCATCATGGCCAAGTGAATTTTTGTCAGGAATGCAAAATTGGATTAACATTCAAAAATCAATTAATAGAAAATGTTCTGAAATTAGATATTGGTAATGGTTGCAAAACCTAATGAATACACTAAAAATCACTGAATTGTATACTTAAAAATGATGAACTTTAATGGTGTGTGAATTATATCTCAATAAAGCTATTATAAAACTTTCAATTAGTGTAAATCACCAAATTAACAGAAAAAGAAAGAAGACTCATGATTATCTTCAAAGAGGACTAAGAAGTATTTAGCAAAATTCATCCCCCATTCATGATAAAAACTCAGAAAAAAAAAACTACAATTAGAAGCTCAACCTGATAAGATCTAACAAAGAAACTACAGATAGCATCATCCTTGAAGGTGAAATCCTGAATGCTTTATTCCTAAGATCAAGAACAAGGCAAGGATATCCACTTTCCATTTCTATTCATCATTGTGCTACAGATCATAGATAAGGCGACAAAAATAAATAAAAGGATGAAGTAAAACTGTCTTTATTCACTGACAACATGATCATAGAAAAAGCCCGAATATGATCTACCAAAAGGAAGCTACTATAACTATTTCGCTATTTTGCAAAATAAATAGTCAACTCACAAAAACCTACTGTGCTTTTATACATTAGCAGTGAACAAGTGGAGATTGAAATTGAGAAATAAATTTTATTTACAACAGCAAAGACATCCACTTTTAGCAGAATGAGACAGACCAGATTTATCCTTCCTCCCGAAACAATTTTTTTTTTAAAAGGACAAAGTACATAAAACAAAAGTGTTCAAGATATTTGAAATCAGATAAAGAAGGGCGGTGATCCCCGAGAGACAGAAGAAAATGAGATGAGTCATAATGGCTTCATCTTACTGTCGTCAGAAGAGCGTTTCCAGGCTGTACTGAAGAGACAGGGCAGGTTGCAGGGAACCCAGGGAAAGGACTCCCTGAGTTAAGGAGACAGAGTTAGACATCCAGAAGAACCATGGCAGACAGAATTTACTGGATAGCCTACTGGAGTGGAGACAACTGCATAAAGAGAGAACATAGGATTTATGCAGGGTATATAATAGAATACTGCTCAGTGCATGCGAGGAAACTACCAGAAGCCAGGAAAGAGTCACACAAAGAATTAGAGGTAGTAGTTCCCAGCACTCACACAGGTCTAGAAACTATGCCATTTCCCACCCGCCAGAGTAGAAACGTTCCTGATTCCTGGGGCTTTGGGTAGATGGCCAATGGGTCTTGCCCCACTAGTGCCTTTCATCTTCCTGCCCAACAAAACTTGAGAGCCAGACTCTAAAAGATCAGACTGTTTCCAAGGAACTTCATTGCAATCTCAGTACAAAGCTTACAGATATATATATATATATATATATATATATATATATATATATATATATATGAATACAAAAGTATCCAGCTCTAATAAGTT
Source organism: Neofelis nebulosa (assembly GCF_028018385.1). Classification (NCBI taxonomy): domain Eukaryota; kingdom Metazoa; phylum Chordata; class Mammalia; order Carnivora; family Felidae; genus Neofelis; species Neofelis nebulosa. The sequence continues at coordinate 12,579,043 of NC_080786.1, read as the reverse complement.
TTACAGCAGCTCAAGGTCAATAAAAAATTCCAGGCATAACCTGATGGAACATTATGCGGGTATGAAAAAAATTTAAAGACGAGGGAAATCTCTTTGAACTAATAGCAAGGGATTTCCAAGACATAGCTTCAAGAGAAAAAAATGCTAAACCTTCAAAAATTGTCTGCAGTATGTTAACACTTTATGTAAGAAAGGCGTGTAAGATAATACACCCGTATCTCCTCATTTGTCTAGCAGTGATTTTCTGTTTGCTACATTTCTGAAGGAATTTTGGGAAGATAAACTGGAGACTAAGAAAATGGTTAGCGAGAGGAGTTTATGTGAAAAGTTTGGGAATAAAGAGATGACGGAATAGGGTATCAGGGTTGAAGGAGTTACGCTTCCTTGAACATAACTTTTGGTAGAACTTAGACTCTTAAAACCATAGTAATGTTTCATATATCCTTTACATACCCCCAAATTAAACAAATAATTAAAAGCAATCAGGACATGTGGGTAACTCAGAGTGGAGTGCAAACACCAGCAAATGAACCTGACTATATTACAAACAAATAACATACCCACACCTAAGCGCATGGGAAGAAAAGAACCATCCAAAGTAGCTATGGAAACCTATACCTTGATGATACTGTAAGGCTAAAGACAAAAATAACTGTACATAAAAATTATAACCTAGTCAGGAACTAAGTTTTTGCTTTTGTTTTTAAACAGCGGTAATGTCTAGCAATTCTGAAATTACTTCATGATTATAGTGGGAAAAAAAAGTGAATAGATCATACATAATGAGAGCCAGCGTTTCTTAATGTCAGAAAAAGAATTTATAAATAAGGAAAAAGAGGAGCTAAAATAAACCCTACGGGGGGTGCATGGGTGGCTCAAGTCAGTTAAGCATCTGACTTTGGCTCAGGTCATGATCTCACGGTTTGTGAGTTCGAGCCCTGCATTGGGCTCTGTGCTGACAGCTCAGAGCCTGGAACTTGCTTTGGATTCTGTGTCTCCCTTTCTCTCTGTTCCTCCCCTGTTTGTGCTCTATCTCTCAAAAATAAATAAATTTTAAAAAAAAATTAAAAAAAATAAACCTCATGGTATACACTTAGAATCAGAGATAGCAGTATTAATGTACGTCCATATAGATTTTTAATGTATGTTCATATAGATTCATAATATATAATATGTACATATGGATTAGGTATACATACATAAAAAATCTAGCTCTGTCTGCCCGAAGGTCAGAGCAATGACTCCCCAGTAACAATGAGAGTACCTAACACCCAGATACCGGCTCTAAACACTACATTCAAATAAAAAGAACCAGAGCTCCTTCAAGAGTGATTAATCCTAGGGGTGGAGCATTGTAAGTATCAAGTGACCCAGTGACATCGTGTGGTGCCAATATGCTCAGAAAGTCGGTGGGTTCTTGATAATAGCACCCAGGAGCCCACTTGAAGGAGGCCTTAATGGCCCCAACTGGGAAAATATTGACAACAAAATTTTAGGAACAAATCTGGATTTTAATCCGTGAATAAACATCCACGAGTCCGTAATGGTAGACAGATAATGAAACAAATAAATAAATATGGGAGAAGACACAGCTCTTCCTCACAGGAGTGTCCAAATTAATAATAAATGGAGAAAGGACCGTAGAAATAAATGATGCAGACAAGATTTGGGGAATATTGGTTGCTACTCGCCCCAGTATAATTTGCACACAATAAAATGCCCCATTCTATGTGTACAGCTTGATGAATTTTGACTAATATACACACCTATGGAGCCATCACAAAAATCATGATTTGGAATATCTCTATCGTGCGAAGAAGTTCCCAGCCTGCACGTTGCTGTTCATCTGTCCTATCCCTGGGTCACAACAACCACTGATCTTTTCTCTGTCACTGTGCATTAGTTCGGCTTTCTCTAGAATTTTAATTTATGTTACTCTAAAAAGCATTCTGACCTAAATTGTAAACTCAATGAATAAACTCCAAGAGATAATACAAAGGTTTTCTTGGGGCCCCTGGGTGGCTCAATTGGTTAAGCAAGAGACTTTTGATTTAGGCTCAGGTCGTGATCTCACAGTTCATGCGATGGAGACCCAAGTCAGGCTCCACACTGAGCCACTGAGTGAGGAGCCTGCTTGGGATTCTCTCTCTCCCTCTCCCTCTCTCTGCTCCTCCACTGCTCAAGCTCTCTCTCCTTCTCTCTCTCCAAGTAAATGAATAAACAGTTTTAAAAACCCACAAAGCTTTTCTTGTTTTTTTTACATTCTCTCAAAACACAACATATAATATCTACGTCTCAAGCCGGGCTTCATTTGGAATGAGATTCTCCCGGTATTAGTGAGCCCAGGGAGAAAAACACAGAAGCTATGCCATGTTGTCCTGCAGATGAAATTTAATACTGGACCTATCAGCTACTCCCTGCCCCAGGCCTGGAAGGACAGTCAGAGGAGATGTTGTAGCAGAGCTAGATTAAAAGCTCTTCCAAGACTAGAGTTGTCTGGAGAGATTGGGACCATGCAGGGATGGCTGTGTCTCCCTTCTCCCCCCACCTCAGTCCTCCCCGTGTCTCCTGGTGGCTGAGTGGAGTGGAAGCAGGTGGCAGAGGAGTCCAGGAGAGGCGGCGCGGTGGGTGCAGCCCCTACAGCAGCGGGGAAAGCAGGGGAAAGCAGGGGAAAGCAAGGGAAAGGGTTTGAGGGCAAACGGGCAAATGACCAGTCCACTCCCAATGTGAATTGCTTCTTCACCTTCAGTGTTGAAAAAAACGGAAGGGAAAATGGGCTAGTATGGAAGGTTTGAGGTTCTAAATATTTTATCTTGACCTTCTCGAGCAAGGAGAAAGGGGACGAATCATTTCGTTTCAAAACACCTCCCAGGGGTGTTTTGTAAAATAGTGAAAATATGCCAGGAACTTATCACAGCGCCAGATGAACACGAAGTAATCTCCGTGCTTGAAATCTTACCTCGGAGGGTCATTCCATTTTGAGTAGAAAATGAAGCAAATCCTAAGTGAAAAGAGAACAAATATTTTAACATCTGAGCATTCCTCTTTGTAAAATTAAATAAAGCAGAGAGACTGATAGAACAACAGCCAAGGCATTTATCTTTTAGAAACGCTGAAGTATCACTAAGCAAATAATAAGCCAGAGAAAGCAAACATTCATTTTCCTGCTATTTCAGGGTGTGATCCTGATTCTTTCAATTCAGCATATTTGTGAACCGCCTTGCCCTCTTTCCTGCATTCTCTCGAGTCTTCCGTCCTTGCAGGATGCTGTTCTTTCACACATGTTGTTCTTTCTTAATAAAGTAATAGCCGACACAATCTGCCCTCTACAGTGTAATTATGTTAGCCTGTTGTTATTGATTTTGTTGCTAAGGTCTGAGAATCTGCTAATGCTCCACTGAGGGAGTAGTAGGAAGTGGGGGAGGGGAGAACATGTTCTTATGATTTTCCCATAAACCAGATGTTTTCTTTAACTCTTACATCTTTAAAATATTTTCTCTTGAGAGAGGGAAAAAAGGGGAATAGAACAAGTTTCGGATGCCAATTTTTATTTTCTCAGCATACCACAAGTACACACCCACATAACCGAGGGCGCAGAATCCGAGTCTGTGGGTACTTGTGTATCTGTTCCTCATTTGATAAGCTACACATGTGATGCAAGTCAAATCTGGCTCTGCAGTTGACTATGTGTTCTTCTCCTTTTCCCCATAACTCTCTTTCAATTGCCATTGCTGTATTAATGCACTGCCCTTCCCATAGTGGGGTAAAACAACAATTTCGTCATTTCGCAGGGTTTGTGGGTTACCAGTTTGGCTAGGACTCAGGGGAGACTATCACCTGGGCTCAGCTGGAATGGTCCCCCAGAATATTGCCTCTCCAGCATGGCAGTTTCAGGGCAGTTAGGTTTCCATAGCAATTGGTTTCTCCCAGAACAAGTGTCCCAAGAGAACCAGAATGCTGAGTGGCCTTTTACGATCTATCTTTAGACATCCTGTAACCTCATTTCCACTATACCCTATTGCAGTGGCTCTCAGTCAGGGGTAATTTTGCCCCCCACAGGACGTTTTGGTTTGTACAAGTTGGGAGTGGTAGGGGACAAGACCAGAGGCATCTGGTGCCTCAAGCCCCAGCTGCCGCCAAACATTCTGCAGTGCATGATCCTGTCTGTTACGATAGCCCCCAAGAGTAAAGAAGCTGTCACCCCAAATGCGAATGGTGTCAAGGTTGAGAAACCCTGCTTCATTGGCGGGGGCAGCCACAGCCTGCCAGAGTGAAGGAGAGGGAACACAGATACTGATTCTCAATGAGACAAGAGTCAAAATACTCTGTGGACAGTTTTAAAAACTGCCACAGAGCCAACAATTTACATTTTTTCTCTAACAGAGAGACCAAGTTTTCTAGTCACCTAATTCACTGGCGGTAGATTCTAAAAAGAGAGAAGAAAGCTGTAATGGTTTCAACACCCTGTAAAACTAAATGTGAATGTCAATTCCTAGATAAAGTCACACGGCCAAACAGGAAAGCCGAGGCCCAGATACCAGTTCTATAATTTGATGTCCTCAAGACATTATTTGCTCTTGACTTTCATGTTTCTACTTCTTTTCACTCATTCCAATATTGTCCAGCTTTAGATGAATGCTATTTTTAGACATTAGTGTGGATATATTTAAACGTAACTTCAAGCCAACCTGCCTGAAATGTAGAACACATTTTTAAACCCCAGAGCTCCAGGAGGGGAATAGCATTGCTGGATGGCAACCTGTGTCTCAGATGTCAGCAGCCTGAGGAGCCCTGGAAAGTTTCTCTCACAGCCCCTTCTTGTCGAAGAATGGCTGGCTCAGTGAGGACAGAGCCTCCCTGGAGACTGTTCCCTAGAGCCAGGGTAACATGTGGGGTGGCAGAACTGGAGGCAGCGAATGCCAGTGAGTACACTGGCCAGTTTCATAGAATGGGCAATAGAAGTTGGAGAGAGTTCATTGCACCAACACCTTTTCTTTCGAGTCGTTCCTCTTTTACTCTTTCCTAAGAATGTCTATGTACATTCCTTTATTTTTTCTGTCTTTCCTGCTGTCTTCAGACAAAGCACCTGACTTCTTAATCGTATTTTCTTCTGTTGATAAAAGAGGGAGATAATCTGGTTTCATTCTGGTATTCGCCAGATATTTCTGGAACATCTCTTAAGTTCTGGGTTCTGTACAGGGTATTAAAAAGTGTAACAGTCAACAAACAGACCCAAACTCACTGACAGAACCCCAGAGGCCACCTGGCCCCACATAGTCTAGTGGGAGATAAGCCCAACTGATACTTACATAAAATAATAGTATATAATAATGCATATTCTGTAATACGTCTACTCAAACATACATTCATATTTCTATGAATTATAAATGAGGAAAGAACCTATCTATGCTTAAAGTGTCCAGAAGCCTTCCTGGAGTCAAAGAAATCTAAATCAAGAGTCAGTGAGATGCAAAACAGTTGGGGAGAAGTGGGGGGGTGGGGCGTGGAGAGAGAACAAAATAGATGAATTCCCCTTTTTAAGTTCAATGTTGTTGTTGTGGTCGTTGCGGTTGTTGTTGATCCATTATTGGATTTTCTACCTGTTTGCATACAAATTTAAGATAGTGGAGACAAATTCCTAACTCTTTATACAAAAGTGGCAAGTAATTTAGAATGGGTTATTGGGTATTTGCTCCATACATCTTTACTTTTCTTCACGTGGATATGTGCCTTCACAATATTACATCCTTTTTGCCTGTTTTGACCTATTTATACAACCCAGGAAAAACTAATTTTATCCCTCTTCATTTCAGGTAATTTTTTTTCTTTTCAGATCAACCTGACGCTTGCCAATGATCTAAGGTGTGCCTTGAACCAAGCTCTTGAAGCAGACTCCATGCCCAGAACAGTTAGCTCTCATTTCTAACAGCTTAGCATTTTCCCTGAAAAAGCCACAAAGCTATTTTAACTTTCATCTCTGGATAGTGTCCTGAATAACAAACACATTTGTTAGTAGTGTGAACAATGGCCAGTTTGCTAATTGCCTTCACTTTTCAAACACTGCCTGATTGAACTGGGCTCTGTTTTCCCGCACAGTTCAATCACTTCTGTACAGAAAAATAGCTTCTCCACCTTCATGCTATACTTAATAAAAATGCTCCAAACTGGCTTGTTCCTAATACCAGTTATACAGACAGCCCTCCAAACTGCAGACATCAATGCTTTGTGGATCATCATAAAAGAAGGAAGGTTTTCAATGAGAAGGAAAGATACAGTTTAACTCTAAAGATAATCATCAGGGTTTTCAAAATCTCTCTCTTTTCCCATCCCCCACCCAGGCAAGCAGAGTGAGAATCAGTAACCACCCGGATGGAAACATCCTCCTGTAATAACTCTGAAGTTCAAGATTTCCCAGTTGGGGGGCACGGGGAAGGGCACACAGTCTAGCCCAGTGCGAGTCCTCTACATTCTTTTCCATGGTTGCTCCCAGACCACAGTCTTTGACCTGAGTCCTGAGCTCCAATCCAGTCCTCACCTTTTACTCCCTCTCTGATATTTATTTTTATCCTTCTGACATCTGTTCTCATTTTTTGCTGTTTTTTCACCCTTTCCCCAAGATTTCAACTTGATTGATTACAATGTAATCATAGCTATAGATTTGGCCTTATGACTATCAAATATGTGGTTCTAGGTTCCAAAGTTCGTGGCCTCAGGCTGCTTAGAGTACTCGTTGTTTGACCCCCAGGACTCTGTTCCTAAGACTGCCTCAGTCAAGGAGAGAGCCTTAGTATGTCTCAGGCAATCCCTAAAGTGGACATTTATCTGGAAATAATATAACACCCTGGTTAAGATTGTGGAATCTAGAATTAGACATACTTGGATTTAAATATCAGCTCCATGAAAACATAAATTAAAATATAAAAAATAAAAATAAATAAATACCAGCTCCATGAATTACCACTTATGTGACATTTACAAGTTTAGTTACAATCCTTTAGATTTAATTTCTTCATTAAGTGTTGATGTTGATAGTACCTACCTTTGGGTTTGTAAGAACTAAATAAGACAAAGATAGCAAATGATTAGCCCACAGGCAAATAGATATCATTATTAATATCATTATTAGCATTGTTGGTAGTACTGTATTGGCAATAATGAATTACAACAAAGGGCAGTTAAAATTATCTTTTTTTATAATTCCCACAGTGGTTATCACATACCTCCTATAGGGTGCACATTCAGTAGACACAAGCAGATTGATTTGATATGTTCATAATTAGTGAGACCATTTCAAAGTGGGAAAGCAATTTTTGGTGCTGACACAAATTGTGGCCATTGAAAATTTTGTCTAACATGGAAACAATACCATTACTTAACGAGTGTGTTTGCCGTAGGAGTGTCACAAATATTTCATTGAAACTACAAATGAGGAAATTGTCATTTAATTTTAAAAAATTCAAACTCACTTCTCTACCTTTACAATCCTATACCTTTCCCTAAATCAGGAAGTGTCAAACGTCAATTTATATCAGGACAACTGAGGATTCCCCAAACCTGCCTCCAGATGTATATGTGTGTCATGAGCCAGGAATCTGCATTTTTAACAAGTATCCCATATCATTCTTCTTACAGTACTGCCCAGACCTCAAACCTGAGGACAATTTTTTTGAATAGAAAAGGTCAGAAAAAAAATCAAAACCTCCCTTGCTATTATTTTTAATTGAGATATAATTGACATATTAATTTCAGGTGTCCAACATAGATCAATATTTACATATGCTGTGAAATAATCAGCACAGGAAGTCTGATTAATATCCATGACCACATACAGTTACAAACTATTTTTCTTGTGTTGATAACTTTTAGTTATCTGCTCTTAGTAACTTTCAAACATACCCAGCAGTTTTGCTAACTAAAGTCACCATGCTGTACGTTTCATCCCATCATTTGTGTTACAGCTGGAAGTTTATACCTTTTGACCCCCTTCACTCACCCCATACCCCACCTCTGGCAGGCACCAAATATATTCTATGTATATGTAAGTTTGATTCTTTAAAACATGTTTGATTATCAAGTTTTGCAACTGAATTATCTTAGTAATTGTTAAAGTCTCTATTTAGCTCTTTGCACGTGGATGAGAGAAAAGGATTGGTGCAAAGAGGTATTTTGCTGCTTCCCTTCATGTGTTAGTTTTAAATGCCTTCAAAAAAATTTTTTTTAATGTTTATTTATCTCTGAGAGAGAGACAGAATGCAAGCGGGGGAGGGGCAGAGAGAGAGGGATCATCTCTCTCCAAAGCAAGCTGCAGGCTCTGAGCTGTCAGACCAGAGTCTGATCGGGACTCAAACCCACAAACGGCGAGATCATGACCTGAGCCGAAGTCAGATGCTTAACTGAGCCACCCAGATGCCCCTAAAAAGTCATTTTTGACTTCAAAAAATTGTTGCTATGACCTCCTTGGACTTGCTTCACATGTAAATCATGGGTCAGAATGGCAGTCCCTGTCATGAACAAGGCCCACGCCTTTCCCAATACATCCATTTCCTGCTATTCTATTCTATCCTAAATGCATGTCCAAACCCCATGCTCAGAACCAGTTTATTATCCAAAATGTCGCATCATACTCGATGCAATTGGCTTCCATATATATAAGAACGTGAAATTAAAAAAAAAAAAATGTGTCTCCACAAATTCAGAAAAAAGTTTTCTTTTGGGCAACAAATATGCCCCAAAGAGGATAAATGAGCAAGAGGCGATTCTGTGTCCACAGTCTATATTTTAATAACTTGCTAGACCCTTTATGTATGATACTAAATTCTCTGAAGGCCACCAGATATACACCTAGTGCTGGGTCAGATCAATGCTCTAAGGAATCTTCTGGAGCTTTACTGAATAGTAGGAATGAAGCAGAAGCTTAGTCTTAGCTGAAGCAGAGATAAATTTAGGAAGGAGTTAATTATATTTCTCTTTTTTGATACCTCAGCCAAAAGATGCTCTAAAATATAAAGATGAATATATGTCACAAATGGGAAATGTGTGGAGATTATCCCATTCTGGGTCTCCTAGGGCAGTCACATTTCCTAAAAAATGTTCCTAAGAGGTAGGACTATATATAGTAAATAGGTTAAAGCAAAAAGACACAGGCCCATCTCATTTAGCCCTGAGGATTTGTTTGAGCTAAATGAATAAAGGCTATTAGAGCCACTGTGATGTAATCCTTATGTAGAGGAATTTCCGCATGCTGAATTTATTATATATGTAATTACATGCTCATTGATTGATGTCTTTATTATCTGGAGATTAGGTGGTATTATTCAAGTGTAGGCACAGCCAGACACAGAGCATAACCCACATTCTCCTGATATTTACCTGCCAGAGTATAACAAAGTTAAATTTTAATATCTAGCAAGCACATTAGTCACTGGGATAATACTCTGTTTTTTGTTTTTCATTCCTTTGGAAAGCAAATCATTTTCTGTGAATGTAAGGCTTCCCTGAGGGAAAGAAAGTAACAAAAACTACCTTAGGTAGTTGAAACAAATGGTTTGACCATTGTGGTAGACTGAATAATGGCCTCCCAAAGATGTCCACATCCTAGAGCCCCAAACCTATGTTAGCCTGTGTGGCAAAAAGGACCTTGTGGATGTGACTAAATTAAGGATTTTAAGATGGGAAATTACCCTGGATTATCCAGATGGGCCTATCTAATCAGGGGTTCTGTCTAAGAGGGAGTCAAGAAGATTAAGATCAAAGAGAGGACAGAAGTAGAGGTTGGGGTGATGAGCTTTGAAGGTGGAGGATGGGGCCACAAGCCAAGAAATTCAGGATGCCTCTAGAATCTGAAAAAGACAAGGAAACAGATTCTTTCCAAGAGTTTCCAGATCGAATGCTGACCCCTTGATTTTAGGTCCACAAGACTATTTTGTACTTCTTACCTCCAGAACTATAGGATAATACACTTATGTAGTTTTAAGCCATTGCATGTGAGGCAATTGGTCAGAGCAACAACAGGAAAGGAATGCAGCCATTGTGCCTTAAACTGAGACTCGCGCGTACGGGTTCATAAGACAGATGCTGTTCTGGTTAACAAGCTTTATAAAGATTAATCACTATGCAAGATAATGCTAATTGAGATACGCATGTAAAGAGAAATGAGGTGAACACAGGACTGGGCAAGCAAAATACACAAAGAGTTATTGACATGAAACCATCAGAAGCACAAGATAGGGCCAAGAAGAATAAAAGTAGTTTAGAAAAAAAGAGAGAGAGAGAGAGAGAGATAAGTTTATTACAAGCATCATTGGATAGAAGTTCTCAAACTGTAACAATATGAAAAGTGAGGCACTGAGCAAATTTCCCCACTATTCCACAGCTGGTAAATGGTAACCAGAATTATCCCCCCAGAAAGTCTGGCTTCAGGGCCTGTGCTCTTTGTTTCTCTGCTCTACAATCTTCCTACTTATTTTAATGGGCAAGTGTTTTTTTAACATGGCAAAGTCTAAAGAACTATGTTAGGATCATTGGCTGCATAGGAGTGCTTCAGACCAAGATGGCAAACAAGGACAGGAAAGACAAGAAGGGAAGGGAAAAACAGGAGGGATCGGACCCAAGAAATGTCATCGGAACAACAGAACCAGCAAACAGTCAGATGAGAGAGTAGTCAGATGACAGAGAGGAGGACAATGAAGATGCTCCAGGAAGGCAGGGGGTCAGAAGAGCAGCAATTTAAGAACACTTGAAACCCAGAGGAGCCTCTACCTCAGAGAGGATAAAATGAGGACAGCCCTTGTGATGGCATCCAGGAGTTCTGCTGAACTCTGCATATGGCGAATCTCTTAGAGTGGATGGTAGGAATAATTGGGAAAGCTCAGCGGATACGCATTCATGTGTGCGCCAAAAACGATGTACAATAATATTCCTAGACACACTACTGATAACAGCTCTTATACTGGAAACTACCCAAATGGCCACGAACAGTAGATGCATAAATAAATTGTGGCAGTTTTACACAATGAAATCCTAGTCAGAGATGTGAATAGAGGGTTCACAGCTATACTTGAAAATATGGTTGAATCTTATAAATATGATGATATGTGAGAGAAAGTAGAGATTGAAAAGATCTGATGATTCTATTTAAATGAGGCTCAAAAGCAAGCAAAAGTATTTAAAGTCATGAGAGCTGTTACCCTTGCAATGGGTGGGCAGGTAGTGTCCAGAGGGAACACAGAGGTAGCAGACATTCAGGACAACTCTCCTGGCTTTTGATCATAGGTGTGTTCAGTTTGTGAAAATTCAATGAATTGGACACTTACCTGTGCACTTTTCTGTATAATTTTATACTTTAATGAAAATATGAAAAAAAAAGAAATATAGATCTCTGGGGTGATAGAAGATGTTGAAAAATGCATTTATGTCTGAATTGAGAAGTAATCAAACTATGCTTACATATTTAATTCACAATGTGGAGAAAGTTTTCATAGCTGGTTGAGAAGAATCAGGATCCCATGTTTTTGTTAGCTGAATTGTACTTAACACTGTTTGCAGCATACATGCTCACTCACTGTATAAGGAATAAATCCTTGTTGCTTGCTATTACTAATTACTAGCCACAGATCAATTTACTTATTATGTCTGACACAGATTACTTATTTTTTTTCTGATGAACAGCTAATTCATGTCTGTGAATGGTTCAAATCACACATGTCCTAAAAATGTACTCCACACCAATTGTAAAAGAGATGGTTTTACAGCTCTATGAAATAAACCAGTATCTGTGTTTCACTGTCCAGTGACTTGTATGAACATTCTGTCATCTGGGTACACATCTCTTTCCTCTCCTGTTTTGGAATAGTCACTGCTTTCCTGTTGTGCTCGAGATCTCCTTGTCTGAAAAATTTTTCTTTAATAGGATGTCACTAGGGTAGCCAATAAATATATGTGTGTGTATGTGTGTGTGTATGCATGTGTATATATATATATATATATATATATATATATATATATATATATATAAAATATAATTATATTATTATAATATTGTATGATATATAATATATATATATATATATAATAATGGGGAAACATCTATTAGGCACTATGGGTGAACACAAAAGATGGTGGTATGAATGTGTCTAAGCCAACACTCAGTTCCAGCCAGTTGTAACTTTTGCAGTGCTTAGATTTAAAAACAAACTGGCAAAAATCTGAATTATCTAATTTTTAACTATTATCAACAAATTTAAAAAACTTTAAACTTTGTATAAGAGAGGCAAACCATATTGATGGGCAGGATTCACCTCGCACATTAACAACTGGAGCCTTATACAAGTGTGATTTTATTCACTCCTCACAAATGCCCTAAGAGGCGGGTGCTGTACAGAAAAGGAAACTGAGGCACATAGAAGGGAAGTGTGATGGTCCAGTTCACACAGCTAATAAGGGACCAGGCCAGGGTAAAATTCAAGTCTAATTATCCAAGTTACTATTCTTTTCCCCAACGAGAAAAGTCTCATATCCTAGCACTGATATTTGACTTACCAATCAAATTGCTTTTTTATTTATAGGGAATGAAAAGGTGGAACAAATATTTGCATTATTTGCTAAGAAATTTATTTTTAAAAAATTAATTTGAAGTGCCTTACTACTAATAGAAAAGTATTACCCAGTAATGGATTCCTCATGATTATTGTGGCAACAATATTCATTATAAAGCCACAACAAATAAACCATTCACCTTATCTTAGACAACTCAGTGAACACAAAGACATGGTTTCAAATTGTATCTGAATAACAAATGACAAATGTCCTCTAGTGGAACAGATTTGTGAGGAGTCAGAATCCCCTTGTTTGGGTTTGAATTGTATGAATCTTTCCAAATTCTCAGTGCAGTCTTCCAGACCAAAGTCTTAGATCGATGTCAATTGGACCATCCAAGTTTACACCCAGTTTTCCTGAAAACACTTCCTCTTTGACAAATAAAAGAATAGGAAAACATTTATTTGGTGAACAGAAAATATAGGATTGCTAAGAAATGCTTCTTGCTTTGTTCATAATGTCTGGAACCGACATGAAATGCATCTTATCTTTGAATAAAAGTGAACCCATTTGCAAACATAGTGAAACAGGGTAGATAAAATAAGTGTGAGGAGAAAAGATGATCTATTTATTTTAAGCAATTTTTTTCAGGTTTTGTTTAACATGGAAAGGAGTAAGCCACACCTGGGGCAGGTTCCAGCCCCTTCAGATTGCAGTGTTAGGACAGCTTTCATCCTTCCTAAAAATCACAAGTTTCTTTTAAAAATGGGATGCTTGTTTGCTTCACACATTGTTATGGCTTTAGTATTTCAGTTATAACTTTCCATTTTTTAGGTTATTTGGTTAACATATAGGGGGAAGTGGGATCTGTGTTAATATCATTCTCCGTATGTTTAGTATTCAGCAAGCCACGCGGGACTGTGCTGAATACAAATTTATTCTCAAAACCTGCTAGCCAATGAAATGCTGCTTTTTCCTTCCTTTAGCTTTACTTATTAGTCTTTTTGACTTTTGTCCTAAAGACATTGCCATATACACCGCCTTCTTTCCCATGACCCAGGCCTCGACAGTAAACCAAGAATGTTAATTATGTTCCCTTCACATTGTTTACTACATGAATTGGCTTAGACTCAAACATAAAGATATTTCATTATGAGCATAGCATCACCTTTTACTGTAGGCATTTATAGTTTCATGGATAGAGCATGTCAGGCACTAAAAAATGAAAACAGACTCTCAAAGCAGCTGATACTTGCTTAGTATTTTCCCCTGAGAGAAATCGTCAATATATTCACCATTTCAAAGCTAGTAACTATATTGGGAGCTGAAATGCTGAAAGGAAAAAAAAAGTATATAGTTTAATGTTTTGTAAGATATTATTATACAATATTATAATTTATAATACATATTATATATGTACATATATATATAAATAAATCTATAAATAAACTGATGAAATAAAAAGACTATAAAACTGTTTTTTTTAAATGTTTTGTTTATTTTTGAGAGAGAGGAAGTGAATGGGGCGGGGCAGGGAGAGAGGGCAGGGAGAGAGGAAGGGCAGGGAGAGAGGAAGACAGAGGATCAGAAGCAGGCTCTGAGCTGACAATACTGAGCCTGATGCAGGGCTCAAACTCCGGAGCCATGACATCATGACCTGAACTGAAGTCAGATGTTCAATTGACTGAGCCACCCAGGTGCCCTGTAAAACTCTTTTAAATGCATGTGTATCTTGCTTAGATTTCTGTTTTTTGTTTTTTGTTTTGTTTTTTAATTTTTTTTTCAACGTTTTTTATTTTATTTTTGGGACAGAGAGAGACATAGCATGAACGGGGGAGGGGCAGAGAGAGAGGGAGACACAGAATCGGAAACAGGCTCCAGGCTCCGAGCCATCAGCCCAGAGCCTGACGCGGGGCTCGAACTCACGGACCGCAAGATCGTGACCTGGCTGAAGTCGGACGCTTAACCGACTGCGCCACCCAGGCGCCCCAGATTTCTGTTTAAAGTAGAAATTAACACACTCTTCTACAGCTTGGGAAACTGAATAAATATAAGGCAGGTAACACAGATTATTTCTGAGAACGCGTTACATGCCTATTTCATATAGCTTTTAATCTGACATATGTCAATTTAAAAAAGCAATGAGAGGGGCGCCTGGGTGGCGCAGTCGGTTAAGCGTCCGACTTCAGCCAGGTCACGATCTCGCGGTCCGTGAGTTCGAGCCCCGCGTCAGGCTCTGGGCTGATGGCTCGGCTCGGAGCCTGGAGCCTGCTTCCGATTCTGTGTCTCCCTCTCTCTCTGCCCCTCCCCCGTTCATGCTCTGTCTCTCTCTGTCCCAAAAATAAATAAAAAACGTTGAAAAAATAAAAAATAAAAAAGCAACGAGATAGGGAATGTTCCTCTTTAAGGGCAAATTGTAAAAATATTTCTTTTATTAAAAGAGGTGTGCAACACTTGCAGAATCAAAGGCCATTCTAGAGGGCTCCTTTCGACCTTCATCCTTAGCCAATACTGAATTTTGTGGTGTTTCAAATGTTGATCATACACCCAAACAATGTGCCAAATGCTATGCTGTGTCCATAGGGCAATTGTAATGGTAAGAGGTAGTCCCCACCCTTAATGAACTCCCTTATCCAAATGGGAAACACGATTGTAAATAAAAGAGAAGTAGACCCCTCATGGTGGGGGGAGGTGCTGAGTGCATCACCATCCAATCTGTGAATTCCAAATTCGACCCTCCCATGTGGTAGGAGTTGCCTACAAATCCTATCACAGCAGCACATGCCACGGGAAGCAGCTGCAAACATTAATCATTTAAACATCGACATGCCAGCTCCATGTCAGAGTTTCAAGACAAATTAAATTTGTGCTTCTAGCTCCTTTTATCCTTGGCTTTTGCTCCAAATGCAGTGCCCACTTCCAATATTGTATCTTTATTGACCCTTTGGGCAATTGCTGATTCTAATCTCTCCTACTAACCTTTGTCTTTTGGTCCTGTTGATTAGAATACTCCTGATATATTCGGACTAACAACTGCCATTTTTTTTTGCAAATATCATCTTCCAGGATGACATCTGTCAGCTTTGTTCGGTGTGACCTGCACTAAACACAAACTTGCTGTAGTAGTAATTTTGACTAGTCAAGTTCATTAATCTTTGCCTTATGATTTGTGAAAGAGGGCCTAGTGTTTATTTATAAAATCCTTTCCCACCACACTGCCTCAAAGACTTTGATCGCTGGAGCCCTTCTTCTTTGTTCTTATTTTTCAAATTGGCTAGACCTCCATTCTTCAATATGAATTTTAAAATAAGTTTGCCATTTTATTCAAAAATATCTTTCTGGAATTTTATTGAATGTATAAGCCAACGTTGGGAGAATTGACATCTTTATAGGTTGACATTATAGAATTGACATCTTTACAGGTCTTTGCAAATATAAACAATGTATAGCTCTCCATTTATTCAAATTTCTTACCAATGTCCTATAATAGAGCTTAAATATTTCCTTTCTATGGTTCTTTTGTTGTCTTTGTTAAGTTTATTGCTAAATATTGTAGCACATTGAGAATGTTATCTTATTTTTGTTTATAATTTCTCCTGGATTATTGCTGTGAAAAGAACACTATCAATTTCTATCTATATTATCTTTGGCAACCCTGCTAACTCTCTTATTAATTCTAATAATTTGTGATTTTTAATGGCTCTATGCAGATGATTAAGTCATCTACAAATAATAACAGTTTTATCTTTTCTCTTCCTGGGTTTGAAACATTTAGTGCTTTAATTGGACAGACTCTTCAAAATTATGTTGAACAATAATGGCGATACAAGGTCCTTCACCTTTTTCTGGATTTTAAAAGAAAATGCATCTAAAGTTTCTCTCATATTTGATGTTTATCTAAGTTTTGGATGTCCAGCTTTTATGAATGAAAGTAGTTCCCTTTTCATAATCATTTTCTGAGAGTCTCTGATACAAATTGGTTGACGTTTAATGCTGTTTAATGCTGTTTATGTAGCCGATGTGAATTTTTTCTTCAATCCCTCATATGGTCATCAGAGCCAGGACTAAAGAAGGCACACTAAGAGTGTAGGGCACAAAATGTAAGCAAGTTCTCAGCCTGGGAGTGCTCAAATAGTACACCGTAGATCCCCCACATACCTCACTTGGGCCCAATCCTGGAGGTGATTAACATAAACAGATGTTCTAATGCTAAACTTTCTTTGCACTCCTTGAAGAAGCCCTAATTGATCATGATGTATTTTAATATTTTACTAAATTCAGTTAGTTAATATTTTAGTTAAAATGTTTACATCTATTATCATAAATGAAGTGACCTGATAATTACCTCTCTTTTATAGTCCTCATCCAGTTTTGGAATTCTAGCATCTTAAAAAGAAAGGGATAATTTCCTTTTTATTCATATTTTTTGGAAGACTTTGTACATGGCTAGTATCTGTGCTTCTAGTCCTAACTCTGGAAAATGCTGTGCAAGATGAGTTTGTACAAGTCATTTTCTCTCTCTAAACTTCGATTTTCATCATCTGTAAAATGAAGACCATGAAACCTGTCCAGATTTGTGAAGAAGATAAAAGGGAATTTCTTAAAAGTACAGAGCAGTGAGCCTGACACAAAACAGGTGCTTCTCTAGGTTTACATTATACTGTTGATTATTTTCTAGAATCTACTTTCATTTAATTTGTGCTATACCGCCTGTGTTCTCTTCCGTTTCCAATCACAGTCCAGCCTTAACTCTTTATGACTAATTCCTCCATGTTGGAATGTGGTCAAATAATATTTTTGAAAAATTAACCAATGTGCTTCCCATCTTATAGATTTCTTGTTACTTCGTGATCCTTCTTTACGCAGATGTTTAGAGAGGTCTATGGCCATTGCCTCAAGGAAAGGTGGAAATGCTAACAGATAAAATAAAGGAATATATTACATTTTTTTCTTTCAAAAATCTAGATTTTTCAAGATAAAAGAAGTATACGTGTAAAATATATAGAAGAATTGGGACAAAAGATGGATTTACTCTGAATAAGAATCGGGATGCACTACCCTCCCCAAACGAAAACCACCCTGGTGAGGTAGAAGAAAGGATTGAAAGAGTTAACAAGGGGTGGAATGGTGGTATAAGCCATGGAGGTATGGGTTGGGCTGGAGCCTGCCCCTTTCTGGCATCAGTTTGGGGTATACAGATATGCAAGTCACCTGAGATAATTTTGGAGATTCCAGTGCAGGGGAAACCTATGCTCCCTTTCACAGACCAAGCTCAGGGTAATAGCAAGATGTCTGAATAGAAATGGCTGTGTGGACTGTCCAGGCACGAGGCACTGACAGCTTCAAAAATCTGCCCACTGCTCCATTGTGACACAGGCACAGTAGAGGTGTGCAAGCATCCAAAACAAACATGGAAATAACGGGAGAGCCATAGGTGGTCAAACCAAATTTCCTAATCCCAGGGTAGTCTGGATTTTGGAAATGACTCCAAATCCCAAGAAGGTTCTGAGAGTTAAAGGAGAGAGGGCTGGATCCAAAGGAACCTGGCTATGGGGATTGAGCCTGGTTATTAAGACCAACTCAGGAAGGACCTGCCTGGATCAGCACCCAAAGACAGGCCGAAATGAAGCCATCCTAGTGGATGCCAGCTTGGAGAGTTGATGGCCCACCCTCTGTGTTTCCTTTGAAGCACTGATATTGCAACACAAGCCCTCCAGGAATTAGTACTCCAAGAAATAGGCAAGAGAGAAAGAATTGACCAAAATGAATTTCTACCAAGGAAAGGGCAAAGAGGAGGAATCCAGAATTGATGGAGCCGAAGGGTCTATCAACTGGTCAGATGGAGGATTTATAGTGGAAATTGTGTTCTGTGTGGAAACCTGAAGTTATGTTTCTTGCCCACCTGAGTCTGGGAACTGAAGGTCCTACCCACTACACACCTGTATCTCCAAATTAAGGGAAAAAAGGCTTGTCAAAGATGTGGCAATGTGCTTACTAGTTGTTATGATCTCTAACAAATTATTTAAACTTCCTTTGCCTCAGTCTCCACATCTGTAGATGAGAGTACGGGCTTTATTGTAGCTTGTTTAATAATGAAATGAAATAATACATGTTTCACAGTGACTAGCGAATAATTAGTATTCAGTGTTTATCATCTAGCTTCCTAACTCCAACTCCAGAGAGAAAACCCAGGGAAAAGAGCTATAGGAATTGAACAGAAAAACAAAGAGCTGGGTGAAGGTGTTTGTCAGAAGATTATTAATGCTGTTCCCACTCATTATGAGATGGGGTGTGTAGTTCCCAGACACGCCCTGCAATCAGCGAAATTTGCATTTTGACGCTCACTACGATTAGCAAGGCCAGGCCTGTTGATTAGCCACAATTCCAAAATCTTACCAGCCTTTTTTTGTCCTCATTTGTAGCATCTGAGGCATCAGCTGTTTAAAACCATGCCATTGGGGCGCCTGGGTGGCACCGTCGGTTAAGCATCCGACTTCAGCCAGGTCACGATCTCGCGGTCCGTGAGTTCGAGCCCCGCGTCAGGCTCTGGGCTGATGGCTCGGAGCCTGGAGCCTGTTTCCGATTCTGTTGTCTCCCTCTCTCTCTGCCCCTCCCCCGTTCATGCTCTGTCTCTCTCTGTCCCAAAAATAAATAAAAAACGTTGAAAAAAAAAATTAAAAAAAAAAAAAAAACCATGCCATTGCTATCTTCCCCAAAGGACACCCACCATACTGGTTGTTCATCTAAAGGAAAAAGGAAAACCTCCCAGATCTATCCTAGTGACAATAGGTATTTCCTATAATGTGCCACCACAAATTTAGTTACATGAAAACCAGAACTGGGTTTGTGTGCTCACTTTTTTTGTCCCTCTGAGATTCTGAACAGAAAAATTATAGGAAGTTGGCCTGACTTTGTTTTCTTCTTTGTGCCATGTGGCATTTGTGGTTCATTATAATGCCTGTAATTAAATGTCATGTAATATTCACTCACTTGTGTTCAGAATTTTATCAGTGGAGATTTATTTATCTATATCCTCTATGGTATTCCAGTGTTAAGAGTTCCCTCTGGAAATGTGGTAGAAAAACTATTTGCTCTTACCTGCCTAATACCTTGTGAGAATTTGTGAATGGCAGTATGGAAGACTGTCCTGGAACCACTAAGCAGTGCAACCTTGGGCAGTGTCTGAGGGTTTTGGCTTTCTCATCCATAAAACAAAGTATGAAGCAAAGTCATTTCTGGTTATGATGCCAGCAGGCTGGGTCCAAGGACCCAGAGGGGGTCCTACAGGACCCGCCAAGAGGGTACGTGGCTTTCTTGCAGGATGGAAATCAAATGCAAGCCAGCAGGAGGTGAAAGCAGAGTTTATTGAAGATATATAAAGTAGACACTCAGAGAATCTGGGAGATTTGGAAAAGGAAGGGATCTCATCTTTGTCTAGGGTCTGGGGTTTATGGTGGCCTGGTGTATGCATCCTCTCAGGCATCCAGGAACCAGTTAGAACAAAGATGAGGACCCAGGTGCTATTTCCTGGAGCCAAGGGGGACTTGGTGTAGAGATGTCTAGCTTAGGTGGTCTGGAATTTGCATATGATAGGTTCGTCCTATCATTCTCAACTGGTCCTTCCTTAGATGCTATTTATTTTAAAGAATCATTAGCTCCTTGTCCCTCACAAGGAGGACACATGCCATCTGTATTACAAGGCATATGTAAAGTGGGGTTGGGGTGCAGGTCCTAGTGAGAACAGAAACAAGAAAAGGAGCAAAAAGCAGATTTTTATGGAGTCCTTCAGTTTCCTTGTCCCAGTAACGTGGGACATATATCATATATTTTCTGGAATAGACTCAATTTCAAACATCCTGTCCCTCTGTTCTCACCAGTGATTTCCTTCCTTTCAGACCAAGAGTTCAAAGAAGAAACTCAATTTACTCTAAAGATTATTGCTGATCAAAATTTCTGATACTGTGCGATTCCAGAAAATGATGTGCCTTGGGAAGAGAAAATATGAAAAGCATGTTGGGGGTAAAGGGAGAAAGTTAGAAGGAAAAACATTTCAGAAGAGAAAAATGAACAGTAGAAAGGAAACAAGGAAGATACCAAAGACAACTTCCACTTCCTCACAATTTTGCGTAGACTTTTCCTGGTTACTCCGCAGCAGATATGAGCAGATAAATGCTTATTGACTTCAAGTGCAGGGCAACAAGATCCTTTCTATTTCCTTGTACATTAAAATCTAAATGCTTTGGTAACTAAATACAAGCAGGAGTATTTAGTGGTCTCATTCAATGGTACATTTGAGATGCCCATGAAAAAGTATGGCCACCATTAAATGAAACACAGTCTATAAACAATCACTGTGTGTCTGGTTCTGTGCTTGTTGCTGGGACAACAGGGATGAGTGAAGCCGGGTCTCTGTTCTTAAAGATCTCATAGTCTAGGGGAAGAAACAGATTTACAAGTAAGTACAACAGAAATATAAATAAACATCCAAGCAGCTCATAGGAAGTGAGTAATTCTTAGAGGGAAATTTTACAAAGGGATTCCTAGATAAGGGGATATTTGAGCCTAATTCAGAAGATGAGTAACAGTCTCTCTGGAGAGATGAAACAGAATATTGGTAGAAATAACAGTCCGGGTAAGTGCACTTAAGACATGGTACGGAAATCACATTTAGGATACTACAAGAGGCTTGATATTTTAGAGCATAATGTGCAAGGTGGGGCAGTGTGGTGGGAGGCCATAGGGAATGTAAGCTGGGTAGGTCATGAATGGGTAAGAGTTGAATGTCAGGAACCTCTTACCACATTTGAAGTAGACCTAAATGCCTATGAGGCATCAGTGAAGCATTTGAAGCAGAAGAAAATAGGACTGGTTTTGCCAACGGGGTTGTGAGTAGATGCAGAGATGAGTGGATGACAGGTAGAGGGAGATGTTTCTGGGTATATACATAAGCTGAGAGATAAGAGGATCTTATCGGAGGCAGTAGTAGTGGGAAGGAAAACAACAGCTTAACTTAAGAGATGGTCAAGAAATAATCAGCAGAATCTGGTGATGCCTAATGTGGGGCTCAGAAAGACTTCAGTTCTGTGGCCCATGTAAATGAATGGGTATTGGTATCATCAGTTGAGAAGGGAAAATAAGGAGAGGGGGCATATTGAATTTGGAGGGCCAGTAGACATCCAGATATGCAGAGAGAATTGGAGAATGGCCCTACAGAGATTAGGAGAAACAATTGGTATCAAGATACGGATAGCACCAAATTCCATCACTTTTTTACTTAATGCCTGCCACATAATGGTCACTAAACTAGACACCCAGTGGATAAGATCAAAAATGTCCCTACCCCCAAAGGTATTAGAATCTAGGGGATTTAAATAGGGGATTTATGAGAAGGCAAATGTAGCAGAAGATACTCATGCTATTGGAGGAAATACAAGGTATGACGAGAACATAGAAAGGGTTCCTTACAGAGTTTGGTCTCCAGGTGGCATGGGTGGGGGGAGGGGAATGGGGCAGGCAGCCTAGGAAAAAAGAAAATGAAGACAAGACCTGAGGAGTTAGTAGAAATGGAAAAGTTAGTAAAGGAGGGAAGAAAAGAACTTTCTAAGCAGTGGAAGCTTTGTGTGCAATGACCAGAAAGCAGGAGTGAGCACGGCAGTCTTGAGGAAGACGAAGAAGTTCCATTGGCTGGAGTGTCAGGTCTAAGAGCAGAATGGCAGGAGCCGAGACTGGGAAAATTAGCTCAGGCACAATCATGGGGAAAACCTGCTTTATAGAGTTTAAACTTTATCCAGTGTGCAAAACTTTGTCCCTCGTGCAACTGACGGGAGTTTTAGCAGGGTAGTGATATGATTAGATTTGTATTCTAAAAACCCACTCCAGCTACCATGTGGAAAAGGAGGTATTAATTAAAATAGTGAACCTGCATGTGATTACCTAGGGCAAAGGCCACAATTCAATTCAACCTGCTAATGTGCTTTGGCCTGTGGAGTGCTTTTTTTCCCCTTTCCGAATTAGTTGGCAAGCATTTAAAAATTGGAAGATCTCACATAAAAGCAGCATAACAGGCTTCTTTTGAAAATCAAAAGACTTGGCAAGGCCAGGTCCACATTCCTGAGCTGTCAACAATTGGCTGAAGCTTGAGGTGTCTCGAAAGTGACTCTGTTGGACAAGGCGGGTGTCCTCCTGCATGCCACAGTCTAATGGAGGCATTTAATTTGATTTTACTGCTCCTGCTTTACCGAGAGAGAACATGTAGACAGAATGATGAAATGCTGTGTGTGCCTATCTAAAACCAAACTCATGTAGTGGATCCCTTACTCTTGGACTTTGTTCCAGCAATTCTGTCTTTTCTTACCTGATTTTCCCCCTTTTACTGGATCATTGCCATTGGAAAATCTTGTTATTTCTTCCATCTTAAAAATACATATTTTGGTCCAGTTTATTACAGTTAGAGAGATTGCACTCAAACTCAGCCTCCCATAAATTTGTCAGGAGTTAGCAGTTGGCTTTTTTTTTAATGTTTATTTATTCATCTTGAGAGAGAGAGAGGGTGGAGAGAGACAGAGAGAGAGAGAGAGAGAGAGAGAGAGAGACAGAGAGAGAGAGAGAGAGATCTGGGCAGGGGCAGAGCAAGAGGGAGAGAGAGAATCCCAAGCAGGCTGCACGCTGTCAGTGCAGAGCCCGACTCGGGGCTCCATCTCACCAAACATGAGATCATGACCTGAGCTGAAATCAAGAGTCAGGCGCTTAACCAACTGAGCGACCAGGCACCCCAGCAGTTGGCCTTTGTAGCAATTTTTTGTAAATACCTATGACCTAGACCTAGCCGGCTTGACACCTCAGAGATCTGTTTATCCTTACTGGTAAGACTGCTCTCTCCCTCCCCCTCCTGTAAGAGGGAGGACAAGAAGAGAGTAGGTCCCTTCTCTTTAAGCTAATCCATCTGCTTCTTGGCCCAAGAATATCCCTTCATAGACAACCTAGGAACAGAGAACCTGTTCACCTGACGACCTTCTGTCACTCATGTCACTTGAGCCCTTTGCACATCACTCTTGGCCCATTTCTCTTTCTCATTTCCTACATCCTCCTGACTCTTCCTTCGAAGCCAAAGCTGACTGCTTCTCACCACTTCCACCGCTAGCACCCTATTCCAAACCATGATCCCCTCTTACTCGGAATACAGCAATAACAGCCATATGGTTATCTATTGCTGTATAACAAATTCCCCCCAAACCTTAGTGGCTTGAAACAGCAACACTGATTACCTCACAGTTCCCATAGGTTTGGAATCCAGGAGTGGCTTGGCTGACATCTCTACTCTGCAGTCTCTCACAGGCTCCAAGGTGTCCGTTGGAGCTACCTAGCATGGCACAAACGTGGAAGGATCTACTTCTTAACTCACGCATGAGGTTGCAGGCAGGATCCATTTCCTGTGGATTGACGATAGGACTGAGGGCCTCAGCTCCTCAGTGGCTCCTGAGCAGAGACCTCCTGCAGTTCTTTGTCATATGAACCTCTCTGTAGGGTGGCTCACAATACGCCAGCTTGCTTCATCGGGGCAAGTGAGAGGAATTTATTACCTAATCCGGGAAGTGACATCGTTATTTGCCATAGTCTGTTCATTAGGTCCAGCCCACATTCAAGGGTAGGATATCCCATGAAAAATGTGAATTCCAGAAGTTGGGAATCACTGGGGGCTCTCTCGGTAGTCTGCCTACCACAGCTTCCTCTCTGGTTAACTTGCCGCTGCATGTGGTTCCTAGCAGCCTATTTGCAACACAGCAGCCAGATGATGTCTTTGTAAGTCAGGTCATGTCACTCCCTTTTAGAAAACCTTACAATGACTCCCATTTCACCCTAAGTGAAATCCAAAGTTCTTACAACGGCTTCCCATGCTCTACATTATCCAGCCCCTGTTACATTTCTGCTCTTGTCTCCTACCACCTTCTCCACGCTCAGCATGACCAACTGCACTGGACTCCTCACTAGCCTTCAAACATGGTAGCTAGTCATGCTGCTGCCTCAGGGCCTTTGAACCAGCTCTTCCCTCTGTCAGGAAATCTCCTCCTCCAGATGTTCATATAGAGAATGCACTCACCTCCTTTAAGACTTTATTAAAATGTCACTTCCTTAATGTAGTCTCCCCTGGCAAACCCACCCCTGTTCCCAAAACTCCTGATTTCTCCAATCTTCTTTTATTTTTTTTTTTTGCATAATATTTCTAATATGCTAATTTACTTATTTATTATGTAATACCATAATGCTGAGCCCATAAATGCAGGTACCTTTATATGATGTCTATTAATGAATCTCAACTGCCTAAAAAATAATAGGTTTGCAATATATATTTCCTGAATGAATGAAAGGATGAATGAATATGTAGCATTTGATTGAGGACTAGCCTTGAGGAACATCAATATGTAAGTGACTAGTAGGGTACAAGGATCCAGGAAAAAAATGAACATTTCTTGTGCCCTATTGATTTCCTTCCTTCCTTCCTTCCTTCCTTCTTTCCTTCCTTCCTTTTATAATTCTGCAGACATTTATTTTATTTCATTTTTTTTGTTTTTGTTTTTTTCTTTTTCAAGTTTTCATTTAAATTCCAGTTAACACAGTGTAATATTAGTTTCAGGTGTAGAATGTAGTGATTCATCATTTACATACAACACCCAGTGTTCATCACAAGTGCCCTCCTTAATCCCCATCACCTGCTTAACCCATCCCCCTGCCCACCTCCTCTCTAGCAACTCTCAGTTGTTTTCTATAGTTAAGAGTCTGTTTTCTGGTTTGCCTCTCTCTTTCTTTTCCCCTATGTTCATCTGTTTTGTTTCTTAAATTTCACATATGAGAGAAATCTTATGGTATTTGTCTTTCTCTGACTGACTTATTTTGCTTAGCAGAATACTCTCTAGCTCCATCCATGAGCTTGCAAATGGCAAGATTTCATTCTTTTTGATGGCTGAGTGATATTCTACTATATGTATATATAAACATACATCTTTATCCATTCATCAGTCGATGGACATTTGGGTTCTTTCTATAATTTGGCTATTGTTGATAATGCTGCTATTAACATCGGGGTGCATGTAGCCATTCAATAGGATTTTTGTGTCCTTAGGGTAAATACCTAGTAGTACAGTTGCTATAGCATAGGGTAGTTCTATTTTTAACTTTTTGAGGAACTTCCATACTGTTCTCCAGAGTAGCTGAACAAGTTTGCATTCCCACCAACAGTGTAAGAGACTTCCCCTATCTTGGCATCCTCACCAACACCTGTCATTTCCTGTGTTGTTAATTTTAGCCATTCTGAGTGGTTTGAGGTGCTATCTCATTGTAGTTTTGATTTGTATTTCCCTGATGATGAGTGATGTTGAGCATCTTTTCATGTGTCTGTTAGCCATCTGGATGTCTTCTTTGGAAAAATGTCCATTCATGTCTTCTGCCCATTTTTAACTGGATTATTTGTTTTGGGGATGTTAGCTTGATAAGTTCTTTATAGATTTTGGATACTAACCCTTTATCTGATATGTCATTTGAAAGTATCTTCTCCCATTATGTAGGCTGTCTTTTAGGTTGGTTGATTGTATCCTTTATTGCACAAAAGCTTTTTATAGTGATGAAGTCCCAACAGTTTTTTTGTATTTTGTTTGTTTGTTGTTTTTTGTTTTTTGCTTTTGTTTCCCAATAGTTTATTTATGCTTTGATTCCTAGATGTGTCAGAAGAGATATCTAGTAAGAATTTGCTATGGCTGATGTCAAAGAGGTTACTGCCCGTGTTCTTTAAGATTTTTATGGGGTCCTGTCTCACATTAGGTCTTTCACCCATTTTGAATTTATTTTTGTGTATGGTGTAAGAAAGTGGTCCAATTTCATTCTTTTACATGTTGATGTCCAGTTTTCTCAACACCATTTTTTGAAGGAACTATCTTTTTTCCATGGGATATTCTTTCCTGCTTTGTCAAAGATTAGTTTACATATATTTGCAGATCCATTTCTGGGTTTTCTATTCTGTTCCATTGATCTATGTGTCTGTTTTTGTCCCAGTACCATACTGTCTTGGTAATTACAACTTTGTAATAAAACTTGAAGTCCAGAATTGCGATGCACCCCGCTTTGCTTTTCTTTTTCAAGATTGCCTTGGCTATTTGGGGTCTTCTGTGATTCCATACACAGATTATTTGTTCTAGTTTTGTGAAAAATGCTGGTGGTATTTTGATAGAGATTGCAGTAAATGTGTAGATTACTGAGACATTTTACCAATATTTGTTCTTTCTATCTATGAGCATGGAACATTTTTCCATTTCTTTGTGTCATCTTCAGTTCCTTTCATCAGTATTTTATAGTTTTAAGAGTACAGATCTTTTACCTCTTTGGTTAGTTTTATTCCTAGGTATCTTATAGTTTTTGATGCAATTGTAAATGGGATTGATTCCTTGATTTCTCTCTCTGCTGCTTCATTATTTGTGTATAGCAATGCAACAGATTTCTGTATGTTGATTTTGTATCCTGTGACTTTACTGAATTCATGTATCAGTTTTAGCAATTTTTTGGTGGAGTCTTTTAGGTTTTCTATATAGAGTATCCTGACATCCGCAAACAGTGAAAGTTTTTCTATATAGAGTATCTTGTCATCCACAAAGAGTGAGAGTTTGACTTCTTCCTTTGTTGATTTGGATGCCTTTTATTTCTTCTTGTTGTCTGATTGCTGAGGCTAGGACTTCCACTCTTAACCTTGTCATTTTTGGAGCAACCAGCTGAGCTCAAATGTAATCTGAAAGTATCTTGTCACAGCTATAACAAGTAACTAGAAATTTTTGCTGTGGGGATTTGCTGCCATCAGCAAGAAGGGCACCTGCAAGGATCCACTCAACAAGTCTTCCAGTCATGGAAGCATAGAAGCACAAGGTTGTTAACAGCCGATGGAGCAACCCTTGACCAGTGGGGATGGAAAATGGTGAGTAAATATGACTTTCTTATGAACCTCAGGATGAACATTCTCAAGTGCATCCTCATAGCTCATTACACAGTTGTTAGCAAGATGAAGTCCTATGGCCCATAATTGTGATTTCCTTAGTCAAGGTTGGAACTGTTAATCAGTTCACTGAAGAGGTGGGTGGGGAAGCAATAATGAAATAGAGTGTGGAGTAAAGTAAGGAGAGGTAAGAAAATGGAGACTCCTCTCTTCTGAAGGAAATGGACAGACTGAGGTGACAGGATGGAAGCATATACAGGGCACACCAGGAAAAGACAGATGTTCCAAGAAATAGATACTGTCTAATGGCGTAAGTGCTTTAAAAATGTGGGAACACAAGGACTTATGTGCCACATCTGCTGAGGAAAGAACATAGGAAGGCAATTTTTGAGCTGAGTCTTACAGGATAGTTTTGTCAGGGTTAGGGGGTTTCAGGCAAACTCCTGGGAATGGCTTTTGCAAAGATACTGAATTCTGGAAAAGGAGAGTGTGTTTGAGTAATTTCAAGGATAGCAGCCTGGCTGGAACACATATTGTTATGATGGTTACAGATGGTGCTGGAGAAGTGGCAGGGCCAGGCTGTGACAGGTTGTCCACAGTAGCCAAATCCTCTGCCTCCCACTCAACAAATTTTATTTTATTAGAAACTCGTAAGTTTGGAAGGAAGAATCAGTGCTGTGATTATCACCCTAACAAAATCAACAATAATTCTTTGGCATCATAGAAATCTTAGCCCATAACTAGTTTGACCAACTCTCTCAAAAACCTTTTTTTTAATAGCTGGTTTGTTTGAATCTGAATCTAAACAAATCAGTGCTTTATATTTGCTGAAGTCTAGTGACTTGTGAGTCTAGTGAAGTAACGTTCTCACTTTTTTTTCCATGACAACACACACACACACACACACACACACACACATTTGGAATTTATTGAGGTTTTCTTTACTAACCAGACATGGTAATTCCTTGCAAATAATTAATGGACCCTGGAAAAAGAAGGCCTATTTTATGTTTCAATGGTTTTGTTAATGCTTTCACAGTCCTGTGAGGCCAGTAGCTACAGGATGTGTTCACTAAGGGGAAGGTGAACTTCAGTATTGATAAAGGAATCCATACTTGCCCTAAATCGGCCCCATCTCTGTGCTGAACAAGCACTCCTTTGTTTGTCAAAAACATAAAGCTAATTATCACCAAGTTCTCCATGTCATGGAATTGCATGCTTTTCATCAGAATTCTGTAGAATGTGCTCAAGATGACTCCATAAGTACAGTAAAATACCAAGAGGAAGAGGTAGATAAGGAAGAGTCCTTATCTCACATTTTGCCACAAATAATTACAAGAGGAATTACTATACAAATAATGAGAAGAGTAACCCCTTCGTCCTGAAGGATCACTCATAGTGATTGGCAGACAATACAAACTCCTACCAGAGGTGTACTGTGTGACATTCCTAGGCAAGCCTAAGGAGAACTAACGGCTGATGTTTCAGGCCACCATCAGCTAAGCCAGCCGCTTACTGTCCCGGCCCTTCCTGCTAGCCTATCCACAAACCACTGTGCAGCATCCCCTGGCATGGAGGTACATACTCCTCATCTCAGCCTGGTGCCTCAATCTTGGCCTTCCCAGAGGAATGCACACCGATCAAACTCTGCCCATGCTCACCAAAGTCTTGGACATTTTCTAGAGCCAACCCTCCTCTGAGTCTTATGACTACATTAAATTAGCTTCAATTCGCATTCAGATATTAGTAATAGAAATAAAAAATTCCAGTGGCCTTAAAAAGATTAAAGTTTGTGTTTCTTTTCCATATAAAATAATTCTGAATTAAGTAGTCAGGAGGGTAAAGTGGATACAGTGAGCCCGCTATGAATATTTGCTTAGTGCTTGCTATTTCAGTACAAATCAGCCTTACAACCAGTTGCTAGCATGGATTCTTCCTTGTCCCTGTCTAGAACAGGCCCATAATGCTGAGCAATTAAAGCCTCCTCCCACCGCTCCCATGGGCAGCCTCATCCAGTAAACATCCCAGGTCTCTCATCCCTCAGGGCAACTCTGAAGTTCATGGTCTCTACTGGGATAAAATCAAGCTCCAGTTGCCCTCAGCGGTAACTTGCTTCATAACATGCCCTTTGTTTGGCGTCTGTCCATTTTTTGTCCTGCTTTTCATTTCCATGTTAGTATTTCCTATGATCACTTCCCAAATAAACTACTTGCACTTGAGTTTTTGCTTCAGGGTCTCCTTCTGGGAATCCAAACTGAGATGGAGGGACGGAAAGTATTTAGAGCAATGATAGAGCAATGATACAATCTGCCACAGAGAAGAATGCCTTTGGGCGCTAATTAGTAGTCTCTGCCAAAAATTCCAACACAAGAACGGATCCGCCCATCTTCTCTATGCTTCTGTCCTCAAAGCTGTTCATCTCTTGATCGGACCGGAAACACTGTTTCCCAGAGGGGATGAGGACTCTTGTAAAGGATTATTTTCTTCCACTTCTGGACCACAGGAAGCAGGAGCAATCATTTACTCTAAACAGACTCTACCACCCTGCCTTTCACAGGGCCTCAGGATGTTTATGCATGGATTCCCTTTATAGGCACGTAAGCTCCCTTCTCCCAGCAGTGAGGCCATCACCTGGGGATGGCGAGTGCAGGTACATACAAGCCCTTTCTGTGACACTTTCTCCTACTTTCCTTTCATCCACCAAGTGCACCCTGCCTACAAAAACCACCTTGTTAGTGTTATCCTGCATGAAACAAGCCTGACACATATGTACAATGCTTTATGTATACATGCATACATACAAACTAAGCAGAGACATAATAATTTAGGTGTGGGTTTTTTGGACCAAAAAAAAAAAAAAAAAAAGGGAATCCAGAAAATGACTAAAGAATTATCTCCCTAGATTCTCTCTTCCTCTCTCTTTCCCTCTCCCCCACAAACATCCGAAGATGCCAATATGATACTCATCATTCCGCCATTTTGAAATACTTTGAGATTAGTGAGTGTGATACTCATAATTCAGTACCGTTATCTTTTATGACAATGAAAAATAAAATTTAACTTGCTCTTTATGGCATAACTTGATTTCTTACCTTTAGGAAGAAAGTGAATATAAATAGATTTAAAAAGGAAAACAAGTACAAGAGTAAAGACTTCTTATTCCATACTATCCAGAAACCAGGACTTAGTTATCAAATATTTTAAAACCCAGTAATTAAAAAGGGTGGATGTGGCCTATTATTGCAAAGCTAGAAATCAAATAACTCCTTAAGATAAGAAGAATATCATGGGAGTTATGAGTGGAGAGCAGAAACCTGGATCACTGCCATCACTGCATATATGCCCAAGATGCTACAGCTGTCATAAAATAGGAGAGAGAGTAATCTTACTTTCTAATGGAAAGATACATGCTTTTACATCTAAAGAAAAAAATTTTCTCAGATATTTGGTGTAATATTTCAATTGTCTTGTATTTTTACAAGCTGTATCCTAAGTATTTTCCCTTCCCTCTGACCTCTTGTCATTGATGCAAGTGCTGGTCCTAGGTCAATTTCTCAGGCACACGGAAGGGGAGCAGCACAAGGATTCATGGCCCTCCAGTCTAGAACAAGCTCAGAGGAGATGGGAGGAGCCTGTATTCCATTTGCATAGGACCTTTGATGAAGCCTGAGGCAGCTATCATTTCTTTGAAGAGATGTCGTCAGAGGGGAAAAATGGGTTCAATGACATGCAGGAGACATTTGCGGATGGATGACACAGAACAAGGGCTGACAAATCTGAACATTGAAAACCATCATGTCCCTTATACTAAAGCTACCAGGCTTTAGGAATGAAAGAGAGGTAAAACTAACAATTAAAAAATGGGTGACCCAACACAAGATTTGCAAACTTCTAATTTTACTGAGTGAAGACATTTAGAAAAAACAGCCTACAAACAAATAGCACTCATCAGTGCCACTGTTGTAAAAACAAGGGACATTTGAATTCTTCCCTCCTTTAAAAAAATTTAAGTTTATTTATTTTGAGAGAGACAGAAACAGCACAAGTGGAGGAGGGGCAGAGAAAGAGGGAGAGAGAGAGAGAATCCCAAGCAGTCTCCATAGCACTGTCTGTGCAGAGCCCCACGCAGGGCTCAAACCCACGAAACTGCGAGATCATGACCCAAGCTGAAACCACGAGTCCGATGCTCAACCAACTGAGCCACCCAGGCTCCCCTAAATTCCTCCCTTCTAATAAATATATATTAGTTTATACGAACTTATCAGTGTGGTCCTTATTTTCCTCCATGCTAACATCCCTAGGCTAGTGAAAACTCGGTGCTGGTCCCACTCCATTCTGAGGGTTGACCTCAGGAAGACACTCCAGGGTCCCTCTTAAAGAGCTCTTGTCTCCTTGGCAGTGTTTGTGACAGGCCTCAAATATCTTACAGTTCAGCACTGAAGCCTCCAGTTCACAACTGAACTGCACAATATTTTTCAGTAGCCATATAATTTGGCAAAGGACTCTCCTGATTGATTTTAAAGAATTCATGTTCTGGGGCGCCTGGGTGGCGCAGTCGGTTAAGCGTCCGACTTCAGCCAGGTCACGATCTCGTGGTCCGTGAGTTCGAGCCCCGCGTCAGGCTCTGGGCTGATGGCTCGGAGCCTGGAGCCTGTTTCCGATTCTGTGTCTCCCTCTCTCTCTGTCCCTCCCCCGTTCATGCTCTGTCTCTCTCTGTCCCAAAAATAAATAAATAAACGTTGAAAAAAAAAAAAAAAAAAGAATTCATGTTCTAATGCCAATTCACGTAATTCTTGAATTACCTGTTGATAGGTGTCTGCACATGGGTGCACAAGAATGAATTAAAACAAATACCCTGGGCAAAGTGTTTTACTACAAACAATTATAATTCAGATGAACTTTGGAGTCATATTTCTGAAAGTGTTTCTCTCTCTCTCTCTCTCTCTCTGATAAGATGGTGCAAATCCTTTGAAGAATCTTGGGACCTTGGACAACCATGTGAAGAACCATCTTACTGGCTATGGACAATCTTGGAACTCTTAATATGTGGAAGAGAAGTAAGCTTCTACCTTTTATTTTTAAGTTTAAAGACCACTAAAACCCAATTTAGACACTTCAAGCTTCCTGAACTCTAACTCAGAGAACAACTGCAAGATTTTAAGAGGATAAAAAATTAGATAACTCATATAAGAACACACGGCATGTTCTCAGAGTTATTTCATTGTTATAAATGCTTTCATTATTAAACAAGAAAAATAACACAAATGACTAAAGAATTTAACTCAAGAAATTATATGAAGAACAATAAAATAAACTTAATAAAATGGAGGGAATTAATAATGAAGAACAATAAAATAAACTTAATAAAATGGAAGGAATTAATAAAGCCAAAAGCAGAAAATAAATAATTACACTGAAAGAAATAGATTGCATAAATCAAAGAACAAGTTCTCGAGAGAAACAATGAATTTTTCTGGCAAATGTAATCTCAAAAATAAATTGAAAAGCATAAATTCACAAAATCAACTTTAAAAATATAACCAGAGAAATGGATATTGCTTTCAAAGAATAAGAAAATAAAATATATTAACAATTCCTACACAAAATAGTATAAAATTGTACACAGATGAAATATGGAACAACAGCTATGGAAGAAATGGAAAATGTTCCAAAGAATAAGCTTCATAAAAAAAGATGTAGGCTCAGACTGGTTTTATAGATTAGTTATTTCAAAGTATTAGGCAACAGAAAATTTTCATATCATACAAACTTTTTCCATCACTGAAAATGATGGAAAGCTTCACAGCTCATTTTATATAATGACCCTAATCCAGAGACTATAATCTAACAGACAAGACCAACACATAACATTTTAAAATAAAGTAAAACATAAAATAAAAACAAATTTCATGTGATTGTTTCACAATAAATATATGCATGAATTTTTTCATATAAATGCTACATTTCAATAAAGTTAGAATATAAAAATATAAAACTTATTGATATCATTTCTAAGCTCTTGAATAATAGACAAATTCAGTCGTTTATTAAAAAGTGATATGTCAAGAGCAAGTAGGACATAAAGTAAAAATCTTGTACTGTGATCTCTCAGTAAAAAATAAAATGATATAATTTATCACATCAAATGAAAAACCATGTAATAAGTTGAAAAGGCATTCAGTGACTATGAATACATTATACAGAAAATCTTGAACTACAAACAGAAGGAACATTTACACAGTTAAAAGATAATCTAAGGCTAGTTTACAGTATAAGAATAAAATGCAAGAGGGGGGCACCTGAGTGGCTCAGTCAAGTTAAGTAACCAACTGCTGATTTTGGCTCAGGTCATGATCTCATTGTTCATTAGTTCGAGCCCGCATCGAGCTCCATGCTGGTGGTGCAGAGCCTGCTTGGGATTGTCTCCCTCTCTCTCTGCTCTTCTCCTGTTCTCTCTCTCTCTCTCTCTCTCTCAAAATAAATAAATAAACTTCGACAAAGAGAATAAAATGCAAGAAACATTTCCATTAAAATAAGGAAAGAGACAAAAATTTGGACTATTGCCACTAACTTTTCTTTCTTTCCTTTTTTTTAAAAAATATTTATTTAATTTTTGGTAGAGTGCAAGTGGGGGAGGGGCAGAAAGAGGGGGACAGCGGATCTGAAGCAGACTCTACACTAACAGGCTGTCAGCACAGAGTCTGATGCGGGGCTCAAACTCAGGAACTGTGAGATCATGACCTGAGGCGAAGTTGGATGCTCAACCAACAGAGCCACCCAGGTGCCCCGCCACTAACTTTTCTTAAACCTTGTTTTGAAAGATTTAATCAGTAACATAAAACAAGAAGTATAAATAAGATGTTCAACAATTGCAAAAGAGGTTACAATTATTATTTGTAGGTACTATCATTTGACTAGAAAAATGAAGAGAAATCAGCTAGAAAATCATACAGAACTAATGTCCAGAGACAAAGTAAATATGTAAAAACCAATAGCCATGGTGGAAAAATGAATACTTTCACAACAGAAAACAAGACATTTAATATCTAGGGCTATGCCCAATAGAAAAAAATATGTACAAAATAATTTTATAAGAAAGAATAGGTTGTTATGCACATGGAATGAAAATAAATTCTTGCCAAGTAAATGTAAAAATTAATACAAAGTTTGTAAAAAAACTCAAGGTGTTTGCTTATTAAAAACGTGGCAGATTAATGATAAAAATTCATTTTTAAAAATATAGGGATGATACTTGCCAAGGATACTTTGAATAAACAAGGAATACTGAAAAGAAACTTCCCAGCTAAATATGAAACATATATGAGACAATAATTAAAGGTGTGGTATTAAAGTGGAAATAAGCATGTCAAAGGAAAGTAATTTAAATCACAAAAATATACTTTCTATAGGAGAAGACTTTCAAAGTTGAAATTTTACGCTGATAATATTAATGGGAGCATTGGTTAACAAGTGGACAATTCACAGATATCCACATGGATGGGAAATGTGCCTGAGGACTAGACCAGTTATATCAGCAGTGAAGGCCAGCAAAGAAGCAATAATCCACTGATGTGGAAAATGTAGGGGTTCAGAGCCAACAGCCAGGAAAGAATTCTTTAGACATCTTTAGTGCAAAAAGGTGGTTTTGTTAAAGCAGGGGACAGGACCCATGGACAGAAAGAGCTGCACTGGGGCTGTGAGGAGCGACTAATGATATACTTGGGAGCTGGGGGAGGTGAAGGCAAGGGGAAGTTTCCAAAAGGACTTTTATATGCTAAAGAAGACTCACAGGACCCTGGAGGCCTAGCTATTGATTAAAAAAAAATTATAATAATAAAAAAACACAAAAATTGCTTTTTTCTTATAAATCATCAAGACAGTTGCAAACTGGTAGAGTGAGGTCTTGCAGGACTGTGATCTGTATCAGTTAACCACTTGTTTTTCCTCTAGCAAAGCATTAACAATTGGGCCCCAGGAAGAATGTCACTTTCGGTCACAAGGACTTGTCAATGGGCTATAAATTGGAAGGAAATTTAATTTTCCAGTTGCCTTTGTTTCCCATATCACCACCACTATCACATGCCATCACACACACCCATGCATATGCACACTCTCGAGCACACACACACACACACACACACACACACACATCTTAACACATGTCCATACCCTCTTCTTCCCAGAAAAAGGAGATGAAGGGTAGAATGTGATTATACTTGAGGATTTACTAGAAAATCACTGGATTGAACCGAGAGAAACCTGCAAATGGATAGATTTGATTGCTGCTGGGCAAGCTTGAGGCTAAAAGTCAGAAATTAAACTGGGTTAAGAAATAAATTCTTTTTTTACATGCCTGAGTCTGTGACTGAGAAATTCATGCCTATTAAACCTTCATCAAATCAGGGCTATCCTTGCTGGGCAATGCTGCATTGCTTCTCAGTTGTGCTTTGAATAAAATCCAAACTCTGGGGCTGCAAGACCCCATATGCTCTCCTCCTTGATTACAACTTTCAGCTCTCCTTTCCTCCCATGATTATTCCAGCAGCACAGACTTTCTTTTTGAGCAGAGCAAGATCTCTCCTGTCCAAAGTCTTTTTACTTGCTGGGCCCTGTGGACTGCTGTTCCTTTGCTTGAAATGTAATTTCTTAGTTTATTTTTTAAACTTCCTTTTTGTTCTTTAATTCTCAACTCCAATATCACAGCTTCACAAATGCTCTCTGATTTTCCTAACCAAAATAGTTATTTTTTATTATATTCTTATATGCATTTTCTTCATCATGCTTTATAAATCATATTCTGTATTTGCCTTGTTTATTTGTTCATTGTTTATTATCTGCCTCCTCTTATCAACTTTCTGAGGTCCAGGATAACGTTTGCTTTATTCATTCACTCATTTATTGTGAATCCCTATTTCCTAGTATTGTTCCTGGGACATATAGGACATGTTCAATGAAGCCTTTTTTTTAATTGAATAAACTACTCAGTTATTTAAAATCATATTATAGAAGAGTATATGTAGACAAAGAAAAATGTTCATAATATATTAAGTGAAGAAAGCAGATTAAAAATAGATGACCTCGAGGTATATATAAACATATGGCAAATACCAAAGAAAATTTTAAGCCCTGGAAGGAAATGTACCAGAAATTAACAGTGTTTGTAGGTACTGAGATGAGAGATCATTTCTATTTCTTCTTTTATATCTTACAGGATTTTCCAATTTTTTGATCCTATACATACACACACATTTTTTAAAGTATTAAATATCTCAAATATAAGTAATTATCTGATAGCACTATATTGTTCTTCAGAGTCCTTTTTCTCCTTTATCTTTTCATCCTTTCTTCATTCTACCCAAAAAAGAGGAGATTGTCATGGAAACAGCAGACTCAGATTGAAATCCATCTACCACCTAATGAGCATGTGATTTGGGGCAAGTTACTCAATTCTTCTAAAGTTAACACTTCATCATATAATGGAAATAGTATTAAGTGGGAAAAATTAAAACTACCTCCCAGCAGATGGTGTGAAAAAGACTTCTGGGCGAAAAAACTGGGAAAAGAAAAGTTGAATAGCTGTCCACCCGCTTTTTCCTTCCTCGTTCGCTTTTACAAATTGTTCTTTTCCCTTTCTTCCTCCTATCTGATCCACATCTGTCAATGCTGGGACTGTATCAGAAGTGTCTTTTGGATAGGGAAGTCTGGCTCATTTCCTTGAAAAGATCTGTCTGCTCAATAAAAAAGGGACTAGATTGGCAGGGCCAGGGAAACCCAGAGTCCTCTGGAGACTCTGGGTTCTATTTCTAAGCTTCCACCACCATTTTTCTTCATCTCACTGTTTCCTTTTGAGCTTTGAAATTCTTGGTATGGATTGGTGGGGAGGGGTGGGGAAGTGGAAGGGCAATCTTTAGGCTAGAGTTGGAAAAGCTTGGGGAAAGAAAAATTATCATATAAATAATCTTCTACATTGCCTTTTCCTAGACAAAGAAGAGGTCAGAAACTTTAAAATGCAAAATGCGGTGTATGTTCCCCTATCATGGGGTGGGGGGTGGGAGGACCAGATCCAATTCCAAACAGGAAAAAAAGAACTTTGAATTTATTCTCTAACCGACTCAGGAGAGATTTAAAAGTTGAAATGTTACAATTTGGTTGGCTTCTCTCAGCAGCACCAGGCATTTCCATTTCATGTGGGAAGAACAAAATGAGGCAAACAATCCAAGATTAAATGAAAACAGGTGGGATAGAGGATGCATTTACACTTTACCACCTGGAATAAGGGTATTTGCCTCTCGTGGTGTTATAGTCTTGGGGGCTATTG
Source organism: Neofelis nebulosa (assembly GCF_028018385.1). Classification (NCBI taxonomy): domain Eukaryota; kingdom Metazoa; phylum Chordata; class Mammalia; order Carnivora; family Felidae; genus Neofelis; species Neofelis nebulosa. The sequence continues at coordinate 12,541,220 of NC_080786.1, read as the reverse complement.
AAGCGCTCGCACCGCCTATAAATTGAATCAATGCTCATTAAACTCATTGGGAGAAACTCAGGAAAACAGCCTAGATGGAAAACAAGCCCTTTGTTTTTATTGGATTTTACAATAGGGAGCACTCTACAATAAGCTTTTAAACATGAAGGCGGGAAGGAGTTAACTATAGAACTTACTCCAGTGTGGGATGGAATTGGGGGGATGCCGTGCTTCTCTAGAGAGAACATACTTAGAGCAGGGACTGAGGTGAGACAGGTATTTTATTTTCTTCTGACCCAAAATAATAACCTTAATGTGAATTTCTCACTATACCTCTTTATGTCTCTTCCCCACACCAGCAGCTGTAGATTCTTCTTCAGTTTCTTAACAGGTCTCAGATGTTTTTTTCAAAATATTTCACTCTCTGCAAAATAATGATGCTAAGGTTACTGCCCTACGTTCAGAAGCAACAGATTCTTATGTATTCATAACTGGACCTAGCACAGCAGACATTGTATTTCTAAAAAACAACGCTAAAACAGCAATGTAAAACTCACATTTGCTCTCTTCTCATAAGAGACTGCTCTTCCTGGCCTGCAAAGTCCTTCCAGGATAAAGAAGTCCCTCTTCCAGAGCTTACTTTAAACTGGTTTCAACTTATCAAACATGTAAACATGTCGCAGGCTCTGGGAGCTAAGCTAGGTACTACACATGATGTAAAGAAGAGAAAAGAAATAAGGAAACTGCCAGCCTTTTCTGGGAGCTTTGTATCTTACCTTATTGACACAGCATTTTACTATTGGTTGTGCTGAGTTATAGAGGACAGCAGATTTTGACAGGCCAGAAACCTAAAATTTGAATCCAGATAGGTGTCATTCTAAGGCCCATGATTTCTCTACTACCTTCAAATTTTAGATAACTCCAAGGGAATAAAGATTTATCCTAGGATCAGCCAAAATTGTATTCATCAGAAGTATTCTTGGAAAGAGAGGTACTGTATTGAAGACATTCTTTGATAAGCCCACCTACCCTCACCCTGTTTCTGATGTTACCTTTGGTTCTTGATGAAATGACAAGGGAATAAAGGACCAGAAAAGGAATTTGTATTGCTTTCTTGAGGTAGAAGGAAAAAAGGGTAAGCAGAAAACCTCCGGAGTTTTCTGTAGACTCCCCAGTGTTTTTGAGGAGGGTATCTGTGAAAACGGTTGAAAAACTGAGCTTCAAGTTATGGCTGACCTGGGGGTAAAACAGACTCAGTTCAGGTGGATCCTGGCCTGTACGGGTCACAGAGGATTCTATTCATATGTGGATAGACTCTGCTGCCAGGCTTCCTGATTGTCCTGTTTGTGAAGAAATCCCCACCTTCCTATAGAAGACCACAGCTGTGTGGCGGCTGAAAACCAACTCGAAAGGAGCAAAGTTACATTCTGCTTCTCAACAAATTGCCTTTTTTAGATCTGGTTGTGTTCAAAGTATGACAAAGGTCAGACTGCAGCAGGAAAGCCCCCAAACACCAGATGAACTTCATCTCACAAGGATGCTCGGGATCCCCCAATTGGGAGGATATCGGTGTGTCAGCAGGAATTGAAGCACCCGTGTCTTTATTACTTGCTAGGATCAAAGTGTTCTCACTCAATAGTCTGATAGGAAAAAGCTTGTGCAAAAATCAACTCAGTGCTTTTCTTAAAAAACAAACAAACAGGGGCGCCTGGGTGGCGCAGTCGGTTAAGCGTCCGACTTCAGCCAGGTCACGATCTCGCGTTCCGTGAGTTCGAGCCCCGCGTCAGGCTCTGGGCTGATGGCTCGGAGCCTGGAGCCTGTTTCTGATTCTGTGTCTCCCTCTCTCTCTGCCCCTCCCCCGTTCATGCTCTGTCTCTCTCTGTCCCAAAAATAAATAAAAAACGTTGAAAAAAAAAATTAAAAAAAAAAAAAACAAACAAACAAAACACGTTTTTCACAGCGAGTCTCAGACTTGGTTCAACGCACTTTCTAGACAACACACTGAGAAGCCCCAGTCCAATACAGCTTAAAATCTCCACCCCAGAGCCAGCCTAGGCACTGTTAGTTTGTTGTATTCCGCACATGGTTGGGTGTCCCATAAGGCTGGTACATTATATTATAATAGGCAGCTTCAGGGAATGCCGGGAACCTCCATTTAATGATCAATCCTTGCATGGGGGCAAAAGGAAAATGCATCAGTCATTTCTGTTTTTACCCAAGAATCCCTGGGAAAATCACAGTGGTCTTGTTTCTTTCAGTGTCATTCCTTTGTTTCATGCAGTTTTCCAGTTAAATAGTGAAGATACAAGCAGACCAGGAGAGCTCTCCAGGTTGAAAGGTGAAGGTTATTCTAATTGTACCTAATCTTTATTGTTTCAGAGAGCAAAATGAGAAGCACTTAATGTGAAGCCATTAATCAAAAAGAAGTCACTGCTCACTACTCAACAAAATTAAATGCGCCAACATGATTTTTTTCCCTACCTAAGCAATGTACTAGTCAATCATTACTTATAACATGGTCGCTTTAAATAATTAAACTGTATTTCTAGGCCTTATGTGCTATTTGAAGAGAAACAATGAGGTCTTTAATAACAGAATTTCACGCTTGAATTTCCACATCTCTGGAGGAAGAAAGCTAATGTTCTGGAGTGGATGATGGAAATATCCAAGTTTCCTGGTAGAATATTTTTTAAAGAAAAGAGCGTACTACCCATTTCTGTCCTCTAGATTCTGTCCTTTTGAGTCTCGGCAAAGTCATTTATATGTAACTAAATAAGGGCTCTACCCACCCCCTTCTCAGCTGATTCAAGGAGAATACAAATGGCACTCAGTCACACTGCGGAATTGAGTCACAGACTCACACAATGGGAGAGTGGGCATGCCAGAGATAAACGCAGGTGTTATGGACACAATTGTGCCCTGCCCCTCCAAATTCATAGGTCGCACCCCTAATCCCCAATGAAACTGTATTTGGAGAGAGGGTCTTTTAAGGACCCTTTAAGATTAAATTACGTCATGGGGCGCCTGGGTGGCTCAGTCGGTTAGGCGTCCGACTTCGGCCCGGGTCACGATCTCGCGGTCTGCGGGTTCGAGCCCCGCGTTGGGCTCTGGGCTGATGGCTCGGAGCCTGGAGCCTGCTTCCGATTCTGTCTCCCTCTCTCTCTGCCCCTCCCCCGTTCATGCGCTGTCTCTCTCTGTCTCAAAAATAATAAATAAACATTGACAAAAAAATGAAAAAAAAAAAGATTAAATTAGGTCATAAGGGTGGGGCCCTATTCCAATAGGACTGGACTTGTTTTCATAAGAAGAGGGAGAGACACCAGAGATACTCAAGCACAGAGGAGAGGCCATGTGAGGGCACAGCAAGAAGGCGGCCATCTGCAGGCCAAGGAAAGAGGCCTCAGGAAAAAAAAAAAAAATCAAACCTGTTGACACCTTGATCTTAAACTTCCAGGTTACAGAAGAGTGAGAATTTATGGTATTTTGTTATGGCAGGACTAGCAGGCTAATAAAATAGGACAAATAAGGATACATGACTGTTTTAATATTGCCATCAAGGTTTCCTATTGTGAACTCAATTAGCTTTCTTCCTCCAACTTATTTACTTATTCGAACAAAACAGACACTTCCCCAGATGCTAGGATCAGCATTGGACACAATCAAAACCATCCTTGCCCTCATGGAGCTCTGTTCTCCCTGAGGGACAGATGACAAAAGATCAAACAAAAATGTACACAGTGAAACTTCACTGAAGGAAGTGCTGAGGGAGATTAAACAGACTGAAATGATACAGGGCCTAGAGTAGGGTCTGCTTTAGGGAGTCCACCGGGAAGGCCTTTGTGAGGAGTGGTATTTAAGTTGAGACATATATAGGATGAGGAGCAAACCAAGTGAGATGCCAGGAGGGATGTTTTCCAAGTAGAAGCAACAGTAAGGTCAAAGCCCTAGTGGTGAGAGCCTGCTCGGTTTGCCTGGGACTCTGGAGGAAGGCCAGTGTGCCTGTAATGTCATGAACAAAGGAAAGAGCAGCATGACATAGTCGAAGAGGCTGGAGCCTACGGTGTTACAGGAGTGTTAAAGGCATAGGGGGCTCCATCTTATAGAGTGGTCACTGACCCAAGACTGTACTTGGATTTTCTCTCCTCTTATTGTGTTTGTGGGCTTCTGTGAGTCTACACCTACCTTGTTTTTTTCTCATTCCCCTGGCTGCTCCTTGTAAATCATCTGTTTGGCCCTTCTTTTTTCTATGAGTAGCATAAATGTCAGAGGGCCACACAGCCTTGTACTAGCCCCTCTTCTCTTCTCTCTCTCTGTAGTGTTTTAAAGAATTCTAATTTGGGGAGCCTGAGTGGTTCAGGGGGATAAGCGTCCGACTTCAGCTCAGGTCATGATCTCCCGGCTTGGGAGTTTGAGCCCCGTGTGGGGCTCTGGGTTGACAGCTCTGGGCCTGGAGCCTGCTTCCGATTCTGTGTCTCCTTCTCTTCTCTAACCTTTCCCTGCTCATGCTCTGTTTCTCTCAAAAATAAATGAACATAAGAAAATCAAAAAAAAAAAAAAAAAAAAAGGAATTGTAATTTGATGCCAACATTAAAAGTCAGAAGATTTCATAAACAAATGTGAATTTCTGAAGTCCCTTGAAAAACGGAGAGGTATATCAGGCTGGCCTGTATTCCCAAAAGTCCACCGTGGACCAAGCTGCAGTGACTGGCCATTTAGGCGGAGCTGGTGGGCAGGCTCCACTTTGCCAGAATTCCCTCCATGCGTACTTACTGTCTTCATTGTACCTGCTGGACACTGTGCATTCTGAGTGTGGTGCCCCTGCCTTGGGCTTCGTGAGTTTACCCCAACAAGAAAAAGGATGACGTTTAAGAAGAATTTTTTAGTCCACATTTTACTGAAGTATAACATGAATCAGTAGAGCTCAATGAGCTTTCACAGAATGAACTCACTTGTAGAACCACCACCCAGAACAAAAAAACAAACAAACAAAAAAGAATATTATAGCAACTCAGCATCCTCCTTCACATCTGTCCCCTGCACCTCCATCCCCTGGCCAAGTCATTACTAACCAAAGAATACAACTATTGTGAATTCTAACACTGCAGACTCATTTGGGCTGGCTTTGCACTTTTAAAAATGGGATACCACTAATGTACTCTTTTGTAAATAGTTTAAGTCTATATAGTGACTTTGAAATTCATCCCTGTTATTTCTTATAGCGAGAATTACTCATTTTCTTTACTGTATAGTATTCCATCGTGTGAACAGATCACAATTTATTTACCCATTCCTATGTATTGCTTCTAGTTTGTAGCACTTGCTTACAATGCTTCTGTGGACATTCTTTTACATGTGCTTTGATGCACACATGTATGACTTTTTGGGGTATATACTTAAAAATGGAATTGCTACGTGGGAAAGAAGGCATAAATATAGCTTTGACAGATACTGCCAACAGTTTCCTAAAGCGATTGTATCATTTACACTGTCACTAATGATAGATGAGAGTCCAATTTTTCCATACTGTCAATTACATTTAGTGTTACAATTTATTTCTTTTTTTAGCCTTTCTGTTTGGTGTATAATGAATGGTATCTCACTGGACTTTTGCTTTGTATTTTTCTGATGACTAATGATGTTGAGCAATTCCCACATGTTTATTGGCTATTTGGATATCCTTTTTTTTTGTGAAATGCCAATTCAGGACTTTTGTCCATTTTTAAATGGTGGATTCTTTTTGTTTTTGATTAGTACGTATTCTTAATATATTCTGAATAAGTTTATTTTTTTGAACATATGTTCTAAAATATATTCTCCTAACCTATGGCCTGACTTTCAATCTTTTAATGATACCTTTTGATAAATAGAAATTCCGAACATTCATGAGGTTCAATTTATTAATCTCTTTATTATCAGTGCTTTCTTGATGTTTTAAATTTTATTTTTAAATTGTTTATTGCTAATACATACTTTATATCTATATGAATATAATACAATGATTTTTGTATATTGATCTTGTAACCTCTAAGTATAATAAATTTATCTTATTTTCTATATACTCAATGATAATATCTTTCCTTATGGAGCATTCTAAGACCGACAAGATAATGCTGAATGGTAGTTATAGTAGTTATCTATTACTCCATAACAAATTACCTCTACACTTAGTAGCTTCAAACAACAAATATTTATTATTTCACAGGCCATGTATGTGGATGAAACTTATCTGAGGGCCTCTGGTTTAAGGTGTTTTATGAAACTGTGGTCAAAGCACTAGGCAGAGGCTGTGGTTTAATTGAAGACTCAAATGGAGAAGTATGGAGGAGGTGATTCATTTCCAACCCAGCTCACATGTTAGCAGGTCTAGCTCCCTCACTTTGGGCATCTTCACAGGTCTGTGTCAGGTCATGGTAGATGGCTTCTCTCATGGAGAGTGACTTAAGACAATGAGAGAGAGTAAGTGGAAGTGACAACTTTTTAATAAAGAATCTCAGAATAACATCTTATTGCTTCTGCCATATTTAATTTCTTATAAGTGAATACAGCCTTTACTGAAGGGGAGAGGATGACATAAAAGCATGAACACCAGGATTCTGAGATTCCTAGGGGCCATGTTGGACGTTGCCTACTGCAGCAACATTATCACCATGATAATGACCTTCCTAGCCTCCATCCTAACATTAGCAGTGCTACTTTCAATATTTCACCATTAAGCATTTTCTTTGTTATATATATAGGTTTACAGATACATACATTGAAAAAGTTCTCTTCCACTCAAAATCACTAAAAAGTAAATTTTTAATCATGAATATATATTGGATTTTATCAATGCTTTCTCTGCATCTATTGAGATAATCATATCATTTTCTTCTTTGTCTTGTTAATGTATGAGTTTGAATTGATTGATCTTTTAAATGTTGATCACCCATACTTTTCTGATATGAACCCAATATGGTTGTGATACTATAAATTTTATACATCGATGGGCTTTCTTTTCAAATGTTTTGTTTAGGGTTTTTCTGCCAATGATCATGAGAAAGACTGACTTATAGTGGCCCTTTCTTGTCAAAATTTCCATCGGAGTTTTGCTGGCCTTGTAAAACAAGCTGGAAAATGTTCCTTGTTTTCCACAGTTAGTAAGGCTGATATTTTTCTCCTTTAATGTTTGGGGAAAAAAATTGCCAGAAAAGCCACTTGTCTCTGAATTTTCTTTGTTGGATTTTTTTACACTATGAATTTTATTACTTTAATAAACATCATCCTATTCAAATTATCTATCCCTTGTGTCATTGTGGGTAGTTTGTTTTTCACACAAAAAATTGTTCATTCAATATAAGGTTTAAAATACATTGGAATAATGTAGCTCATAAAATTCTTTTATTATCTCTTTGTTGTTTATAGGATCTATGATGATGTTTCTCATTCATTATATTGTGATTTTTTTTATTTCTCACTACTTTTTTTTTAACCCATCAAGTCAGAATTTTACCACTTTAAAAAAAATACTTATTTATTTTGAGAGAGAGGGAGAGAGCATGAGCTTGTGCATGTGCATGCGAGCAGACAAGGAGCAGAAGGAGAGGGAAAGAGAATCCCAAGTAGGGTCCATGCTGGCAGCACAGAGTCCAGTGCAGGACTTGATCTCATAAACCGTGAAATCATGACCTGAGCCAAAATCAAGAGTGAGAAGCTTAACCAACTGAGCCACCCAGGTGCCCCAGAATTTTACCACCTCAAAAATGTTTCCAAATAACCAACTTTTGATTGTTGATCACATCTATTATGTCTTGGTTTTCTACTTTATTAATTTTATCAATTTCCTTATGTTTATTATTTTCTTCTTTCTACTTTCTTTTCTAATTTTGTTTTTTCTAATTACTTGAACTAGATACTTGGGTCATTAACTTTTAGCACTTCCTTAATTTCTTAGATTTCCAATTATGGCTTTAAATTCTCCAAATGAGGCTTTGCATACATTCTAAAAGGTTTGATGTAAAATATTTTCTTTTCCATTGAGCTTAAAATATTTTCTAATTTGCATTGTGATGTTTTTGAACCATTGGTTATTTACATCTGTTTTTACATCTTTTATCTAGTAGGATTTACATCTTTTACAGCTAGTAGGATTTCTAATTAGCTTTCAATGAATTTTTTTCCAGCGTAATTCCATCCTGGGCAGAGAATATAACCTGCTAGATTTTAATCCTCTCAAACTGGTCGAGACTTGCTTTTATGATGCAGCTTATGATCAATTTTGCTTAATTTTCATTCTGTACCTAAATTTGGACATTGCACTTATTGATTGCAGTGATTGTTAGGTCAATTAATAAATCAACTTTTTATTTTTACTTTTTGTTTATCTGTTTGTTCAATTAGTTACTGAGGATTATGTTGTAATCTGCCTCGATGATTGTGAATTTCTGTATTTCTTTTTAACACTTTGCTAATTTTTGCCCTATATATTTTGATGTTATACAAATTTAGTATTGTTGAATTTTTCTGGTGGATTATTTCTTAGGATTTGTTTGGCCAACTTTATATAGTACAGTTCACCCATTTAAAATGTGAAATACAATGGGTTACATGAACTATATTCATATAGTTGCACAATGATCACTACAATTTAGAATATTTTTCATTAATATTCCAAAGAAAATTACATTTATTTTAAATTCCATGACTAGCAATTTTGATATATGGATCACCTATGGGCCTGTTTCTCCTGACTATTCTTTTCTTCTTCTCAGTTTACATTTATTTTGCCCTATCTCCTGGTAAATGTGGTAATTTTAAATGAATGCTGGGCATTGTGAATGAAATACTGCAAAAGATCTGTCTCATGTTATTCATGTTATTTTTCTCAGAGAAAATTTTATTTCCTTCTGATAGGTAGTTTAGGGGCCAGATCACCATGATCCAATCTTAATCCAAGAATGAAGATAACTAAAGCCTGAGCTTCTGTTTGCTGTAAGGGCTGATCTATTTCTAATTTTTGACTTACTCCTAGGATATAGCCTCCGAAGCCTCTCAGGTTCACCAGGAACCTCCTTTGAAGTGCCCTGATATTCAAATTCGGTCTCCCCAGCATCATGAACTTATTAAAAAACTGTGCTTAATTAACATTTTAGTTTCTAGCCTCTGCTCCCTGTTTTCATGTAGGCTTTCACTCCATGTATTTTATGATTTTGCAAACGCTTTGAGCGTAAAACCTGTGTAGGATTTTAGAATCACTTCACTGGAGTTCCCTTTTCTCTGAGATGTTAGACCCTCAAGTTCCAGCTAGCTTGATAAACATGAACACCACTCTTTGTCTCCTACAGCTGGTGAGACTACAGAGGCTTGAGTTCCCTTCTACTTGGCTTCTTCGCCCCACACCTCTTACAAATTCGTTAATGCCTCAAGGAGAAAAGTAGCTAGGAACATTGCTCACCATGATGCATTTTTTTCTTCAAAATCATTCTTGCTCTCCAAGGCCTTCAAACGCCTGAGCGGGGTTTGCTTTATTTTGTTTTTATTTTACCTAGGGTTTTTTTTGGTTTTTTGTTTTTGGTTTTGGGTTTTTTTTGGTGTCTAAGCAGAATGATCAGCCTGTATAAACTACTCCATCACTGCAAAAAGCAGAAGTCAAATTCTGTTAAAGATTTGCTGATGGAAATTTTTATGTGAGTTTCAGGTCATCATTATTGCCAATCTTGAAATTTTAATTTCATTCCCATAAAACTGCATCTGATTTGATACTACCTAAAATTTTATAGCTGAAGAAGACTTCAGCGTGTATCTCTTTCTAATCCCCCTACTTGGCAAGTGACTCATCAATTTAGCGGTGAAGTTGAGACGAGAATGCTGGCCTCCAAGCTCTCAGTCCAATATGCGTTCCTATACCATGGTGCCTCATGAATAATGCCAACACATCCTCGAAGCTTCATAACTGCATCCTTCCTAAACTCCATTAGCAGGGTTAAGTCTTTTTTAGCTGCATGATTTGAGTATGAATGTACTCCTGATGTTATGCAAGGGGTTTCTACAAATATACCAACAAATTTTAGTCAGACCAGTCTCCCAGTGGGACTCCATCATCCTTTGATCCTACATCTTTTATCCTTAAGAAAACAACTCGTACGCCCCAGAAAAATGAATGACAACATCTGCAGGTAGAATCATGCTATAGACCCAGGGCAGGTATAATTGTTCCAGGACTGGAGAAATGTCAACATCCATCAGGTAGGGACTTTGGGAATGAAACCAGAGAAGCCCATTAATCTAAAATAAACTATAGCGCCTCAACCCAGTTTCAGCAAAACAGCTCCCCTGCTGGTACTTTTGCTGCTGGCACAAACTGCAGTTAAAGAAAGTTCATGTTTCTCAGGAGGCCCTAGTATAGGAAAGGCATCTTTAATTTTAAAGAGCAGGATAAATCTCCATCTCTCTCTTTCCCTAACAAGCATTTTCACAGGCCTGGTGGTAGGAGTGGAATTTTGTAGGCAGTGTCTACATATTGCTTTGGTCCCCAAAGACTAAGCACATTAAATAACTGCTTGCCATAAAGTCAACATAGATTCTACCAGAGACCAGCATTTGGGAGCCTCTCAACAAAACCCTGGTTGAGCAACTTTCAGCAAGCCTGTCATGTGACCAGTCTCCTCCGTGGTGTGAATGATATATCCAGCTCAAAGACTTTTCAAGAGCCAGCTATAAAAACACACAGAATTCTGCCTGCTTACCCATGTGAAACTTTATTTCCCCAGTGCTTATTCGTCCTGAAATTAAGTTCACTCCTATGAGAGAGATGAGAATTTGCTTAACCAGCAGGAGAGTCATAAAAAGGCAGCTCCCAATATTTCCTGCCCTACAGCCAGGGAACACCTTTGGCATTAGGGACATTCTATTTAATACACACGGACACATTGCTCCTGCAGAAAGTGAAATGACGGTTTTATATTGAAGACCTAGGCATTCTGACCATGTCACCTTATTTGCAGAGTTGATTTAATATCATCAGTGATAATTACACCGAGAAATTCACTAAACATTCAATTAGCCAAGGCCACTGAAAGCAGTATGGTTTCATACAGTCTCGATTCCCAGTTATCTGACAAAGGAGGCCACAGAAACATTGCCAGGTCACCGAGGAAAATAAACAAATTATTTTTAAAATCAACAATTTATTTCTTAGGAGACAGCAGGCACAACAGAATTTTCTGGAAATGTTCTATACTTTCATTGGGGTCTGGGTCAAAGGGATGCATCCATTTGTCAAAGCTCATCAGATTCTATACTTTCGACCTGTATATTTCACTGTATAATTCACATATAAATTGTACCTTGAATTAAAAATAAAGTGGCGGAGGCAAAGAAAGAAGGCGCTCTTGTTCTGGGATGAACAATGGGTGTCGTTCACTGAGAAGAATCAAGAACTCTCTTCAGAGTTATCAGAGGGACCAGGTGGGGGCAACTGTCTCAGTAACTGACAGCAGGATAGTCTATTCATAAAGAGCCTTTCTACAGAAAGCTCAACTTTCTGTTCCTCATTTCGTTCCCTTAACATCCCTGTGTCTTTTTTTTATATGCCACCTCACACTACTTTTGAAAATAAGAGAATCGGTTATCAAGAAATTCCTTTGTATGCCCTAATACCACTAGATCAACTTAGCCCTGGCCCTTCTTGCCCTCACAACCATTCTGGCCAATTTTTCCCTACTTGGTAATGGCCCCATGGTCCTTGTAGAGTGGGGCTTACTTTCTGCACTGAACTCAGTTCATCAGAACTATAAAAAAAATGTTGGAGACTATCAATTATGTCCCCCCTTGCAACAGAAAAGCAGCTCCATTTTTAGAAACAACTTCCTGTATCTTTTCTTTCAGGAATCTCCCTGTGCTTTCTTTTCTTTAAGATTTTAGTTGGGGGGCGCCTGGGTGGCTCGGTCGGTTAAGCGTCCGACTTCAGCTCAGGTCATGATCTCACAGTCCGTGAGTTCGAGCCCCGCATCGGGCTCTGTGCTGACAGCTCAGAGTCTGGAGCCTGCTTCTGATTCTGTGTCTCCCTCTCTCTCTGACCCTCCCCCGCTCATGCTCTGTCTCTCTCTGTCTCAAAAATAAACGTTAAAAAAAAAAAAAGATTTTAGTTGGGGCACCTGGGTGGCTCTGTCGGTTAAGCGTCCGACTTCGGCTCAGGTCACGATCTCGCGGTCCGTGAGTTCGAGCCCTGCGTCAGGCCCTGTGCTGACAGCTCAGAGCCTGGAGCCTGTTTCCGATTCTGTGTCTCCCTCTCTCTCTGACCCTCCCCCGTTCATGCTCTGTCTCTGTCTCAAAAAATTGATAAACGTTAAAAAAAAAAAAGTTAAAAAAAAAAAAAGATTTTAGTTGTTGCCACTAAAGAACAATCACCAAGAAAACGCCAGAGAGCTCTAGATATAAATTTAAAATAAAACACCGTGTTATCTTTCAGAATTGGAAGATATTTTAAAATAACATTTTCTCAATGTATCTTGAAGGGAAGTCATTTTTCTTCGATTTCCTATGTTGGTCATGGAATTATAATAAGTCAAGTACTAAAAAATAGCTTTGGAATTATTAATAAACATGTCCAAACCTGCTTTTGTTATATCTCTGTGTAAATGGTTATAACTTATAATAAATAATTAATGTGGTCCTCATTTCTAGTGAGATTGCCAACTTGTTTCCTTTCAGAACAAAGGAGACAACTCTGAAAAATCAATTCCATCAGCAGAATGCCTTGGGACTCTTTCTGTGGTTCTGTGGTTCAACCCATTATTTCTATGAAATATTTTCGCTCTAAGAACAGAAGTTAGGATGTCATTTTGCAGAATAAGGTCTAGAGACCAGAAGGTACAATGGCACAATTTTCTTATTTGCTACAAAAGCAAGTCCAGCACAAAAATGGAAAGACCAATGGACTGAGTCCAAAAATCTGCGTTTTGTAATATGCTAGTTGAATGACTTTCTGTGAGGCTTGGAACTCAGTGATGGTGGCCCTGAGAAATGGTGGATAGGACTTGAGAAGAATACTGTTAACTAAGCAGCTGGGTTCCAGTCACAGTTGTCCTTCTGGAGTCTTAGTTTCCTCATCTGTTAAATGGAGCATGATTCTGGGTAATCTCCAGCACTCCATCCAGCCCTCTGAGTCTGTGCAGAGTGCCGTGAATGGGTAGGCTTGCCCCATACTTATTTGTGGAATTTTAAGAGTTCTAAAGCACAAAAGCTCATGTCAGCATCAAGAAGCGAATCTATTTGCCTGCTCCTGCACTTTGTACCTTTGCATAATAGGGTGACTCTATTTTCATTTCTCAAGTGATGGCCATTTACAGACTAAGTGAAATGAGCAAAAGTGAAGGTGGTGTGGTACAACTTTCCCTTCCAATATTCAACTTCCTCTAACTGCAGTGAAAGTCTTGTTTGCTTAGGGAAAAGGAGATCAGCCTTAAGGATCCCCAAATGGCTATCCAGTCAAGGTCATTTAAAGGGCAGAGGACAGCCAAGGTAAACAATTAAAAACTCCCCAAGCTTATTTTTAGTTTGAAGTATCAGCCTGCTTTCTTGTTTTCTTTCCAATGTGCTTCTACATAATCAGATTCTGATTACTGAGTTAATGAGGAAGTTTTCAGGTTTGGCCTTTTCTCTTCAGTCTTGATCATGACTGTCCCATCCACTGATCCAAGGCATGCCATTTAATGTTCTTGAACTTTTATTCCCTCTGTTTGAAAAACGAGTAGCAGCTCTCTACCTGCCAAGAATGATTAATACACCCTGGTGTGTGGACTGTCACATTATTATTTACTATCTACATACATAAAAGGATCCAAAGGGAAATTACATATTGCACAAACATAAACTTAAAACACTTATAAACAAAAATCACACAGCTGAGAACAGCTGTTTACATTTCCTTTGGGACCCTGATCAGAACCAAGTAAGAACTAAATGATTTCCCCCATAACTTCAACAGTGGGTGGCACTAAATAAATAAATGAATAAATAAATAAATCTGTTTTCTTTGTGTAACCTGTAGTATTTGTTGAATCCCCGCCTCCTGCTCCTGAATCACAGAGCCTTTCCCCCCAACCCTCTGTGAAATTACCACCACTGAATCTAAATACAATATGTGACCAGAAGCCTTGTTCCTGTACTTTATGAAGTTAATGAAGCCAAGCCCTGTGCTTCAGACAGAGCTAATGATACTTCCTAGAATTTTAAAACTCCTACAGACTTATAGTTGTGCTCTAAACATAGCACTCACCCTAACCTGCCCGGGAATTGTGCAAAGTACTTGGCAAAGCTGCATCTGCAGGAAGCATAGCGGCAGTGTGGATTTCCAGCTGGTTGGAAGAGGGAAAGCTGGGGAGCGTGCCTTGGCCGTGACCCGCTTCTCCTTGCACAGGAACACCTTTGTTATGACCCTGTGGGGTAAGGCACCTGTAAGTTCTATCACTAGAGGAGAAAGAAAGCAAGGAAGGGAGTGAGAATGGAGAGGGAACTTATTTAATTTTATGAACTCTACACTAGATCCTGGAGACACAGAGGTAAATAAAAAGCATGTTTGTAACCTTGAAATTCTCCCAGTCTAATGGCGGAAGCTCTATGTGTTTATGACAATTGCAAGAGCGTATGATAAATTCAGTTAGAGCTACATATTTATTTCATTTTGTTTTTCCAACTGTGTTAAAAGGGTGAAACCACATAGCCTATCTGTTAAGATCCTAAGTTTCTTGGGGCGCTTGGGTGGCTCAGTCAGTTAAGTGTCTCACTTCAGCTCACATCATCATCTCAAGTTTGTGAGTTCAAGTCCCGCGTTGGGCTCTGTGCTGATGGCTCGGAGCCTGGAGCCTGCTTCGGATTCTGGGTCTCCCTCTCTGCCCTTCTCTATCTCCCACTCACGCTCTGTCTCTCTCTCCTTCAAAAAAAAAAGTTAAAAAAAATTTTTTTAAAGATCCTAAGTTTCTAGTTCAAAGTGACATGAAGCCTCAATCCCAGCTCTGTTATAGCCCTTCCATAATTACCAAATGCCTCTTGATGTTCATCTGTGATGTGGAGGTGGGGGTGGGTATAGCAATAACACCCATATCATGGGGATGATTGTAAGAACTAAATAAAATAATACATGTAAATATTTACATAGGGCTTGGAATAAAGTAAAGACTCAATAAAATTATTGGCTCTTTTTATTAGTATTCCCACTTCACAGATGATAAAACAGGCCCAGAAGTCTGGATGTTGTCCAGGTTTGCAGGGGTTTATGTTTAGCAAGAATAGGACTTGAGTTTATATTCTGAGCTCAAAACCCTTCTCTGCCCAAGGAATAGAACCATTAAAGTGACTTAATCGGGTGCTATGTTCAGAGACAGGAACTGCTATGTTCCAGGTTTCTTTCCATTTCTGTATTTGTCATTGGCTTTTGAAGCTTCTCCCTGCCCTCCCTCCAATGGTGATAGGAGTCCCAAATATCACAGACTATGTCTTCCATGGGATCTCTCTTCGTTCGCTCACAAAAGAGACAGGTTTGAGATTGTGTTGAATGGGGGCCCAATGAGTCTGAGAAATAGATATTTTTTTTCTCTAACATTCTGTATTTAATCATGAGATCCAGCAAAGTGAAATCTCAGTGAAAGCTAGCCCTTTCATTCATTCAGTACTCCAAATAGCTGTTTTGAGTACTTATTTCTACGGCAGGCACTGTTTAAAACTTGGGGATATAATTCTGGATAAAAGAAAGTCTTTGCCCTTGGGAAGATTACATCCTACTGAGAAGTAGAAGATGAACATGTAAACAAAATTAATCAATTTCATATTTTTAAGTAATATATATACATACATATGTATATGTATATGATTATATTATAAATATAATAAAAGAAAATAAGACAAGGGCACCTGGGTGGCTCAGTCAGATTGAGTACCCAACTTCAGCTCAGGTCATGATCTCACAGTCTGTGAGTTCCAGCCCTGAGTCGGGCTCTGTGCTGACAGTTCAGAGCCTGGAGCCTGGAGCCTGCTTCGGATTCTGTGACTCCCTCTCTTGGCCCCTCCCCTGCTCATGCTCTGTCTCTGTTTCTCACAAATGAATAAATGTTAAAGTCTTAAGTTTTTTGTTTTTTTGTTTTTTGGTTTTTTTGCAATGTTTTCTTGCCTTCTTTGTGGAGAATGGACCATAGGGAGCAAGGAGAGAAAAAGAATGATCCTAGTTAGACATGCTAGTGACTTGGACCCGATTACACAAGTTTTCGTTTCCCAGGAACTCAAGCCATTATTTCGCATTAACATTTAACATTCGAGACCTTATCTGAATAATTTACACACCAGTGTTTCTATATCAGAGACATGTACTAATGGAATTTCCAAGATTTGAAATGAAGTGACATTTGACTGAGTTAAGTGCACTTTGACATTCTTAAAATTTTGTTTCAAAAAAAACCTACACCTCAGAGAAGCACCTGCTGAAATCCACACTACTTAAGCAATAAGATCTACTGTTGTTTTGCCTGTGTGTCGAAAACATAAATGATGTTAATTCTGCCCTGCCCTCCCTTCCTTACTTTGAGAAACACAGAATCTCCCACTATCCACAAATCAATGACCCTGGTTAACTCATTTACGTGATATTCTCTGTCACTCACTCTCTCTTTCCCCATTAGGTTTTAGAGAACACTCAGCAATTGTCCCTTTACCAGAAGAAAAGTCATGAGGAAGGTTCCATTAAAGCAACTCTGTAAGTTACAGTGATCAAATACTTTGCAAGTGTTCAAAGAGCAGGAGTGATTGTCACACACCATCACTCAGTGAGTAAGTGTGGGTGTGAAAGAAAAGGAAATACCTTATCACTAAGAAACTAAATCCTTTAAATTGCTATTGTTCTTGGCTCCATTTTGAAGACTAAGCCACAGAAACTAGCAATATACAACCATTGATTTATAGCTCCTACCCACTTTCAAAAGCCATTCAAGCCGCAGGCATCCAGCATTAACTACTGCAGGGATAAATCTGGTCAACAACTTGGTTGGCCTCAGGAAAACCATCATGGTAACAGATGAAGTCCATCTTTTACCTCAGACTGAAGCAATAACATGATGCCGAGATTACTCTTTAGAGGTTTAAAGTTTTCCGCTACCTTAAAGGTATTAACATTTTCTTCCAGTCAACGGTACCAAGATATTGTCCCCATTTTTCTAAAATAATCTTAAATCAAAAGTCTTCATGGAGGGATCCATGAAAGGTTTGAAAGAATATATCAGGTCAAATTATATTCTTAATGTTATCTGTGAGTGCATTTTTAGAGGCTAAGCCCACAGCTTCTAGGTACATAAGGATGTGTGTCCTCAAAAGCATAAAACTCAATACAAGTGTCAGTTCTTTCTTTCTTCCTACTCCTTCAAACTCCAAACTGAAAATATAGACTTCATCCAGTAAGGACATAAAAAACTTATTCTGTGGCTTAAACATACCTTGAATAATTTTCATAGGTGTGAAGGCAAAGTCTTCGTTTTGTATCCAAGGCAAACAACAGAGCACAAGTAATAGGGTAGTTCATGGAGGGAAATATATTAAAACTGTCGAAGCTTATTGTATCATTTGATGGATTACAGGAAGTTTTTGCTTTCAAGGTAGATGTAAACTTTGTCTCTGGGGTACGTGTACCCTCTTTGGAGACCACTCCTCCAGTCCTTAATATAGAGTGACCTTTAAATCAAGCAGGAACTATGAATCAGTGTTTAGATACTGCCAGTTTCTGTGGTTTATTGTGTCAAGATGGTGTCAAAGAATATAGCAGTTGGATGGATTTATTTTTTCTATAACCTTGTGGTTACTTCTACACACACATATACCTACTAATAAATGTACGTCTTCTAAGAGTGATGTCATGTGCCAGTCATAATGGACAGTGTAGGATGGGCTTACTAAGCCCACTGAGTTATGCAGATGTACTATCTACTTACTGTCCTTGGGAAGGCCTACTTCAGCTCATGATATTAAAAGTTGTTTAGACTTCAGACTTTCCTCTGTAAGGAAGCTATTTGTTCTTACTGTGTAGGTGTGTTTGAAAAGTAGCTTCTTACTAATTATGATACCAAGCCACATCAGTAGGAATAAAGCGCTAGAGGGCTAAGGAGAGCTATCCTCATAGTTTGGTATCCCCCTCATGGTGTTATTTTAGCTTACAGTAGCCAAACAGGAAATAAAATGTTGAGTACTGCAATTGCCTGATTTAGACATGGAGGCCAATTTACACCCTTCAGATAGAGATTGATATTTCTTCTAAAGGAAATGAACATTTCCACTTTCGTGAATCTTGGGGAATAAGAAAAAAAAGCAACTCTGGAATTGGGGAAGTCAAGAACCCTTTCTCCTTCTTATTGAGCCCAGGAAGAAGCTGTGAGCCTGTCTTCAAGGCAGAGTAGAAATGATCAAAACACCCACGTGGAGAAAAGTGAGGTTGGTCCCTGAAACATCAGAGCAAACCGAAGCTAAGGAAAGAGAGGAGGATACTAAAAGAGACTTTAAAAGCTGTTCAGGATCCAATTATATTTTCTGCATTGTTGTTTCCTACTCTTGCGCCCAAACACTGACCTTAATAGTCCTTTGGGGGAATTAATAGAGATGCTCATCTCCACTGTTAGAGTGAAACTAATGAGGAAAGAGTTATCAAAAAGAAGGCTGGCAAACTTGAAAAGTGAAAGCCACACAGGGATCATCACACATGTAAACAAGCCTTTGCCATTCCCAGATATGCTTGGAGTGGGGATAAAATAAAAGACCAGACTTTCCCCACTCAGGAAGACAGCTCGGATGGTTGATATTTGGATATTAAAGAGGGAAAAGACCATGAAGACACTTGGTTACATAAGCATAGCCTGGAAAGAGGACTGTAGCAAAGACTCTAGGGCTTGATAACTAAAAATAACAGATCTCACCTCCCTGCCATATGTCACTCATTCCCTAAACCATCTCATTCAGTCCTTACAAGAGCAAAAAGGGTAGTTTCCAGCTGACAGGCAGACTCAGCTCCCTTCATGGACTCTCTCACATTTAACTTTCTAAAACTCAATGCTGATGAAATCACCATTAGTCTCAAAATGGAGCCAGTCATTCTTTGGAGCTAGAAATACCAGAGTCTGAATTCTTGCTTTGCTGTTTATTGAATCATGACGTTGGATGATATAATTAACCTCCTCAGGTGTCAGCTTTCCTCTCTATGCAAAGAAGGTAACAGAAGTTCCTTGTGAGGACTTATTGAGATAACACTGGTGCCCAAACCATACACCTTTCCTTTTCACCTCTTTCTCTGCCCCCAAACTCCACATAAAGAGCTCTCTGTCACCTGTAGCAATGTTTCTCAAACTTCAGTGTGTACACAAGCCACCTGGCAGCCTTCTTAAGATGCAGTTCTGAGATTCTGCATTTCTAACAAGCTCCCAGGCAGTGATGTTACTGCTAACCCACAAACCACACTTGGAGAGGTGAGGACCCATCATACAAACTCTAAATGCTTTTCTTTAGAAGTCATTGCTTCAGCTCATTTCTACCTTCCATTTCTACCACTTTCCTCTCTGTCCTTGGCCTTGACTCTTGCTCTACTAGCCATTGTTGAAACAAAGCTCATATTTTTACACTTCTGCTTGGCCTCTATCTTGTATCTTCCTAGAATATTCCAGAATTCCAACTCATCTGCTGTTTTATTGGCATGCTTATAATCTAGCTCAACAGTTGTGCTTAGATAAGCCTTCTGACTTTACCAGCAGCAGCAACATAGCCGTGTAGAAGTAATAAAGCCTTCCCCTATGCTCCCAGAGCATTTTATGTTTCTGATAGAATATGAAGTACATTGTATCACCCTTAGTCATGTATTCATCCTGTTTGTTGACCTTATACAAATACAGATTCCATGTCAAGGGCCATGTCTCTCTTTTATTTTATCTTTAACACATAACAGTACTTGGTAAAAAGTAGTTCCTTGATAAACACTAATTAAAATAAATTAAAAATATAGTGCAGCTGCCAAAAACAGGAACTAATTACATCTTAGGGGATGTACATGGAAATAGACTATGTAAAACAAGGGACATTGTCTGGATCTGGGTCACAAATAAATGGTTAACTGGTAAAATGATGAGGAGAAAACTTGAAACTATGAAGTCCAGTTGAAAATGGAAGGTATTTAACCTGAATAAAGGAATGTCATTACCAGCCTCAGGTGCTTAAATATGTCTCACATAGGGAGAGAGCCAAAGCATAAGAGACTGTTAAAAACTGAGAACAAACTGAGGGTTGATGGGGGGTGGGAGGGAGGGGAGGGTGGGGGATGGGTATCGAGGAGGGCACCTTTTGGGATGAGCACTGGGTGTTGTATGGAAACCAATCTGACAATAAATTTCATATATTAAAAAAAAAATATGTCTCACATACAAAGGAATTGGACTTGTTTTGTATGGCACCAAAACCTAAGAATTGAGTCAAAGGGTGTAAGTTAAACTATGCTTGACACATAGGAAGAAACCAATAATAAAATTATTTCCCTGAATATAAGAAAAAAAATTTTAATAAGAAAAGGTGTTTTTTACAGAGATTTCTTAAGAGGTAGTAAGTTTCCAATCTCAAGCCATATCAACCCAAACAATCCAAAGTCAGGACAATTACTAATTGAGGAAGAAATCCAAGAACAAGAAATAAATTTTCTCGGGCAACTTTTAAAGCTCCTTTCAACTTCAAAAGTCTAAGCTGACAAAGAAGTGTCATGTTAGTAGGAGCTACCTGTGTTCTTAATCATTTGTTTTAAGTGTTTTGTTTTGTTTTGAGAGAGCGATAGAGAGCAAGCAGGGGAGGGACAGAGAAAGGGAGACAGAATCCCAAGCATGAACCACGAGATCATGACCTGAGCCGAAGTCAGACACTTAACTGACTGAGCCACCCAGGCACCCCGTAGCTACCCATTTTTAATTTCATCTCTCCTTATCATTTCCTGGTCACCAGACCAAGAGCCTTGATCGGAGGTTTTTATCTGCCAAAGCTATACTTTAAAGAAAAGTCACTGAAAGTTATGACAACAAAGATAGGAATACTGGTGTATTTTTATGCAGGTGTTAACATCTACATCCATTAGCCCAGCCAAGGAGGCTGTTCTTCCTTATCAAAAATAACAGAGATATGACAGGGTGGCAAACCTAGCAAAATATGTTATTTTTGATTACCCCCATCGGATTGCTCATGATGGTACCCAGGGACTATTTGCTGACTATTTACTGATAACTTGTGCAGACAGTAGAATAAAGATGAATACTTTATTCACCTTGGGTAAGGTTAAAAAAGGGCCTACCATACTGTTGTTCTCATTTATTTTTTTCTTCGACTTTGGTGCATGCATTCTGAGTTGATGGAAGAGTACCAATCTAGAAAAAGCCTGATCATTAATCCAACTGAAGAAAGAATTACCCTTCATGAATAAAACAATAATTATCATTCAACGTGGGTCCATCAGGAAATGCTGCTACAGAAGCAGATACTAGTAAATACTCTCAGCAGACAGATATTTTGATGGGTGTCCTGTGATTGTGTAAGCTCTGGAAATACAGAGTACATTTTCTTGATTCATGAAAACTTTCATGTTTTAACACAGAGGGGTGAAGGCTTGATATTTCTCCAAAGTTATGAGTCTCTGAGCTCCCTCAGAATCCGGAGCAGTAAATCTATCACACAAAAGGAAAAACAAGCAATTTACAAAAGCCATTATCATTATGCTGCATAAACTGATCAAAATAACTTATGCAGAGTTACCCAGTAGGTTGTGTTGCAAATTGCTAGATGATACATATTAAGCCAACCCTAGGATGCCTGTCTACCATTATGAAATTTTGTGATTTATATTAGCTATTAAGAAGTATGAGAAAATATCCAGCTAGAGAAAAACTGTAACATAGCTAGAGGGGTCCCCTGGACATCTTGAAGACTGAAGGGCTTCTCTTCTAGGAGAAGTCCTTCATGCTTGACAGCTGCTGGGGACATTCTGCAATAACCTTCCAAATATTCCGTGGTTCACATTCATTTCATGGTTTAATTACTAAATGCTGGCTTTTCTAATCATCCGTGGTTTCAAGGCCTGAGGAATTTGCTCTCAAGTCCTCTGGTAAATGTTAAGTCTTTGTTGGTAAGCGACAACTAAGGAATCACTCAGATGTCTGAGAAGTCAAGAAAATCTGAGGGAAACAAAGATATAATTTTTGGCCTCTGTAAAACTGCAAATGTTAAAGGGAAAAAGTGCTGATGTGAATATCCTACAGACCCAGCTGCCATTTTCTTGACCCCAATTTCTGAAATGCTCTTCAGAAAGCATGCCTGTTCTAATACTAAAACGTCTTCTTGTCAATCTCACAAAGCTGTGTTTTCCATCTCTTATGAATGCATTCTTATGACTTATATATAGCTCTGGCTCTTGGAATGAAATGGTTGAGTGACAATAATATCATTGTTGTTCTAATGTATCAAAGAATCTCTTCATGAGAAAAGTCATTTTAATAGACTTATATGTCGAGCAGAATAGTCCCATAAACCATACTGAAGTACTCTTTCACCAGGGCTTAATTGTATCCGGGATCATTAGAAATCCTTCTATGGGAAAAAAATGGTCTAAGGCACCTTGCGTCTAGAGAAGTTGTTCTCAATTTCTGAAGCAGAAAGAAGATCGAAAGTCACGTGTGAGGTTAAAAGACATATGTACAACAGATGGTAGGTGTTAGGGGTCATGAAAGGCCACATTTTTCAGTCTATAATAATGATAGACTGAATAGTCTATAATAATGATAGTCTGTGATAATTGACAGGGACATGTTTGTATTTTCATTTTCTCCTCTGTTTTTCAAATTTTTAATGAAATTTGTAGTTTGAAATAATTTTAGATAAAAAGAAGTTGTAAATATAGTACAATTATTACTATATTTCACTCATATTTCTCCAAATTAAAATTTTACATTTACTTTATCTATATAGATTAATGATAGATAGATAGAAGACAGATTAGATAGATAATAGATAGATAGATGGTATTTTTTCTGAACTATTTGAGAACATATTCTGAACATTAGGCTCTTTTACCTTTAACACCCAAAGACACTCTTACCCAACTGCATTAGAGTTATCAAAATCAGGATGTTAATATTGATATAAATAATATTATCAAGCAGACCTAACCCAAATTTTGCCAGTTGTTATTTATAAATTTATTTATTTTATATATTTATATATTTTTATCTTATATATTTATATATTTTATAAACTTATTTATAAATACATATATACACATATATATTATATATATACACATATATATTTGTTTTGAGAGAGAGAGAGTAAGAGCGCAAGCTGGGGAGAGGGGCAGAAGGAGAGAAGAGAGAATCTCAGGCAGGCTCCGTGCTCAGTGCTGAGCCTGGTATGGGGTTCCATTCAATGACCCTGGAACCATGACCTGAACCAAAATCAAGAGTCGGACATTCAACTGACTGGACCACCCAGGCGGCCCTATATTATTTTTATACCAGGGTCCAATCCAAGATCCATTGCATTATGCATGATGTCCCTTTATTCTTTTTTTTTTTTTTCAACGTTTTTTTTTTTTGTTTTGTTTTTTTTTTGGGACAGAGAGAGACAGAGCATGAACGGGGGAGGGGCAGAGAGAGGGGGAGACACAGAATCGGAAACAGGCTCCAGGCTCCGAGCCATCAGCCCAGAGCCTGACGCGGGGCTCGAACTCACGGACCGCGAGATCGTGACCTGGCTGAAGTCGGACGCTTAACCGACTGCGCCCCCCAGGCGCCCCCCTTTATTCTTTTTAATCTGGAGCAATTTCTCACTTTTTTCTTATCAGACATGTCCTCGATATGTTTGAAGGCTCCAGGCCACTTATTATCTTGCTGACTCTCCCTCAATTTGAGTTTGTCTGATGTTTCTCCATGATCGTATTCAGTTATACATTTTTGATAAAAAGAGCACAAAACTCAGGTGGTGTAGCCTTTCCTCCTTTTGGAAATTCTCCAGGCACTTGTTGCACGGTGCTCATCTGAATTTCTCCCACCTCTCTGGCTACTGCATCTTGTCTTCTCTATTGGATCTCTAAATGTCAAAGGGGCCCAGGGTGCTCCCTGTGTTCTCCCCCCTCTTCTATCCACATTCTTTCTTGCTTGTTTTATCGAAATCTCATGGAAACAGGTACCCTCAGTACAATGCTCTCTCTTCGCTCGTTTGACACTCAGCCTCCAACTCACCTCTTTCTTTGAGTGTCAAAAAAGTATCTAACATTGTGACATGGCTGAAAACAAACTACTGATCCTTTCTCTCCAAAATGTCCTCCCAGAGGCTCTGAGTTGAGACCTAAGTAATAAGAAGGAGGAATTCAGGCAAAGAGTGGGGGTGGGATGAGGGGAATGTTCCCAGCAGAAGGAACTCTATCCCCATCGATGAACTTTTCTACAATTATTAGAATCAGACAACTGAAGAATTGTCATTCACCTTAGAGGATCTAGTCTAATATTGTCCAGTGTGATCATCCCTTCTACAGGGGCTGTGACACTATAGTTGTTAGAGTTTTAATCATAAGAAATCTTACTTTATAAAAAAATCATGTCATAAAGGCAATTAATCCACAGATATACTTCCATATCACCTACACTGCACACTGTTTACAAAACGAACATAATTCAAATTATATTACAAAACTTTACAAAATTGTAACACAATTTACAATCGCATATATCAAACAAGGGAATGTAACGCAAATTAAGTAAGCAGCCACTGAAAATCTACATATTACTATGCTTCCTGCAATATTTTTTCTATGCCCATATAGTTAGTTGTCGTGTTATAACTAATAGTGGTCTGCATAATACAGATTGTATTATTTAGCTAAGGGAGCACAAACTATAGAAATAATATCTATAATTATCTTAAGATCCAATACTCTTGTTGACACGGAGATTACTGTCTCACTAAGAACCCATTTCATTTTTAAAATATTACCCATATTCTTAATAACTTCTTCATATTAAATCAAGTGCTATCACCCAATAGTTTTTATCCATTCACTCTACGTTCAGTCCTCTTGAGCCACAAAGAACTCTTATTTCTTGTATGCATGGCATAGTATGGAAACTGGCATATTTTCCCTTCATTTGTTTTATCAATCCTGAGCCCATACAATCCCAATTGGTAAATGCCCTCTCAATAAAATGAAAAAGAAAACAAGTAGGCCTTGTTTTCTGTGGACTGAACTAGAACAAATTGAGGTATTGGTCCGGGCCACTGAGATTGATCTTCCTGCTTTCTAGTCTCTTCAGAACATCCCAGTTTCATGGCTGTAAGTGACAAGTCCACATTTGTAGTATGTATCATGTAATCTTTTCTTATCCCTGACTTCAATTCAAGTCTTAGCTATAATCAAGGACTTGCATGTCAACAACAAAGTTAAATTGATTTATCTCTAAACTCTTGCTTCATCTCATCATTACAATTCCAAATCCAGTAGCTCTGACCACCTTGGAAGCTACTGTACCTTGCCCGTGGCTATTCCACAACCAATGTGCCACTGTGATGTTCTCATCATCTCCATGAAACGCATCCTGAAGTCAGGAGGCAGTTTTCTTTTCCAGGTCTTAAAGACAAATGTAATTACTCTGGCCACTAGGTGAGCAGAGTTGTTTGTTTATATATTTAACAGCTTTCCTGAGGCATAATTAGCGTACAAAATTCAAAGTGTATAATTGGATATGTTTGACAGGTATATATATAAAGCAATCACCACAATCAGGACAGTGAATATATGCATCATCACCCAAAATTTCCTCGTGCCCCTTTGTAATTCCTCCTTCCCATCTTCCTTGCCCTCCCCAAATATTCAAGAAATTATTGAACTGTTTTCCGTCACTATAGATTTGTTTGCGTTTCTGTGTAATCAGCATAATTATTTGGAAGTTCCTCCGTATTGTTACATGTATCCCTCTCTCATTTGTTTTTGTTGCTGAATAGTATTCCATTAGAAGGATATTCACAATTTTTTTTTATCCATACATCCAAAAATAGACACTTGGGGTTCTCCTAGTTTTTGGATATTACAAATAAAGTGAGCAGGGTTTTTCTGACCTACTGTAGGTGGGTACACTTGTCAAGGATTATGGCTCTCTTGGGTCTTCCAAAGACCAACTGATTGTCTTAAAAATCCAGTGTAACAATCATCCTTTTCTAACAAGTTAGACTAAGCTCCCCAAGGGCCTGTGCTTAGTGAACCATCAGGAAGCACAACATTCAGGTGTGCTATCTGTATCTTTTAGAACACTCTTCCCTCAGGAGGAATTTTCTGCCCTCTGAGAAAATGTAAACTTTGTTTACTGATAGGTTGGGGCACCACTTATCTTCCAACTAGAGAGCTCTGGGCTCACATCTTGGAACATGCACTGTTTATCCTAGAAGATCTATGGTCCTTTATGAAAGAGGACTCCCAATAATCTACCCTGGTGACTCAGAATCCTCAAGGCGAACATTGAGCTTCAATTCACACCCTGATTCTCTCTCTGAAAGGAGAGGAATATCAGGGAAGAAGAAATTGATTCCCCAATCATCATTGTGTCAAGTTCCTGACTATGAATGAAGATCCTTCAATGGCTCTTCTTCACTTCCCCCACATTCCTTCTATTTTCTCCTTTTCATTCTCCTTTTCCACATTCAAAACCTATGTCAGGCCAAAGTTTCATGTAGAATAAGCTGGAGAAGGTTGAAAGTTGCCAAGATCAATGAGATGAGTATTTCAATTCTATTGCCTCTTCCAACATCAAGTTCTGTTCTGCTGCAAACCTTCTAACTTGGACTAAATTTGTGGAATCTGAGAAATGCAGAAATCTTTTCTTACAAAGATATATATATATATATATATATATATATATATATATATATATAATAGAGGCTGTCATCTCTGGGAACAGTGCCAGGTTATTTGAAAGCAATTTCTGGGCTATTGTGTGTTTGGAAATATTCTCCATCAGGCAATCCCTCCCCTGTCAGATTACATGAGTGATTGCTATTGATACCACTTCAGCCTCGGTTGAGGGCACTGAGATCATGGAGCAGAGCTAATGGTTCACCTGGAAACCATTCCTCTGTGTGTTCAACAAAATTCTCTCCCCTTGTCTTTGACTTTCAGGCAAATTACCTTTCAACAGCAGTAGGAAAAAGTACCCATCAAAACCAATTCAATTTCTTAAATTGTGACCATTTAAGTTTATGGGACCATATTACAGCTATTCATTCGTCTTTCACATTGAAATCATTCAGTTCAGAAAAGGGCAGGTAATACTTTGGGTTTTGTTGAGCATCTTGGCTCTCTGGAAAGACTTTATCCAGCCAGGAATTTCCCCAAATCTGGAAAACAAATACTAAGGCTCTCAAACCTAGATTCTCTCATTAAGAACTTTCCCCCTATCACTGTCACTCAACCCGTTTCAATCTCATTTGTTCCACTGTAATTAATATGATATTGCACATGAAATGATTGAACCATAAAAGCCTGAGATACACCTGCAAAGGGCATGACACAGGAAGCCTGAGGATGTTCCATAAGAAGTTTATGGGGCTGTGCAAATGTGGAGATTCTAGGTCATTACGGTATCTGGGATGATGTATTCAGGAACCAGAATCAAAAATTGAGACAATATATGCAGATTAAAAAGACAACACTGAACTGATATGAATGCTTAAGGATTTATTGAAGATTTGGTCAGCACACTTTAGACTGTAAGCCACTTAAGTCCAGCTCAAACTGGTTTAGTTAGGGGAAAAACTCATTAGCTTTATAACTAAAAAGTCCAAGTGTATGTTGCAGGGGAGAAAAACTTTTCTGTTCTTCCCTTCTAGGTTATTTTGACTGATCTATTAATTAAATTGACATAAGATAGATTAACAGAAAAAAAAAAACTTAATTACGCACTTATGGGAATCCCATAAGAATATAAGACCTCATGACAAGTAGGTCAATCAAGGCTGATATGCTGTCCTGAGCTAAGGAATAGTATAGAAGCCTGGGGCTTCAAAGAGAAAGAGGGTAATTCACAGAATGGTAAGAAGAGCAAATGTTTGATAATTAGATGTTCGCCCTTCTATACAGATAGGTCTTTCAGATAAAAAGTTATTTTTGATAATAGTTCTTCTTTCAGGTAGTTAAAGGAGAAGATAAAAGTTTTCCTTGAGTCTGCTGATTCTTGATTGCCTTCAGCTCAAAATAATCCACGTGCCAAATGACATATTTTAGGGTCACATATTTTGCTCCTCCTCAATGTGGATTGAAGGCATGGATGGATCCAGGCACTCAAACAATGTTGTAATGACTTGCCTTTCCTCATCTCTCAGCTCTGTTTTTTTCTGTGCTGGTTTTATTCTAAGGTGAACTTTTCCCTCCTGTTGGCAAAATAGCCACCATTTTGCTCTGAGTGATCATCAGTAGACATCAGGGAGCCTCTCTTTTTTCATATTATAATAAAAATTCCAAATGTGACAGCGATTCATTATAGCCTCTTACCTACAAAGCCAGGCTTCATTGCCCTTCTTGTGATAATTGGAACATTTTCCCCTTTCCAGCTAGAATGATGTTAAACTTTGTCAGTAGAAGATGCTGGAGGGACCCTGGAAAATAAAGGGATTCTCTTCCTAGTTCCGGTATGCTTGGTTTTTTCTTGCTGCTATTGTGCTGTGCTAGCATGTGAGACACTCAGTAAAACTCACCTCCTTAGGTGGCTTCCCAGCAGTGAGATCCTTAGAACAAACTCATCTTGAAGAGCTTCCAGGCAAGCTATGGGAGTGACAGAGCAGGCTTCCTCAGGATGAGTTCTATACGTGCCATAGCTCACTTGCTATCAGCTTTCTGGTGACAGCTCCCTGGTGTCTTCATTGAGCCCTAAAACCCTACCTCCACTCTACTCCAGCTTGATTTACAGCAGATTCCACAGCAGCTCCTATAGGCAGCTTCCTGGTGATTTCATGAGCACTCCCAACTGGTGGTTCTCTGCTTACCGGCCATGTTCCACCAACTTTGAGCCAGCTCTGGTCTGAGCAACCTAAGGAACCTCTCCACCATCTAGTGTCTACAATCACATCCTCTCCAGTGGGACCTGAATCCTGGCCTTGGTGAGAGTTTCCCACCTACCAAGTTTGTTTCTTCCTTAGATATCCTCCTTCAGCCCTAGAGCCCTAGGATGTGCTTTAGATTTCTTTTCTACCTCTTTTTATCATTAACAATCTTTTATAGTAAATTTTCCTTTTAAAATTATCATATTTTTACTATCAAATTATTATAATTATCAAGTTATCAATTAATCTTTCTTGACTGGGCCCTGACTGATACACCAGGGAGGGTGCTCTTCATTCATATTGACCAGGAGTGGCCACGGATCCCCTGCTAACCTAATATTTGGAACCAGAGAAACACAGTGAGCTCATTAGCCACTAATTAGCTCTCCTAGACCCATAGGCTACAGTCACAGATACCAACATTATACAGACCGAGAATAAGAGAGGGGTAGTTTCCCAAAGATAAAGTGTGAAGAATTGATTTTAAGGAAGTGCAAACAGCACAGTCCATCTGAAAGAGCATGTGGTTAAAGGGAGGGAGTGGGAGAGGGAGAGAGAGAGAAAGACTGGTCTTAGTAATGAGAATCCTAAAGCAAAAAGTAGACATTTCAACACATAAGAACATAGCTGGCAAGAATAAAGTAGGCCTCGCAGGAAGGAATCTAGACCAGATACGAGGTCTTCTTTAAGCTGCAAAAGTAAGGTTCCCAACAGTTTCCAAGAGAAGAGGAATTAAAAACTGGAGGCAAAATTATATATAATCTTGGCCAAACAATAAGTAGTCTCACCTAACTAAAAAGTTCAGAATTAGGACAGAGTTTAAGAATACTTAATCCCCCAGCTCAACAGCATCATTAAAGATACATTTCCTATCATCTTTTTGCTTGATTTTTCAAGCAAAATCAAGTTTCATCTTGACCTGGCTCCCATATTATTTTCCAAATGGCTGCCAGCAAGTCCTGGCTTATCATGCTTCCTTGTCCAGAAAGAAACAGAGCATCTCTGATCCAGAGCCTCCTACAGAAGTCCCAACACTCATTTTTGTTTGACCAGCAAGTTCATAAGTGCCTCCCTAAACCATTGTCTGAGACCAGGGACAAAGAAAACACGATTTGGCTTAACCTATATCACATTTTCTGTGACTAAACCCAAGAGCAGCATGATGTGGGATTATGGAAAATTAGAGAATGGATGTTACAAGATCAACTAACAGTTATACCCCACAGGAATTAATTAACCACTCCCTCATTAAACCCTTATACTACCTCAAACAAACTTCTAACTACACCTATTATACATATTGTATATGTCCTTATATATACAAGTCCTCCACTAGACTCTAGGTAGTCTCTGTCAATGACAGGAAATTCTCCTTTTTTATTATTTTTCCTCTAGGTAGTAAACAGAAGCTTAATAAAAGTTTAAATGAATAAATGGACTTAAACATTATGCATGGCAGAGTTTGAACTTTACTCTATAGACCATAAGGTACTCATGAAGGGTCTTAACAGAACAGAATCATATTCTAACATGTCTTGAAACCAATCATGTTGAAAAAAATGAAAGCAGACAAACCAGTATGCAGGCTATCATATCATTCATGCAGTTGATTATGAGACCAATCTATGCCAAAGACAGCAGATATGAAGAAGAACAAAAATTTCAAGAAATTTCAGAGGTGCCTAAAAGGGCCTTGATGATTAAGATAAGGACTAAAGTAGAGGAAAATTTTTTT
The DNA here is from genome assembly GCF_028018385.1 of Neofelis nebulosa. NCBI lineage: Eukaryota > Metazoa > Chordata > Mammalia > Carnivora > Felidae > Neofelis > Neofelis nebulosa. Next base: position 12,510,406 of record NC_080786.1, on the reverse strand, counting down.
AAAAAATCAAATTTCTAGCTTGGGTGACTAGGTGCATTTACTGAGGAGAAAACAGAAAACAAGAAACAGACTTATAGGAGAAGATAAAGAGTTTACTATATAATCTATAGAACTCAGTATTTATTCATAAATACTTGAAAAGGAGAAAGCATTTCTTTATAAATAGCCCAAATATTTTCCCAGCTTCACTCAAATTAGAGAGGTAAATTACTTGCTAATAATTATTAGCTGTGTGTATATTATGCAAAGAACAGGTGGCTTTAATGCAACTAGTCTACATCATGACTTCTCCCACTTATAATTGGCTTAGTGGGTTTCTTACTTTGATATCTACGTGGTCTACTGAATTTCCTGAGATGGCCGGCTCTATCAGTAAGAGAAAGCACAAGGATGGACAACAGCCAAGTCTGCCAGGCAGCCTATGAACTAAAGACTTGGAGCAGGGGGGAAAGAAGGGTTTGGTTTTCCTACTGTTATGCTTTTCATACTGAGCAGGGCAGAGTTCAAATCCCTGACCACACTCTTTAAGAATGGATCCTTGCCATGGGCTTCCTGCCAATGGGTAATGATAGTGTATCAAACTTGCATTCTAGTGTGTAGCTTTTCACTCCACTGTCTTTGCTGATCTCAAAAGGACTGAATGATGGGACTCAGAGTAGAGCTGGCTTTTAGAGCACAAGCTTTGGATCAGGACACATCTGATCTTGAATTGGATATATACCATTGATTATCTGTGTGAGCCTGAGTAGATTTTTTATTCTTTTTAAGCCTCAGTTACCTTATCTCTAAAATGAGAGTAATAGCAGTTACCTAACAATACTATTGCAGTAAAATTTAGTATATGAAAAGTACTTAGCACAGTGCTGAGCCAAGAATATACTTAATAAATGTGTGCTGATATGGCTATTGTTATTACAGTTGCGAGATGTACAGTTGACCTTCAAGCAACATAGGTTTGAACTACATGGCCCACTTACATGTGTACTTTTTTCAGTTAATACAGTACAGTATTATACGTGTGTGTTCTCTTCTTCATGACTTTCTTAATAATGGTTTTTTCTAGCTTGTTTTATTATAAGAATACAATGTATAATACATATAACATACAAAATATGTGTTATCAACTGTGTACATTATCAGTAAGGCTTCTGGTCAACAGTAGGCTGTTAAGAGTTAAGTAGTTAAGTTTTGGGAGAGTGAAAAGTTATAGGAGGTTTTTTACTTCACAGGGGCTGGGGCTGGGGAGGTCAGTGCCCCTAACCCCCACATTGTTGAAGGGTCAACTGTCATTTGTAACTCAGTGAGACCCCACTCCCTCAATACACATAAAAACCACTTTATCTCGAAGGCCATCTCCCCATCTCCTTTGTCTTGGGCACAGTGGGATTTGGAATTTGGCACAGTGGGAACAAATAAGGATTTGAAGTCTTGCTCAACTGGGTTCAAACGTGTTTTCCATCAGTTTTTGGCCGATCTAAAACTTGATGCTAATAACACTTCTTCTCTTCAGGATTGAAGTTGACATTCAATAGGAGCTGTAGATAGAATGAACTCAATGAGGTTAGAGATTTTGTCTATTTTGTTCACTGGTATATCCCAAGAATTTTGCCTCATGTCTGGCATGAAGTATATACTCAACCAACATTTTCTAAATGGTATTGAAGTAATTGCACTCTGCCTGGACCATAGTAGGTTCCAATTAAATCTTATTTCCTTCTTATTTTTGCTTCTCCTTCATTAGTCAATTAATGACTTTGGAGTCCATGGCAAAGCAATAGAATTGTCAGAGACGGTGGGTTTCAATTGTTCCACAGCAAAGCTGTAGCTTTTTGAGCCAGTTCTACTCTTCAGACGATCTTCGTTCCACACAGTGCTTTTAAGTTATCTGAGTAAGTTGCTAGCACTTGGGCTAATAAAATATTCTACATCAATATCCAAAGTCCAACTTCTCCAAAAAATTTGGAAGATCTGGCAATGCATGGCTATATTCTTCCCAGGTAACAATGCAGAGAGTATCCTGTTCCCTTTAGACAGGGTATGTGGTTTCTAATACACCACAATCTCTACCACTCTTTAGTGTATCTCTGAGACTTCAGGGACTTACTGTTTATCTTCACATTTGTTCTGCTGGTTTTCTTGTATTCAAACATCTCTCTCATTTATATTACCTCTCTGATGTCTGTAGGTATTTGAGTTTGTCCATAGCTTTAAAGAGGTCAGTGAGAAAGGAGTGGGTCAATGCATAATGTAAGCCTATAATGGGAGTGGGGATTTAAATGCAGGGTGAGGGGGTTATGTCTCTTGCTATCAGATGCTTAGCCATATAGATATTTCATAGTGTGCTTTACATTTTATGATAAACATTTCCTCAATCTGTGAAAATTGGTAACATTATAAATATCACTGCTGAGACCATAAAAATGCTAACATGTTTGGGATCTTTCATAAATGTTTAATAAAAAACGCTGAATGTTTTTATATCAGGGACATGTCTAGAAATATCAACCATGCCTGTGCTTTGGAACTGAATCTTAAATGATTTCATGAACCAATCGTATCTGAAGCAGCAGTCAGCTGCAGAGAAGGCGATAGAAAACATTTGGTGCTGGGATTACCATAGTTATTAAAATGCCTCAGTCACAGGGTACTTTCCCTAGTCTTTGTTTATATGTCAGGGATTCACTGGCTCAAGAATTTTAGAACTTAGGGGCACCTGGGTGGTTCAGTCAGTTAAACGTTCAACTCCTGATTTTGATTTTGGTTCAGGTCATGATCTCGAGGTTCATGGGATCAAGCCCTGCATCAGGTGCTGAGAATGTGGAGCCTGCTTGGGATTCTCTCTCTCTCTCTCTCTCTCTCTCTCTCTCTCTCTCTCTCTGCCTCTGTCTCTGTCTCTGTCTCTCCCTTTCTTTCTGCCCCTCCCCCACTTGTGTACTCTCTCTCCCTCTCAAAGTAAATTAATAAACATTAAAAAAAAAGAATTTTAGAACTTATCATCCTAGGAAAAGATGATGGGAAATAAGAAAACACAACTCTTTGCAACAAACTTTAAAGCATCTGAACTCATGAAGTGTGGAATAAATTACAACTACCCAAAATCCAAGCAGAGAGTGCATGGAGGAGAGCAAAAGACAGGAGAGGCAGGAAGGGGAGGGGAGGGGAGGGAAGGGCAGGGAAGGGGAGGGAAGGGAAATTCAAGTAATCAAAAGTTTCAGATCTCTTTTCCTTAGGTCAAAAAAGGAAAATACTGCAGTCAGGAAGGAGAATAAAAAAGGTGGAAGAGAAGAAGGAGAGAACGATGGATGAGGAGAAGGAGAAAATAATTAGCTGGTGGAACTGACAGGAGTAGTATCTTTCCTTTCCTCTTCTCCCTTTTGGAAGCCATATAAAAGAAGAAAAATAAAGAAATCAAGACCATAGGTAGTTGACAAGATTCTCTTATTTGATGGAATATGCTGGCTCATGTCACCAAGGACACTATGGAAACTAATTCTGAAAGATCCATTCTTTACAATTGTCCCTACAGTGGGGCGCCTGGGTGGCTCAGTCGGTTGAGCGTCCGACTTCAGCTCAAGTCATGATCTCGAGATCCATGAGTTTGAGCCCCGCATCGGGCTCTGTGCTGACAGCTCAGAGCCTGGAGCCCGTTTCAGATTCTGTGTCTCCCTCTCTCTGACCCTCCCCCATGCATGTTCTGTCTCTCTCTGTCTCAAAAAGAAATAAACATAAAAAAAAATTAAAAATAAAAAAAACCAAACAACTGTCCCTATAGTGAAAGCTAGCCATAGATAAAATTTATCTTTACTTCCAACCACTCTCCCTCCCCACACACCAAGACATAAAGTCCTCTTTCCTCAGGACTCAGTACTTTGAAGTCTTAAAATTGACCTACAGAGTTGTGGTGAACTTTATTAATAAACAAATACAAAGGAACCGGGGATACATCAGGAACCTGATTATAGTGATAGCCTTGAGCTGCTTTCTCCTCTGCCATAAATAGAGTTGATATTTTGATGCACATCTCATTAATTCATTTACCTATTCCTTATTTTTGAACTCAGAAAGGCAAGAGAGAAATGTTATTTATTATTTCATTAAACTTCCAATGAATGAATCAACTGGGAATCTGGATAGATAGCTGTAAGCACTGATATTCAGAGACTGAAATAATCCGTGGAACCCATGGAGACAAGGAAGTTATTGGATCAATCAGGGCAAGAAAATTAGGTCTTAAGCTTCAATGTTTCATAAACTCAAGCCTCTCTATTTATAGTAGCTTCCATGGTGATTATGCAGCTATTTTGTTACAGGCATGGGCTATAGATGCCTCTACAAATTGCCCTGAACTGTTTTTATGGGCGCAGATTGGGCTTTAGCAGGGAATATATCTACATCCATTCATTCAGATGCACAAATACTTCATAAGGACCTACTACGTATCAGACACCAGTGAGCAAAGGGTAAAAAGAAGAAAAGAAAGATTGGAATTTCCAGAGGTTGGAGGAGGGTTTCCAATGGAAAATGACTTGGTCAGAGAGAGGAGCCAAAATGGCAGAACAGCATGGAAGTTTTTTGTGGGTCTCGCGTCCATGAAATACAGCCAGACCAACACTAAACCATCCTGCACACCTAGAAAACTGATCTGAGGATTAACACAACAATATGCACAACCTGAACCACCGAATTCAGCAGGTATGCGGTGCGGTGAGGTGAACTTGGGGAGCCAGAAGCTGAAGCTGGAAGGGAGGTACTTTTGCGGGCGGAGAGAGGTTGGACACAGGGGGGAGAGTGTGGAATACGGGGAAAGCACCCCTCCCCCCAAAAAGAGCTGGAGAGAAAGTGGAAAATTGGAAACAGCTGCAGGGACTAAACTAAAAAGGGAGAAAGAAAGCAGAGGGTTTAATTCTATTAAGACTAAACAAGGGGAGCGCAAAGGCTGCAACTCCGCGGCTCCATACCTGGCGGTGCTCTGGTGGGAAGGGCGAATGGCCAGGAGCAGAGTGGGGTCCGGGAGGTTCTCGGGCCACACAGGGAAAAGCGGTTTCACTGCTGGAAGGACATTTGGTAGAGACCGTTGAAGCCACCTGGTCCCGGCAGAACCCAGAAGGGGGCCACATTCGCTGGTGCTGGAACAAGGTCGTTAAGGGTGAAGCCTGGTGCCAGATGTGTGTTGCGATTTTCCATAATCCCTGAAACGCTGCTACTACAGTCTCGTGAACTTTTTCTGGGGCGGGTGGCACCTGGCCACAGTCTCGGGGCACCGGCACCAACAGGGTCCAGTGGACGTACCTGGGTGCAGCTGATATTCGGCCATTGCTCATTCGGCCATTGCTCGGTGAGACCCTCCTGCAGAAGGGCGGAACGGGTCAAAGTCGCAGTCCTTCGGAAGTAAGGGGCCAGGGAAAACAGCCACATCTGAGACAAAACTCGGGAGAGAGGTACTGCCTGGGACCTGGTCACGGAGAGTGAAAGAGCGGGGAGTGGACGAAAGCTGAAGACAGAGGACGGGTGTGCTGCTGACCCAGGAGAACAGACTGGGTGTCTGGGTGGTGCCATCTTAACCACTCCCGCCGATGCGCAGACGCACCTACAGGCACTGCAACGCTCCGCCCCAGTAGGCCAGCAGCGCCATCTAGTGGAGCGCGGAGCCATTACGCTGAGTCCCGCCCAACTGCGCCAACTTCGCTCTTCAAGAAGACACGTCTCACCGCCTGCTTAATTTATGGACTATAAAGCGCTTCATAGTCTGACTTCTAGGGGAAAATGAAGCAATTTCAGTCCTACTTCAATCTGTTAGCAGGTTCATCTATTCAATCTTCTTTCTTTTTTTCTCTGTTACACTACATTTCTTTTTCTCCAATACAGAGAAAAAATTTACTTTTATTTTCAATTTTTATTAAAAATATTTTCTTTCATTTTTTTACTATATGTTTTACTTTTGTGTAAATTGTTTCAAATTCTATTTTACTTCCATCATTTTATTTTGGTCTACTTTAGTGTATTCACTTTTTCAAATTTTCAAACGATTTCCTTTTTGGCTTTTTCTTTTTTCCCTTTTTTGTTTCTTTTCTTATTCTTGAATGAAGAAAGAGAAAAACTTCATTTTTACTTTCAACTTCTATTAAAAATATTTTTCTTTAAATATTTCTTACTATGTTTTTCACTTTTATATAAATTTTTTCAAATTCTACTTTACTTCCCTCATTTTATTTTAGTCTACTACAATGTATTCACTTTTTCAAATTTTCAAACGATTTCATTTTTTTCTCTTTTTTCTTTCTTTTCTTTTTCTTGAATACAGAAAGAGAAAAAAATAATTTTTCTTTTTAATTTTTCCTGAAAATATTTTTCTTTAATTTTTTCTACTATATTCTTTACTTTTGTATAAGTTTCTTCAAATTCTATTTTACTCCCATCATCTTCATTTAGTCTACTTCAGTGTATTCATTTTTTCAAAATCTCAAACGATTTCCTTTTTTCCCCCATTTTTTTCTCTGATCAGTCAAACCACTTTCACCACCCAGACCAAAACAAATCTAGGATCTAGCATCATTTATGTGACTTTGTGTGTGTATGTTTAATTTTTTAATTTTAATTTTTTTAATTTTAATTTTTCTACCTAATTAATTCCTTTTCTCCCTTCAAAATGACAAAAAGAAGGAATTCACCCCAAAAGAAAGAACACGAAGAAATGACAGCCAGGGATTTAACCAACACAGATACAAGCAAGATGTCTGAACCAGAATTTAGAATCACGATAATAAGAATACTAGCTGGAGTCGAAAATACATTAGAATCCCTTGCTGCAGAGATAAAAGGAGTAAAAACTAGTCAGAATGAAATAAAAAATGCTATAGCTGAGCTGCAATCATGAATGGATGCCGTGGCAGCAAGGATGGATGAGACAGAACAGAGAATCAGGGATATGGAGGACAAACTTATAGAGAATAATGAAGCAGAAAAAAAAAGAGGGAGATTAAGGCAAAAGAGCAGGAGTTAAAAAGTAGAGAAATCAGTGACTCATTAAAAAGGAACAACATCAGAATCATAGGGGTCCCAGAAAAGGAAGAGAGAGAGAAATGGGGGCAGAAGAGTTCTTCGTGAGCAAATCATAGCGGAAAACTTTTCTAACCTGGGGAAAGACACAGACATCAAAATCCAGGAAGCACAGAGGACTCCCATTAGATTCAACAAAAAACGACCATCAACAAGGCATAACATAGTCAAATTCACAAAATACTCAGGCAAGGAGAGACTCATGAAAGAAGCAAGGGAAAAAAGTCCCTACCCTACAAGGGAAGGCAGATCAGGTTTGCAGCAGACCTATCCACAGAAACTTGGCAGGCCAAAAAGGAGTGGCACGATACATTCAATGTGCTGAATCAGAAAAGTATGCAGCCAAGAATTCTTTATCCAGCAAGGCTGTCCTTCAAAAGAGAAGGGGAGATTAAAAGTTTCTCAGAGAAACAAAAATTAAAGGAGTTTGTGACCACTAAACCAGGCCTGCAAGAAATTTTAAGGGGGACTCTCTGAGGGGAGAAAAGATAAATAAATAAATAAATAAATAAATAAATAAATAAATAAATACCAAAAGCAGCAAAGATTAGAAAGGACCAGAGAACACCACCAGAAACTCCAACTCTACAAGCATCATAATGGCAATAAATTCATATCTTTCAGTACTCATTCTAAACAAAAGCAGGAGGCATCACAATCCCCGACTTCAAACTGTACTACAAAGCTGTATTCATCAAGACAGTATGGTACTGGCACAAGAACAGACACTCAGATCAATGGAACAGATTAGATAATCCAGAAATGGACCCACAAACATATGGCCAACTAATCTTTGACAAAGCAGGAAAGAATATCCAATGGAATAAAGGCAGTCACTTCAGCAAGGGGTGCTGGGAAAACTGGACAGCGACATGCAGAAGAATGAACCTGGACCACTTTCTTACACCATACACAAAAATAAACTCAAAATGGATAAAAGACCTCAATGTAAGACAGGAAGCCATCAAAATCCTCAAGGAGAAAGCAGACAAAAACCTCTTTGATCTTGGCCACGGCAACTTCTTACTCAACACGTCTCTGGAGGCAAGGGAAACAAAAGCAAAAATGAACTACTGGGACCTCATCAAAATAAAAAGCTTCTGCACAGAAAAGGAAACAATCAGCAAAACTAAAAGTCAACTGACAGAATGGAAGAAGATATTTGCAAATGACATATCAGATAAAGGGTTTGTATCCAAAATCTATAAAGACCTTATCAAACTCAACACCCAAAAAACAAATAATCCAGTGAAGAAATGGGAGAAAGACATGAATAGACACTTCTCCAAGGAAGACATCCAGATGGCCAACCGACACATGAAAAAATGCTCAACATCACTCATCACCAGGGAAATACAAATCAAAACCACAATGAGATACCACCTCACACCTGTCAGAATGGCTAACATGAACAACTCAGGCAACAACAGATGTTGGCGAGGATGCGGAGAAAGAGAATCTCTTTTGCATTGTTGATTGTAATGCAAACTGGTGGAACCACTCTGGAAAACAATATGGGGGTTCCTCAAAAAACTAAAAATAGAACTACCCTACGACCCAGCAATTGCACTACTAGGCATTTATCCCCGGGATACAGGTGTGCTGTTTTGAAGGGATACATGCACCCCAGTGTTTCTAGCAGCACTATCAACAATAGCCAAAGTATGGAAAGAGCCCAAATGTCCACTGATGGATTAATGGATAAAGAAGATGTGGTATGTATATATAATGGAGTATTACTCAGCAATCTAAAAGAATGAAATCTTGCCATTTGCTACTACGTGGATGGAACTGGAGGGTTTTATGCTAAGTGAAATTAGTCAGAGGGAGACAAAGACATATGACTTCACTTGTATGGGGACTTTAAGAGACAAAACAGATGAACATAAGGGAAGGGAGACAAAAATAATATAAAAACAGGGAGGGGGACAAAATATGACAGACTAATAAATATGGAGAACAAACTGAGGGTTACGGAAGGGGTTGTGGAGAGGGATGGGCTAAATGGGTAAGGGGCACTAAGGAATCTACTCCTGAAATCATTGTTGCACTATATGCTAACTAATTTGGATATAAATTACAAAAAATAAAAAAATAAATTAAAAAAAGATATCAATTATATAGAGAGACACAGCATAAATAATATAAGAAGCAATAAGATGGTTAATAAATACATGAAATGTAACATAGAGAACTGTGCATTAAAATAAGGGCAGGACATTTTACATTTTAAATTTCTCGTCAGTAGTCAGTACATGTGAGGGGGTTTTTCTGGTGGGAATATTAATTTATACCATCTTTGTGAAAGATAATTTGGTAATATACATCAAAATCATTGCAAAAAACATAAATATGAAAAATGAGGATGCAGTTAGGAAAATGATAGAACCTGCATAAGAAATAATATGTTGTATCCCTTAAAATATTTATGAAGATGTTTAATACTTGGACAAAAGTCCTGTATAATTCTGCTGACACCATGTGGGCTCAGCTAAGCCTATTAATAAATATAACCAAAAAGAAATAAACTCAAATGTTGACCTTGATCGTCTCTTGATTGGTGGAATTATGTGTGTTTTGTTGTTGTTTGCTTTCCTTCTTACACTTTCTTGTATTTGTTTTTTACAAAGGGAGAAAAACAACCAACAAACTTTCGGCAAATATCACGACAAATTTGATGGGCGTTTCTGACACTGATTATGTCTGTGATGGAAGAAAAGGAAGCAGGGTTCTCCCAGACACTCCACAAAGGGCGCTGGTCCATTTACATATACACTGGACTGTTTGATAAGGTAAATAAAGTGTCATGTCCAAGCTCAACTAGTGAGCTGATGAATTTTTTTCTTTGGTTCTGAGAGCCATCCAGAAAGGGGAATGAAGAAAAGAGACAAGGAGAGGAAAGCAGAGGTTCTGGGCTTCCTTAGAGGGTGACCACTGAGGTTGGAGGAGGTGGTGAGCACATGTGTTGTATATTCAAAGAACTATCCTAACATTATGATGATGAAAATCGTCTGCAGTCATTTTTTTCTGGCAAAACTGGGGCGAGCCAAAGTCACACAGGTACTGAAGCACTTTGAGATAGGCTAATGAATTTTATAAATAATGCACTTAAAAATGTAATGGTCATCCCATAATAATCCCACGATACTCATCAAGTGCCTACTCTCTTAAGAGGTTTCTACTCTGGATTCTATATAAAGTATGGAAATTTGCAAATATTTATTGAGTTCCTTTTATGGGTACAGGGCATGAAGGGAAACACCAAAAAACCTGTCCTTCTGGTGTTTCGAATTTTTGGTTTTGTTTGTTTGTTTTGCAGTGCATACTGCCAAGACATGAGTGCTTCGTTATAAAAAGCACTTCCCTAGAAGAAGAATTATAAGGTAAGTTGAGTCATAAAATAGGCAACATGCCAGTAAATTTCTTGGCTCTTCTCTCTCCTGGTTGTAGCAAGGAATGGGCTGGCTCTACAGAGGCTCAATATCTCTCGGGTCTCGTCACAGTGTATGTCTCTGTCCCTGGGCTCTAGCAAGACTGTAACACTTCCAGTAGATGATTATCTAGTCTCTCCTGCTCAGAAGTCATTCTCCTCTCTGAGAACTCTCTCGTTACACACAGGCATGTGCCACGGTTGGCCATGATTATACTTTCTGTCCCCAGCCTTGTCTCAGAACTTACTGGGAGCAGGGCGGACGTGTGTGTGTGTGTGTGTGTGTGTGTGTGTGTGTGTGTGTGTCTGACTCAAACTGAGCCCCTGAAACTCCCTCTCTGGGAAATTGAAACTCTGACCTAGAGAGGCAGGGAATCTATTTCTACATGCAGCTACAACAGTAACCAGGGATAGAAACAGTAACAGAACAGAACAGTAAACAGGGAAGCTATGGAAGACACAAGGACAAGAACGTAGAGAATGCAGATTTGCAGCGAGTAGAATGAAGTTTCAAGAAAACAACAGACAGGACACACTTTCTGGGGTGTTGCAGCATTGTCTCTCCTCATTGCAGTTTCTCCTTAAAACCTAGATGTATGCTGACTTTCAGGCTCTGTGAAGCACCCCTGTATATTTGTAAGAAATTGTCCTGCCCTTCTCCCCACCCCACCCCTTTTTGTTTCTTATTAAGGGAGCTTAAGTTGGCTCCCGCTATTTGAAAGCCAGGAGGCTTAACTGATATAAACTTTCACCAAAGATAAATATTTCATTCCTCTTGTCTCCTGCAGGCCTTCCCGACAGCCCTGTCCTCCTTTGGGGCTGCTTCACTTGATTAACTTAAACTTGAACTGTATTTACATCATTTATAAAATGTTCTTGTATCAGATTGTTTGAGCTCCTCTGGAGTAGTTACGGTCTATTGTGTAAACACAGCATTGATGTGATTTATACAACTTTCATTATTTACCCAACAGACTATATAACTGCTCCAAATGAACCGTTATGACTATCATGTGGTGTAAATCCATCTTTAGACACTTTTGAAAGCATGACTCATTGTACTCATTTATGTCAGGGAATTTATGAAAAGTGCATTATCCATTCAATAAGCTCTAATGTCTGCCTGGTGAGGTTTAAAGCTAAATTAATCCACTGGGGGAAAAAATGAAACCTGTGAATAAAGAAGAAATAATTCTTTATGCCAACTAATCCTTGCGCCCCTTTATGAAGAAGTGAATCCACGGGTATTGGTATCTAGTCCACCTAAAACCATTTGCAGGTGTTCATTAATGTTTGATCTACTCAAAAGATCTTGTTTCTCTGTTTCCTTCACGTGACTGAAAACCGGGGGATATGTTGGTTTTGCTTACTATTTCTACTGCAGCTCTTGGCACAGGACTTGGCTTAGACAGACATTCAATACACTTTGCCGAATGAATGCCTGCTTAAACCCATCTAAATGATCTCATCAGTTCTCAAACAGCCCCACTTTACAGATGAGCAACTGTGACTCACGAATGGTAAATAATTTCTCCAAAGCTGCATAAATTTGTAAGCAGTAAAACTGGAATCCAGTCTCTCCTACCCCAAAGCTTAGCTATTTCAATTAAGTCAAAAAGCACACAAAAAATGCAGAGATAACAAAACGTTCTTGCAGCAACCAGCATAAAACAAAAATCTTGGATTCCAAAGCAGTCAAAAACAAGCAGGTAAAGCAGTCCAGGCAGAAGTCAGAAGATCTGTGTTTCCTTTACTTTGCTGCATGTGCTTAGGATAAGTCACTTTATTTTTCTCATCTTTCCTTTCCTGCCTGGTGTCCCAACTCTCTTTAAAAATTTTTTTTTAATGTTTGTTTATTTTTGAGAGAGAGCGAAAGAGGCAGAGTGTGAGTAGGGGAGGGACACACACACAGAATCTGAAGCAGGCTCCAGGCTCTGAGCTGTCAGCACAGAGCTTGACGTGGGGCTTGAACTCATGAACTGTGAGATCATGACCTGAGCCAAAGTCAGGTGCCTAACCTACTGAGCCACTCAGGAGCCCCCAACCCATTTTCTTAAAAGTGCAGTTTGGATACTCTTGTTTCAGTCATCTTTATTCTATCTTCCTCTGTCAGCACCTGAGAGTGAGAGCCTCCTGAAATATTTGTCCCTGGACACCTGGCTTGCCTCACTCCAGTCCTGGCCCCGAGGCCTAGTAATCTCCCATCACTGATTTCAACTGAGAAAATCAGTGACTAATGATGTTCAAAAGAGGCCCCAGGCCCGCCTCTCCAAGGAGGCTGAGAGTTGGAAGGAATATATTCTCATCAGTGAAATCGTAGAGATCTTACAGTAATCAGGGTGGCTGGGTGGGGTTGTTTTCACTCTCTCTCTCTCTCGTCCTCTCTTGCCTTTCTTTCTTTTTCAGTTTTTCTGTATGTGGAAATATTCCCAGGCCTTTGATATCATATCAGGTAGATACCCGTGAGGGCACCTTTGCGTGGATCCTGGTAAGAACAGTCATGCCAACTCTCTTCTCAGATGACACAATCAGTTGTGACCATTTTTACCCCTTGAAGGAATGCTGCTCTGGAGAACATCCCCATCTTTGATCTGGCTTTTGTACCCTCTCAAGTGATGTTGACGTAATCTTTGTTCCCTATCGTCTTCTTCACATAATGAAAATGTACAGTAGCCACATGTTGGGGAAGTTTGGGCCAATGGCATGCAGAGGGCATAGACCCAGGGAAACTCCTTTTGTTCTAGGATCCACCCAAGTCTGAGGATAGCATAGCTGGCTGATTGCTCATAGCCCCTCGGTATAAGAGCAGAGGAAACTCACAGATCCAAGAGACAGAGGCAGCTTGTGGTTTAAGCTGGGTTGGGTTGAGCTCAAAGCCCCACTGGGGCTCATAAGAAAAGTCTCCCAAGCTTTTGAATTGCCCTCCAGAGAGCCTTAAGGTAGCCAAGCGGGACAACTCCAGGTGAGAAAATCTGGGGACAGGCCCAGTGGCTTTTCTCTCCCTGCAGATATCGTAGGCTCCCTTATTCGCTATCAGTGATGTGGATTTCAAGACTGAAAGTTCAGTATATGTGCTATTAAAGTCAACTGTCAGTAGACTAAGCAGTTATTGAAGGGTGTGAATGATTTTAAGATGAATACAAACATTGGGTGATTATTTAAGAAAAAAAAAAAACTTAGGGTAGATTAAATTGAAAAAAAAAAAAAAAGGAAATAACCAAGCAAAAAATAACAGCACAAAAACAAATCCTGCACAAAGTGAATCAGAAAAGAACAAATTAAAGGCCCTGAATGGCATTTGAGTAATGGTGAAAGACGGTACCAACACATTGCCTTGTCCTTAAAATTCACCAAAATAGCAGAGAATGATGAATAATACACATGCAGTGAGGGAAACAAAAATCTCATTTCCATGCTCTCCAGAGTTTAACTGAAATAAGTCCCCGTTCCTATTTGAATGTGGCCTTGCAGGGCTTTGAAATCGGAAAACAATCCCTGCATGCCGAATTGGATGCTCACTAGCTAGCAGTTAAAAATAGGAAATGAAAATGAGTGACAAACTAGAACACTGGAGGAGAGAGAAAAAGAAATATCGCTTTCCTAGCCTTCTGCTCCTTCACAGTCCAATCCGTCCCACAGGCACGCTGGAAATCGCTTTGCCTGTGCTGGCAACGGGGTTTTGCCGTAAGTTATTGAAAAGGCAAATCAAGGTTTTTAGATCCTTGTAATTACAAAGCTAAAAAGCAATTGGAAAAATATATCCGGCACCTTCAGAGCATTTGATGTGACTTCCCGGTGACACTTAGAGCAGGGGTATGCTGTTGAGGGAGCATTTTTCTATTCAGTTCCTCAGCCCTTTCTGAAAGAAAAAGAATTCTTAGCACCGTTTTTTCCATTAAGTGAATTCAGTTAATTAGCTTCACAAACACAGCACATGCATTATTCAGCAGCAGACATTCATCAAATTTGTCTTTCCACAGCCAGCCCTTCTTCTCACCTCTTAGCTAGACGGGGCCAGGCTCCTTCCATTAGGATAAGCATTTAAGACAGTTCTGACTTAGGGGTTTCGGTGGAAGGCAAGGACATGTGAGCCATGTTGGTGTGTGGATGAGTTGGGGCTGGAGGAGTGCATGAGTTGTGAAAAAGGGTAAAGGAATCTGAATGATGTCATGACTTGAAAAAGAAAAAAAAAAAAAAAAGGCAGTGGTTCGTTTGTGGCCTCTCTGGCCTGTGTGTCCTGGAGAGATTTTCCCTGCCTCATCAATTCGTTGAGATCCAGTAACCCTGATTCATGAGTTTATCGCAGTTGGGCTGAGCAACTGGAGATTCTCTAACCACTCCCAGGGAGCACCGCACGTAGCTAGGGAGGCAGGCCTGATAAGAATCTCGAGACACAGCGTCCGATTCACCCAGAGGCTCTATTCTAGGAAAAGGAGAGTAACCCAAGTCACCCGTCTGGACTTTCGGATGCAGTTGACTGTATGGCACAACAGATCCTGGGAACGCGTAAGCTTGTTCAGTGCGTTCTCCTGGTAATGAAGAAACTGTCTAAAGGATGTCAAGTTGTTGTGCAAGATCCCACAGTTGGCCCGCAGCAGGGCCCCTAAGCCTCTGTTGCTTGACGACTGCTCCTCAGCCTCAGGACAGGCTTGAAACACAGCTTCTCCGCCATCTTGTGCTAGTCATATCTTATTCTCTGTTCTCATTGAGAGATTTAAGGGGTAGTGGCTTCTGTAACCGCCAGCTTGGGTTTGAATCCTGCTTCTGTCACGTAGGCGCTCTGGGGTTTGGGTCAAGTTATTTAGCTAACCTGGGCCTAAGTTTTCTCTTCCATAAAAAGAATTGTTATGAGGATGTGGATGACTTAGTACCTGGAACATGTCCTAGCTCCTCGCCTACCCTCTCCTTACTTCCCTACTCTTTAAGTAACAGGCTTGATCCACCTGTGATAGACATGGAGAGAGTGGTTCATGAGGCTGATGGCCCATAAGGTACAAGTTAGGCTAATATGCTACAGTTTGGAGGTGGACGGTTCTTTGCTGTACCTAGCATTCTCCCCTTCTCAGAATAGAACACTGCTTTCTTGCCCCATTATTTCTTTACATATCTCATTGGTGTGGTCACAGAGTAAGTTGCTATGTTCTTAGATGGCCCTGTTCCACTGGCCACAATTCATTTGTCCAGTAGCGGACGCACAAACCAAATTGGGCAAATAGGTCATCCAGCTGGATTTCTCAAACAGTAACTGAGGGGAAATATGCTTCTCATTTTTAGTGATGAAGCTGGGATACAGGAGACAGTTAACTCTGACACTTGCCATGCAGAAGAAGCAGGACTTCAGTGGCAGAAATGAAGCCATCAGAGTCAGAAGCTGAGACGAGGGGCACCTGGGTGGCTCGGTTGGTTACGCTTCTGACTTTGGCACAAGTCATGATCTCACGGTGCATGGGTTCGAGCCCCGTGCCAGGTTCTGTGTTGATAGCTTGGAGCCCGGAGCTTGCTTCGAATTGTCTCTCTCTGTCTCTCTCTCTGTCCACCCCCTGACTCATGCTCTCTCAATAAATGAATATAAACATTTAAAAAAAACACTTTTTTTAAGGAAGTAGAGATGAGCTGGAGAAAGTCTTTAAATTCCTAGATTGAGCTTTTCCTGAAGCCTAACTATATTCCTACCTTTGATATGTTTGACTTTTTCACACCCCCCCCTTTTTTATGATTGGGTGGGATACCCCAGTATCCATCCGTTGAAAGGTGCCTTTACCTAAGTGCTTCTGCACAGTAGGTATGTATCAGGGGTATGTCACCTTTCTTGCACGGTTGACTTATAGAATAAGGATTATATTATATCTAAGGCCCCTGAGCCTTAGTAGATATGTGAATTTTATCTTTACCTGAGTTTAAATACAAGATCTGCCATTTATTATTATATGTCATGCATGTCAGTCTTCCCATGGATCAATTGTTTATCTGTAAAATGGCACTGTTAATAACTCCATCATAGTGTAGTTGTTGGTATTCAGTGAAATATATGTGGCATGTGAAAGTGCATTGTACATTAGGATGCTATGCAAGGGTATGATAATGCATGACCTTTGTCATGCTACATTAAACCTTGTACAATCCCGACTCTAATTTAAGGAAATCTTCACATCACGCTCCCCTTCTACTCTTTTCCTATGGATTGCTAATATGTAGCATAATTGCATAACTGTAATCTAAATGCCACCAATTTGTATTTCTTTAGTAAACCCTCAGCTAGAACACTAACGCAGCTCAAACACTGAAGCAAAAGGAGCCAGGGACCCTGCTAGTTTGAAATCATCACTTGCAAGACGTGAACGGACTTGACACATGCTTGATAAGTCATTTGAATAATTATTAAGTCCCTAGCAATGATTCTAAAAGGGAAATCTCCCAACGTTCTTGATTGTGCGTCTTATGCCTTTGTCCGTGGTTTTGTTTGGGAGTGAGATTTGAGAATCCATTGGGGCTGAGAATCAAGGCATCTCACTTCTGGGTCAATCAGGAGGGAAGAGTAAAGCAGACAATTTATTCAGTTTTCATAATCAGTGATCTAAACAGAACAGTCTGTCATTTTTTTTAAATGAGGGTTTCTGGCAATTTATTAGGCAGAAGAAATATGAATGGCCAACCAAGAAAAATGGATGAATGAAGGATTTCATCCTTGCATTTTTCCTCTCCAAAGCTTATGACAGTTGGTGATGTTTATTGAACACCAGCTATGCAGCAGGAGAGTTATATGTAGTACAGCCTTCATGACACTATTTTTCTTATTCCCCAAATGGAGAGACCAAGCCTCTGCAATGCAACGTGACTAGTTTGAATCTAGGGCTATCTGGGTCCAAACCACTGCTTTTCTACCATGGTGGACAGACAGACCTGATTAGAGGTGAGTTGGTGGGGGCACGAAGTGGAGCCACAGGTTATGATAGATGATTGTCTGAACCACATCTCCCATGGAAAACAACTTTCCCAAACCATGCAATGGGCATCCATCATATCAGAGTCTTGCCGCGGTGCTATCTTCTCACTCAGTGCATTCCTGAGCTTGTGGAGGGACTTCTCCAGACGTTTCCCAAATCAGGAAGTGTGAAAAAGTCTAACTGTGTGTAAACCATTCAAGGATTCTGCCAGGTTGCAGGAGGAATTGAAGAGTTTATCTGCCAAAGAGATAGAGCAGTTGATGACATTCTTTCTTTCTTTTTTAAAGTTTATTTATTTATTTAAGTAATCTCTACACCCAACGTGGGGCTGGAACTCATGACCCTGAGATCAAGAGTCACATGCTTTTCCCTCCCAGCCAGCCAGGCATCCATCTGAGGTGACTTCTTAACTGAGATGAGAATAATTACATCTGTAGTAAGTTAAAACAAACAAACAAAGAAAACAACTCTAAATTTCTCTCTTGCCAAATACTTTTACATAGAAACTGAACAGCTGCTCTTGTAATTGTAATTACTACCATTATTATTATTATTATTATTATTATTATTACTATTTGTTGAAAGTATGATTATTAAGGCCCCATATAAGAGTGCCCCCTTAGGAGCAGGGTTTGGGAAAGCTGAATGGTCATTGATTTTCCAGTTTGTAACATGCACATCGGCATCTACCCGAAGAGCAATCCCAGCACTAAATTCCTATTCTTAAGAGAGTTTCTTTCCCTCTGCTCACCTCTCCCTGACATCCTAGCTCAAATAAAACTACACTTGTGCCTGAAATTCCAGGATTAGTGATTCAATCCACTGGAGTAAGTGTTCCAACTGGTGCAGCCTTTCTGGAAAATGGGAGTTTCTCCAGCTCATGTTTAACCCGAGATGTCTGTAGATGAATGTCTGTATCAGCACATATGCTTGGTCCCTGTTTCAGGTATTTACAATTTTGTTGCTTTGTAAGCTGAGTGATTTTATTCTTAACTCTTGTCTCTCCTCAACTACTCCAGAAGTTATTTCAGAGCAGAGAAACCACTGGACTTCTTCTCCTGTTTAGCCGTAATCTAGAATTCGTGTAAAGCTGAAACAGATTTCCTTTTCTAGGCCCAGGGGCATTTCTTCATCACATACTTACCAGGCACTTTTCTGGGCTGAGCATACAGTGGCTTCTCTTTTTCCATGTGGTTTTCTACCATAAATAAGTGAGTAAGTGATGACATGAGAAAAATCTCATACAATATCAAGAAGGGAAAAACAGTGTCATGGAATATGATAGAAAGCCAGCAATGAAGACCGGGGGTCAAGAGTACCCCAGGCTGAGGGACCAGCAAGCACAATGACCTGATGTGATATCCAAAGGATCGTGTCCTTTCCCCACAGTGAGGGGTGTAAAAGCCTGGGGGTAGTGGATGAAGTTCTTCCTTACAGGGAACAATGGAAGTTGAGGGCACCAGCATTAGAGGAATCAAGTCTTGAATAAAAATATGAAAAATCTCCTAGGTATTTTACATTTGCTAAAACGATATGGCAAACTACACACCAGAAGAGAATATCAATAATGTTTATTTATTTAAATCGGTAATCGTTCTTATCCCTCTATTACTTTCTAATAGCCTTTGGGCAAATTTCCTCAATGTGAAAGTAATTAACAAAACTGAATAAGAAGCGTGGGCGAAAACATCTCAAGTATTCATTGAGGAATAGAAGCTATGTTGTGAAGTCTGAGGTCCAAAGTGTTAAACTCAGATCGCCTCGTCTGGTGTGAAATTCAGGGCAGGCGCCTGCCTCTGAACCCATCAGAGCTGGATGAGTAATGGACCGCATACATGCCCATCATTGATGCCTGAGGCACAAATGAACATTTGAGGTTTAAATGAGTCTACCCAGAGCCAGGGGTTTGAAGGGGGAAAACCTCCTTTGCAACAATAATACCCTTTTCTGTCTTCAAATAGTCTTATAAATCTTCTTGAAAATGTCCCAATCCTTAGTTTGTCACTTGAGGCCCTCTCTGATATGCCTCCAATCTTCCCATCCAGTAAATAACTCTCGTCTCTATCTTCCAAAGTTCAGAGTATTTGAGGAATAGACACATGAATCAAACTAATGATGGTAAGACGTTAGCTTTCTATTTGCTAGGCTTCTTGCATCCATAATCACAATGAGATTTCCCCAAATCCTGATTTTGAGACAGTCCACTCAAGAATGAATTTGGGTCTGCTGAGCAAAATGCTTTCTCGGAATTGATGCCTTAGTTCCACCGTGTCGTCATGTGTAGAGACTTAGGGGTTTCCACACTTGCTTTCAAACGCAAGTCTTGGCCATTACAATGTGTTCTTTCCACATGGAACTGGGCCAATTCATGCATACTCAGATCTTCCCATTTTCATCAGTCAGAATAGTCACTCCTCCTTCCTGGGAAGTTGGGAAAGAGACAGAGACAGAGACAAAGGGACAGACAGAAAGAGAGAGCACAGATATGTTATTTTTGCAGACTTTTTTTTTTTTTTTTTTTTTTTTAGAGAGAGATTGAGAGAGAGAGGGAGAATATTAATCAGGCTCAATGCTCAGCACAGAGCCTAATATCGGGCTTGATCCTATGACCCTGGGACCATTACCTGAGCCGAAATCAAGAGTAACATGTTCAACCAGCTGAGCCACCCAGGCAACCCATTTGCAGACGTTTTATGGGGATACAGAATCTGTCCAGGGGATTCTTCCCAACATTTAGCATCTTTTTGATTTCTTAATCCACTGGGCAAACAATGGTGTATGTTTCAATAAAGTGACTTTTTTCCTACCCTCATTCAGCTACACCTTCTGGTGGGCATGTTAGTTTTCACCAAGAGAAGATTATGAAATGGTTCAAAACAGGACATTCATTAAATCAACTATGAACTCATGCTGTGCCCTGAGTTGAATGACTGCCCCCCATTCTACTTCCATTATCATGTCCAGCCTTTTTGTCCAATATAGGTCAAGAGCTATTCATCCTAAAGACAGCACAAAACCATCACAAATAATACAGCAGTAGCACAATGAAAATGTCTTCACTTTGAATAATATAGCTTCCTTCTTCTTATTAAATCTGGGGTAAAATACAAGGCTTCAAATTAAATCCTTTTGCCATTTTAGGTTAAAGTCTAAAGAAATTAAAGTCCAAATCCTTCTCCCCAGTGCCTAATTCTCTTTAGTCTCAGCCAGAGGTTCCTTACCTAGATGCCAAGGTATAAATGGAATGATTTTAGCAGCTGGAACCTAGTGATCTCTCATTGGATTGGTGATCCCTGAAATTGAAGTAATTCAAGACTGAGTCTCACATTGTATGGATGCTATTTGAAGAGTCTCCAAATTAGCAGGACATACTTATTATAGAAGCAGGGAGGGACATTGGAGATACTCCCGTCATTTTTGCAAAGTGGCCTTGTCGCAGGTTGGCTTTCCTGGAAAGTAGACTCTGAAACAGAATGTAGTATGTAGGATGTGTAGTAATGAGTTCCCAAGGGATTAAAACTTGTGGAAGGGAGGACAAGGAAACAAGTAGGTAAAGGGAGGAAAATGGTGATATAGTCCCCAGACAGTGTTGGCCAACTTCCATGGGGAGCTAGAAGGATTAAGAATTGTCCTGAGTTTTAGGCCAAGGTGTCCGGGACTTTGTCGTACTTCACTGACCAGGCATTGGATGTGGATTGTCCAGACAAGGGTGTGACCTCGGGCCAGGTGACTCTCTGCCTCTGAGGTGACCCCTGAGGGAATTGATACTGAAGGCACTTTCCCCAATAGCGGTCTTCCCACCAGGTGAACAAGTTTGTCACTGAACAATGTCATCATGCCCACCATACTTTCCAGCATTACATCTTGCTCTAGTCTCCCTGGTCCCCATGTTACATACCCAAAGCTTCTAAGTGTCCAGCGTCCATTGAGTCCAATGCTTCTCCAGGACTGAGCGACACCTCTGTCTGGTATAGTAACTGCTACTTCTGGGCATTTTAGGAAGTGATTTTAGCCCTTTTCCAAAGGTGTACCATCACTGCTTCTTGCTATGGAGTTAATTCTCTTGGTTTCTGAACTCTGCCCACTGTGGGCTATTTCCTTCTCTTCCCTACCTTGGCTTCAGCAGCAGAATTCCAGCAAATTCCTGAAGCAAAGCTGCCATTGATGATTCTGAAACCCAAGGCCCTTGGGGCCCTGTAAGGACTAAGATCTCTGCCACAAGCCCTTCTCAGGAATCCTTTCTATTTTTAGAATGAAATGTCTAGCCCTTAACTGGTATATTCACTTTGGAAAACTATCTGGCAGTATCCGCTAAAACTGAACATAAACATACCCCTTGACCCAGAAATTCCACTGCTAGGTGTGTGTCCACAGAAATGCAAACATATGCTCACCAAGAGACATGTACAAGAATGTCCACAGCAGCCCTTTGATAACATCCCCAAGTTGGAAACCACCTCAGTATTCATTAACAATGATAAATATGGTGAAGAATACTCAGAGAGTGTAGTTCCATGCAAACTATTGTGATACATACAAAATAAATATGGAAGCTTCTCACAAACCACAGTTAGGTCAAATAAGACATGAAAGAGTACACGCTGCATAATTCTATTTATACAGTGTTCAACACTAGACAGAACTAAGCTATGCTGCTAGAAACAGGGTATGGTTACTCTCAAGGGGGTAGCAATCAGAAGAGGGCATAAGGGAAATTTCTGAGGCTGGTTACAAGGTCGTATTCAGTCTGAAAATTCAGTCACCTGGATGTATGCTTGTGATTTGTGCCCTTTTCTGCCTGTTATTCTTAAATGAAAATTTACTAAAACATAAAAATAATCACAACATTTATTTGTAGACCTTGAATCGTTAGTTTTTAGCGCAATAACAGCAGTGGCATTTCTTCCTGTCTCCTCATATTTTTGAAACGAGGTATATACATATCCCTGGTGGGATTGAATTTCCCTGTATTGTTCCCCTTTTCCTTTTGGGATGTCTCACCGAAGTTTTTACCATTTTAACAATATTTTAAAGTCATTTCCTTTCCTTTCCTTCTCTCTTTCTCATTAGGACAGCACTGTTTTCAGAATCTGAACTTGTTCTTTACTTTAACCTTGTTCTTATGCATTTTTTTTTCTAACATACTCTGAGATTTTTTTTTCCCTTGTGGTACCAACGGCTGTTGGAGAGATTTGAAACCACTGAGAATTAGACAGGCAAGGGCATCCATTGTTCAACAAAATATTGTCTTCATTCACTTCCTTGAGTAAGAAAATCTCACCCAGGAGGAGTCTCCATTCAACTAGCCCCCAAGCTGGACATAGGCTTGTTCTGTCATTGTATTGTCTTGCTTCCCTTCATAAATCCCATCTTTCTTGCACTTTCTATTAGATTTATCTTATATCCCTGTTTGCTCAGAACAGTCCTGGTTTAATCTGATTGGTCTGGTGAAATTATTTGTGGTGGGTTGAATAGTGGTCCCCCCCAAAAGAAATATATCTCTGGAAACACTCATAATGTGATCTTATTTGGAATAAGGGTATCTGCAGATGTAATTAAGGTAAGGTTCTCAAGATGAAACCTACCTGGATAGAATGGGATGGGCTCTAAATTCACTGATGCTGTCCTTATAAGAAAGGGAGAAGACACAGAGAAGAAGGCCACGTGAAAGCAAGGCAGACAGAAATTGGAGTGATGTAGCTACAAGTCAAGGAATACCAGGGGTTGCTGGAAGCCACCAGAAGGTAGAAGGAGTAATGCAGGGATCCTCCCCTGAGATCCCACAGAGACTTCGAGTGTCCAGAATTGTCAGAGGATATATTTCTGACTCTGTTTGTGGTAATTTGTTATGGCGGCCCCAGGAAGCTGATAGGTTAATAACACCGCTTTCAGTCTCAAGATGTGTCCCAGTTTAGATAATAAATTATGTGGTCACCCTTGTTCTGTAGGGGTCCTCATTCTGTACATTTTCCTCAGGCATCAAATGCCTAATAAGCCTACTAAAAACAACTATGGTATATTAGAACTTACCTGCCCACCCAGGAGGTATCCCTCTCACATCAGCCCCTATTTTCTGTAGCTACTTGGTTCCACTAGCCCGAGTATCATGGGCACAATTTCTCACAAGCTTATATAGCCGGTGCTCTATCTGTGACTTTAACACAATAACTCTCTGTATTTTCTTAGATCTCAAATTCTTGAGGGGAAAGAGTTATATTTTTTCCAAGACTTGGCCTTCCTCTGAAGATGTCTTGATATTTTCCCAGTTGTCTTTCTCAAAGTAAAGTCCTTCTCCATGTCTTGGGCCAAAATTTTTTGATTAACTTAAACTGTCCAGAAGTTTCCCCTTATTCTGCTTCTGTTTCTATTTCCAAAGACTGTATATTCTGTGCACAAGCTTACTTTAATGCATTTTAGCTCATTGTACTTATGATGTGTCTTTCAAATTTCCCTCCATTTCCGTTGAAATATAAGTTATATTTTCAACGTTTTTTATTTTTTATTTATTTATTTATTTTTTGGGACAGAGAGAGAGACAGAGCATGAACGGGGGAGGGGCAGAGAGAGAGGGAGACACAGAATCGGAAACAGGCTCCAGGCTCCGAGCCATCAGCCCAGAGCCTGACGCGGGGCTCGAACTCACGGACCGCGAGATCGTGACCTGGCTGAAGTCGGACGCTTAACCGACTGCGCCACCCAGGCGCCCCATAAGTTATATTTTCAATAGATTAACAGATTATAGGCCATTCCTTGGACTGGCTCATTTCATTACGTTCCCATTTCTGTCTGGTTGAAGCCACAGTCTGCAGCCCTAAAACATTAGCAAAGCTACCTAGAAACCATGTGTTGCTAGGTGATTCTAGGAACTTAGGGGAAAAAAATCCAGGGAGCCTATAATCTTTCCTATGTTCTGCACGTAACATAAAACAAAGTGAAGAGAATTGGGTACAACCAATCTAATGGTGCCTAAGCACTCTAAGGTGCAGAGCAACTCTAAGGTTAAATAATCTTTTGGTTTATAGCTCTGGCTGTGACCCAACACAAATAAGATAAAACCATTTCACCTACTGAAAGATGTGGAAACAGATGCTCTGCCTTTTGTGATGTAAGTTTCACCTTCAACTAAAAAATTTTTGTTTTTCTCCCAGAAATATGGCAGTTGACTAGTCCTTGGTTTGTGTGTGTGTGTGTGTGTGTGTGTGTGTTCTTTTTCCTCCTTTCTGTCCATTTTCTCCCCACTCCTTTAGAAATCATTCAGTCTCATGGCTTAGTGTCCTATGAATATATTGTTGACCCCCAAATGTATATTTCCTTCTCCATTTTTTTCTCTTAAACTCTAGAATCATAGGTTCAACTACACTCAACAGCTCAACTTACATATGTGATAAACTTCTCAAACTTGATACATTCAAAACTAAACTCCTGATCTTCCTCTCCAAACCTAGTCCACTTCATTAAATGGCAAGTCTATTTAGTTTCCCAGGCTACAAATCCTAGAGTCATCCTTAACTCTTTCTCCCTTACCTATATCCTAGTGGTCAAGAAATCCTTTTGACTTTCATTTAAAAGATATCTCCAATTAAGAACCTTTACTACCTCCATTTTCATGAACTTGGTCTTGAACTTGGAGTTACCATTGTGGTTCGCCTCCAAAAAAATGTACAAGCCTTCTATCTGGTCCCCTGACTTCCACCTTTGCCTCTATGTTGTATTCTTACATAGCAGACAAAGGATTTTGCAAACATAATTCAGTTTAGCAAATCCTTGGATGACTTCCCATCTCACTCAAGCACATCTGCACAGTTGTAACAGGTCACTCATTGTTTTTTATCCCTCATACCCTCTGACCTCTCCAGTACTCTCCTCTTTGCTTCCTTGCCCTAGCCCACTGACTTCATTACCATACCCACACCACCTTGCTTTTTTAAAGGTGTTACCTCTTCCTGCACTGCTATTCCACGCGACTTACCACATAGCTGCGTGGCTCAATCTACCACCTCCTTCCAGTCTTTGCTCTACTATAGGTTTTCAATGTGGCATAGCCTGACCAAGTCATTTTATTTATTCATTTTTTATGTATTTTATTTTATTTTATTTTATTTTATTTTATTTTATTTTATTTTATTTTATCTTATTTTAAATGTGCATCCAAAATAGTTAGCATAGTGTGCAACAATGACTTCAGGAGTAGATTCCTTAGCGCCCCCTACCCATTTAGCCCATCCCCCGCTCCCACAACCCCTCCAGTAGCCCTCAGTTTGTTCTCCATATCTATGTGTCTCTTCTGTTTTGTCCCCCTTCCTGTTTTTCTGTTATTTTTGTTTCCCTTCCCTTATGTTCAACTGTTTTGTCTCTTGAAGTCCTCATATGAGTGAAGTCATATGATTTTGTCGTTCTCTGACTAACTTCACTTAGCATAATGCCCTCCAGTTCCACCCACGTAATTGCAAAGGGCAACATTTCATTCTTTTTGATTGTCGTTGTATATATATACCACACCTTCTTTATCCATTCATCTGTCGATGGACATTTGGGCTCTTTCCATACTTTGGCTATTGTTGATAGTGCTGCTATAAACATGGGGGTGCATGTGTCCCTTCGAAAGAGCACACCTGTATCCCAGGGATAAATGCCTAGTAGTGCAATTGCTGGGTCGTAGGGTAGTTCTATTTTTAGTTTTTTGAGGAACCCCATATTGTTTTCCAGAGTGGCTCCACCAGTTTGCATTCCCACCAGCAGTGCAAAAGAGATCCTCTTTC
Source organism: Neofelis nebulosa (assembly GCF_028018385.1). NCBI lineage: Eukaryota > Metazoa > Chordata > Mammalia > Carnivora > Felidae > Neofelis > Neofelis nebulosa. The sequence goes on along the minus strand of NC_080786.1, from coordinate 12,484,217 downwards.
TCCGCATCCTCGCCAACATCTCTTGTTGCCTGAGTTGTTCATGTTAGCCATTCTGACGGGTGTGAGGTGGTAATCTCATTGTGGTTTTGATTTGTATTTCCCTGATGATGAGTGATGTTGAGCATTTTTTTCATGTGTCGGTTGGCCATCTGGATGTCTTCTTTGGAGAAGTGTCTTTTCATGTCTTTTGCCCATTTCTTCACTAGATTATTTGTTTGTTGGGGTGTTGAGTTTGATGAGTTCTTTATACATTTTGGATATGAACCCTTTAACTGATTTGTCATTTGCAAATATCTTCTCCCATTCTGTCGGTTGCCTTTAAGCTTTGCTGATTGTGTCCTTTTCTGTGCAGAAGCTTTTTATTTTGATGAGGTCCCAGTAGTTCATTTTTGCTTTTGTTTCCCTTGCCTCCAGAGACGTGTTGAGTAAGAAGTTGCCGTGGCCAAGATCAAAGAGGTTTTTTCCTGCTCTCTCCTTGAGGAGTTTGATGGCTTCCTGTCTTACATTGAGGTCTTTCATCCATTTTGAGTTTATTTTTGTGTATGGTGTAAGAAAGTGGTCCAGGTTCATTCTTCTGCATGTCACTGTCCAGTTTTCCCAGCACCACTTGCTGAAGAGACTGTCTTTATTCCATTGGTTATTCTTTCCTGCTTTGTCAACGATTAGTTGGCCATACATTTGTGGGTCCATTTCTGGGTTCTCTAATCTGCTCCATTGATCTGAGTGTCTGTTCTTGTGCCAGTACCATACTGTCTTGATGATTACAGCTTTATAGTATAGCTTGAAGTCCGGGATTGTGATGCCTCCTGCTTTTGTTTAGAATGAGTACTGAAAGATATGAATTTATTGCCATTATGATGCCTGTCAAGTTGGAGTTTCTGGTGGTGTTCTCTGGTCCTTTCTAATCTTTGTTGCTTTTGGTATTTATTTATTTATTTATTTATTTATCTTTTCTCCCCTCAGAGAGTCCCCCTTAAAATTTCTTGCAGGCCTGGTTTAGTGGTCACAAACTCCTTTAATTTTTGTTTCTCTGAGAAACTTTTAATCTCCCCTTCTCTTTTGAAGGACAGCCTTGCTGGATAAAGAATTCTTGGCTGCATACTTTTCTGATTCAGCACATTGAATGTATCGTGCCACTCCTTTTTGGCCTGCCAAGTTTCTGTGGATAGGTCTGCTGCAAACCTGATCTGCCTTCCCTTGTAGGTTAGGGGCTTTTTTCCCTTTGCTTCTTTCATGAGTCTCTCCTTGCCTGAGTATTTTGTGAATTTGACTATGTTATGCCTTGTTGATGGTCGTTTTTTGTTGAATCTAATGGGAGTCCTCTGTGCTTCCTGGATTTTGATGTCTGTGTTTTTCCCCAGGTTAGAAAAGTTTTCCGCTATGATTTGCTCACGAAGAACTCTTCTGCCCCCATTTCTCTCTCTCTTCCTCTTCTGGGACCCCTATGATTCTGATGTTGTTCCTTTTTAATGAGTCACTGATTTCTCTACTTTTTAACTCCTGCTCTTTTGCCTTAATCTCCCTCTTTTTTTTCTGCTTCATTATTCTCTATAAGTTTGTCCTCCATATCCCTGATTCTCTGTTCTGTCTCATCCATCCTTGCTGCCATGGCATCCATTCGTGTTTGCAGCTCAGTTATAGCATTTTTTTATTTCATTCTGACTAGTTTTTACTCCTTTTATCTCTGCAGCAAGGGATTCTAATGTATTTTCGACTCCAGCTAGTATTCTTACTATCGTGATTCTAAATTCTGGTTCAGACATCTTGCTTGTATCTGTATTGGTTAAATCCCTGGCTGTCATTTCTTCATGCTCTTTCTTTTGGGGTGAATTCCTTCTTTTTGTCATTTTGAAGGGAGAAAAGGAATTAATTAGGTAGAAAAATTAAAATTAAAAAAATTAAAGTTAAAAAATTAAACATACACACACAAAGTCACATAAATGATGCTAGATCCTAGGTTTGTTTTGGTCTGGGCGGTGAAAGTGGTTTGACTGATTAGAGAAAAAAATGGGGGAAAAAAAGGAAATCGTTTGAGATTTTGAAAAAATGAATACACTGAAGTAGACTAAATGGAGATGATGGGAGTAAAATAGAATTTGAAGAAATTTACACAAAAGTAAAGAATATAGTAGAAAAAATTAAAGAAAAATATTTTCAGGAAAAATTAAAAAGAAAAATTATTTTTTTCTTTTTCTGTATTCAAGAAAAAGAAAAGAAAGAAATAAGAGAAAAAAGAAAAAGAAAAACAGGAAATCGTTTGAAAATTTGAAAAAGTGAATTCATTGTAGTAGACAAATAAAATGAGGGAAGTAAAGTAGAATTTGAAAAAATTTACATAAAAGTGAAAAACATAGTAAGAATTAAAGAAAAATATTTTTAATAGAAATTGAAAGTAAAAATGAAGTTTTTCTCTTTCTGCATTCAAGAATAAGAAAAGAAACAAAAAAGAGAAAAAAGAAAAAGAAAAAAAGAAATCGTTTGAAAATTTGAAAAAGTGAATACACTGAAGTAGACTAAAATAAAATAACGGAAGTAAAATAGAATTTGAAACAATTTACACAAAAGTAAAACATATAGTAAAAAAATGAAAGAAAAATATATTTAATAAAAATTGAAAATAAAAATAAATTTTTTCTCTGTATTGGAGAAAAAGAAATGTAGTGTAACAGAGAAAAAAAGAAAGAAGATTGAATAGATGAACCTGCTAACAGATTGAAGTAGGACTGAAATTGCTTCATTTTCCCCTAGAAGTCAGACTATGAAGCGCTTTATAGTCCATAAATTAAGCAGGCGGTGAGACGTGTCTTCTTGAAGAGCGAGGTTGGCACAGTTGGGCGGGGCTCAGTGTAACGGCTCCGCTCTCCACTAGATGGCGCTGCTGGCCTACTGGGGCGGAGCGTTGCGGTGCCTGTAGGTGCGCATGCGCATCCGCTGGAGCGGTTAAAATGGCGTCACCCAGCCACCCAGTCTGTTCTCCCGGATCAGCAGCGCACCCATCCTCTGTCTTCAGCTTTTGTCCACTCCCCACTCTTTCACTCTCCGTGACCAGGTCCCAGGTAGCACCTCTCTCCCAAGTTTGTCTCAGATGCAGCTGTTTTGCCCAGCCCCCTAATTTCGAAGGACTGCGACTTTGACCCGTTCTGCCCTTCTGCAGGAGGGTCTCACCGAGCAATGGCCGAATAAGCAATGGCCAAATATCAGCTGCACCCAGGTACGTCCACTGGACCCTGCTGCTGCCAGTGCCCCGAGACTGCGGCCAGGTGCCACCCGCCCCAGAAAAAGTTCATGAGACTGTAGCAGCAGCGTTTCAGGGATTATGGAAAATCGCAACACACATCTGGCACCAGGCTTCACCCTTAACGACCTTGTTCCAGCACCAGCAAATGTGGCCGCCTTCCGGGGTTTGCCGGGACCAGGTGGCGTCAACAGTCTCTACCAAATGTCCTTCCAGCAGTGGAGCCGCTTTTCCCTGTGTGGCCCGAGAACCTCCCGGACCCCACTTTGCTCCTGGGGATTCGCCCTTCCCACCAGAGTACCGCCAGGTAGGGAGCCGCGTAGGGAGCCGCGGAGTTGCAGAGTCTGTGCTCCCCTTGTTTACAGTCTTAATTAAACCCTCTCCTTTCTCCCATTTTAGTTTAGTCCCTGCAGCTGTTTCCAATTTTCCACTTTCTCTCCAGCTGCTTTTGGGGAGGGGTGCTTTCCCCGTATTCTCCCCTCCCCCCATCTCCATCTTGTCTCCACCTGCAAAAGCACCTCCCTGCCCCTTGAGGCTTCTCGCTCCCCAAGTTCAGCTCCCTAGGTTCACCTTCTCTGTGCTGCGTACCTGCTGAATTCTGTGGTTCAGGTTGTGCAGATTGTTGTGTTAATCCCCCAATCAGTTTTCTAGGTGTGGGATGGTTTAGTGTTGGTCTGGCTGTATTTCATGGACGTGAGACACATAAAAAACTTCCATGCTGTTCCACCATCTTGGCTCCTCTGACTATAATTGATATCTTTTGACCATTTGTTTATATAATGTTCTTTATTCAATATTTTAATAGATGGTTATTAAAAAAATTTTTTTTCAATGTTTGTTTATTTTTGAGAGAGAGACAGCACATGAGCAGGAGAGGGGCAGAGAGAGAGGGAGACACAGAATCTGAAGCAGGCTCCAGGCTCTGAGCTGTCAGCACAGAGCCTGTTGCGGGGCTTGAACTCACAAAACATGAGCTCATGTCAGACGAAGTCAGACGCTTAAGTGACTGAGCCACCCAGGCGCCTTGATTATTTTATTTTAAGAAATGTTTTTTTTAGTTTGACTTTTGCCTCTTAAATTTAAGATTTTTTTTTTTTTTGGCCTAAGAAATATTTAGGCCCTTATATAATCCAGCCCTCTGATATTTACCTTTGCAATTTTTTCATTTGTTCTAGGCACATGAAGTCATTCATATGCCAATATTTTGAAATATTCTTATATATTTTGTTATGGTCTTAATATATTTTCTTTTTTTTACATTAAACTATTCAATATATGTAGTATGCAGAGAATGCAAATTTATTCTCTTAATTATGAGTCAATTTTCCTTGCAGCAATTCCTAAATCAGCCTGTCCTAGGGTTTGTTCCTTGGAATATTCAATTTACAAGGTTCATCTGTTTAAAGAAGAAGAAGAAGAAGAAGAAGAAGAAAAAGAAGAAGAAGAAGAAGAAGATCATCAAAGAATTCTCTGGTTGAAACACTTAGCAAAACACTGCACACTCTTTCTCCTTGTTACCAAATAATGCATAAATGCTTAGTAATATAGTAAAGGCTCTCAGTGGTTCTTCAATACAGGAAGCTGTATAACTGTTTAATCTTTCATTTTTGAAACTCTTTTGTACCATTTTTAAGGCATTCCTCCATAAAAGCAAGGTGAGAGGAAAATAATACAAAATGGATCATTCCCCGAAGAGTGCACATGCTTTGTCTAAGGAGTTAATTAACTCAATTCAATGTGTGGAAGGTTCGAAATTGTAGATGACACTTAGTCAATACTTACTCCACACCAGGCACATCAAACACCATCTAAGCTCAGGGCGATTCTATAAACTACTTACTTTTCTCGTGTCCATTTGATTTGATTTATATATGTGTATACACACACACACACACACACACACACACATATATATATAATGTTTATTAATTTATGTTGAGAGAGAGAGTGAGCAGGGGTGGGGCAGGGAGAGAGGGAGAGAGAGAGAATCCCAAGCATGTTCTGAGCTGACTGTGCAAAGCCTGATGTGTAGCTGGAACTCACGAACCGTGTGATCATGACCTGAGCCCAAACCAAGAGTCTGGCTAGTTTAACTGCCTGAGCTACCCAGGTGCCCTTCTTGTGTCCATTTTAAAAAGAGATATTCTAGACTTAGGGAACTTGGATGCCTTGTCCAAAGTGACACGGTAATAAATGCTATCATTTGAACCCAGGTCGGAATTTCTCCAATACTGATGTATATCCCGTTGGCAAACTTCTATCCTGCTATAAAATAAAGGCACCTAAACTCTTTAATGGAAGGGATATAATCTTGCCCTTCACATTCTCCAGTCATGAAGCATCTCCTAAGACACACTGAGACAAAATCACGTAATTACTCAAGTAAGTTTAAGGAAGAGAAGAGGTCATTTGTAAGAGATTCGTAAAAGATTTGTACTGTGGTCAGATTGTTTCACTATGTGGTAAACTCTTGATTGGGTTTGGGGGATGGGAGTGGCTGCTTGTCAATTCACATTCAGCAATGCATGAAGTACAATTTTATGCATTTAATAGGTGCTCAACAAACAATTCAAAACAGAAAAGTATGACAAGGGCCAGGAGTTAAGGAGAAATATATAAAATCATCAGAAGAACTTAAAACACTTTATTCTCTGCATAGACAGACTGAATCCTCAAAAGCAGATAGATTTCCCAGTGGCTTACAAAGGATAGTTCAGAGCTTTGGGAAGAACCCACTTCTCTATATTCTGCTCCCTAAAGACAATGAATAAAAGAAGATCAGAAAATAGTCCTTTACCATTGACTTTCAGTTGTTCTAGAGACTCCAAAGTGCATGGTCAGTACCCACTGCCAGTGGGGGGACAGGCAGTGGAGAAAGTCTGGGGAAAAGCTGGCCCTTTAGTGCCTTCTCCAGCTGAGTGACCACCGCAGGCCTCCCATTGGATGATTGTTCGGATGCTTTAGTGTTCCAGACAGAGGGGACTTTCTATAGTTCTAAAATAAAGTTGTTGTTATAGGGGATTTCTTGCCCTTAGTCTGAAATTTTTCAGTCTTCCTTTTTCTAGCATACTTTAGGGAAGTTTTTTCTCTTCCCTGGCACCTAGAGTGAAGAGGTTTTCATGAGAGCCAAGGGTCTGCTAGAAAGGGGCATCTTTCATTTTGAAGAGTGGAGACCTTGTCATAAGTAGAGCTAAGCTGTAAGTTCAGTCCCACCACTTGATAGCTATGTGACCTTGAGCATCACTTGTCTCTTGTATCCAAGCCTCAGTGTCATTCTTGTAAAATGACAATAGTAATGGTAACTACCTTAAAATGTTGTTAAAGACATTACGGAGATAGCATATAATAAAGGTGGGCCCAGTTCAGGCTTTCAATAAATTAAAGTTTATTTCTTCTTTTCTCTATTAATGAGAAAACTTCTGTCACATTCCTTAACATCTCAGAGTGATATCTATCAGCAATATAGGAGATGGTTCTCAGGATTTATTGGCCTTTAACCCATACAAGTAAGAGAATAAACCACAGAGTTAGCATTGACTGGGGACAGTAATATTTATAGACAATCTATATATTAACACTACCTAAGAGTCAAGGTTGGTAAGGATTCTCCTGAAATTTCTATTTTCTTGAAAGATTAGAAATAATTGGGGCATCTGGTGGCTAAGTTGGTTAAGCGTCCAACTTCAGATCAGGTCATGAGGTCCTGGTTCGTGAGTTTGAGCCCCGCATCAGGCTCTGTGCTGTCAGTGCAAAGCCTGCTTGAGATTCTTTCTCTCCCTCTCTCTCTGCCCCTTTGCACCCACCCCCCCCCCAAAATAAACCTTAAAATAAAAGAAAGAATTACCAATGAGTTAAGTAAGAATGTGTTCTGTCTCTCTTTAGCTTCCTCCTCCTCTTAGTCTGCTCGGGCTGCTATAACAAAATAACATATACTGTATAACTTAAACGATAGGAATTTTTTTTTCTCATAGTTCTAGAAGCTGGGAAGTCCAAGATCAACATGTAACAGATTTAGTTCTTGGTGAAGGCTTTCTGTCTGGCTGGCAGATGGGCCACCTTCTTATTGTGTAACGACATGGCAGACAGGGGAAGAGAGAACTCTAGTCTTTTTTTTCTTATGACACTAATCCTATCATGATGGCTCTACCCTTGTGACCTCATCTAAACCTAACTGCTTCCCCAAGGCCCTGCCTAAATATACTATCATGCTTCAACATATGACTTTTTGGGAGGGGGGCAGTGGGCACAAACATCCAGTCCATAATGCCCTTCCTTCTCCCTCACCTTCCACACATGCTTGCTCTTTCTCAGTGCTTCACATCCATTTAGGAATATATCCACTGATATAGAAAAGTGAAAAATAAGCATGATCATATGGGCCAGTAGGTATTTTTTTCTACATATGAGTAGTAGCCTTAATAAAACAAAAGTCCAGACCCATTACCTAGTTGCTGGTGCAGAGAAGGCACGCAGGTGAAATATTCCAAAATCAAGAATCTTTATTTTGCCTATAATAGCATATGGCTGGCAACTCCACACAGCAAGGCAGCCCAGTTATCTAAGAGTGTATTTTGCAACATATTTGTCCTGGACAGTTCTCAAAAATATTGTATTATTTAAAGTTTGGTATTTGGGGGGTAGGTATTTCACTTGCTGAACTCACAGCTTTTACGCTACAGAGAAGATTGGTCAGGAAACTTTCCACAAAAGGCCAGATAGTAAATATATATATATATTTTATTTTGAGGGGCGCATACAGTCTTTATCACAACTACTCAACCCCACCATCATAGCACTTAAAGCAGCCATAGAACATCCAGAAACGCATGAGCACAGCTGTATTCCAATAAAACTCTATGGACACAAGCTTGAATTTCATATCATTTTACATGTCTAAAAATATTATTTCTCTTTTGATTTTTGTTAACCGTTTAAAATGTGAAAACCATTTTAGCTCGTGAGCCTTACAAAAACAGGCAGCAGGCCAGATCTGGCCCACGGGCTGAAGTCAGCTACCCCTGCTCTATAGAACATGCCAGGCTATTTTAAGCCTCAGTAATCATTCGGTGGATGTTGCCCCAAAATCATTCACATTTAGTCATTCATTTCCCCTGCTGATGAGATGATATTATTTACTGTCAGGCAACATGGGAATGATCTTAGAACCTAGATCTTAGATCTTCCGAATGATCTTAGAGAGGTCACTTAATCCCATCCCCCTGCCCTTCCCTGTTGTCCCAGCACCTCATAAGGTACATATGGAAGCTTCTGATGGAAAGTGAGTGGGAGGCGTCCATAGAGTCTGGCCCTCAACCACCTTTCTAACCTCAACCACTTTCACTATCCCCATCCCCAACCCATTCCCTCCACTTTCAGCACTTTGGGAGACCTTGCTGTTACTCAGATGTGCCAAACACATGTCTGTCTAGAGACCTTGCTTCTTGCTTTCCCCTCTGCCTGGAAGTCTCTTTCCCCAGAGTCAGATAAATGAATAATGCACACTGTTTGGCTCTTTACTTAACTATGGCTTCCTCTGTGTTCTTGTCCCCCTCCTGATCTAGAATAGCACCTGACAACCACTACTCTATCTCCTTGACCTATTTATTTTCTACATCGACACCTATTGATATCCAAATTATCTTGTTCATTTAAATGTTTGATTCTTTGGTATTCATCTCCCCTATAGCTATGAGGATAAACTGTCCATCTGATCCACCGCTGGAACAGTGCCTGGAATATGGTAATTGCTTTGCAATCATCTGTTGGATGAGCATTCAATAATTAGTATGTGTCTCTAGAAATAAGAAATCTTTGGAACCAATTTCCTGAACTCCATTCTGGGATGATTCTCTGTACTAGCACATATTAAATATATCATGCCATGAAAGACAAGCTCAGATAAATTAAGTAACTTCCCCAGGGGCATAAAGCTAATCTGTGTCAGAGCCAATGGGTATGTGAACCCTCGTATCATACTTGACAGTCCTTGTACTTTTTGTCCCACTCTTTGCTGATGTCAGATGTCCTGTAGGTAGGGTGACCAAATTTTCCACCACCAAAAGTCATGGTGTATTTACAAATTAGAATACTACACAGAAATAAAAAGGAGCAAGCTACTATTATGTTCACTGAAATGGACGAGACTCACAGATGTTAAAATTATTTTAATGTTTATTTTTGAGAGAGGGAGGGAGAGAAGAAAGAGAGAGAGAGCAGGGGAGGAACAGAGAGAGGGGGAGACACAGAATCCGAAGCAGGCTGGGCTCCACACTGTCAGCACAGAGCCCAACGCGGGGCTCAAACTCACAGACCTGATCATGACCTGAGCCAAGGTCCAATACTCACAAACCGTGAGATCATGACCTACCCGAGGTCCAATGCCTAGCCAACTGAGCCACCCAAGTGTCCTTCACTGGTGTTATACTGAATGAAAGAGGTCAGATCCAAAAGACTCCACACTGTGTGGTCCCATTTCTACGGAGTTCTACAACAGGCAAAGCAAAAAGATGACATAGCCAGAAGTAGGACTATTCCTAGGACTGGTAAGAGGCACAAAGGAACCTCTTTGGGTTCCGGAAATACTCTGTCTGTGCAGGGGTGTACCTAGGTGAAACTCTCAAGACGTACACTTAAGGTTTGTATACGTTACTGTATGCAAATTATACTTTAATAAACAATCAAAACTGAACAAAAATTGAAACAAGAAAAAGTCAAGATTTTTTTTTTTAATTTTTTTTTTTAACATTTATTTATTTTTGAGACAGAGAGAGACAGAGTATGAACAGGGGAGGGGCAGAGAGAGAGAGGGAGACACAGAATCTGAAATGGGCTCCAGGCTCTGAGCTGTCAGCACAGAGCCCAATGCGGGGCTCGAACCCACGGACCGTGAGATCATGACCTGAGCCGAAGTCGGACGCTTAACCGACTGAGCCACCCAGGTGCCCCGAAAAAGTCAAGATTTTTATAGAAAGAAGGGGAGAGTGCAGTTGAAATTAGCATGGCCTGGCAAGTCAGGAGATGTGGCGCCTGGAGTTACAGAAAACCTAGCAGACTATCTACATGGGAATTCACAATTGTCTCCACGACTGCCAGCTGATGGGAAGCTGAAACTAACTTCTGCCATCTGTCTGAAACCACCTAAATAAAAAAGCTGAGCCATATAAAAATTTAGAGAAGTGTCTTGTTTTCTCCCGCCTTATTGCCTCAGTCCCACTCCCCCAATTTAATGAAGCACTTTTGTAGCGGTCTAGCTTTTCTCCTGATCACCCTACTTTCTCTCCAGCAGTGAGGACAGATGAGAAACTCCTGTCCAACTTGAAACACGCTTGGCAGGGAAATGAGCTTGTTTTACCGCTGTTTGTCACTGGAATTATTTTACATTAAAAAGACTACAGTGAAGATAGTAAGACTTTTCCTCTTTTTTTTTTTTTTTTTTAATAATAAGCCATTCGTGCATAGAAATATCCAAGAGACTCAAAGGGCTGTGGCAGTCTTTGTCAACGAAACACCCACTCCGTGAGGGAACTGGAGGTCCAGATACCTTAGGAAGAGAGTATGTGTGACTGTGGCAAGTGGAGGCAGGGGAAGACAGTCACCCTCAAAATGACCTCAGAGTCCTAAGAGATGAATTATGGGTAGGTGATCTCCTTGCAAAGCTCTGATAAATGACATTTCTGCTAATACCAAACCAGAGGACAAGATCAGTTTCCCCAGTGAATGGGGAATCATACATCTGGGCACTTTGGCATGCCTAGTAAATGAAGTCATCAGAGAGCCTAAAGAGAGTTATGTCTAAGGCTGAGCCTTGTTTATGGAAAAATGAGTTTCGGGGCTTGGCTCAGCTTAAGCACAGAGCCTTTGGGCTGCGGGTTCATTGGTTATTCTTTACAAAGTAGTTCTTGTCCTCAAGAGCAAGTGTCCTGATTCCGGGCCTCAGTGTGGAGCTCAAAGGTTCGGCCTATCAGCTTTCTTCATTTCCTGTGGGCCCGGCCACCACCCCGTCTCAAAGGGCAGCTTTTAAAACGACACCCTCAGCTCACTTGGACGTTGGTACCTCATCCGAATAAGGAAGCCAAGAAACACATGAGGTGTATATGGGCTGGAAGCAGAAAAAGGTGGCAAGAAATGATGTGGCTATTTTACAGCATAACTAGCTCATTCATACCCCCTCCACAGGCATAGACATCCCGTAAAAGTACTGACTTGCCTCTCTCCTCTCTTAGAAATAGACTATGTTCTTAGGACTCTGAGACCACAGGACAGATTGCTCTCTGAACTTATTCCTGTGTGATTTCCTATTCCCATGTAATTCTCTGTGAGAAGAAACTAATTACTTATTGCCATTCTCTGCCTTCGTCAAGAGCATTGTATAAAACTGGGACAAGATGATAGAAGAATTGATAAAGGCCTTTAATTATGTTTCTTTGCCCCGAGTCTCTGTGGAGAGCTCAGCCTTTCCAGAATAAACTTCACATCATGCTGGAGGCCTTGAACGACTATTGGTATTTGAGAAAACAAATGAAGGGGCTAACATTTTATCAGGAATAGTGAGGGCCGCCGTGGCAGGCAGGATCTGGAACTGTCCATCAAACATACCTTATAATTTGTGGTTTCTTTTCCCCTTATCTTGGAAAACCTTTCCACTTTCTGCAAGGTAGGCATGGCAAAAGAAACTCTAAAGAAACTTCCACGGCTTTTGTCCCTTTGTTTGGTCTCTTTAGGTTTGTCAATAACAGGAAACATTTTTAGGGGTGGGGATGAGAAAGAAGGGCGGAGGAGGTTACATCGTAACCACAAAGAGGCGACCAGTGAGAAGCGCTTCTGCTCTGGGGCCACATCATGGTGTGGTTTCTCCGTTAGCCTCACTTACTAACGCGCTAGATCACCAAAAGGAGGGGACGTGTCTGAGAAAGGGAAAGTTTCTCCCTTCCCCTGCTTTAGAGCACATGAGGGTACCCAGGTGAATCAAAATCTCTCCCGTCCAGTGAGGTCCACAGGGCTTGCAGAACCAGGGGAACCGGCGAGGGAGATGGAGAGGACAGGGGTCATTATGTTCATTCATATTCTCCCGTGCAGTCTCTGCCTCCCTCCATTCAATCACCTAGTCACGTCACAGACATTTTGTTACCATGGCAGGGACCCCTCTTTTCCGTACATGAACGACTCTGAGGTCCCAGAGGTTCTTGAAGGAGACAAATGTGGCTAACTATAATTAGGAAGATATTAGTATCCTTTAGACACTAGTGAGGTATGTGGGGCACAGGTAACATGGTGCTCCGCTCTTCTCTCAAAGGAGTGTCTTTTTGACTGCAGGTTATGTAAGCCCAAGGGATCGCCTTTCCCCAGCTAGTCTTGGAATACCAGTCTTCTAATACCAGTGCTCCCCAGCAGAACTGCAGATACGACCTATTTGAGAGGATAGTGAAGAACTTTCTTAAGAAAGATGCTGGGACCTTTGACTTCTGTCTCAGGCTGGCTTTACCCATCTTTTCCTTCCTTTCTCAGAGAAACCTGGGATTTTTCAGTAGCCTTCCATAAGCCCTGAAGAAGTTCAGCTTGACCAGATGTTTTGGCCTAAGGGACCATCGTCCAGGTACAAATATATGGATCTAATGACCAGTGTTTAGAATAGGAGCCCTTTGGTATTCACGGTAGAAAAAATCTCAATCATGTGGGACTGTCCTGCACATTACACTGGAAGATTATAAACTCTGTTTTAGTCTGCCTGAGCTGCCATAGCAAAATACTGTAGATGGTGTGCGTTAAACAGTACACATTTATTTCTCGTAGTTCTGGAGGCTGGAAAATGCAAGATCGAGGTGCCAATGTCTAGTGAGAGCCTTACTCCTAGTTTGTCAGCAGCCACGTTCTTGCTGTGTCCTCCTGTGGCAATCAGAGTAAGCTTTGGTGTCTCTTCCTCTTCTTATAAGGACACTAATCCCATCAAGGGGGAGTCTACCCTTGATATTATCTAAACCTAATCCCCTCCCAAAGATTCCATCTCCAAATACTATCACATTTGGGATTAGGTTTTCAACATATGAATTTGAGGCAGACACAACATTCAGTCCATAGCAGCATTCCACATCCGCGCCCACTAAAAGGTAACAGTGACCCCAAACATCTCCTCACACTCTCAGCGGGGGGGGGGGGGGGGGGGGGGGAACCACTAAATGAAAACAAATAAACAAAAACAGTAAGACAATGGGAGAGGTTATCAAGATAGAATGACTTTGTTCAATATAAGAGAAAACACATTCTGGAAAGCTATAACATTGTAGCCATGACACCTGCTAGCACATCCTTCCATTGGAAGCCAGCAACTTTTAGTTCGCCATTTCTCACCAGGCACCATGACAAACACTAGCAGTTAAACCCATAAGTAAGATGTGGTTCCTGTCCCCAGGGAGCTCACAGTGCAATGGTAAAGAGAGATACAAGTAAATGAATTCAATGAAATAATATATTTTCAACAATGAGTTTATTTAAGAAGGGCAAAGGAAGCAGAACAGGAGTGGGGAATGAGGACAGACATCCCAAACAATAAGGACACCATCTGAGAGGCTGCACGTGTAGAATAAAGAGTCCAGTATATTGAGTAGTTCTGCCTGGGTTTAAAGCCCAGCTCGGCCCCTGATCGGCTGTGTGACCTCAGTAAGTTCTGAATCTCTCCAGGCTCAACTTCCTCATCTGTCAAATGGGGACACTGAAGGTGTCTATCTCACACGGTGACTCTGGGGAGCAAACAAGTGAAAGCATACATAAGAGCAGCAGGTATGCAGTAAGTGTTTCATAAATGTGTATGATGATCATGCTTTGGGGCTTGAAGGATGAAAAAGAGCTCTTTGGGCACATGGGCATCAGGGAATAAGTGGGAGAATATTCCACTCATGGAGTGTCTTCCCCATACACTGGCTATTTCAAAGCTGTTAGAAGATCCAGTTTCCAACTCTGGTTGCCCCATTTGTAAGAGGTATGTTCTCAAGCAAAATCTTCATCTCTATGCACTTCAGTTTCCTTGTTTATGAAATGGTGATAATACCATCCAAATGGTGATAAGAGAAATAGTGGTGCTTTGCAAACTCAAAAGCCCTCGCAAATGTAAGAGGGTGGAGACTGCCCAAAATACAGAAAGCCACTTAGAGGAAACAAGATTAGGAGGGCAGGGACACTGCTTGCTTTTGATCCAAGCAAATTACTTCTCTGAGCCTCTATTTTCTTGTCTGAAAAATTAGATCAATAAGGTTCATTTTGTAAGTATCTTGTGAGGATTCAAAGAAGTTATTTATGCAAAGAGGTGTCTCAGGCCCACCCATAGTAGATGCAGTAAATGCTCATTTCCTTCTTGCTTTTCCTCCCAACTTTGAGACATTAGCTGAAATTTACATTTGGGAAGACCTGGTGCCTGAATGGCATTATGTCCTGTGTTCCCAGGTTGCCAACAGAGGCCACCCTCGCCTGGATCAGATGGGACGGCAGAGGGAGAATTTCCAGGGCACACACACATACTTTGCCCCTGACAACGTCTATTCAAAGTCTACAGGAGACAGCACAATTGTGACCCTGGGTTCCCTCTCAGATGGCTGTCCCACAGAGAAGTGTCATGAACGTTCCCATAACTGGCAGCTACAACTGATTCCAAATAAGTCTGCCTTACCCAAAAGTGCAAACAGCTCACAAGAGAAATAGAAATGAGATCCAACTTCAGTGCACATGGGACAGGAAGCCCAAGCACGTGCTGTGCCCAGACATGTGGGCTCAGAAAACATGCCCTCTCCCCCTGCATGAGTATGTCATGTACTCAGAGGAAGGCAATGCAGACAGTACTCAGGATTGGGGATAGTGATGCCCAGCCTACCTTCTGGCTTGACCTGAGGCTTCTCATTTCTCCAGGGTGCCAGAACAGGGCACGGGGGGCATACTTTTCTGCTGTGAGAAACTAAAAAAAATAAGATCGTAGTGAAAGGAGCCCCAAAAGACCCTGGCATTTGCTTTATGCTCTTGAGTGACCTGAGACTTGCGCTTTCTCGGCTGTAGAGGAGGTTGTGATGAGATGTTCTGAGGTGCCCTTTAGCCCTCCTTTTCTAGAGGGCTGTGATGTTCTATCTTCTGTCCCTAACACTCATGAGGAATTGGGACAACTCACACAGGCAATATTCTGACTACTAGTTATTATCAGTAGCATGAATAGCTCATTAACACTTTTGACAAAATCAGATTGCACTTAAATCTACCCCCAGAGGGCAGTGTGTCTAATTTAATCCACGCACTGAGATTTGGAAAGTCTTGGGGTTGTATCTGAGACCTCCATTAAAAACATGGCAAGTGAGAGCCCTGAAAAGACAGGCCTGGATGGGGACCCCAGCTCTGCTCTTTCCAAGCCATGTGGACTCCAGCAAGTTATGCAACCTCTCTGAATCTGTATTCTTGTCTGTAACGTGGGAATAATGATAATGCATACCTCATAAAACTGAGAGAAGAATCTATAAGGCGTATAACAAATAGTAAGCATTCAGGAACAATTAGTGGTTAATATCATTATCATCATCATTGCTATGACCATCTTATCCACCACCGAGACAATGCCCCAGTCTTTGAATAGTCTTGGTGTAGATATTTCTTTGGAGGTCTAGTGATCACTCAGGTTTTAGACCTAGGCCCTCTTACCTTCTTGTTCTTACACATTCTCCCTGGATATTCTCACCTAAACCCATGTACCAGCTATGGTCTTTATCCCAGGGACTCCCACATTTAGATGTAAAGCCCAGAATTCTCTCTTAGGCTCTAGAACCATAAATGCAACTGTCCTCTAGGATGTTCTACAGATCCTTCAAAGTCATATTGTTCCAAAACCGGATTCATTTCCTCCACCAATCTTCTCTTATTTGTTGTTTCCTCTTCTGATGAATGGCCCTACCATCAAACCCCAAACCACAAAATCAGCTTGATTACTTGCTCTCCCTCGCTTCTTTGCCTCTGCTTCAACACCAAATCATCCAGTCCTGTTTATCTGACCTTCTAAGGAAATTTTATCTCTATACTATCTCTTGTCCAGCTCGGGCCACTACTCTCTCTCTCTCTCTCTCTGTCTCTCTCTCTCTCTTTTTCCCTCCCCACCCCCTTCTTTCCTAAGCTGTGCTAAGAACTTTCTAACTTATTTTCTTTTTCTACTCTTCATGAAAAAGCCACAGTGATCTCTCTAAAAATAGTATATGCATTCTTCATGTTAAGAATTTATTGATGCCCACCCATTGCTCATATGGTAAAACCCAAGTTCCTTAACTTGGCTTTCAAAATGATCCGTGCACCTGCCAGTATGACCTCTGCTTCTGTGCTCTAAACATTCTCAACTTCCTCTGGCCTTGTGAAATCCCCAGCTTTCTTTGCTTCCCGATCTTTGCTTAGAGTTCCCTCCTGCTCATGCAAAAATATATCCCCCACCTTTTTTTTTCTTCTTTTTTCTTTTCTTTTTTTTTTTTTTTTTTTTTTTTTTTTTTGACTAGGCAGCTCCAGCTTGTCCTTAGCTTCAGGGTCAGGTTTCTGGGAAGGTGTCCCCACCTCACCCCCAAATCTGTAAAGCTGCTGCTCTTCCAAGTTCCCACAGCACACTGGGTCACCGATTACAGCACAGAGCCCTTGGATGGAGCTTCCCTGATTACTTCTTTGTCTCCTGTTCTGGATCATCATCTCCATAGGGACAGAGCTCAACTTACCTTGTCCACCTTTGGGTTCTCAAGGTCTAGAACAATGTCTGATGCTAGGTAAATATTTTGAGGTTGAATAAAGAAATTAAGTGTCTCTGGTTGTCTCTAAAGATTTGGGGATCTATCTCTCTCTTCCAGGCCCCGAGGGTCCCCAGTGTTGCATGGCTGCCAGAGTCAAGGGTTCCCCTCCATGCCCAGGTAGAAAAGAAAAGACAATAACTGTGCCAGGGCAGGAGGCCCCTCACACTTGGAACAGCCTAGTCTAACAATGCATCCTCCCCCGCCTCCTCAGAGAATGAAGAATATAACAGGATTCAAGGCCTAGACTTGGGCGTGTGTAACTCTCTCTGGAAATAGTCAAAGAAGGATTATTGATCTCTCAGAGTTGGGGGAGGGAGTAATTCTTCGAGAATTCAGGAATTGTGGAAGAGTTTCTTGGGTCCTCTTCTTCTCCCTCCCTCTCGCCCCCTCTCTGCCCTCACCACCCATAGCCACATACAGAGTCACGACCATCTTACAAACATACTAGAGAGGGTCTGTCATCTCTCTAGGATGACGTCAAAACAGCACTTGTCCTCCTCCTCTCAGCCTGGTGGTCCCTACTGTATAGTCCTTACATCTTTCCTCTGCCGGTGCTGTCATCTAGCTCCTGACAATTCTTTAGACCCTAGAAAGCAGACCCTGAGATGGGGATTTTTATGCAGGTGACTTATGAAAGAGAGCTTCCAAGAGAAACCTGCCAGAAAGTGAGAAGAGTGAGACAGGGGAGGAGAAGAATCTAGGCACAGAAGTGGTTTCAGGTTGTGTCTAGTCTCATTCTGGTCTCACAGGGAACCCCTGAGGGTAAACTGTACCATAAAGTCTGTCCTACCTTGAGATGAGAGAGTGAGTCTTGTGAGTCCTGCACTGGCCAGTCATTGGCTCTGGTGTGCCCCGAGTGATGACAGAGGGAGTCAGGGCATAAGTCCCAGACCCTGCCGGGCTAGGCAGCTCCAACGGCCCAAGGACAATTCTCTGAAGAGGCGTTCAATTGTGAGCTGCTGGCAGCAACACCCATGGGGACTGGTAAAAGGAAAACAGAGATCAGAGTGATGCTGTAGACCCTTTGTTTCACTGGCAACTGTTCCTGACCTTCAGCTGGAAGTCCTGAGCCACTGTGCTTTCTGGGAGACTTTGGAGAGCTTCCAACACCTCTAGCAGTCTGTTCTTCATACTCCACTTCAGACTCCTGTATCGTCCACCCTCACACATCTGTGTGCAAGTGTTAAAATAGTGATTCACAGCCCAACCACATCCCTGTCAGAGGCAAGATGGAAGAAACTGAATGCCTGCCACTCTCCAGTCCCAGCTGGAGCCACGAAGCAGAGACGTTGCCAGATGTTCGTGTTGTACAGAGTCATGTCTTCCACCAGTAAAATAGCCAGTCTTGATGCAAGAGAGAAAAATGGGTCATGCCCTCCATGCCGATCTCTATTATGGGAAAAGCCTGTTGTTCATCTTAAAGAACTGAGAACCATGAGCGCCGGCTTAGACCAAGTGACAAGGTCCTCATGGCTCAATAAATAAATGAGATGAACTTGATGCAAACTTTCCTGTGAAGTATCGAAGTGGCAATACGGAAAGTGGGTGGTGCCGTTACCAGGCAAGCTTGGATTCAAATCCCAGCGTCACAACTCACCAACAGTGAGAGCTTGGGCAAATTCCTCACTTTTTCTGAGACACATCTATGCCACAGAGACACCATGTACCCTGCAAAGTTGTTATGAAAATCAAATAGAACACGGCACATAATAAGGGCTCGATAAATGAAAGCCGTTATTCTGAAGTTATCACCCCTATAGAAAGAAAAACTGGAAAGGAGTGGGAATTGATGTTTTTGGAGAAAGAGAAAAAGAGAAAATGTGCATGTGTGTGTGTGTGTGTGTGTGCGCACGTACATGTGAATGCATGCACATGCACTAGGTATTGTTGTTCTGAATGCCCGAATACCTTATTATTTCATGAGAGATAACAATTTTGTGATTGGGATGTTACGGGTATTTCTACTTTACAGAGGAGACTGAGGAACATACCATTTTTTTTCTCTGTTTAGAGATCAGGTTGTGGCTTTTTTTAAGGTTTATTTATTTATTTTTAAGAGACAGAGAGAGAGAGCACACGTGAGGCAGAGGCAGAGAGAGAGAGGGAGAGAGAGAGAATCCCAAGCCAGATCCAAGCTGTCAACACAGATCCCGATGCAGAGCTCAAACTCATGAACCGTAAGATCATGACATGAACCAAAATCAAAAGCCAGACACTTAATTGGCTGAGTCATCCAGGCCTCACTGAGATCGGGTCATGACTTTCAATGAGACACTTCACCCCCCAAGATAAAGAGAAGCCCACTAATGCAAATTCTAGAATGAGGCAGTGTCTGAGGTCCTTGCTGGTCGTCATATTTCCCAACCATCTAGAGCTTTCCAGGAAAGGCAACATCAGCATGGAATATTGGTGGGTAATATCAGCTTCCCATATCAGCCCTGCCTTCTATGGATTCAGGGCTCAGGACCGTAAATAACCCCCAGGATGCCTGGATATCCAGTTGTCTGCCTTTTGGTTATGATTCATCATAAAACTGACTGATGTTTAGATCAATAGAGCGATACTGCTCTAGAAATGACCCAGAATCCTCTTCATTTTTCTGGTAGGGAGATCCTATTTAAATAATGACTGTCATTTGGAAACTGACACTTATACCACAAGTCACACCAGAACTCTCTGCTTGTGAGTATTGGGTACATATTTGTCAATGGTCTTGAAAGTCAACTGTAAAGGGACACCTATTCTTAAGTAAAATGGCACCAAAGAAGTCTACTCTCTTGTCACCCCACTTCCTTAAGCTGTTGTGGCTCTGATTCCGTAACTATGAACTCCTCTCTGATTCTGAGGATGTAAGTCAGAATAGGAGACAGCGTTTGTCAATTATATGGTCATCTAAGACAGACTCTGATTTATTTGCTCTTTTCAGAGAGGCTGCCATCATCACCCTAGTTCATAACTAGCTTTAGCCAATAAGAGCTTTTAAAAAAGAAAGTTTGAGTGCTTTCTGTGGTGGAGAACTGTTCTGAACATTTCGCATGGACTTATTTAATATTCACAAAAACCCCATGAAGTAGAAAATTACCATTACGCCCATTGTACCGATGTGAAAGTTGTGGAGTTGTGGCATAGAAAGCTAAAATAACTTACCCACAGTCAATAAAACAAACAGTGGTGCTGATGTTTGATCAAGAGGCTATCCGATTCTGGTACAAATTCTTAAATTCTCAACCTTCTTACCTTTACAGAATGCCCATTATGGATTAATTCTACCAACTTTCTTTCAATGGCAAGTACATTCTCTAGCTTTGTTTGTTTCAGAAATATCCTTTCCAGGAGTTAAATAAATTGAGTTCCAGTCAAGTGTAGACTGGTATGGTATGACTTGGTAGCTGAGCTCAGTAGGGTATGACAAGTCATATTTATTTGAATACCTACTGTATTAGTGTGTTGGGGCCGTCAAACAAAATGACACAGACCTGGTGGCTTGAACAACAACTTATTTTTTCATAGTTCCTGAGGCTGGAACTCCGAGATAAAGGTGTCAGCAGATTTTGCATTCTTCTGAGGTTTCTCTCCTGGGCTTGCAGGTGGCCAGCTTCTCACCGTGTCCTCACCTGGCCCCCCTTGTGTCTGTTTGTGTGTGCTATGTCCTCTTCTTATAAGGACACCAGTCAGATTGGATAGGGCCCACCCAAAAGGCCTCATTTTAACTTAATTACCTCCTGAAAGTCTTCATCTCTAAATACAGTCACATGCTGAGATGCTGGGGGTTAGGGTTTCAACATATGAATAGTAGGGGGACACAAATTCAGCCCATAATACCTGCTAAGTATCTGGCACTGTGATGTCATTTTACAAGATAACTCACAAAGGTGAATAAATCAGGGCTTACTTCCTCTGTGCAATGGACCTCCCAGTTCCTACATGACAAAGTTACAGAGTATAAGATGAGATATAGTGTGTAAGGAATACAAAGTAAAGTGCTAGGGGAATTCAGGAAAATGAGAGGTGATTTTCCAGATCTGGGGGAGGTCAAAACATGCTTCATGGTAAATCTAGCATTTGAGAAAGTTCCCACCCAAGATTTGATTTGGGGTTAAGAGGTAAAGGTAGATGATTTTTGTCTATGACAGTCTAAACCCAAAGAAACAACAAGATGACACATCATTTACTTGTACTTTTTTATTGTGACCTTCCCCCACCCCCTTTCTGAGTCGAGGACAGAATGATTGGAGCTCGGTGTTTTTAAACACTGACATGTAGTAGATGGTCTTACTCAAAACTCTTGTTTTTTTTCCTTCTGCAAGCATTTCAAGTTATGTCTCTCGTCAAGTAACTGACAGATGAAAATTAAGTCTGACCTGGAACCAACAAGGAGCTTGCGCCATGAGTGGATCCAACAGGTTAATAAATAGGTCTTTCGGTCATATCACATGTTGTGCTTTTCAAAGTATTTTGCCCATTTTGATCTTTGTGGCAACAATACTGTGAGAGGCATGCTTAATGATAATAATCGCCCTACTAGAGTTATTCCTCAGTCTTCTCTGTCCTGCTCAGTGCCTTCAGGAGGCTGATTCCTAAGAAATTCACCACCCAGACTCCCTTGTATGGGCATCCTGCTGGATTGTATAGCATATATCTTCAAGATCATTCCATTTCGATAGAGATGCTGTATTTTTTAATAGCTTCTTAATTTTGCATTCTTTGTAACTTTTACTAAGGCAAAGGTTCACGACCTTCAAATAGAGAATGGCGTGTTGAAAACACCACACCTTTTTGGGGGCCATTTTAGGAGTGTGGATCTATGTGCTGACTTACCTTTATTCTTTGCATTCCTGATTTGTTAACCAATTTTCTAGATCTCATTAATTGATACCAATCTTGTGCTCTAACACATAATGGAACAGTGAATAATGCATGTATTGTTGGTTATGGCACCCACATCATTTCTCACATATAGAATCCTAGCAGGATTTCTGGAAGCAGAATCCATGGGTTCAAACTGTATACCATTTATAATGCCAAAAAATTGCTAAATTTTTTCCATTAAGGATGTAACCATTCACACTCATATATTGCAATGCACGAGCATGCCTGATCCCATAGGTGTGTGTAATCAAACCGCATTAGCGAGAAAGATGAAAAATGCCACCTCATAATTTTGTTTCAGACTTCTCTTATTACAAATAAAAATGAGCGTTTTCCCATAATGTGAGTGCCACTTGTGTTCCATTTTTTCTGACTATCGATTTGTTCCTTCTCATTCATTTATTGAAATTTGGTGTTATGAGTGGCAAATACACACCCACATAAACATATATATTCGTTTTTCAACTTGTACTTTGACTTCATTATGGTGTTTTTTGACATGTAATTTTTTTACATATAGTTTAAAAGAATTCGGTCTTTATACACATTTATAGGAGGCAGTATATTACTGTGTTAAACATTTCTTTCCTTTCCATTGTCTTTTGTTCTCCTTCTCCTTCACTGCTGCTGCCAGCAGTTACTGAAGAAAAGCTATATGGTGCACTTTCTAACTTCAAGTATAGTCTTTGCTATTCCAGAGCGCAGAATAAATCCTGGTGGAAATTTTGTGGAAATGTGGAATGGAACAGTAGCAGAAAGATCCAAGCCATAATTTATAAGAGCAGCACCTAAGAGTTTTGATATAAATTCATTAACAAGACAACAGGGTAAAAAAATCACTTGGAAACAAGTCACAGGTGAACCTACTATGACCCTTGATGTGAAAATCTACAACATTTCTTTCAATTTTTCTTTACATTTATCTCTCTCTCCTTCTCTCTCACCATGACAATTGCACGTAAGTAATCATATACTTGAGTCAGGTCAATTTTTTTTTAAGCTTATTTAATTTTGAGAGAGAGAGAGAGAAAGAGAGAGAGAGAGGGAGAGAGAAAGCATGCCTGCATGTGAGCAGGGGAGGGACAGAGAGAGAGGGAGAGAAAGAATCCCAAGCAGGCTGCACGCTATCAGCACTGAGCCCTACACAGGGCTCGATCTCATGAACTGTGAGATCATGACCTGAGCCAAAATCAAGAGTCAGACATTTAACCAACTGAGCCACCCAGGCATCCCAGATAGTTTATATATGTAAAAATATATATATTTTGTATACATTTGGAATAATGCTTTTAAAATGACCAGACTTGGGGCACCTGGGTGGCTCAGTCAGTTAAGCATCTGAGTCTTGATTTCATCTCAGGTCATGATCTCACAATCCTGAGATAGAGCCCTACATACATTGGGCTCCACTCTAGGTGTGGAATCTCTCTCACCCTCTCCCTCTGCCCCTCCCCACGTGTGTGTGCGTGTGTGTGTGCGCGCGCGTGTGTGTGTGCTCTCTCTCTCTCTCTCTCTCAGAAACAAAAACAACCAAAAAACAAAAAAAAAAAAAAAGAAAGAAAAAGAAAAAAAACACATCTGAGCAACCAGGTAAATTAGGAAGGCTACCATAAACATGTCAGTCTAGATTTGCTAGTTACTTCTGTTTATTTCAAATGCATTTTCTATTTATTTACTTATTTATATAAAAACATAGCTTCAGGGGCACCTGGGTGGCTCAGTCGGTTAAGCATCCGACGTCAGCTCAGGTCACGATCTCGCGGTCCGTGAGTTCGAGCCCCGCGTCGGGCTCTGGGCTGATGGCTCAGAGCCTGGAGCCTGTTTCAGATTCTGTGTCTCCCTCTCTCTGACCCTCCCCCGTTCATGCTCTGTCTCTCTCTGTCTCAAAAATAAATAAACTTAAAAAAAAAAAAAAGCCCATATGACTTTGGGCAAATCATTTAAAAAAAAATAATAAATAAATAAAAAATAAAAATAAAAACATAGCTTCAGTTCATTAAAAAATCAAGACTGGGGCGCCTGGGTGGCGCAGTCGGTTAAGCGTCCGACTTCAGCCAGGTCACGATCTCGCGGTCCGTGAGTTCGAGCCCCGCGTCAGGCTCTGGGCTGATGGCTCGGAGCCTGGAGCCTGTTTCCGATTCTGTGTCTCCCTCTCTCTCTGCCCCTCCCCCGTTCATGCTCTGTCTCTCTCTGTCCCAAAAATAAATTAAAAACGTTGAAAAAAAAATTTAAAAAAAAAAAAAAAAAAAATCAAGACTGAAAATAATACACATTTAGTGATGACAGAGGTCAGAAAAGGAGGGCACTTCTTGGCGTGTATGTTGTTATTACTATGAAACACTTTTACGAAGGGGAAGGCCTACTTTTTATTATGTAGAACAGGAGTTGGCAAAGGTTTTGAGTAAAAGGCCATAAAATGAATATTTTCAGATTCACAGACCAGATAGTCTCTGTACCCACTGCTCAGCCCTGTCATTGTAGCACAAAGGGAGCCACCGAAGATATGTAAATAAATGAGCATGGTTGTGTTCCAATAAAAAATTATTTCCCAAAACAGGCTGCAGAATGGATATGGCCCATGTTTTGCTGACACCTCATGTAGAAGGTAAATACTTATTTAAATGTTTGCTTGCTGTGTATGCCTTGGCTAGCTATTTTCTGTTCACCTCTCCAGTCCCACTTGGCTATCCATTCTTCATCCTGTTTTCTGTAGTGGAAATTGACTGTTATGGATTCATTGCTGGACAACCTTTTCCCCTGGCTCTGTTTGAGTTTGGTCAACTCAACTCAGGAGGCATCGTCAGAAATCTAGAAGGCAAGAGGAGAATGAGCACAAGTTGTTTCTTCTCCTGGCTTTCTCCATGCTGGCTTTCTCCATGTTGGTTCTGTGCTTCTACCCAAAGGTCACAGCTCCAGTTCTGTTGGCCTCTTACAACTACATCTAGGGGCACCTGGGTGGTTCGGTCAGTTAAGCATCTGACTCTTGGTTTCTGCTCAGGTCATGACCTCACAGCTTGTAAGTTCTGTTGCGGGATCTGGCTCTCCACTGACAGCTCAGAGGCTGCTTGGGATTCTCTCTCTGCCCCTCCCCCATCTGCATATGCTCTCTCTCTCCAAATAAATAAACTTAATAAGAAGAAAAAACTAAAAACAAACAAACAACAACAACAACAACAACAAAAAAAAAAAAAACAACAACTGCATCTAGGATCTCAGGATTTGGTTTACTACTCCCAGCCATTGGCCCTTTACTCTATGGGTTCCTAACGGCTTCCTACCGTTGCTAGTCTCAGAATATTCCCTGTTGGTTTCCCTTAACCCAAAGTAATTGCCCTACCCTCTTCAGTAAATGATGACTTTGGTAAATTGCCCTGAATTTTTTCATTTGAATGTGTCATGTGTTTCCTGTCAGGAACTTTGATTTAGTATATTTTTCTTCTAATAATTTTGAAACTTTGTAATATCAAGATGCTGTTGTATACATTACACAGAGGTCAGCGAAGGTAAAAACAAAAGCAAAACACTATTCTATTTCATCTAATACCAAAACAAGGCATCTAACCCTGGTCACCCAGGTTCTCCCTCCTTCATTTTTTTCATAGTAACAGTCTTCAAAAGCAACATCAACAACATCAACATCATCAACATCATCAACAGCAAGATCTGAAAACGCTTAGTTGTCCAAAACATGGACAACATTATGCTGCCTCCTGCCTAGCTCCATCCTCCCATATGTAATTTAAAAACAAAAGCAATACTAAAACATTAAATAAATATAAGAAAACCCAATGCTTTGGGATTTTTTTTCTAAAATGGCTACTTTTGCTCTTACAAATTTTACAAATCATTTCAAAATAAAATTGTTTTCTTCTCCTGATCCGTTGATTTCTTAAGTATATGCTTGATCCGACCATTGGGAAATCCAGCATTACCCTGTAGCCTGATTGCCCAAGGCCATATTCTTTATCATAGAATTAAGAACTCATGATGATCTAATTTCTGCCTACCTACCTCTCCACCACCACCTCCTACTACTCCAACCTCCATGATTTGTGCCTCAGGCACCTATGTCCTTGCAGACTCTACAGTGGGAACTAAGGTCTTTGTTCCTGGGGAATGCTGGAGTTGTGCAGCGTGGTAACCCTGTTTTGACTATATTTACCTTTATTGAAGTTATTCCTAGTCCTATCCCCTAGACACACACACACACACACACACACACACACACACTATGCAAGTTCAAGTCTGTGACTTCTTTCATGCTTCCACATTACATGGAATGCTCCCCCTACCCCATCTCTCAGACCTATTCACCAAGTTAATTCCTACTACTCTTTGAACCTCAACTCAGACACCCTCTTCTCCAGGCAGCCTCTCCCGAGTGCTCTACTCCTTTACTCATCACCCCTGTGGGTCTTCAGCAACATATTCCATATCGGTCTACAATCACCTTTTGCTATTTCTCTTCACCGCTAGACTGTAGGAGTGGTAAGGGCAAAGATTAGTTCTTCTTCATCTTCAGTCTCTTTAGTTTGATGAAATCAATTATTTCAAGTTCTTTGCAACATTGCCTCCTGAAAGTTATAATACAGGAGGCTAAAGTCATTCCTCAAAAATATATGAAATTGTCCAAAAGCCCTCAGCATTCTTCCATCCTTCCTCCTCAACACAGCTGTCTCACTGCCAAGCCCTGGGTACTTACACACCAGATTTTCCCAAGATGTTGTCCATCAGGAAACATCTTCCTGGATTTTGCCATGCCTAGGTAAGTAACTGGCTCAAGACTTTCTTTGATGCATTAAAATTCCATCTTTGTTGCAAAGCCTTCTGACAGGTGGTTTGATGATATAGCATTTCCACGAGGGTGTGCTAAATTATTTAACTCTTTTAATAGTTATAATTAATTTTATTTTTATAATCTCCACAACTAGCAAATCAAATCAGTAATTTCATAGTAATCACTGCTTAGGAAAAGCTAAAATGAGGAGGGCAATGAGTTCACTTAAAAATGTTAAGTAAGAATATAGATGACACACAAAGATGGAAAATAGCTAGAAGAGGAATCTTCAGTTGTGATGCTCAGTTTTAAGTGTCTGTTTGGTTTGGCTGAGTTGTACTCAGGTGTTCAATCAAACACTAATCCAGGTGTTGCTCTGAAGGTATTTTTGTAGATCTGATTAACATCTACAATAAGTTGACTTTAAGTAAAGGAGATTACCCCCTATAATCTGGTTGGGCCTGATTGAATCAGTTAAAAGAATCTAAGGGCAGAACTGAGGTTTCCCTGGAAGAGGAAAAATCCTGCTTGTAGACTCAGGTTTCAACTCCTGTCCAAGACTTCCAGCCTGTCCTTCCTGACAGCATGGCCTGTTCCAAGGAATTCTAACATGTAGAGCCAGCCCCAACAACTGCTAATTGAATAAGCTGATTGATAGATACATAATAGATAATATAGATAGATGATAGATCAATGGATGGTCGATAGGTCGATAGATAGATATGAATAGATAGATGATAGACAGATGACAGATAGATATCCTACTGGCTATGTTTCTCCAGTGGAACACTAACTGTTATATCAAATAACTAAGGTTTTGCTTGAGTTTTTCACTGCCTGGGATAACTGCTGATTAACTCTGAGCTTCTGGAAGCAATATTTAAAATCAGCGCCCACATTTACTGTTTAGAATTGTTGTTGTAAACAACGACCATGATAAAATGCCTTTGCTCCCTTCCTGTTTCCACCTTTTCTATTTGCATTGGCTTGTGGATTTGCTGTCCCTGCCAAATGCATCAACCGGGAAAGAAACTGTAATATATCTCAGCTGACATACATAACATGACTCAGTAAAACCATGTTGGTACCTGACACTCTATGTCCTGTCAAAATAGAGGTGCTGCTTAGAATCCTGGGATCCTAGAGTCATTAGGCTCCACAGAGCCCTTGCCTCTGAATAATCTGGAGGGTTTTATTAAAAATGGGATTTCTGGGCGCCTGGGTGGCTCAGTCGGTTGAGCGTCCGACTTCAATTCAGGTCACGATCTCATGGTCCGTGAGTTCGAGCCCCATGTCGGGCTCTGGGCTGATGGCTCGGAGCCTGGAGCCTACTTCCGATTCTGTGTCTCCCTCTCTCTCTGCCCCTCCCCCGTTCATGCTCTGTCTCTCTCTGTCTCAAAAATAAACAAACGTTAAAAAAAAAAAATTTAAAAAACAAAATGGGATTTCCCAGACCCCCAGCTCAGTTCCACTAAATCAGAATGTCACAGAGGGTATCAGGACCTTAATGTTTCCAAACTCACACCATGATAATTATATGCACTAATGTTTGAAAACTAATGTTTAAGGAGTTCCCTAGAGGACCTACAGAATAATTATAGCTTTAAATACATTTTCTTTTTCATTTTGGGATTCTGCAACAGATCATATTTGAGAAATCTCTTTTTCAGCTGCAAAAACCTCAGTTTAGAACCCACTGAACCAGTCTCTGGTAGGTTGAATTACTAACTTCAGTTCTCTCCTTGTACCACACTCTTACCATTGCCTTTTCATAGATGCAGTGTATTTCTACACTTCTTGACTTTGGCGTTGGTCATGTGACTTGCCTTAGCCAATGGCAGGGGAGGCAGAAACAACCTATAAACCCTCAGTGTAAAGCATTTATCATGGTGACAGCTAAGTGATACATAATTTAAACCCAATTTTATAGGTGAGGACACTGAGGATCCAAGAAACAAAGTGACTGTCCTGAGGAGACTTCATCCAAAGGAATGAAGTCCTATCTCAAAATGGTAGAACTCTCATGGCAGGCCAGAAGATGGGCACCCCAAAGAAGAGGTTTTCAACATTCTTCCTCCCAATCACACAAAGTAAATGAGCATCTTCAGGGGCCTTTGGAGGAGCAGCATTGGTCTTCTCCAGAAAACATCATATCATGCCCAGCCAAGGAAAAAGCCGAAGTTCAGTGGGACCACCTCATGCTTTACA
This sequence comes from Neofelis nebulosa, assembly GCF_028018385.1. Taxonomy (NCBI): domain Eukaryota; kingdom Metazoa; phylum Chordata; class Mammalia; order Carnivora; family Felidae; genus Neofelis; species Neofelis nebulosa. The sequence continues at coordinate 12,455,344 of NC_080786.1, read as the reverse complement.
AGGTGGGAATAACATGGTATCTTCATACTTTCCTTGCTGACTTCAGCTCAGCTACTCTTAAACTATCATGTGCTGCCTATTGCAATGAAAAACAAATTCCACTAAATGCTATTGTCCTGAGCAGGACAAAATGTTTTAATGCCAGCGATCAAGATGTATACATCTAAATGCCTTTATTTAGTACCCCCAAGATGGCCTCTTGCCCATTGGACAATTACCTATGGTATTAACTTGACAGGGGAGATGAGAGTGGAACTTGTTATTATATTTGAGTCCAAGCAAGACTCAGACTTGCAAATACACTCTAAGACTCAAGAGTGTCCACACTGGGTGATTGACAATTTGCCCTAAAAGATAATGCAAAAGGAACCTACATGCGTATAATAACCTAAAAGATGTCTTTTCCATGCCTGTGCATGTCATGGAGCCTAGTGCTTTGGATTACCACAGTATTTCTTGGAAACTCTTGTTTTGCCAAATATCTTGAATTCAGTCCCAAGCATTCTCTCGATTCAGAGCCACGTGGTGGGCTCAGTGCTAAAGGGAGATTAACATTGCAGTGTCCTTGCACAAGACTGAGACTACGCAATGTTAAAAAAAAAAAAAAAAAGATAAACATGATTCTAGGCACATTCCGTGCCTCATCTCTATGGCCCAGTTCCTGTTATCCATCAAGTAGGTTTTAAAATAGTCCACGTTTTTCAGTCCTATAAAGTCAACAGTTCTGGAAAGTTGGCAGGTACACTTGTTTAAACAAAGCTCCCAAGTTTTCTGCTGGCAGGTGTTTCCAGAGTTCTTGGAGCACAATTCTTTGGATAGGATATTTGCCAATGTACATAGCAACAGGGGGAAAAAAGTGTTTTCCTTTGCCACAGTGGAGACACCAAAATGCCTTAGATGCAAAGCTGGATTTTCAGTTCAGGGGGCTTATTTTGGCTCTAGGTCAAGGAATAAACAATAATAAAATCATACATCTCTCTGTCCAGAACTCTGATGAGCTGAAGAATCGAGTAGGGCTGCTTATCAAACTGGCAGCATCGGCTCCCCTCGTGTCTCTGTGCAGTTTGACCCAAGGAGCTGGTTGTTCCTTCTCGGTCAATTCCCCTAGACCCCCGAGTGTCCCCTTCTCAAGCTTTCCAGCTAATTCTTCTTGAAACTGAGACTGGGGATGGCGGGTTTGAAACTTAATATGATGAAAGCAGATCAGACTTTATTCTTCCCCCATTAGACCCAAGGCATTGATTTTAGTTACCCTTAAATCCAGCTTTCCAAAAGCGAAACCTGGGATTGCTTTACAAGCACATGACTAGTTTTATAATCTGCTCCTTGGCAGTTGGACTAATTCAGATTTGCTGCCATTAGACTCATTCCCTTAGCCCTTCAATTAAACTCAGCACTGGTGCTAGAACTCTACAAGAAAGAAGTAATCCCTTGTCTCTCACCTTGAATTGAATGAAAATAAACAGAAGAGTTTTGTTTTTTTGTTTTTTGTTTTTGTTTTTTTTTTTTAAAGAAAGACCAAAGTCTGAAGAGGAGAAATTTAAGCATGGAAGGGAAAGATTTGGGGACAAGTTTTTAAATGTCAAAAGAAGTCCAAATGGTGTTGGCTGAGAAGGTACTTAATGGTCATTGAATTGCAACCCAGTGAAAATTAAGAGTTTCAAATTCTGCCTACAAAAATTTAGAATAGTAGGCATTATTTAAAGTCATTTCTGGGGCGCCTGGGTGGCGCAGTTGGTTGAGCGTCTGACTTCAGCCAGGTCACGATCTCGCGGTCCGTGAGTTCGAGCCCCGCGTCAGGCTCTGGGCCGATGGCTCGGAGCCTGGAGCCTGCTTCCGATTCTGTGTCTCCCTCTCTCTCTGCCCCTCCCCCATTCATGCTCTGTCTCTCTCTGTCCCAAAAATAAATTAAAATAAATAAATAAATAAATAAAGTCATTTCTTCTTTAATTACCTACTAGTGGTGTGTATTAGAGCTAAGTTCTTCCATTCTTGCATTAATTGGCCTTATTTTGGGGTACCCATTATGCCTCTTATCTGTGTTGTTCCTCTGCACCATCTTCTTTATATTATCTTGTCATTTAGTATCTTTGGAAGCATCTTTACAAGTTTGAAAGTGAAGATACACTTTACAGATATTCTGGGGTTAGAATGGGCCCTTTTAGTAAAGTGTCATGGACATAGCAGAGGCTCTGATCTCCTAACATCCATCAATTTCAAAAATCAAAACTGCCCATTCATCGTCAGGAAAAACACCAATTCTTTTCTTCATATTGACTATGGCCACGAAAATAAACCAGATTGGTCAGACTTGGACTTGTTCACCCCAAGAAGATATTTGAAGGAATAACTGTGGTTAAAAGTACAGGCTTTGTTTGGACAGAACTGAGTTCAAGTCCCCTCTTTGCCTCTTACTTGGAGGGTGTTTTAAAATGAGGCTCTGACAGGGGCGCCTGGGTGGCGCAGTCGGTTAAGCGTCCGACTTCAGCCAGGTCACGATCTCGCGGTCCGTGAGTTCGAGCCCCGCGTCAGGCTCTGGGCCGATGGCTCGGAGCCTGGAGCCTGTTTCCGATTCTGTGTCTCCCTCTCTCTCTGCCCCTCCCCCGTTCATGCTCTGTCTCTCTCTGTCCCAAAAATAAATAAAAAACGTTGAAAAAAAAAAATTAAAATGAGGCTCTGACAAATGTCCATCGATGGATGAATGGATAAAGAAGATGTGGTATATATATATAATGGAGTATTACTCGGCAATCAGAAAGAATGAAATCTTGCCATTTGCAACTATGTGGATGGAACTAGAGGGTATTATGCTAAGCGAAATTAGTCAGAGAAAGACAAATATCATACGACTTCACTCATATGAGGATTTTAAGACACAGAAGAGATGAATATAAGGGAAGGGAAGCAAAATAATATAAAAACAGGGAGGAGGACAAAACATAAGAGACTTAAATATGGAGAACAAACTTAGGTCAATTGGAGGGGTTGTGGGGGGGATGGGCTAAATGGGTAAGGGACATTAAGGAATCTACTCTTGAAATCATTGTTGCACTATATGCTAACTAATTTGGATGTAAATTTAAAAAAATAAAATTAATAAAGTAAAATAAAATAAAATGAGCCTCTGAATTCAATGATGATTGAATGCTGGCACTGCCTTTTTCTAGATGCAAGACTTAGATCAACCTATTAAACTCTCTGGGCTTTGCTTTTCAAGGATAGAATGGGCCATGTGAATAGATATAGTCAGGACAATGAAACAGCATATGTCAAGTGCAGAGCCCATAAAAACAACTCCAGATGAGAACAGCCAAAATTTAAGAAAAGTGTATTCGACTGCAGCCTTGACGTCACTTGAAAAAAAATTTTTTTAATGTTTATTTACTTTTGAGAGAGAGAGAGAGAGAGGGAGACACAGAATCTGAAGCAGGCTCCAGGCTCTGAGCTGTCTGCATAGAGCCCAACACAGGGCTCGAACCCGTGAACCGTGAGATCATAACCTGAGCCAAAGTTGGACACTTAGCCAACGGAGCCACCCAGGTGCCTCATTTTGACATCACATTTTGTTTTAACTTTCATTGTGTTCTATCTCATGAGTAATAACTATTTGTTGTAGAAAAAATTGGAAAACAAAGATAAATTTAAAAAAATTAGAGTTTTTGTCACCTATAGAACCATCTGTCAGAAATAATTACCATATGGTTTCACTCTTATGTGGATCCTGAGAAACGTAACAGAAACCCATGGGGGAGGGGAAGGGAAAAAAAAAAAAAAAAAGAGGTTAGAGTGGGAGAGAGCCAAAGCATAAGAGACTGTTAAAAACTGAGAACAAACTGAGGGTTGATGGGGGGTGGGAGGGAGGGCAGGGTGGGTGATGGGTATTGAGGAGGGCACCTTTTGGGATGAGCACTGGGTGTTGTATGGAAACCAATTTGACAGTAAATTTCATATATTAAAAAATAAAAAAAATAAAAAAAATAAAAAAAAAAAAAAAAAAAAAAAGAAATAATTACCATGGAGAGTTTGTTTAAATCCTTTCAGACTTAATCATGAAATATTCGGTGATATTACATTTCTCCCCACAAGCTGTGTTTCCACCTTGAAAGTGAGCAAAGAAGGTTATGGGAAAATTGATTTCCAGAAGATAAATCAGGAGAAAGGATCCTGAGAAGATTTGGGAGGAAATGAACTTTTTTTGTTTGTTTGTTTTCACAAACAAAGACACGTTGTGAATTCCGGGCAGGATATCGTTTCTGCCAGATAATTTTTGGAAGAGGCAAGAATGCTAAGCCAGAGTTTCTCTTGGAAAGATAACAGACCCTGGACGATCTCTGTTGGGTTAGTTTCAGTAAGTATGACAAATCAAATGCTGCTTTTGCTATTAAGTTCCAATGACTGAGTGGGAAAGGACTGATAAAGCAATAACTTTTTTTTTTTTTTTTTACAAGTTGCCTTCCTTTTCCCTTGATTAGTGAAAAATTTTTGGCTACCTTCTGTGGTCTTTGCTATCAACATAGCTGAACAATTATTTTTTAAAATTTCACCAAAACCTATTTGTTAACAATGTTTGCGTGTAGTATGTTGCCTTAGCAACATGCCTTTAGCATGTTGCCTTATTGTATTTGGAATATTAATAGCATAGCTATCATTCTGGAGGTGCTCTGTGCATAAATCTTCCAAATTGCACTTTTAAATTAACAAAACACTGAAGCTTAGAGAGACTAAGTAAAATGCTCAAGTCACAGAGTTAGTGAACAGCGGAACTGGCAAACTCAGGTCTACCCCAGTCCAAAAGCCATATTCTACTCACCAGAATGTGTTAGAGCTCACTGTGTGTGTCCACACACAAGCCCATGCACACTCCATACCACTCGCCAAACAATAAAAACATCTGCTGATAAAGAAAAGTGTGCATAGGGGCGCCTGGGTGGCTCAGTCGGTTAAGCGTCCAACTTCAGCTCAGGTCACGATCTCGCAGTCTGAGAGTTCGAGCCCAGTGTCGGGCTCTGGGCTGATGGCTCAGAGCCTGGAGCCTGCTTCCGGTTCTGTGTCTCCCTCTCTCTCTGCCCCTCCCCCGTTCATGTTCTGTCTCTCTCTGTCTCAAAAATAAATGAACGCTAAAAAAAAATTAAAAAAAAAGAAAGGTGTGCATAATTATGGAAATATTTGAATCTAGGAGATGCTTTTCCCGGGGTTCATTTCGAATGGAACACTATGGGCCTGGACTTACAATTCCATCTGGAACTTCACTAGTATCTGTGTGGCACAGTCAATAGTAAGTTCATAAAATCCATTGATAGTCAAGTACCTTTACATACCCAGGAGTATTATATTTGCACAACCCAGGAGAAAAAAAGGAAAAAAATACCAGTTTATTTTTAACAGGCTTTGAGATGATTTCTATAGGACGTACAGCCTTGATATTTTTTGTGGAGAAGACCACAGCTAACCTCCAGCAACTGGAGTGTGAGCATGGGGCCTCGTTAGAGAGGGAGGGGGAACGAGGTTGAAGCAATGACACAAAATTGTTCTCAGTGACCGAAAGCCAAACATTTCCTTTTTTTCCCATTCTTCATACAGTCTTCAACCCCTTTAAAAATGTAATGAATGTCAATAAAGATCGTCTAGAACCACAAGAAGTTTATTTCTTCTTGTCCTTGTGTCCTCTCTCCATTGAACTTCTATTACCTTGGGATTGAGGACAAAGCTTTATTAGGAGGTAGAGATAAAAGCAGGAGGGAGAACTAATGTTTATCAAGCCCCCCACCAAGGGCCAGGCACCTGCCTAGGTGTTTTATATGTTAAATCCCTTCCCAACACGACTGAAAAATAAATATTATTATCTCCATCTTCTAGGTAAGAAACTGAGGATCAGACAAGTGAAATAACTCGACTCATTTACCCCATCTATTAAGTACCAGAGTTAGGATACCAGCCCAATTCTAAGGCCTTTCTATGGCATTGAGAATAGAAGAAATAGGTTCTGAATTTATATTCCCCAATTTCACAGCCATGGTGAGGTTTATTTTTTTCTTTGTCCAGTTTACTAATATCTGAGTTGTGAATATGTATTACATTCTTTGGGTAAGAACAATCATTTGGAATTTTGAATTCCAGATAAACCCCCAAATCATCTTCCAGTTCATTCCTTGGAGTAAAGGGAGGTTCACACAGTAATAGTCAAGTCACATATCTCTGATTTTGCGAGACATAGAGCCCTGCTGACATTCCTTCCGTGGAGTTTTCCAGATGTCTAGGGTGTTTGTGATAAGCACCCTTGAGTTATCCTCTTAAGACGGAAGGCGTCCGCCATGTTCTTCCCTTCTGCTCCATCTCACTGGGATGGTGCCTTTGGTTCTTTGTAGATCAAGAGAGACTACCTATCTCCAGTGCCCGCCAATTGCTGCTGATGCTGACGAGCCAATGCCACCAGCGCCACATGCTGTCTCTGCGCATGCTGCCGGTACTAATGTTGCTGACATATTGACATTCCAAAACCCAGAGAACCAATTAGTAGGAAAAAAAAAAAAAAAAAGGAAAACAGACTTTGTTTACCTGTTCATACTGCGAGTCCATGGGGCCTGGGCTATAGAGCCATCAGAGTGGCAGGCCACAGGTATACTCGAGACCCCCACCCGCCTTAGCAGGAACCCACCACTCTCAAACCAGGTTGCCTGAGACCGCTTCGCCTTTCCTTAGGATGTGCTCTTTCTTAGGAGGATCTTTCTCATTCCTCCTTGTAAAAACTAGCTCCAGACACATGCAACCCAAAAGATTGGGGCCCACCTGGGATGCCCGCTATACGTATCTGTATGTGAAAAATGTGGTCCAGGGAGTTTAGGGGTTTGTTCAATGCTCTCCAGCTTCTTAGTAGCAGAGATGCAACCAGAGTTTGGGTATCCCGACTCTTAATTCGGAGAAGTGTTCTTTTATTTATTCATGTATCATTCAATAAATATGTACTGAGGGCTGGTTTTCTACCGGGCACTCTAAGAGGTAATGTAAATGACACATGCTTGACCTTTAGAGCTCATGCTTTAATGGTGTAGTAAGTCCATTCCTAATGGCGTGGTAAGTCTACTGTAGGGTGAAACTCAAGGTCCAGTGAAATTCATAGGAGGGGCTCCTACCCTAGGAAGGACTCCTGAGATGAGATGAGATTTAAGCTGAGCCTGAAGGACAAGGAAAAGTTACCAGGCTAAGGAAATGGCTGAAATGTAGGCAGTGGGCTGGTGGGGGACGGGGAGGTTGGGGAAGGTAGACCCTTGAGTCAACAATTTTCCCTTTAGAAGTTAAATGGATATCCATTTTCTTTTTCTTGGTAATAACATAGAACTTTAAAAATGCAAGTCTATAACACAGAGGTTTCCCTGTGAATTTATTAGAACAAGGGAAAGAGGATGAGAATTTAGTTAATGAGAAGCATAGGGTTAGAAGCGTGATTATGACTTCAGGTAAGTCAGGGAAAAACAATGTAAAATAACTCTCAGGGATGAATCCAGTTTTTGCGGGACCTGAAATTTATACAACATGTGGCACACTTTTCACGAAAAAATAATTCACCAAAAATTTTCTTACTCTTAATTTTCTAAAAGACATCTGATCGCATGAACACATTGTAATTTGGGAAGAGTCTTTTAAGAAAGGGTCCTGAAGTTTCAGCCTCATTAGCGTTATGATAAACCCCTTCTAATGACAGGATTTAGGAAAGAGTACCAACAACAATAATAAAACCACTCAAACCAGGGGCTGAAGGCACTTGAACTCCTTAGTTTGTTAATTTCAAAAGTTTCCCTACTGAGTGGTCTAGGAGAGTCTGGAGAAGGGAAGGGAGGAAAGGAAAGTTGTAAAGGTGGATCTTGTGTGTGTGTGTGTGTGTGTGTGTGTGTACTTGTAACTTTAGTCTACTAACTGGGATTTTTCATGGTCAGTTTTTTCAGACTGTGTTCTGGGAAGATTTCAACACCTTCTTGGCAAACAAAGTCCCCATAAAGCTGAAGTGAATAGCCAAAGAGGACGTGGTCTTTCAGCACCTCCATCTAAAAAACACTGCAGAGGAACTTCCTCTATTAAGGTAAATGAACAAATAAATCTTCCTGTGCAGACACGACTTCTGTATGTTTCTCACCAGCGGTTCATTAGGAGCACAGTTCTTCAAGTATGGACCGGGGTGGGGGCTGGGGAGGCACCTGGGTGGCTCAGTCGGTTGAGCTTCTGACTTCGGCTCAGGTCACGATCTCGCAGTCTGTGAGTTCGAGCCCAGCGTCAGGCTCTGTGCTGACAGCTCAGAGCCTGGAGCCTGCTCCGGGTTCTGCGTCTCCCTCTCTCTCTGCCCCTCCCCCATTCATGCTGTCTCTCTCTCTCTCTCTCTCTCTCTCTCTCTCTGTCAAAAATAAATAAACATTTTTAAAAAATTTTTTTAAAAGTATGGACTGGGAGGGGGGCTGGTGGGAGAGAAGAGGCAAACAAGATGGAGAGAATGGCGTGCTCTTCAACTGGCTCTCCAGAAAAAAAGGAAAAGCCCTGATGTTTATGCCAATTTTTGTGGCTTACATACTCTTACGATGGCTGGGTTTCAATCAATTGCTCTGACAACACTAACACGGAGAAGGGAAGTCACGGGCACAATCAATTCTCACACTCCAGAAGAGAGTCCTGGACGTAACATTTCTGTAGTATGGTTGACGCTTCCTTGTGGACCTGCCAGAACAGACCTTTTGTTTCAAATGCCTCTCAGATGTGAAAAGCAGGGCCTTTACTTTGCCTTGGGCACCTGCGCTGATACGCAGAGCATGGATTTCAGGTCCCACATGCTCTTGAGTTAATTTCGCTGGATTAAAGGAGATTCAGACTTTGTGAGTAGGTTGGCCAGGACTTTGTGAATTCCAGATGGGATTCTGGCATCTTCCTCATCAAGTTCTGCTATTAGCAGCTGTGACCTTCAGAACTAGAGGCTTCCCAGGGAGAGGCTGGAGCCCAGGGAAAAGCACAGAAATAACAAGAACTGTGCCACCTTTTACCAAAGGCTGCTTGAGATATAGTTTAGTTTTGACAGATTGTAGTGAAAGAAACGTATCCAACATAAAATAATTTGATTGATTGGTGGGTAGATATCATTTATTTTAGTATTCGGAGTAGATATAACTTGCAACATAAATAAAATGATTTATACCTTCAGTCTCTTCCTTTTGCCCTTCCTTTATTCCCTCCTTCTTTCCCTCTCTTCCCTCCTTCCTTCCCTCCTATTGAATGATTACAACCTTCCTTCCTTCCTCTCTCCTCCGTTCCTTCCTTCCTTCCTATTGAATGATTACAACCTTCCTTCCTTCCTCCCTTCTTTCCTTCCTTCCTTCCTTCCTATCGAATGATTACAACCTTCCTTCCTTCCTCCCTTCCTTCCTTCCTTCCTTCCTGTTGAATGATTACAAGGTTCTCCACCAGATGCTGGAGTAAAACAACATTGAATAAGACAAATAGAAGTGGTGTCTCCATTAAAGAAGCTCACAGTCAAGAAGGAGGCAATCACGTGAACACCTACCTGAAGTTCTATGCTTCAGGGTCTGAGAAAGAAGGCTAAGCTGACCACAAAGCATGGAAGGGGTACAAATTCTGGCTGGAGTAAGGGGATAAAGAAGGGAAATCAAACGGAATGTATAGAGTCATAACCCAGAAACTTAAAAGATGAGAAGCCTGATGACCAGGAGTTAGAACAGTGGGCAGACAATGTGAGAAGGGACAGGTGGAAATCTGTCAATTGATCACGGCAATGCAAGGACTTCAGCCTGCCTGAAGACTTGGAGACAAGGACTGGAAAGGATACTCTGTATAAAAATGCTAGCAGAAATCTTATGGTTAATCTTGAAAATCACACATTCTATCCTGCCAACATTGGGGAGGCATTTGTGGGTTTTCAACTGGGGAATGATATGATCATTTCTGGGATTTAAAAAAAATTATCCATTTTTGAGAGAGAGATTGTGAGTGGGGGATGAGCAGAGAGGGGGAAGAGCCCAAAGTGGGCTTCATATTGACAGCAGAGAGCCGGAAGTGGGGCTCAAACTCACAAAGTGTGAGATCATGACCTGAGCTGAAATCAGATGCTCAACTGAGCCACCCAGGCAACCCTGTTTTGTTTTGTTTTGTTTTGTTTTGTTTTGTTTTAAAGGATCACTGTAAGGTTGCTGCATGAAGGATAAAAAGCTGGGAGGCAGTTAGAAGAAAGAGTAATGGGCTTTGATGATGCTATTGACCTTGGGGTCATGCTAGTAAGAATGGACAGAGCAGGAGAAGGAACTCGGGAATTTTAAGTCAAACTTTCTTATTACTTTGATGTAGGGTAAAAGAATGGTTTAGGGTGCCTTCTAGGTATCTAAGAAACTTCAAGACAAAGTACAACAACAAAGGATTACTTTATAAAACACTTTGAAATATCCAGGATTTAAGGTATGATAAAAAATGACATTATGAATTCTTGTAATGTTATTAATTTAGAAAACAGGTACATTACATCACTCTGATTTGGGCCCTTACCTGAACTCTGTGAGACAGTCAGGGAAGGTGCTGTAAAGCTAGTGTTACAAAATACAGTAAATGGGGGTCCCTGGGTGGCTCAGTCGGTTAAGCATCCAACTTTTGACTTCGCTCAGGTCATGATCTCACGGTTCCTGAGTTCAAGCCCTTCCTAGGGTTCTGCACCAACAGCGTGGAGCCTGCTTGGAATTCTGCTTCCCTCTCTCTCTGCCCAAACCCCCCAGTCCCGCCTTGCTCTTTATGTCTCTCTCAAAATAAGTAAATATAAACTTTAAAACAATTTTTTTTTAAATGTAGTAAATGGAATTTGGCACAACTGAGACATACATGCAAGATCACACTGCTGTAGCACAGGTGGGGCAAAGAGTCAAGTATGAGTCACAGTCCTAGTACAAGAATGGCAGGGTGGACTTAACACCTGTAGAGGTGAATTTACTTTTCCTCTAGATATTTCTGCCACTGGTACTGTGCAAGTTAACTCCAGGGTCTGGTTTTGTTGAGCAGTTTCTCCCGCAGTTCTCCAGGTCACGTCAATGGAAACTTGAAGACTTTATTTGAGTTGCCTAAAATTATGTCCAAGCCATTAAACCCTTGACATTCTTGGGGCTCAAAGAATCCGTTACCTTAGAGGGTTCTGAAGTATTGGTCATCCCATTTGTCATTGTAAGACCCGACACGGAAGAGGAAGAGGCAAGTATATTGTCATCCTTTCCTTTCTGTGGAAAACGGAAAGGAAAACACACAAAAAAACCTGCCATTTCCCTCAGGTCAAGTGACAGACACTGACCCTTGACATTCAATTCAGAAAACTCCAAAACAAACAGAATAATGTAAGCTTAAAGAAAAAAAAAAAGTCAAATTAGGGACATCAAACTTTCTCTTACCTAGAACAAAATGGCTTTTCCTACTGCTGTAAACAGGACTCTGGAAGAGAAAATAAAGTTACTTAAACTCGATTAGAAAGTAGAGCGAAGAATGTAATCTGCTTTACAGCTTCTCAGAAGATGGCAGGCAGTTGGAAAATCTGTGTAAATGTTAGCCTGGCTTTTGTAAATTCTACCAATCCACACCTCCCTACTATGCTTACTATGCCCTTTGCTCATTGTTTATGATTGAGGAGAATGTCTGCATGTGCGTTATTTAAGCCGATGAACAGAGATGTATTGTGATTCTTCTCTCTTCTCAGAGAAAAAAGCACAATTAATCTTTAATTAATCTTTAATTAATTAGTCGATGTTGCCATTCGATACATCTTCAAATCCAAGCTGAAGTTAAAGAGCGATGTAGTTCAGAAAAATTAAAAGCATCTCATACAACTGACCCTCACTCTTTTCTTTTCAAAATGCCTTACTCTCTTCCCTTCCGGGATGGCCTATTCTGGTTTTCCTCCTCTCTCCCAGTGTGCGCCTTGTAGCAACCCTTCATTGGGTCCTTCTCTTCCTGAGGTCAGCCTCAAGTCTCATTTCAACCTTTCTCTCCTTTCTTACTCATTCCCTACATGATTTTATACAAACCCGTGCATTAAATACCCTCTCTAGCCTGATGAATACCAAAATCACATCCCTGGTTTTGATTTTTCCTACAAAATCTGCACTGGTATAACCAACCAGCCAACTTGGCATTTCCACTTGGATATTAACCAGCCTCTTAAACTCAACCTGTCCACACAGACTCTTGATTGCCCACTGACTCCCGTCTTCAAACTCACCTCCATCCCCCTACCTCTGCAAGCAGCATTACACATCACCATATCACCATTCTTTCAGCTGTTTAGGGCAAAACCCTAGGCATCATCCTTGATTTAACTGTTTCTCTAACATCTCCCATCCAACCCATTAATTGAATGGATGCTTCCAATTGCTTTCTGCTGTACCTCCACATTTCCTTCCTTTTTTAAAAAATTTAAACCCTAGTTAACATACAGTTCAATACTGGTTTCAGGAGTAGAATTCAGTGATTCATCACTTAGATACAACACCCAGTGCTCATCATAACAAGTGCCCTCCTTAGTACCCATCACCCATGTAGCCTGTCCCCCACCCACCTCTCTCCATCAACCCTCAGTGTGTTCTCTATCGTTAAGAGTCTCGTATGGTTTGTGTCCCTTTCTTCTGTTTCCCCTTCCCATATGTTCACCTGTTTTGTTTCTTAAATTCCACACATGAGTGAAACCATATAGTATTTGTCTTTCTCTGACTGACTTATTTCGCTTAGCATAATATACTCTAGCTGCATCCATGCCATTGCAAATGGCAAGGTTTCATTCTTTTTGATGGCTGGGTAATATTCTATTGTGTGTATATGTATGTGTGTGTGTGTGTGTGTGTGTGTGTGTGTGTATATATATATTTATATACCTTTAAAATTTTTAAATGTTTTTTATTATTTATTTTTGAGAGAGAGAGAGAGAGCAGGGGAGGGGCAGAGAGAGAGGGAGTCACAGAATCTGAAGCAGGCTCCAGGCTCTGAGCTGTCAGCAAAGAGCCCAACACAGGGCACAAACTCTGAGATCATGAGGTGACGAACCATGAGATCATGACCTGAGCCGAAGTTGGATGTTTAAGCGACTGAGCCACCCACGCGTCCCTATGCACATCTTTATCCATTTATTAGTTGATAGACATTTGGCCTCTTTCCATAATTTGGCTACTGTTGATAATGCTGCTATAAGCATCAGGGTGCATGTACCCCCTCAAATCTGTATTTTTTTTTATCCTTTGGGTAAATACCTAACAGTGAAATTGTTGGGTCATAGGGTAGTTCTATTTTTAACTTTTTGAGGAAACTCCACACTGTTTTCCAGAGTGGCTGCACCACTTTGCATTCCCACCAATAGCGCAAGAGAGCTCCCCTTTCTCCACATCATCGCCAACACCTGTTGTTTCTTGTGTTGTTAATTTTAGCCATTTTGGCAAATGTGAGGTGGTATCTCATTGTGGTTGTGGTTTGCATTTCCCTGATGAGTGATGTTGAGCATCTTTTCATATGTCTGTTAGCCATCTGGACGTCTTCTTTGGAAAAATGTCTATTCACGTCTTCTTCCCGTTTCTTAACTGGATTGTTTATTTTTGGGTGTTAAGCTTGGTGAGTTCTTTAGAGATTTTGCATACTAACCTCTTCTCTGAGATATCATTTGCAAATATCTTCCTCCATTCCATAGGCTGCCTTTTAGTTGTGTTGACTGTTTCCTTTGCCATGCACAAGGCTTTTATCTTGATGAGGTCGCAATAGTTCATGTTTGCTTTTCTTTCTCTTTCCTCTGGTGACGTGTCTTGTAAGAAGCTGCTGCGGCCGAGGTCAAAGAGGTTGCTGCCTGAGTTCTCCTCTAGGATTTTGATGGTTTCCTGTCTCACATTTAGGCATTTTATCATCCATTTTGAATTTAGTTTTGTGTATGGTGGAAGAAAGTGGTCCGGATTCATTTTTCTGCATGTCGCTGTCCAGTTTTCCCAGCACCATTTGTTGAAGAGACTGTCTTTTTTCCACTGGATATTCTTTCCTGCTTTGTACCTTCACAGTTCATTCTGAGGCCAGCTGTTTCTTATCATCTTTATCATTCCTCACGTGTATGATTGCACTCGCCTTCCATCTGGGGTGTCTGCTTTCTCTCTTGTGTCCCTAAGTCTATCATACCTTTGCCAAACAAAATCATATTTTTAAAATGTAAATGAAAGCATGTGGTCCTCTTGGAATAAAATCCAAACCCCCTATCTTCAAACATCGGCATGAGCTTCTCCCTGCCTCCTCTGACCTCCTCTCCGAATGCTCTGTGCTTTGCATGCTTTGCTCTGAACACATTTTCTTGCAGTTCCCTGCATATCCAAGTGCTTCTTACTTCAGGGCCTTTGCACATGCTGTTTCTCTCCCTGGAATTTTCTTCCTGCAATTCTTTACATAGCTCAGTGTGAATCATCGCTCAAGTTTGAGTTTTGCGGAATGTTATTTCCTCAGAGGAATTTTCTCCCTGTCCAACCTTGTTGCTCTACATAATCTCCTACATTTTTATTGCAAACACCATCACTAAAAAAAGTTATAAGTATCAATTTTTATTGGTTGACTATTTTTGTTTGCTTGCTTCTCCCCCACCCCATGCTATTAAACATAATAAATTTGAGAAAATACTTCTGTCGAACATTGGTCGGATGGCATCCACGTCGACTGCTGCTGCTGTCAATGTTAGCAAGCCACGTGTGGAACAACTTTCTCTAGGATATTTTAACAGAAAGCAGGTATTCCCTGACATGCCTGGGTAGATCCCTTTATCCTCTCATTCGGGAAAGAGCTCCCGAGCGTCTACCATATGCCAAACCCTGCGATACATAGATAGGTGGTTTGAAAGAGTCAGATTCCTGCTCTCGTGCCGCTAACAGGGAAGTCAGATATTGAAGAAACAAATAGAAACAAGCAAAACAATGTGAAAATCACAGAATACTATAGGAAACCATCACACCCACATTTATTGGTGGGAAAATGCGTTATAGCCGGGAAACAGAAAAAAGTATGGTTAACTCCAAGCCCACCACTGGTTCATAGCTTAGTTGGCTATTTATCTTTTTTTTTTTCTCTTTTACTAAGGTGACACACTTCCTGGCTTGGCCAGAACAGTACTGACTCATGCCTTCACTTTAATTATTAATATCCCCTCTTTGGGCTCTCCATTGAGTCCCAGTTTAGATAATGCAGCATCCTAACTCTCTCACACTGCCCATACTGGAGCAGAGTGCATAAAATTAGAAACAGGCTGCCACACTCATAGATTTTACCAGAAGACTCGTCTTACCCCTTGTACAAAAGGTGCCATATTTGAGGGATTTGATTCTAACAATAGTTATTTAGACTAGAAAAGAATCCCACAGAATCCAGCGCTGATGAAATGAGAAGATACCACTCAATAGGATTTTAATTGTATGAGGATTAATTTGATCTTTCCAGGATTTGTGAGCTTGTGATTCACAGAGAAGCAGAAGCAGCCATAGCCAAAGCAGAGGCAGTCAGGAGAGTGGCAGAGGCAATAAAACACAGGCCACAAATGACATCATTCCCAAGGAACAAAATGGCCAGGTTAGCGGGGCAGCTGTTTCATCACGAACATCAAAGAATATTGTATTAATCTTTGAAGCTTACTGCTCCATTATTAACATTTTCCTCGATTTTTTCTTTCTTTTTATTTCTCCGACACTGGAAATAAATGGCCTATTTATAATGCCTGTATATTCTCTTTCAATGCCTCTCTCTGTATAATGCAGACCAGGGCCCATCCAGGTCTCCACATGTTACATTCTAGAGTTCAAGGCACGTTCTGCAATACAGATGGTGTAGGGTAAGGAATAGCCATTAATGGGAAAATCGACACAGGACAATGTCAGCTCAGGTCTACTTAATCCTCACGTTATCCCATAAGAGGCTTCCCAAGGCCGGGACACTGCCAGGGCTGGAAGACAGGCCTGCATTTCAAAACGTGAATCTCTTCCACCTGCGTGTCTCTGAGGTGTAGACAAGCTGTTGAGAAAGCAGCCTGGCCCATGGGGAGCACACACGCTTCTTGGAGCCAGGCAATCTGAATTTCAGGTGGCAGCTACTGCCTGGGAGTGATGATGGGCCAGAACCTGGAGACCTTGGGGTCAATGGGACATTGCATTCCACCCTGAGCTTGGGTTCAGGCCCTCCCACTGGAAGAAGGGGGTGGGGCAGACACAGCCAGCTCCTTGCACAGACCTGCCATGGTCAACTTATCTTCTCGTTGCAATGGTACATAACCTCTGCTTGGTTACATGGCTATATATCTATATAGAAAACCATGAGGGATAATTTGTGCTATTGATTTGGCCTCCTCTAGAGATGCAGTCCTACCTGCCTCCCCCCCCCCCCCCCCCCAGAGCTCCTTCTCCATTAAAACTTTTTTTGGATGTGAGCTATTCTGGCAATATGGACTCTGATATACTGCCCAAAATTTAACCATTATATGTCTATAGTTTAATGGTTCAACTACTTTCTAAATTGTCATGGAAGGAATTAGACCCCAGCAATGAGCTGCTTTGAGTGTTCATTGGCATCTCACCATAACATAAACTTTTTATTCTGACTTTCTTTTTCAAATTGTTTTTTCAGTTTAAAAACGTTTGTTATAGAAACTTTAAAAGTCCCCTTTTTACCCTCTTTTCACTCTCATTTCCAAACCCCCATTTCTGAACCGATCGCTACTGTGAGGTTGGCATTGATCACTGCAGTATATTTTTTAATATTTTTTTCTACATATCTATTTACCCAATGACAATATAAACTGTGCTATTACAATTTATATAAATGACATCATGCTATACGTACCAATCTGTAATTTGCTTTTTTTACTCTTTTAAAAATTTGGAATGTATATTACATAGACGTTAGTACAGTTAAAGAAAATCAATGACATGGTGACCTATGTCCACTTCTGCTTGTTTTTGTACTTTATATAAATGAGGTCATACAAGATGCATTCTACTTTAGAGATTGATTCATGTTAATCCATGCAGCTGTGATTCACTCTTTTCCAATAATATGATATGAAGAACTATCCATGTTGATCAATACATGTAGTTGATTCCTGGTAATGTGCATGTTTAATGCAATGTGAAAATCGTTGTCTTTTTTTTTTCCTTGAGAAAGAGAGAACATGTGTGCTTGCAAGTGGGGGAGGGGAAAGGGAGGGGGAGAGAATATTAAGCACGTTCCACGCCCAGCACAGAGCCTGACTCAGGGCTCGATCCCAAGACCTTGGGATCTTTACCTGGACTGAAATCAAGAGTTGAACGCTTAACCAACTGAGCCACCCAGGCGCCCCGAGAATCTTTGTCTTTTAATAGGAAAGTTTAATTAATTTACATTTGCTCTTATCACTGATTCAAATGTGCAGTAATAAACCAGAATATCCTGGGAAAAGATTCCAATACAAAATATGTATAAATGTTGGGTGAAATATATAACATATTTGCAAACTGAGGCCTACATAAGTGAGAGTCACAAATGTGTACCATGTAAAAGGTTTGGAGGCAGAGTTTTTCTAAGCCCAGGTCATCAGTACTTTCAAAGTCATTTCCTGATCATAGTTTGTGACCCTTGTCCCTATGAGGGCATCAGCACACCATCCCCTATAGACACTTGGACCACAAGTCTTCAACTCCCTTGCACGCTCGACCTTTGGATCCTCTCTTCAGCTTTGGTATGTGGAGATTTGCCACTCTTTGTTTTGATTATGCAGTTGAAGGATTTCATGCATGCTAACTATTACATCGGTAGGGAAAAATGATTTACTCAGCATTTCTATATGCTCAAAGTAGAATAAAAAGTCTTCCATATCCGCTCAGTCTGCCGTCATAATGAGGTAACTGATATGATCCTTACACAGACCAGGCTTGGCAAAGTACATCATGTTACATTGAAAGGTAATTAATAGTTTCTTTGAGGTGTTTGAAAAGAAAATTTAAGTGTTATAACTTTTTTTTTAATGTTTATCTATTCCTGAGAGAAAGAGACAGAGGGTAAACAAGGGAAGGGCAGAGAGAGAGGAAGACACAGAATCTGAAACAGGCTCCAGGCTCTGAGCCACAGACCTTGAGATCATGACCTGAGCTGAAATCAGACACTCAACCAACTGAGCCACCCAAGTGTCCCTTATCACTGCTAATTGACCTCTAAGTAAGCAAAAATATTCCTTGAGGTTTAAAGAGATATATTTATATGTAAAATATCTATGACATATACCATGCCCAAATATGATATATGTGAAAATAGTATATGTAATATACAGTTTTTACATATAATGTGCACATATAATATATATTACATATAAATATCCATATGTTATATATATAACATAAGACATATAATGTTAAATATATAATAAAATTATTTAAATAATAAACAGATATTACTTGAGCTAATTTGTGTGTATCATGGCAATATTTATAGTTTTGTTCCCCTACAGTATCCAGGAGACTTAAGGGATATATTTCTATGAATGCCTAAACATTATAGAAATGTATAAAGCCAAATTGTTTCCTCCCTCTCTAAATTTTTTTTTCCAGAATAAAAATAAGATAAAGGAAAATTAAGAGTTCAGAAATAGATTACAAAAATAAGAGGAATAGGGAACCTCTGGCATAGCATGCTAAAAGATATCTTTTCTCAAAAATCTCTCCCCTTTGTAGATCCTGACCCTAAAATTCCATTATTCCAAATTCAAGTCTTTGAGTTAAAGTTTCATGGAGCATCAGACAATTGTAAGGTTAAACACATTAACTCACAATTAACCATTAACATCTTAAAGTGAATTCATACAGAAAGCTTTTCAAAGGGTGTTACTCCTAGGTATCTTACTATCAAATATGCTGTTTAAAAACTGTTTTGGTTCCTCAAAAAGTTAACCATAGAATTATCATCAAAATTCCTCAATTCCACTCCTAAGGATATATCAAAAAGAAATGAAAATAGGTACCCACACAAAAAGTTGTATGCAAATGTTAATAGCAATGCTATTTATAATAACGAAAAGGTGAAAACTGCCCAAATGTCCATTGACTGATGAATACATAAATAAAAGTGGTACATCCATACAATAGAATATTATTCATCCATAAAAAGGAAGGAAGTGTTGATACGTTCTACAATGTGGATGAACTTCAGAAACATTATGCTAAACAAATGAAAGAGGTCAGACACGAAAGATCACATATCGTGTTATATGATTACATTTATATGAAATATTCAGATTAGGTAAATCCATAGAGATAGAAAGCAGATTAGTGGTTTTCAGGGGGCAGGAGGAAAGGCAGTGGAAAGTGACCCCTTAATGAGTACAGGATTTCTTTTTGGAGCGATAGAAATGTTATGGAACTAGACAGGGGTGCCAGTTGCACAACACCATAAATGTACTATGTGCCACTGAATTGTATGCTTTAAAATCATAGTTGTATGTTATATGAGCATTTTATAAGTTTTTTTTCATTTTTTTTTACCATTTATTTCGAGAGAGAATACGAGCAGGGGAGGGGCAGAGAGAGGGAGAGAGAGAGAATCCCAAGCAGGCTTCTCTCTGTCAGCTCGGATCCCGATGCAGAGCTCGATCTCACAAACCATGAGATCATGACCACAGCCAAAATCAAAAGACTAATGCTTAACTGACTAAGCCACTCAGGTGCCTCTGTTATATGAGCTTTTTAAAGACTCAGAACTCCTGCAGCAACTCATATTTGTTGAACTCCAAATTTCTCAAATGCCTTAGATCACAGAAACCTCAGGGCTTTGTACGTGTATGTGTGTGTTTGAGGTCAGGCTCACAGAGAGTAAAAAGAAGATACAGCCTAATAAGGTCAGTGATAGAGGAAACAAGAGATCCAGAGTAGGGGGCCCTTAAATATCAAGGATCGAGCAGGAGAAAAAGGAAAAGGAAGGATGCAGAAAGGAGTGGCGGATTGGGAACTAAAATTCTGGAACAAAGTAACATGAATAATGTCATTGAGGTGAAACCCGGGAGTTCTGAACCCACTGTCAGGTCAGGTTCTCCAGGAAACAGATGGAGATCTCAGATGGAGATCGGTAGGTAGAAAGTTTTGGAAGAATGCCCTAAGGATCCATAATACAAGGAGTGAGGAACAAAGAATTGGGTGGAGGAAGAAGCTGAACTGTGGTGCAGGTTCAACAAAGACCTCAGTCGATCCCACACTGAGTTCTAGAGCTGCATGGACTGCAGGCTGTCCAGGTCCTGCACCTCCACACCAGCTAACCGTGGGACACCAGCTGCCCCACAGGTGTAAGCTTGATGAAGGGGGACAACGCCTACAGACATCTATCTGTAAGCCATCAGAAGGAAATACTCGTGGCAGCCGGGTGATCAATTGTCTCAGTCCTGAAGTGGGAATCTGGATGCCATGCCATAGCACCCACCATATGAAGCCACCATTTTCTGAAAAGTGCTCAATATCCCAGAAGACCTCTTTCCATACCCACGCATCTAAGGAATATCACCTTCAAGAAATCTACACTCAGTGACCCTGAATGAATTCCTATTTCCCTCCATTTTTTGATGCAGCAGGTGTTTTCACTTTGTGGAGAAGAGTTAAAATACAAGACCATTTTCCAGGAGAACATCCTCCGTAGTAGGGTAAGGCCACTAATTTTTCATTAACATTACTCCAAAAAAGTTGTTACAGATTAATTATTCTCATAGTGGAAGGATGCTTAATTAATTTACATCAAATAATGCTGCCTGTCACTTTTGGTCTCCGTCCCTTCCATTGGGCTTCCCCTACCTTCTACACTGGAACCACTTCAGGAGAGGAGAGTTCCACTCCAGACGAACCAACCCAAAATCTCTGCAAAACAAGCATAGAAATTCACCTTTCATATTTTTTTTTATTCTTGCGTATATAAATGTTAGGAAGTACTATTATGAATTCTCTGATCTACACTTCTTTGGGCCAGGCCCCCAGGGAGTCCTGGGCTTATTATGGTCTGTCACACGGGCCCCACTAAGTCTTTTACTTGATTGCGCTTTGCCAAGCGGCCAGGAGCCAATGCTATGGTATATTTTGTGAACGTCCTCTGTACAACTTGTGTCTATGTTTACCATCGAGACGAGGTTTATGACATTACGTTGTGTGTTCTCTTTCTGTAAAGACTTATAGGAGAAAATTCTGATTTCAGAATCCGATAACCTTATTCACATCTTGAGCAACTAGATAGTTTTAACATTATTAATAGTGTGAATCACCCACCTATAAAGTTTCCTTCTAATCGGCCAGCAGAAACTTAAAATCAAGCTGTTGGCACACCTCTAAGCAAGTATGCATGACTTCATAGCGTGATTTTTTGTTTCCTGACTCATCCTTGC